>NC_081842.1:4222972-4822972 GCF_963259705.1 Myotis daubentonii
ATTTGTTCTTTTTGCTGCAGTATTTACTCAGTGCCTGGTCTCTGCTCTGGGTGGTACAGACACCACACTCGTGAGTCCTGGCTGGCAGCCCTCCTTCCTGCTATTGAAGCGCAGCATCCAGGCCCAGCAGCAGGAGCTCTGCTCCCAGGGCTCCCTCCCCCAGTGATTCTGGTGACCTTGATAGAGTCCTGCTCTGCTGTTTGATGTTAGTGTCACCCCCCCTCCCCTTCCTCATTATTAACACTTGTCCTCCTCTAAGGGACAGTTATTGCTTGGGAGGGAAGGGGGGACCACATAGCATCTGACCAGGAAGCATAACTTCATATATAATAATCTTTCTATTCTCCTAATAGGAGAAATGTTTTCTTTCATATTCCCCTCCTCTCTAGTAATCTGTGTTCAAGTCTCTTGAGGTGAGTTAATTGAGTCATGCAATGGTATTTTTTGAGTGTCACTTTGTGCCCGTTCACTAAAGATTTGTCAGTGAATGAAGCAGCAGTTCTATCCTTAAGGGCTTTGTATTGTAGTGGTCATTAAGAGATAATGACTTAAAAAATACACACACACACACACACACTATAATTTCAGGGTGCCTCATACTAATGGTGCTGCTTTTAAAGTTTCAAGACCCCAAATCCAGCTTGCTGCCTCTTTTTTATGAAAACAATACACAGCCACACTCATTGGTTTATATGTATTTTCTGGCTGCTTTTGTGCTACCAGAGTAGAGTTGATTAATTGCAATAGAGACTGTATGCTCCTAAAATATGCACACTCTGGCTTTAAGAAGAAGTTGGCTGATCCCTCTTCAGTACCTTGCCAGCCATTGTACTCGAAGGTATGGTTCAACTTCAGAGCTAGAAAATAAAGCTGATTTAAGTAGCCAACAGAAATGACAGATTATTGGAGCGGATAGTTTCTGTGCTGTAGGTGTGGGATCACCATGGTGAGTCAAGGTAGAGGTGACGAAGTATCTTAGCTTTGAGATGGGAAACCTATTGTGCTTTCAGTGGAGCATTTATTCTTGTTGGTGTTTTCTAGTAAATGTGAATTGTGTATAGTGGTTTTAAAAATTGTACATTAATGATAAAGTAATAACGCTATATACAATACTTCTGGAGATACTGTGGTTTCAGACCACCACAATAAAGCAGGTATCGCCAAAAAAGGTAACATCTGTGACGCCCAATAAAGCGAAGCGCAATAAAACATGGTATGTCCTAAAGCAGCGGTCGCCAACCTTTCGGACCTCACGGACCACCAGTGGTCCACGGACTAGCGGTTGGTGACCACTGCTCCAAATGTTTCCTTAAGCCAGCGGTTGCCAACCTCGTGGACCTCACGGATCGCCAGTGGTCCACCGCTGCCCTAAGGCATGGTATGTCCTTATAAATCAGATAAAGGAAGCTGCCCCTGTTTCTGAGTCTTACTCTTCAGAAGTATTCATTTTTAAGAGCTGTTAAGAGATATGGATTTTCCCCTCTAGTATTCTCTTCTACCAATACTTTTAAAAAATCTGTATTTCTGAACATACTCCTTTCCATTGTGACCCCTTGTTTGACTCGGTCCCTCAAAATGCTAAGAATAGGGATTGAATAACCGTTGAGTATTTGTCTTGATTTATTCTGGAAAAAATTTGTATACTACATTTCTTTGAATTCAAATGTTGAACAAAGGAGTGAAATATATATAAAAGAGGGATAATTTAATTTGCTGATTCATGCCAATTTTATCACTCCTACCTCTACTTTTTTGTACCTATTCTCTAAGAAAAAGTCTACCCTTTCAAAAGCCAAAGCACACTTCTAAACTTTTGGGAGGTAATTTTGTATTAGTCCATACCTTTACTAGTGGGAAGTGGCATACATCTGATCAGTGTATTCAAACTGGGAATAACATTTCTTGTAAGTATTTACTAACCATTTAACTTGATGTTACTTTTTGTATTTATTAAGGTAGGCTAGCTGGTATAACAAACATACCCAACATTTCAGTGGTTTAAATTAGAAGTTCATTTCTTGCTCATGTACTAGCCCAATGACTGTTACACCAGGGGATACCTGCTCTACACTGTACAGTTAGTTATTCCAGGACCAAGCTGTGGGCATTTTCCCTATTTTACTTACATATGGTGCCCAAAGGTCGCCCTGGGTTTTGGCATTCAGTTATTGTATTGGGAAAGAGCAGGGAGGTTTACTCAGAGAGATTTTTATGGGTTAGGCTTGGTGGCACCACATAGCCCTTGTTGGTACTCCACTGGCCAGATCTTAGTCGCGGGTCTGCTAGTTGTGAGAGAGCCTGGAAAATGACTAGTTGCCTCAGTCAGGAAAAAAAAGTGCCTTTGGTTATTAATTAGCAGTCTTGGCCATGTGGCCAATACAGCCGTCATAAACACCAGTAAGACATTGATTTATTCTACATAATTATTTCTTTTGTTGCTCCTTTTCTCATTCCCCCATGTTTCTGTAAATTACTCCCCTCTTCTGTGATCTTGTGTTTTTTTTTTGGGGGGGGGGAGTTGATGGCCCTCATTGTTCATTTATGTATGATAGTCGAGGTTTTTGTATGCAGACAACAGAAACTCATTCTTGGCTAAGTTGGGCTGGAAATGAATTTAATTGAAGGCTGCAAGTTAGTTCACATAATTGATTGGAAGGCTGGAGATTATGCTAGAAAATTAAGTAGGAACCAAAGTGGCAGGCAGCAGAGGATACAGCCAGGGTGAAGCCATAGGGTGAAGCCATAGGCCCAAGTCTGGTTAGAATGCCACTCCTGGCACTTTGCAGTGAATTGCTGCGTGAACTTCACCTTTCCCTTCCCCACGCCACATGGCTCTCACTGTTCCTGCACCTTTGAGATCATAAACTCTGAGCAGAAACACTTGACTGTTCAAACTTTGGTTTTTAGCAAAACCCTAGTTTACCAGGGCGAAAGGAAGAGTGATTTTTTTGTTACTCTGGCTTTTATAGTAGGGGCAGGGCTTTTTTTTTTTTTTTTTTTTTTTTTTTTTTTTTTGGTCTTTCACAATTTTCCCAAGCCTAAATGGGCGTCCAGAGATACCAAGTGACCAAAAATGACGAACAACTACTTCAGGACCTTTTTATCAGGGTGAAAGGCCCCATGTCCTGTTGTGAGATAGAAAACTGTTTTAGTCTTGATTTTTTGGCCACTCACCTTTTTGGACAAGTTATTAAATCTCTCTGGGTTGCTGCTGTCCCTCTGTAAATTGAGGTGGAGAACTTTGATGTCTGTTAATATCTGCTCATCCACTCTCTCATTGAATAAATATTTATTGAGTCCTTTTGTGCTGGCATAAAAGAGATGAGTAAGCCATCCTGGCCTTCCCGCTGTTCAGTGGGTGAGTGGGAATGCAGACAGCTCATGAGGAGTTAGCTCATTCAGACTAGAAAGGGGGTGAGAGTGCTGTGGGCGGGATTCAGGAATCACTCTCTGCTTCATTCACCCATTCATTCATTCATTGTCTGCTGTAGCCTTTGCATTTGTAGTTAGAATACACAAACAAGTAAGATCAGTCCTTCCCTCAATTCCAGCTAACTATTCCAAGCTCTCACTAGCCACCGATGACTAGTGCCTATCAGGTCTAAGGCACAGCATTGATTTCCTAGTGACTTTAAAAAAGAACAGAACAAAGCATTATTTGTACACTTGAAATTAACATAATGCTATGTCACTTATATCTCAACTAAAAACATTTTTTTATAAGAGAAAGTTTATTTAGAAAATCATAGAGGTAGAAGTGCGTGGTAGGAGAAATGGGCTTAGGAAACAAGTTACAGAGACAAAAGGAAGGCCCTTGGAGCTTAGGGAAGAGGTAAGGAAAACACCTGGTGGGGGAGAGGGGAGAGGCGGGTAAAGATGGGGTTGAGGGGTGTGCTCCTAGGAGGGAGAGCCAAAACATTTTTCTTTTTTTAAAATAAGATGTCTTTTTAGGTGGGAAGTGGAAAGAAGTGTTGTTGGCATGTGTCATTCAATTAGAAAAATAAGTATTTTCTGTATTAAAAACAATTGAATATGATTTTTAGCTTTGTGATTATATTTGGAATTTTATAAAATTACATATTGTACAATCAAAAGACAGTAGATTATTTTTCCAAATTATCCCTCAGTCCTTATATACATATTTGAGTCCTAAACAGTCTTTTACGTAGTGTCTCAAGTTATGGGGTGTGCTGTCTGTTACTTTACTCTAAATAACTAAAATCTGTTTGAGGATGATACATAGACCAGGAGGAGAACCGCTTATAATAGTAGTTAGGATGCAGTGGCAGTCACTTGGTATAATGAATTTGTACAAATTGAGGCAGAGAAATTGAACAGATTTTGAAATTATGACCTCACATTTTTAGGTGTTGATGTTGTAAATAAAACTTTTACAGACTTTTTTTTTTTAAGTATTGTAATCATGAATATACCCATAGGATTCATGGAAGACATCAGCTGTTCCAATATTGACTTGTTTTTATATCATTGTTACTTGGGATAAAATATCCAGTTACAGTATCATACAGGCATTCAAAAGTGTTGTATCTCAGAAAGACCTAGACATTCCTATTATGTGCTCTGGGGAACCTAGGTGACTTTAAAGGGAATCTGATGCTGGCAGAGGCACTGGTGTTGAGGAAGGTGGCAGGCTTTTGGCTGTGTTGGGATGAGTGCCTCATGTATATGGATAGAGATGTAATATTGAGCTAGTTAGGAAATGGGAGACCCTTGCTTTTGAGACAGCCTTCCAGTCCTGATTGTGGTCTTGTCAGGCAATGTGATGTCAGGGAACGCACTTCTAGTTGCTAGATGGGGTGCTGCCCTTTCCACGAACCACTCCATAAAGCCAATTAGATCTTCAAAAAAAAGGGATCATGTCAAGTTTAAAGTGACTGTGGAGATGGTTATTCAGGTGTGTTCACCTTCTTTTTCTGCCTGAGAATGCAGAGCAGTTTAGTTATACTTGTCAAAAGGCTCACTCCCCCCAAAATGCTTTGCAGATGAGGGAGAGGGGACAGTGGTTACATGTAATTTGAAGAGCCCCAGGTACATAGTGGCACTCCCTCTGTATGTCATGGGGTTATTTGGGAAGGTGGCATGTTTTCCCCAGTGTCAGGTGGTTACTGAGCTTAGACCAGAGCCTGTTCTTTTTCTCCTCCACACCCTTTCCTTCTCTTTGTATTGTCTTTGCGCCTTTTCCTTTCTGTTTTCAACCAAGTTTTGTCATATGCCTGGTAAATGAAAACTGCTGAGTTACACTCAGAGGCAGTCTTCGAAGTTCAAGTCATAATGCATTTAAGGAGATACCATCATTCTACCCTGTCCTTTTCTGACTAATGTTACCACTGTTTTTCCAAGTCACCTAGGCTCCAAACTTCTGAGTCATTTTTGAATCCAGGTCGGCTCTCATCTTCCATATTTAAACAAGTTTTCAAGTCCGGTTAATTCTCCCGGTTAACTCTTCCTATGTGTGTTCATAGGTCTCTTTCCTTTTCTTTCTCAACATTAACCTCTGAAAGGCTCTCTCAATCCTTTGCTTGGACTGTTGAAATAAGCCCCTAATTGATCACTGGTTGTGGCTTCTGTTGCAACCTGTATTACATATCAGTTGCATCTTTTGCCTGATTCTTTCCCAGAGCGGGGCAGACCTTAGTGTTTGTAATTGTGTTGTTAGAGATTAAGGATTTTGTATAATACTTTGGACAGTAACATTTTCCAGACTGTTTTCATTTGGTATAGACTGAGATGCAAATTTTAACCACTTTTGCACAGGTATGGAAGAAGGAAAACTAATTCTGAGCTCTGAAATGATGTGTATATTTGCTATATAAATATACTTTTAGTGAAGGGTTACTGTTTTTATATTATTAAATTTTATAACTTCTCTTGAACAGTTAAAATTTGCTTAATGCTTAACTTCAAAGTGTCTGGTCAGGTGAATATCTTGCCTTTTGGGCATTCTGTAATGGAAAATCCCTGTAAATATACTGCTTTTAATTGGAATCACAAAGCCAAACGATTGCCTCATTGGATAATTTTAAGTATTATGCTGCAATTCAATATAGGTGCCCAAGTACTTAGCTGGATTTAAATATATCTTGTATGTTTAACAGCTGTCTCAGTAGAACTAAGAATGAATGAGGAGTATGTGTATGGTTCTGCTCTTTGCCTGGGGTAGAGGGAAAAGGTTTTTTAAAAAAATGTTGGGCTAAACAGACAAAGTAGCACCTAAACTATAATTTAATGGCTCACCTTAATAAAGGAAAGCCTCCCCCCCTGCCCCCCTTCATAGAAATTAACGTCTCAAAGCTTCTTGGCACCTTGTTTTCTACTAAATGGGGAAATTTTTTATTTAAATGGCTTTAGTAATGAGTAAACATTTTTTTTTTATTATGGACACTATAAAAAAGGTTTTCCACTTGAAGTTTTCATGACTGCTTATGAAATATCAGGCAGTATTATCTGCTTTACTTATTTTTACTAATTAAAAATAGGTAACAATTTTAGAATATTGAGGAAAATAATAAATTTACCCATATTACATGCTATACTGTGTAAAGTGTAATAATTTGTGGAATCCAGCAGCTATATCTTGGGTGACTGTTTTAGTCTTTTTCTTTTGTTCCAGAAGCTATGACTAAAAATAAGTTCTTGACCTCTAATTTCAGCTGTAAGAATTTGGTGTGTCTTTTATAATTGAAAGGGTTAAGCACTCATTTCTTATAGGGTTCAGGAAGATGTTCTTATAATGTAGTTGTTGAGGATAGTATAGCACCTCAAACAGAATGGGTGCTTGTTAAATAGTGTGACTAAAGTGCATGCATATGTATGCTGGTCTCAAAGTATCAAGATGTTCTTTTTAGTTCCCAAGTACAGTTAGTGTTCTACTTTGTCTCCTCTAGTGGCTCGTTAGTTGGTCTGTCCCTATTATCCATCTATCTATCTATCTATCTATCTATCTATCTATCTATCTATCTATCTATCATCTATCTATCATCTTCTTTCTAATCTTAGTGGTTGCTTGAGGGCTTATCACAGGCATCCTTAAATTGTACTGTGAAGTATTTTCATTTTACCTCTCTGGTTGTCACATGTTTTACTTTTGTATGTTATAAACTTCACAATACAATATTAATTTTGCTTTAAATAGTTATTAAAAATATTGATAAGATAACTTTTTTTTACTGTTTATCTACATATTTACCATTTCTGGTGGTCGTTAATCCTTTGTGTAGATATTAGTTTCTATCTCGAATCACCTTCCTTCTCTAAACTATATACATTTTCTGAGTATAAGTATGCTGTTGACAAATTTTTGCACTTTCATTTGTCTTAAAACGTGTTTAGCCTTCATTTTTCAAGGATGTTTTAACTGGATATAGAATTGTCGATTACAGGTCTTTTTCCTCTATCATTTTAAAGCTGGTACTTTAGTGTGTGTGTGTGTGTGTGTGTGTGGTTTCTTACGAGAAGTCAGTGGTTCTCCTGTATGTCATTGGGTACTTCCCCCCCCCTCTGGCTGCTTTTACAATGTTTTTCTTTATTGTTGGTTTTCAGTGATTTGGCTGACTGCCTCATTTTGTGTGTGTGTGTGTGTGTGTGTGTGTGTGTGTGTGTGTGAGAGAGAGAGAGAGAGAGAGAGAGAGAGAGAGAGAGAGAACTCACGTATTCTGTAGTGACATGTATTGGCCCCTAACTAGAAGTTAATAAGAAATCAGTTCATTTGTCCTTACCATTAGATAATTTACAGAGTCATTTACATTTATTTAAAACTTGTGGAGCCAGGCACTGTGCTATGTGTTTGGGATATAAAAATGAGTAACAGAGACTGTTAAGCAGTAGCTCTTGCCTGTGCTATGATTAGACTTCTTTATTTCTAGCTCATGAGCCCTCATTTTTAAAATATTTCTTTCATTCTTACCCCCTTCAGCTCACTCCCTTTCTTTCTCAACCATTTCTTCACATTCTAAATATTACTGATGGATTCAGTTTATTGTTTCATTGAACAAATATTTATTGAATGCAAGCCGTTTGCCAGGCACTGTTTTTGGTACTGATTCATGACCTCATGGGGAACAAAAGTTACGCATGGACTTAAATTCAGTTCCCCTCTTGATTGTGGGACCTTTACTTCCAGCCACCATGAAAAGCGCAATTGCACATTCCTTTAACACTTTCTGTTTCCTTAGAGTAGGTCTTGTTGCAGGGTGCTTCCCACATAGGCTTGTCCCCCACCTTCTTCCTCCGTTTCTTAAGGGATTCTGTCCCAGAAGCTTGACCTCAGAAAAGTTTCCACATTTTGGATGCCATAGTTTTAATTAACTTGAATTATTTTTCTTTTTCTTAATATTGTTCTTTCTTTTTAAAATCTAATGTGGGTTTATACTGTCACAAGAGTGGTTTCCAATCAACATATTAATAACAAAAAGAAATTCAGGTTGCCTGTAAGCGGAGTTACATGTGGGTGTTAACCAGACCGATGTCAGTGACTTTCACTCCAGGCTTTTCTAGTTGACAGTTCCTCCGTCTACTACTGCGTTGTGTGTGTTTTTTTTTAACTTTATTTTTTTAAAATATATTTTATTGATTTTTTACAGAGAGGAAGGGAGAGGGATAGAGAGTTAGAAACATCCATGAGAGAGAAACATCGATAAGCTGCCTCCTGCACACTCCCTACTGGGAATGTGCTCACAACCAAGGTACATGCCCTTGACCGGAATCGAACCTGGGACCTTTGAGTCTGCAGGCCAACGCTCTATCCGCTGAACCAAACCGGTTAGGGCTACTACTGCGTTTTTGAGTCTTACCCACCATCTTCCACTCTCTGAGATCTGTTCATGAAATGTTTCTCTGTGGAATCATTGCCAATCTCTATTAGTGGTATGGTCTTTACTTATTATAGTTTCTTAGTAAAATATAGTAACCTGAATAGAGTGAGAATGCTACTTCTTTTTTTAGTAAACTATTTACCAACACAAAAAAAATACACATGTGTCTATTGATTTCAGAGAGGAAGGGAGAGGGAGGGAGGGAGAGAGGGAGAGAGAGAGAGAGAGAGAAACAGAGAGAGAGGGCTGCCTCCTGCACGCCCCCTACTGGGGATTGAGCCGGCAACCCAGGCACATGCCCTTGATCAGAATTGAACCTGGAATCCTTCAGTCCTTAGGCCGATGCTCTGTCCACTTAGCCAAATCAGCTAGGGCCCAACACAATTTTTACGAACTTTTAAAAAGTTACAGAAATGTGCTCGTGGTAAAACAGATTCATACAGGATATGAAAAAGTAGATAGGACCCACATGCATATTCTTTTTTCCAGCTTGCCTTTTGTACTGTTTGGCAGCACTTTAAAGTATTATTTTGGAATTGAACTCTAAGTAATGATTTTGAAGAAAGTTTTGAATTAAATATTATAAGTTCATTATTAAATTACAATATCTGATATTGCTACATGTATTGTGATATATTCTCGGGGTAAGTAAAATATTATTAGTACTGATGAGCTTGTTTTAAGTTTAGTTGAATAAGATATATAATATGATAGATAGCAGGTTAAACCATATAAAATTGTAATTTTGTAGTAGTTCTAATATCAGCACTTTCAACCCAGTACTTTATCTTCATCCCTATTATAGGATGAACTGAGTTTTTTTTTCTTATTAACATTTGAATTAAAAGGGAAGATGGAAACTTTAGGAAGAATACATACAAATCATGTGATTTGCTTAATTAATAAAATCAGGTTGACAAGAAATTTCTGTCTTAGTTTGTCTTGGACTCTTACCTAAATAGAGGAAGTCGTCCCACAAGTGAAAAACAGTTATTTCTTGCTAACCCATATTCAGATTATCTACAGCAGATTTGAAAAAGAAAATTTTCTTTTTCATTAATTTTCTTTTTCATTTGGCATATCAGCCTTATGCGCGGGAATGTGCATTAGTTTTAAAAAACAAAGCACAAGCCCTTGAGTCTAGGAAGGTAATCTGTTGGGAGGAAAAGCCCTGTAGTGTATGGTATAGTCAGAATACAGCATACCTTTGGGTCATCTGTTACTTGTATTAGCTGGAAAGTGGCGTTCTTTTATTAAGGTGAGCCATTAAATTGTAGTTTAGGTGCTACTCAAAGCATCATTAGTATCCTCTGGTGGCATGTTAGAAATGTAGATTCAAGCCTACCTTAGATCTCCTGAAGCAGAATCTCCACTTTTAACAAGATTGAAAGGAGATTTGTAAGTACATTAAAGTTTGAGAAGTGCTGTTATAGATCATGAGTGTCATTGGCACCCCAGTAAACAGTGTCATAGTATTATCACAGTAAAGGCTTGTTGAATTTAATGCATGTAGTCGACTGGTTCTAGGTTCAGAACATGAAGTATTTTAGGAGCATAGTAATAACAATAATAATCAAGCAGAAGCTAGTAATTTCTTTGTAATTCTTTGATAGCTATCTGGGAATCACAAAATTACCCATCTGTCCGTTCAAATGTATCTTGAGTCTGATCCTACTCATGCTGGATGGTTGAGTAGAGGTCTTGTGATCGTGTGTGTGTGTGTGTGTGTGTGTGTGTGTGTGTGTGTGTGTGTAAATATAGAAGTCAACAATGGAATTACAAATTAAATAAGTAATTGATTTTATGAGTTGAGGAGGATACATAATTGATAGTGTAATGTACAAAATAAGTAAAAATAAAGTAATTTGTATTCAGGGGGGTTAAAGTTTCAATCTAGTAGAAAATAAGAAAGGGACATAGAAAAGTTATTAGTGTTCATATATAAATTAAACACAACTACATGTTGTTTACAAGAGATAAACCTAAAATATAAGGAGATAGAAAGGTTGAAAATAAGATATACTATGCAAAGATTAATAGAAAATTTGGTGTAGCTATACTAATTTCAGACAGAATAAAAAGCGTTATTGGAAATAGAGAGGAGCAGAATTTTTTCATCAGAAAGGTATAACTCTAAATGTATGTAATCTAATAACATAACTGAAATGGGAGATTTATAATACATCTCTCTTGCTAACTGATAGAACAAGATGAGAGCAGAAATAGAAACAACATATAAGAGGATAATTAATAAACCTCTCATTAGACTGATCACAAAGAAAGAGAAGGCCTCATTAACCAATCTTGAGTTGAAAAGGGATATCACTACAATTACACCTTCCTAGATCAAAATGCGTATGAAAGGATACTATGAAGAACTTGATGCTAGTATATTTGAAATTTAGATGAAGTAGACATACTATTAAAAAAATACAACTTACTAAAACAGACACCAGGAAATACAAAATCTGAATAGTTCTATTATATAAATAATAACTTTTAATTGAAAAATCTACAAAGAAAACTCTAGGTCCACATGGTTTCGCTAGTATATCTACCACAAAAGGATAACCAGGAATCCAAAGGTGGTTCAACATTCACAACTCAGTCAATGTTTTTCATCACATTAGCAGTAAATCTGAAAACTCAGGTCATTTCATTGGATGCAGAAAAAGCATTTAATAAAATTCAGTATCCATTTGTGGGGAAAAGGTTTTGGCAAACTAGGACTAGAAGGGAACATCATTACTCTGAAAACGGTTATCAGTTAAAAACCTACAGCAGCCACATTACTGGAGAAATGTTGAAAGCTTTCTCTGAGATTGGGAAAGAGACAGTGGTGCTTCTCTCTTCTAACACTGTTCTAGAGATCCCAGCAAGTGGAATAAGGGAAAGGGAAGAATAAAGATTGGGAAGGAAAAAATAAAACGGTTTAAAGTGCCCAGTAGTGCTAGTAGCTACTTATTAGATAGTGCAGATCAACCCATCATGGCAGAAAATTCTGATGAACAGTGCTGTTCAGTAGAGACAACGTAAGTGCAACCAAAATCCCACCATGGGTTCATTTGTTTTTGATGAGATAATTCTAAAACATATATGGACATGCAAAGGGATAAGAATAGCTAAAACATTCTTAAAGAATAAATTTCTCTACTAAATATTAAAACTTCTAAAGTGATCATAATTTAGACAGTGTCTGGTTTTTGTACAAAGATCTAAGAAATCTAGTTAAGTCTGTATCCAGTAGAACAGAATAGAGAATCCAGAAACAGATCCAAGCATGTATGGACATGTGATTTATGACAAATATGGCATTGCAGAGCAGTGGGGAAAGTTTGTCTTTTTAATTATTGCTTTGGGGTCAATTGGATGTTTATTTTGGGGGGAAATAAAATTCAAGAGCATTGCCCATCTAAATGTGAATGGTAAAATCCAACTTGTAGAAGAAAACAGAATTTTTTCATGTCTCTGGCATAAGGAAAGATTTAATCAGACACCAAAAGTTCTAATTCTAAAGCAAAAGTGATAAGAGATTGTGTTAATTGAAAAACACCATTAAGAGAATGATGATGCAGATCATCTCTAAGCAATAAGATGCTCACATCTAACATGTTTAAAAATAGAAACTTTTTAATTTTAGAAATTTTGTGAAAAAGTTTTTTGATAGAAAAATGGTAAAGAAAGCCTTAATAGGCATTTCACATAAGTGGATATCCAAATGGCCAGTAAATAAATGAAAAGATGCTCATAGTCACCAGAAAAATACAAGTTAAAATCACAGTGGGCACTACGCATCTCCTGTAATGACTGAAATTAGAAAGGCTGACGATTCAAGTATTGGTGTAAGAGTGGAGCAGAGGTAATTTTCATAAATTGCTAGTGGAAAAACAGATTAAATTTTTAAAAAACTGGAAAAACAATAGAACAGCATCTCTGTGTATACCAAAGACACTTAACAGTCTTCCTAGTGGCAGTATTCATACTAACTCTGAAGTGGAAATAATCCAAATGTCAATCAAAAGTAGAATGGATAAACAAATTGTCATATGTTCATATAAGTAGATACTATAAAGTAATGATAATGAACAAACCAGCCTATGAACATGTCATTAAGTGTAGAGACCAATTTATATAAAGTTAAAACAAATCTGGTTTTGGAGATCAAGATACTAACTTTTGGGGAAGAGGGAATTTGGATTGATTGGGAAGGGTCATTGAGTAGTGTGGGGAGGCGTTTCAAGGATGATGGCCATTCTTTTTTTTCCTTGACACACAGGCTCAATTGATGACAATTGTTTGTTATGTACTGATGACTTTTGTACTTTTTCTGCATATATATATATATATATATATATATATATATATATTTATTTATTTATTTATAATAATAAAAGCATAATATGCTAATTAGACCGGACAGCCGAATGACCTTCTGGATGAAGCCGGGGCTGTGAGGGCCAAGCCCCTTGCACGAATTTCGTGCATTGGGCCTCTAGTCCTATATAATAAAAGGGTAATATGCAAATCGACTGAATGGCGGATCGACTGGTCACTATGATGCGCACTGACCACCAGAGGGCAGATGCTTAACACAGGAGCTGCCCCCTGGTGGTGGTCAGTGCGCTCACACAGGGGAGCACTGCTCAGCTACAAGCCAGGCTGATGGCTGGTGAGTGCAGCGGCCCACCTTTGCCGCAGTGCTAAGGATGTCTGACTACTGGCGGGCCTAAGCCGGCAGTCGGACATCCCCCGAGGCCTCCCGGACTGCAAAAGGGTGAGCTGAGGATCCCCCCCCCCCATGCATGAATGTTGTGCACTGGGCCTCTATCTCTATCTATCTATCTATCAAAGTCTAAGCGACCGTTATCACCGAACAACTGGAACGACAAGTCGACCAGTCACTATGATGTGCACTGACCACCAGGGGGCAGATGCTCAACGCAGGAGCTGCCCCCTGGTGGTCAGTGCTCTCTCATAGCCAGCCAACCTTCCCTGGTCCCTTCCCCGACCAGTGAACATCCCGCAGTCCCTCCCTTGCCCCTCCCCTTGTCTGGCAGCTGGCAGGCCCTGACCGGCCCAGCCCCGATCCGGACTGGGTGAGACAGCCTGATAGGCCCTGATTGCCAGCCAGGCCTAGTGACCTCACCCATGCACAAATTTCATGCACCGGGCCTCTAGTCCTATATAATAAAAGCCTAACATGCAAATTGTTTGATTGGGAGTTCACTGCTTGCTATGTGCACTGATCACCAGGGAGTGGTGTGGAACATGGCGGGCGACGCTGGCCCCGATGGGCCCCCACGAGAGCAGGACTGTGGCGGGATGGTGGAACAGGTGAACGGGTGGCGCCAGGCCAGCCATGTTCACTGCATCTCCACGTGGGGACTCAGGCGCCACGACTCAGGCCGGGGGGGGGGGGGGGCGCGAATGGGGGCACAGAGGCCCTGGTGCTGCCCAGGCCCAGAGGTCAGCTGGGACCTGCCCTTCCACGGCAGATGCTTGTGCTTTGATTGCTGGCCAGTCCTAGGACCGCATCCATATACAAATTTCATGCACCGGGTCTTAGTATTATAATAAACTGGAGGCCTGGTGCTCGAATTATGCACAGGTAGGGGTCTGTTTGGGGACCATGCTGGCAGGGGAGCCGGGGGGCGCATGATTGGGGCCCGGATCAGGCTGGTTAGCTGCTGCAGTGCATGTCATAGCCACCGGTCGTTCTGGTTGTTGTGGTTATTTTGCTGTTCTGGTTGCTGGGCTTTTACATATATAGATGAGTTTATGGTATATAATAATGGCATTGATAATAGAAACAGAAGTAATATTTTAAACAGTGCTTTTTATATACCAGGTTCTATTCTGCATGTCTGCTTGTGGTGTCCATTTAAACTTCATAACATACCTCAGGGATTAGGGTTAGTGTTATAATACATCTGCTTCATAGATAAGGAAACTAAGATCCAGAGTGGTTAAGTTATTTACCATTCAGGGCCTCAGTCTTTTTACTGTTTACTTATAAGAGCTATTTATATTCCCCCCCCCCCTTTTTTTTACAATGCAGATTTAAAGCCTCCTTTCCCCCCATTATTTGACATGTAGGTTTCCAGTTTTTTGTTGTTACAAACAGTGCTAAGATAAACATTTTTCCTTACTATTTTTGTGCACATCATCAGTTACTTCCTTAGGATAAATTTCTGATTTTTTTTTAAACTGAACAAAGTTGCTCCACATAATTATATTGAGTATTTTTAATAATGAGTAATGAAATGTTTAGAAAAGTTATCTCGTCTACCATCACAGTTACATTGTCATCTTATGTATTCAGCAGATATTTATTATGTGCTCTGGGTCAGCCCAGCCCCTGATGCTGTAGTGGAGGGAGACAAGCTAAGGTCTAAAAGCAGTAAGTACTGGGCAGGTGGTAGTCAAGTTAATAGGGTGGGAGATTGAGATTTGCATTTTAGAAAGTCACTAGTCATGTTATTGAAGAAATGCCAATTTGCAGATGGGCATAGTAAAGACGAATGACTCTTAGGAATCTATTTAGTCATCTAAGTGAGGCATAGGGTAATGGAGATGAAAGGAAGAGGTGGTGTTGGTGTCTTCTATGGGAAGGTTATATTGGAGTGTTCTATGGGAGGTGGAATCAGCAAGATTGGGCGGCTGTTTGCTTGAGTGGCCGATGGAGGAGAAGACTAGCAGACTCCACCCACTGTGGGAGGAAATAGGAGTGACACTTACGTTGGGGAAAGATCAAGCTTTATTTTTCTCAGTGTATAGCGTCTGTGAGCATTCACGTAGAGATTGAGTGCTCCGCTGGAAGGGGCACTGTCTCATCATCCTTTACTCTACAGCACTGTAATTGCAGTTGATAAGGAGCCATTCAGGAATTGCCAGAGCTGTTCTCAGTACTTTACATGTATTAAATAAAACACTCAACCTTCACCACAGCCTATTGAGGTAGATATTGTCATTATCAGGAAATTAGGTGTAGAGGTATCTCATTTAAACTTCACAACAAACCTAAAGGAATAGGTAAATGTGGAGCTGAAGTTTCAAACTGCGTGGCTGAGAATCCGTGCTCGTCGCTCTTGGGCCAGTGCTGTTGTAAGTCTCAAGAAATGCAGACTTCAGGAACAGTCCCCTGGTGCTCGCCAGTGTCTGTCGTGGTGGGAGATGGCTGGTTTATTCAGGGAGACGAGCACAAGTGTGCTGGTCCAGCGTTTGCTGACCAGGGTTTACCTTTGCCTTAGGCTTCAGTCTGTGGTAGCAAGTTTGCTTGAATATAAGAAGGTTTTTTCCCCACTTTAAGTGACTTTCATTAGTTAGCTGCCAAATACTTTTAGAGACCCAAAATGTTTCTCGTTCATTTCTACAATAAACATCATGATCATGGGTGGTCCTAGCCTACCTGTGGGATAACGATTGATCATTCATTGTGATAAGTTTGCCAGGTCCAGGTTCTCTTAGGAAGAGTCCAGAGAAATCAGCATTCCGTGGAGTCGTTTTTGTGTATTCTGCTCACCCTTTAATTACCTGTGTGGTGGTGAGCACCATGAGAACAAATCTTCTCTCCTGGTTTGGGTGCTGCTGCGGGTATTGATAGCCACACACCCTGCCAGGGGCAAAGCAGCATCTTAGCCGTGTTCTTTTGAATTGGTTTCTCAGGAGCCCCATTCATCGGAGAGGCCCTTCAGAACTCGGCACTATTTACATAACTTAACAGTTCTCAGTTGATGAAAATCTCATATGTGAAAATAAATATTAAAGATTATTCCTATTGCTTTATGAAAAAACTAAGATTTTTCTCAATACAGATTTATAGATACTCATTTGATCACTGTATTTTATACTAAAACTGTTGTGTTGAGTGACATATTGTTTGTAGTTTTTGAGGTTTTTAATGTCATTGAACACCCTGAAGTTCTCATTTAAAGAACTATCAGAGAGGTCCGAGGATACAAGCACCAGGCTCCGAGTACGTCCTGTCACCAACCTCCCTTGTCTTCTCACAGGAGGAGAGACTTCAGCATGCAAACCTTCATCTGTTCGGCTTGCACCGTCATTTTCATTCCATGCTGCTGGCCTTCAGATGGCTGGACAGATGCCCCATTCACATCAGTACAGTGACCGTCGCCAGCCAAACATAAGTGACCAGCAGGTTTCTGCCTTATCTTATTCTGACCAGATTCAGCAACCTCTAACTAACCAGGTAAGTTCATGACATCAAAGCAATTTGTTGGAATGGTAGTTTATTCCTTAAAATGGTAAATAGGCAAATGCTTTAACGGTTTTCAGTTTTACATGTCAAGTGGAATTCTGGATTGACATAGTATGGTGTTAAGAAGTTTGCATTTAAAGAGGTTTTTTTTTTTTCTTCTATTTCACTTAAAACACACTGAATGTAATCACATTATCTTATTCTATGACAGGGAAGGAAAAATATTTTTCTAAAGAATATTAAAGAAACTGAAAGCTTATTTTTTGGTTTTGTTAATCCTCTCATGAGGATATTTTTTCCATTGCTTGTCAGAGAGAGTGAGGGGTGGGGGGAGAGAAACATCGATGTGAGAGAGACACAGTGACTGGTTGCCTCCTGCATGTGCCCCACCGAGGGAGGGGAGTGAACCCGTAACGCAGGCACTTGCCCTTGACGGGGAATCAAGCCCTCGACCCTTCGGTGCTGGGGCCGATGCTTTAACTACTGAGCAGCTCTGGCCAGGGCCCAAAAGCTTATTTGTATGGTAAAGGGTGGTTAAGTAGAAAAATGTAAATTATAGGAGGACAAGTCAGAGTTCATTATAGCAAACTTACATAGCTGATGTTATGCTTTTATAAGCTACTTTAGTATGCATATATTTATAAAAATAAGGACAAAACTCCCTAAAATTAAAACAAAAATATGTAATGCAAATTAATCATGCTGTTCATTTTGATATTTAGACAGAGATTCAGCTTTTTCCATAAAATACTTAGTGTAAAGAGAATAAGTGCTGAAATCTCTGGATATACATACATATATATACACATATGCACGTGTATGTGTATTTTTCATGTTTTCCTGAGTTATCTGCACCCATTACATTGATTTTGCTTTTACTTTGGGGGAAGTTTTGACTAGCTATCGTCTGGCAGTTTCTTTCCCCACTGGGATTGAGTCTGTGATGAGTCTGAAATGGCTGTTTTTCCATGTACTTGGGCATTTGGTTTGCCACTGTTTTGTTTAGGTTGTTTAATATATCAAGTGAGGATGAAAAACTTAGAAAACTTCAAAGTATTTCTTATACTGGATTATTTCAAGGTAATGTGCTTGGCTACAGTTAAATAATGTCATTATTAGGGGACAACCTTGTATGTATTATAATAAGATTTTGTCACTAGTTGAGCTTGATTTTTATTTATGAAATGTGCATGTGAGTAACCGTTCAGTTAATCAGTAAGATGAATTATGGCAGGACTAAAGAATTTTTTTATGCAGTATATTGAGAAGTTGGATGTTTGGAATTGGAGCAGTTGGTCAGAATGAATGTTCAAGTTTGGAAAGTGTTTAATTGTATACCAGAAGAAAATTCTCTGACATCCAAAAAGTAGTAATAGCACAATGATTCAATTGCATTGTACTTTTAAGAAACAAAGTATGAAACAATTCATTTTCCTCTGTCCCAAAGTAGCCTGTCAGGCAGTGTGCCTGTTTCTATCTGTTTCCCAGCTGATGGGACTGACTTCCTCAAGTGTGTAAGCACAGGACTCGGATCCAACCCAGGCGTCTTTCATCTCAGATACAGTGCTCTTTGAGTTCTAACACTGGCATCTAGGAGGGCTAGGACAGATTCCAGTCCTTTCAAGTTAGTTTAAGGTTCTTGTAAGTAGGTAATTTAGCAAAGTACCTATTTTTAGTTACAACAAATACCTTGTGAATTATTTTAAAATGAGATAATCCATTTAGTATTTTCATTTTTTTTTAAAATATATTTTTATTGATTTTTCACAGAGAGGAAGGGAGAGAGATAGAGAGTTAGAAACATCGATGAGAGAGAAACATCGATCAGCTGCCTCCTGCACATCTCCCACTGGGGATGTGCCCGCAACCCAGGTACATGCCCTTGACCGGAATCGAACCTGGGACCCTTCAGTCCGCAGGCCGACGCTCTATCCACTGAGCCAAACCGGTTTCGGCTAGTATTTTCATTTTAATCTGTAAAATACTTTTAAAGATTTATATGATATAAGATTGTCTTAAGTATAATATTCATATTCAATATTTGTAATATAAAATAATATTCAGCCCAATATATCTGCTAAGCACCACAGATTTGTGAACCTAATAAGGCAGTCAGATAGAAGACATTTTTCCTAGAACTGAAGTGTAAACCACTAAAACTGGGTGCTGATGTGGTATGTTCTACAAGTCATACAACATGGGTTCAAGTTTTTATTGTCTGAGCTGATTGTATGCCTTGAATCAGGTCACCTGGACTCTTCTGTTACTCAAATGTAAGATTGGGACCTTAGACTAGGACAACCCCCGCCCACACCACCACCTTCTAGCTCTAAACTTCTATAATTTCATTATTAGATTCCATTTTGTCTTGTTAATCATCGTGTCAGTGTCTTTTAAATAAGATTTATTGTAAAATAAATTAAAAGGAGCTAACTTTAACATTTTATTTTTGGTAGTTAATGTTTCATACAAGTTTACACAGTTTGTTCAAAAGATAAATTTAGGAAACAAGAAATGTAGTAAAGGCAAGTGTAGGAAAGTATGATTGGTGTTTGGAATGCTGAGCCTATGGGCTGTTAGGGTGTCTTTCATAGTTAAACTAAACCAGTACTTTGGATATGTGTTAAATATGCTAGTCACCTTTATTAGTGGATCTCAAAATAGCAAGAAGGTAGAATATAGTGTTTCTAATTCTGCATCATATATGAAAATATGAGATAATATAAGTAAAATGGACGGAATAGACATTAAACTAAAAAAACAAAGTTTAAGTTCTGGAACTTATTCTATGGAGTCTTTTCAGGGGGAAAAAAGGTTGTTTTAGCTCTTGATACTGATCTCAGCAGGAGGTAGAAACTACTTTTCGATTTGTGGTCTGTGTCTTCACACAGAAAGGTGGAGAGATGTGAGCATTGGGGTGTGGCTTTTTCTGGGTCCCACAGCTAGATAGTTGATGCAGCAGGAGGGCATCTCATCAGCTTCCCTTTCTGCAGGGAGGACAGGGGAGTGGAGTTGGGGGTGGGGGACTCGCTGCCTTCAGCTTGCTGAGCTTTAGGTCTTCTGAGCACCATGGGCTTTCAGGGAAGAAAGAAAAGAGCTTGCCCCGTTTCTATACATTCTCCCGGCTTTGTGGCTGTACAGAGCTGCAAGTGGAGACGGCATCACATAGGGCTGGCCTTGAGTCTTATATAAATTTGTAACAGTATTTGGAGAAGTTATTTTCTAGTTCTGGATTTGTGCTGAAGTGGTGAAATACAGTCTGGTCCGAAGGCTAATGTTTTTTGTAAACAGAACGCATCTGGTTTATATATACAAGTGCCCCTGAAATAATAACTTCTGCTGCCAGAGGTGTCTAAGAAAAGTAAAATATTTAGAATCAGCCAATTGATTGGGCCTTTCAGGCAGAGTCTGGCCAGTTGTGGAAGAGGTTAGCAATATTTTGTGAAGGGCCAAGCACATAGTATACACTCACGTTGAATGCAGAAAAACATCATTACTCAGTCAGCATTACATTCATACCCAGTGTTACGTTACGATTGTGTGATCTTGGTGTTTTGAGTGAGCATAATTTGTCCTGGAAAGATGTAGTCAGGGGTGTATGCTTTTTCCAGATGTTTGAAATACCAGTGGAATTATACATTCACGATTTTGTACATAACTAATTTTAATAAGTGCGTATGCTCATTTTATTAGTATTTATTGTGCATGACAATTATTTTGCCCAACAAACAGCCTAAAAATGATTCAACCACGAGGGTAGACTTAGAGGCCTAAAAGTGGTAAGGGGTTCCTGGCATAGTGTTGTGGTGCAGAGGGTAGACCTGAGGCCTAAAAGTGATCAGGGGTTCCTGGCCTAGTGTTGTCGTTCAGAGCCAGGATGAGGTGTGAGACGGCCTCCGGCTCCTCTCCTCTCCTCTCCTCACCTGCATGTGGCCCTGGCTCCAGGACTTTGTCAAGTGGTTTTACTCCAGAGGTTCAGGTTTCTCATTTGTAAAATGATTTTGTGAAACCTCACAGTGAGGCTCTACTCCAATAGTCCGAGTGGGTTCTTTTTTTTTTTTTTAAATATATTTTATTGATTTTTTACAGAGAGGAAGGGAGAGAGATAGAGAGTTAGAAACATCGATGAGAGAGAAACATCGACCAGCTGCCTCCTGCACATCTCCTACTGGGGATGTGCCCGCAACCCAGGTACATGCCCTTGACCGGAATCGAACCTGGGACCTCTCAGTCCACAGGCCGACGCTCTATCCACTGAGCCAAACCGGTTTTGGCCCGAGTGGGTTCTTGCTGAGTAAATTACCAGCATGAAAATAATGCCAGGGTCTTAAAAAATAAAAAGGAAATAAGCTAAGGGAAATCTCTTATTACCTTAAATGCTTATAGCGTTCATTCACATAAAAATAATTGACCTGCTTAGTACTGATACTGTCTATCACTAAAGTAAGTCTTCAAGGAACAGTGTGAGAACCCCGCTTGGGGTGGCGAGTGGTGGTGACTGTGGCTGTACCTGTGTTTATATTTAGAAAAAGAAAACTGTATATTAGCAAAACCAATCAGATGTTCTTATTCTTACTATCTTTTCAGACAAATAGTTGGAATCCCTGGGTTGTTTTTTTTTTTTCTCCTTAAACCTTATTTGGAACTTTAAGAAGTAGAGGATCATGAGAAGAGATAATTATTAACAGTAATTCCATGAATTTATCTGGATAACAACGTTTTAGAGTTTGAGTGTAGGTGCAGAAGAAACTAATGTTAATGTTGGTTTAAAAGAAAGTACCTAGGTAACTGCTATGATAACTATCTTTTCATACCACAGGGATGGTGATTTTTTTCTGTCCTGTCCACTGTCACCTTCCAACCTTCCTCCTCTGTTTTTCAAACTTGCTTAATTATCCCAAGACTCCAGATATTTCAGGGAGGTCTTGCTTGGTATGATGTAGTTACTGTCTCTCTGCCCCTCAGATTGACCTGAGTGTCCTTTGAGAGGGGCTGCATTAGCAGCTTCTGACTCCATAGACTTGGCTGGCATAAGTGTAAGAGCTGGAGTGGAACCCCGGGAGAGCTAGTGGTGGTGACTATAGGTACCTTCATGTAATTAATTGGGTTTGAGGATCTATTGATTGCAAAAGGCCTGTTGGGAACCCGAGTGGGGCACGAACAGCAGGTTAGGATGTGCTAGTTGCAGTGTTCCTGTCTAGCAGGAAACTCATAGTTGAACTCTGACTGCTTATTGGATGATGAAAGAGACGTGGCTTACGGTTGGGGTTGGGAGGAGTGAGTGGAGTATGATTGAAATGAGGTTTTTAAAAGAAAGTTTCATTAGCTGTAAGGTGTCCTGTGGAACTTGTTTGTGGTCAGCTCCTATTGTAATCATAAGTAAGGATATTGATAGGTATTATGGATCAATTTGTTTAGTCAAATATTTATTAAACACCTACTGTGTGCCAGACACTGTTTGAGGCAAAGGGAATACAGTATTGAACTTCTTGCCCTTATATGGAGGTTTCCCTTGTAGTGAAGGAAAAGGAGAAAAAAAAAACGAAGACCAGTAAGTGTGTAATGTGTAATGTGTCTGATGGTCCTGAGTGCTACGGGGAGTCACAGAGCAGGGAAAGCGGGAAAGGGGAGAAGTGGGGGACATGTTGTACTCAGTTGTGTTAAAGAAATGAGAGCAGATTTCAGCCTTGCTTACAGGGCAGATGCTTGTCAGAGGGCAGAGTCTCGTTGTTGGGAGCTGTACTTCTGCAGCACCAAGCCCCAGTCCTTCTCCGAGGCCAGCTTCGTGATGCCAACTGCGAGTCTTGAATGAGGCCAAGTTTTAGGAGTCATTCAGAAGCGGTTTTTCATTGGGCTAGGGGTATGGTGGAGAAGCCCTCTTGGGCAGCACTTCGCGAGTCTCTTAAACCAGGGGTGTCTCTATAATCCCACTGTTTAATATGGGGAACAGGATTGAAGCCTTGGGCAGCTGGGCATTTATCTGCTAATTTCATTGATTCGTTCTAGTGGTTGTCTTCAGTGGAATCTGTTGAAAGAAATAACAGAGAGAACATATAATCATCTAATGTAGATGCCTTTTTAAAAGATACATATACACAGGATACAGAAGAGGGCATTTATACCAGTACAGTAAAGTTAAAGTGCTAGTCTTTTCTGTCTATTTAAGGTGATGCCTGATATTGTCATGTTACAGAGGCGGATGCCCCAAACCTTCCGTGATCCAGCAACTGCTCCGCTGAGAAAACTCTCTGTTGACTTGATCAAAACATATAAACATATTAATGAGGTAAGACTATTGATTTATTATAACAGCATCTCTTTTGCAATAGAATAGGCAAAAAGTTATTTTGTGACCTATTTAAACATGCTAAACTTTTTTTTTTACCCCAGTGTTGTCATTTGGATGATTATTGTGAAGACTGGTAAACTAATGACTTATAGACGATATAATTATGTAAAATAAAGAAGATATACTAACAAGGACTGCAAAAAAAAATTACTTGTGGATAGCTTCCTCTTTTTTTCCAGAGTTGTACCTAATGAATGCTGAGTTATCATTTTTATAATAACTTCTCCAAAACAAGAAAGGGCAACATGAAAGCACAGTGACCAGTATAAAAGCATGTTTCAGTTAGAATTTTGCTTAAATTTTTATATATCTGTTTCTACTTTTGCTATGGATGTCAGGAAACTCTGAGATAGATTTAATACCTAGTTAACAGGCGTTTGGCCTAATGTATTTGATCTGTATTTCTGTGTTTTTAAGTTCTTTTTTTAAATTTTCTAGGTGTTCTTTTAATTGTAAGATATCTAAAAGCCTTTTTGGGTGGAAGTAGGTAGGATAGAAAACACAGCATTTCAAATTACTCATCTTCCAAGTTGGCTCTTTGCCACCAAAAATTATTTTTCTAATGTCTTAGCCCTTTGACTTGATTGGCATTTGCTGCTTAGCCTCAACTCCAGCTCCATTATTAATTATTGAGGGAGCTTTGGAGAAGAGCACATGCCTGTGCTTTCTTCCCTCTCCCAGTGTGAGTCCTAGCTCTTTTCACATTGCCGCCAGGTAGCTAAAAAGGTGTTCTATGGATGTATACATTTTACAGCACTTTCCTGCTTAATGCCGATATTATTATGTTAATGTGACAAGATAAAATTAGAATGAATGCAATGAGGAATATTTCTGAGTTGAATATTGTACACAATTAATGTGTTATAAAGGATGTGGTGCCAAACTAGCTTTTGAATATTAAGGATATCTGATAAATTGTTAATAATTTATCAATGTCACTGTGTAAATATATCTGATAAATGAAAAAGCTGTTAATCTGTTGTTAACAGTAACTTTGTGAAGCTTGTTTTTAAGTGTAGTGCTGTTGTAAACTAGAGTTTTTCTAATGCTGTTCTGTGAAACCCTAATTTATAGTTTTCTTAAAGTTAGTTACCAATTACTTGGACTGTTACCTAGTTCACCTATAATTTTTTTTATTGATCTTAGAAACTATTTTGTAAGAAAAACAGATACAAGGAAAATAAACCAATCTGTGATCAGCCTCCAGGTTTATGGCCTTTAGTGTTGGGCAGGGGTGGGGTGGGGAGGGGAGAGGATGTTTTTCATTAATTGTTACATTATTACAGGCTTAAAAATTGAGCTTGTCTCAATTTACTAATATAAAAGGAGGGCCTTTTATATTAGTAAAACATCAGTTTATATACATTTAAACTTTCATTTATAAAATCTTTTGCCTTATGAAACATTGATTGCTTGCCTGCTGTATGCACCCCAACCAGGGGATGGAACCTGCAGCCTGGGTATGTGCCCTGACCGGCAGGCAGTAGAACCTGCGACCCTTTGGTTCATGGGACAGTGCTCCAACAAGCTGAGCCTCACTGGCCAGGGCTAAACAGTGTAATTTTAAAGTGAACTTTATTGTAGACAATTTTCATTGGTTATGTATCAGTGTCATTCTACAATTCAAATACCAACTATAGGAAATTTTTATTTTATTTTTTTTGTATTTGTTATAAAGAATAAAAATTCATTAATTTCCTACTAATAGCAGATTTGTCTCTTGATAAATGCTCCCCTAATCCACAATGTTTTAGGTTATACAATTAACACTATATGTTCTCATTTCAGGTTTACTATGCAAAAAAGAAGCGAAGGCACCAACAGGGCCAGGGAGACGATTCTAGTCATAAGAAAGAGCGGAAGGTTTACAATGATGGTTATGACGATGATAACTATGATTACATTGTAAAAAACGGAGAAAAGTGGATGGATCGTTACGAAATTGATTCCTTAATAGGCAAAGGTTCCTTTGGACAGGTAATGTAATGGAAAATGCTGGATTTAATAAATTTCAATTTCTTAGTGAATGATGTTATTATACCCTTTCCTCAGTGGCATACTTTTCAATATTTGTAAGTAGATCTAAACAATGGGTATGTATTTGGATTGTCATAGCTCTCTAAAGATAGTAAAATGTATCAGCTATCAAAATCCCTTTGGACCTTTTTTTCTTTATTTACTTTATACAGCTACCAAGTACTTATGTTACTAAGAGGTTGATTTTTATATATATAAGTATATATTTTTATTGATTTCAGGGAGAGAAAGAGAGAGAGAGAAAAACATCAATGATGAGAAACTTTGTTGCCTCCTGCTGGCCCTCGACTGGGGATACAGCCCAAAACCCAGGCATGTGCCCTGACCAGGAATCGAACCGTGACCTCCTGTTTCATAGGTCGATTCTTGCCATTGAGCCACACCAGCCGGCACTGAGAAGTTGATTTTAATCATGAATATGGGCCTGCCGTTCATATGGGCTTTGTGTAGTCTATGGCTGATTCTCCATTATGAATGCTAGAGATAATTACCCCTGTCTGATATTCCTCCTCAAGGAGCAAAGAATTACTATTTTTAGCTGGCACAATAGGTGCCCTCTCACTTTTGGGAGGCTTGGAAAGCCAAGGGCTATGCCCTGGGTTTTTCTCTCAACTCATCTTCTGACTTTATCAAGCCTCCTCTTCCAGTCCTCACAGCATTCAGCATTGCTCAGAGTGTGAGGGCTCAGTTGGATGCTCTGAGAGGATCATTTGGGGATCTTCTATCAGGAACAACAAGGAATTTGGGAACTCCAAGGAAACTGTTTTTTTCTCTTCATTCCTGGCCTCTTTCTTTACCCATTACTCTCCCTTCCTCACCTGCCCGCCCAGCCCCAACACAAAGCACAAAAACCTAAATACAGTAGTCTCTTTCATTAGCTGTGTTCAGACCAATAGCTAGCCAGTCTTCCTCTTTGCACTTTTAAAAAGCGTTTTCTGTGGCTGTGGCTCCCCCATCTCTTTGCACTTGTAAATTCTATCTCACTGAGTCACAGAGCTCTGTTTTGTTTGAGGTGTGATTTACTGTTAATCCCAGAATATTTATCTTGCAACCTTTGTGCTGTGCGTCAGTCATTAATGTGCATTCCAATTACTTCTTTTGACTTCTTAATGATGAGGATAGAAGGGGTCTCAAAATGACTCATCCTGAAGTACCTTTTAAAATTTTATTTTGTTGTTTTTTTGTTTTTCTTTAACTATGGAACCTGCATGCATTTACTTACCTGTTCCTACCTTGAGAGAAAGTAAGATATGCCTCTTTTTAATCTGTGTGGAACACATTTGTCATTTGTCAGTCTTATGCTTAGGACAAAACGTATACTGGAGGGCGTTAGCAGCCATGGGTGTAGACCCAGAAAAATCTACACTATTAAATAAGCTTGTAAAGGAAACATGAGCAAGGTTGTTAGAAGACCTTCTGAGCTTCGGTGTGGCTTTGCCAGGCCCTGATGTTCCATTTATATGTCTGCCCCTTCCATGATTTCAAGGAATTTTAGTGATTTTACATAATGCAGGGGCTTTTCCCTTGATTTGTAACCTCGTTTTCTTCTTAGTCATAGGTATTTCAGTGTGTAGGGAGTCCCTCTTTTATGAAAGCACTAGAGACCCAGTGCACGAATTCGTGCACCAGTGGGGTCCCTCCGCCTGGCCTGCAGGATCGGGCCGAAACCGTCTCTCTGACATCCCCCAAAGGGTCCTAGATTGCGAGAGGGTGCAGGACAGACCGAGGGACCCCACTGGTGCACAATAGGGGCTAGGGAGGGACGCGGGAGGTTGGCCAGCTGGAGAGGGACCGCGGGAGGGCTCCAGAGTGTGTCTGGCCTGACATGGTCAGTCCCGATTGGTCGTACCCCAGCAGCAAGCTAACCTACTGGTCAGAGCGTCTGCCCTCTGGTGGGTCAGTGCATGTCATAGCTAGCAGTTGAGTGGCCTTAGCATATCATTAGGATATTATGCTTTGATTGGTTGAACAGATGACTGGACACTTAGCATATTAGGCTTTTAGTATATAGGATTATTTGTTTTGTTAGAAGCAGCTTCTGTTTCTCTCTCAAAGTTTCTTAAGGTAAGTTACTTCTGAAACCAGCTTTTGAGAGTGATTCTCAATACTTTCGATTCAGGGATTGTTGTCTCCACCTTGAAAATTACACCAATGTGTAAGCAATTGCTATCAACAGGATTTTTTTTACTTGTGTGACGTCCACCATGAAAATTATGGCCAAGTACCCTACTCTCTAAACTTCGTTTTCCCTAAATACTCAGTCTCTGAGCTCAGAGTGATGTTTTCTTCCTCTTTCACTTTAATTTTATTCTCTAATTCCTGTAAACCTGTGAAAATGTAGGCCTCTTTGACATAAAACTTCACGTCACCAGGTCTGATTGATGCCTCTCTTATATGCTGTGGTGTGCTCAGGTTCAGGACCTGCCACTCTCCAGATAATGTCCTCCATTGTCTCGGTTAGACTTTCTCTGAGGTCTCTGCCAGATCCTTGTTAAATAAGGGCTCCTTCACTTCTTTAGCCAATGGTTATCCTTATTGCATGTTGAAATTTCCCTGCGGAGCTTCTGGGGGTCGGGGGAAAGGACTGATGCTTAGGCTCCATACCAATTAAATCATAATCTGTGACTGCATTCTGGGCATTGGTATTTTTAAAAACTGCCTATTAAATGTGTAATTCAGGGTTAAAAACGATTGCTTTGGCATTTAGTGGTTAACTATTTGCTAAGTCAATAAATAGTTGGGCCCTGTTAATGGCCTTTGTCCTGGATCCTATTGGGATAGACACACTGAACTGCAACTCCTGGTGCAGGCAATTAGTTAGTCAGGTGCTTATAGGGCAGCCTCTGCCTTAAAAGACAATACCGTGGGGCCTTGACTTACGAGTGTCCCGACTAACCAGTTTTTTGAGATACCAGCTGTCTCTCGGCCGATTTTTTGCATTGAGATGATAGAGTAATTTGAGTTAACGAGCTCGGTCTTGGAACGAATTAAACTCATAAGTCAAGGCCCCACTGTAGTTACTATTTTTCAGTATTGGGTAGAACTAGAGATACTGCACTTTTTATTCCACGTTTGATTTCAGCTGAGCTGTTCATATTCTGTCATGGACAATCTATTTATCCTGACTGATGTAAACCCTGGAACATATATTCCATTCTCTTCTGTAATTCAGTGGTACTCAACCTACAAAGTGGAATCACTTGTAATTCTACCTGCACCTCCAGACTTTCTAAATGTGCAGATTCTGTATGATATTATAAATATAACTTCTTTAATCAGTTATAGTTGCTATTGCTGATTAGTAGAGATAGTTTCTTTTTTTTATATTGATTTCTTAATTTTTATGTAAATCTCTCTGTTAACATGAAACACATTTTTAAATGAGTAAATTTAAAATGAGATGTGTGCATGGTGATTTAGTCATGAACACTCCTTACCTTAGCACTGATTCTCATTTTAAAACTATCAAAATTCTCTATGACATTAAGTGTATAGAGGGGTGGGCAAAAGTAGGTTTACAGTTGTGAAACACAGTTTATTCTTATATTAATTACTAGAGGCCCGGTGCACAAAAATTTGTGCCCTGGGGGGGGGGTCCCCTCAGCCTGGCCTGTGCCCTCGCAGTCTGGGACCCCTCAGGGGATGACCACCTGCTGGTTTAGGCCCACTCCCTGGGGAATTGGGCCTAAGCTGGCAGTCAGACATCACTCTGGCAGTCCGGGAGCCCTCGGGGGATGTCCACTTGCCAGCGGGGAGCAGGCCTAAGCTGCAGTCAGATATCTTTAGCGCTGCTGAAGTGGCGGGAGAGGCTCCTACCACCACCGCTGTACTGGCAGCCGTCAGCCTGGCTTGTGGCTGAGCAGAGCTGCCCCTGTGGGAGTGCACTGACCACCAGGGGGCAGCTCCTGCATTGAGCGTCTTCCCCTTGGTGGTCAGTGTGTGTCATAGTGACCAGTCATTCCCAGTCTTTGTGCTGTTAGGGTCAGTTTGCATATTACCCTTTTATTATATAGGATAGAGGCCTGGTGCACGGGTGGGGGCCGATTGGTTTTCCCTGAAGGGTGTCCCGGATCAGGGTGGGGTCCCGCTGAGGTGCCTGGCCAGCCTGGGTGAGGGGCTGATGGCTGTTTGCAGGTTGGTCAAGCCCCCCCGCACCCCCTCCCCCACCCCTACCCCCAGTAGGGACCCTCACCCCATGGAGGTTTGGCCAGCCTGGGTGAGGGGCTGATGTCTGTTTTCAGGCTGGCCACACCCCCTTTAGGGTGGGGGCTTCCCACTGGGGTTTCCTGGCCAGTCTGGGTGAGGGGCTGAGGGCCATTTTCAGGCTGGCCAAGTCCCCCGGGGACGGAAGCTCCCAGCCTTTCCCTTTTTTCTTTTTATTCTGGGATTTATTTACCTTCTATAATTGAAACTTTGTTGCCTTCAGTGGAGCTCAGAGCCAGCTGGGAAGCTTGGCTTCCTCCATCACTGGAGAAACCAAGCCTTCTGCTCGCTTCAGCTCCGTGGCTGCTGGCTGCCATCTTGGTTGGGTTAATTTGCATATAGTCACTCTGATTGGCTGGTGGGCGTGGCTTAAGGCATAGCGAAGGTACGGTCAATTTGCATGTTTGTCTTTTATTAGATTAGATTGTATTATTTTCCATACAAACAACTGTAAACCTCCTTTTGCCCACTCCTGTATTGTGGAACTTTCCTGGTAATTTATATTTGATTTTTTTTTTAGTGTAAACTAATTTTTATTTTATATACCTATGTTGTTATCTATGAAAATCTAATTTAAAGTTAGAAATTTATCTACATTTTTCAGGTGACTCAGAACTTTTGATATATTTTACACTAATACTTGAGATTTAAACCAGGTTTTTCTCTCATTAAAAGAATATAAAAGAATTGTCTTACAGTGTTATTTAATAAGAAAGATGAAAAACCAAAGCACTTGTTAAAATTAATTTATTTTTGAAGCAGGAAAATAGTTAATCCAATTTTGTTAAGAAAGCTATCTATTTTGTAGATATTTCAAAATACTATAAGGATGCAAAAGAAATTCAATAGAAAAGATTGATTTAAAGTGATTGTAAAGTAGTAAATGAATGATATTGAATGGAAAGGAATAGGATCTCTTCTAAGTAGGAACGTCATGAAATGAGTTAGGTAAATGTACAATTAGGTGAATTGTAACTGCTGGAAATTGTTGCCATTAGTGAAATAGAGAATTATTCCTCCTTTCTTTTCTTTTAGGTTGTAAAGGCATATGATCGTGTGGAGCAAGAATGGGTTGCCATTAAAATAATAAAGAACAAGAAGGCTTTTCTGAATCAAGCCCAGATAGAAGTGCGGCTTCTTGAGCTCATGAACAAACATGACACTGAAATGAAATACTACATAGGTAAACAAACAGGAGACAAAGCCTAATCCAGGCCAGAAATTTGAGTTAATGATTATTTTCATATGAAACTATGTGGATTTTATCTTTAAAGTGATTGACTAAAAATTCAGCTGTTTATTTCTGTTGGTGGGCATGGATTTACATAAATTACCTGATCTGGCAGTAATATGCTAAGTTTTGGGGACTGTGCGTTCCAAATGGCATACAGTTTGGAAACAAACGAGAATAGTGACTTTGGGGGGCCAAGGAGACTTAAAAGTCCCAGTTGTTTGCTTTAACCATGGACATTTATCCAGAAAATCTTCTTCCTGGTAACTTTAACCATTTCTAATATAGATCAGAAATGAAAAGTAAGCTAGTATGTTTTGTTCTTAATGGTTATAGAACCATTTTTGGTATGGCTGAGTCAGGATCCCAGCTCCTCGGGCTGTTTGTAAGTTTGGCAGCATTAGAAGCTGTTGGACTTATTACAACAGAAAAGAGATAATAGCTACCATTTATTGAACTCCTATCATATTGTGCTTTTCTTCCATCTTCTCTAATAATCATAGCAGTCCTGTAAGGAAAGTGGTAGAATCTTTATTCACAGGTGGTTTGTATAAAGAGTAACGATCCCCAAGGTCCCAGGCTCTGGAGATAGGATGTGACCCTACCTCTGCCCAACTCTGTTTGTTTCATTGTCATATGGTGTTTTTCTTATGAAAACAAAAAGAGGAGACAGAAGAATTAGGAACATAGTGACGTCTAGGGCCGATTAGTATATGGGCAAAACATTTAATTATACATTCTTTAATGCTCTTCTTAACCAAATCTAAGATGCCAGTGATTGTGAGATGCTAATAATTTATGTGCTGCCCAGTATAAATATAAGATGCCGTCCCATTTTATGATAGAGACCTTAGAATCAATTAATTATAGAAGTTCTTGTAGGTATATATCCATAGCAATTTAAGTTCAGAAATGCTGGCTTTACTTGATAAACATGAGGTTAAATTTTACTTAGCAAGCTCCTTTTTAAGAAAACGAGGAAGGACATTGTGGTGTTAATGGTTTTTTTAGTCCCCCCGAATGTGGTGGAAACAAGAGAATGTATGTTAAAGGTATAATGTCCTGGTACTCAGATTAGATTCCATTTATGAAACACTCTTCACTCCCCATTGTACAATAAAAAGAGCTTATGCTATTACTTTTTCTTCCTTGGTTTCTTCTCTTTAGATATCAGATATAATTCATAGTAATAACATTAGTATTTAAAACCTTTTTTATTCAGACTTACTGAACATTTGCTGTTCACTATGATTATAACTTAGTAGAAGGGAAGCCCATTTCCACTCCAGGGGCTTTAGAAGCACAAGAAGGACATTCTAAGAATGCTCAGCTTATAAAGTGGTTTCTGGGCGCGTCTTCCTCCTCCTCACTCTTGTGTCTTGTATTTTGAATGTTTGCTGAAGTTGAGAGAAAATGTTGATGTGTTATTGTAACATTTTAACCTGCTTTATTGAAAGAAGAGATGGCAGGCATATAGTAAGTACTCAGTAAATGTTAGCTACTCAGTTCTTACATAATAACAGCAATCATTTTTGTTTTTGGTAAACTGATGAATGATCATTAATTGTTTATAAGTCATTACAGATACTCTTTTGGATGAGTTTTTAAGTTCTTTTAGGATTGTGAATGCAGTGTCGCAAGAAATTGAGGTTCTATATATATTGGAAAACAACAAATGAAGAACTTTAGAATTAAACGCAGACATACCAGTAGAGTTTGATACCTTAAATTTAAGGTGTCTGAAAGTCCTATTGCTCTTTTATAATGTAAATAATTTATTTATATTTTGAAGTGGTTGACCAATATAGTTTACTCAGATGATTTTATAGTCTTAAGTCTTTGAACTCTTAAAAAGTCTACTGCTTTACCATCTAGCATAATTTCTTACCTGGATTATTTAGTACCTGCCAGGGTCTGGTTAAAAGAAAATTCCATTTAGGTGTAGAACAAAGTCTTGCTAACCTTCTATCTGTTTTCCCCAAAGTTTAGTTTAAAAGCCTAACCAGGTATACTTGAGTTGGAGCACTCTTTGACAGCATCTTTAGTGCTTAGCACATTGTTGATACTCAGTGAGTGAGGCCTGAGTAGGGAGGTCAAGTGGAGCTGAGTAGATTATCTTCTATTAGAAGCAGTCTAATCTCAGAGCTGCATAGAGGGATTTTCATAATCACATTGGAACTCTGACATCAGCTACCTTTGCGTTCTTTTTGTAGCTACTGCTTTCTCATATTAAAACTTTTGCATGGACTATTTCTTGGGTGTCTTATTGTCACATGAGCTGTGTTTTTAGTTTTAAACCCATGAACTTCAGTGATTAGAGCAGATGTTATATATTCTTATGTAACATTTAAGGATTCTTTTTATTTGTGGAGTGTTGAATTCTACTACAGACTCCTACAGAGTCATGTAGTATTCATATTGAGTTGTTTATTGTAATTTTAGATCATGTGTATCAGGAGTGATCTACAAGCAGTATTGTTACCAGGACAACTCAATGTGTCCCCATCCTCAGGGACCAGACATTGAATACTGTCATAGTTACTCCAGATAGATCTGTAGAGAAACCTGTTTTATGATACAAAACACCAAAGTGAAGGTACCCTGTATAAATGGTGGTTTCATATCTCTCCAGCTGAGTTAGAGGTGCTCAGTTTGGTGTATGTAAGAATTTTTATAGTGAAGGGCAGCATTTTACTGAATGACCTCATTTGATGTGAAGTCAGTGTTAATACTTAAAGTACAATCTTTGAAACAGCTTCATGAGTATTAAGCCTTTATAGAGGGTCAACAGGGATAGCAACTAATGTGTTCTCTACTCTTTCCCTATTCATAAGTCTGCTTATAATTTCTTCCTGTAATTGAACTTTATTTTGAAGTTTCCCCAAACCTTCAGTGTTGCAAGATGTTCCATGTACCAGTTTGATGAACATAATTACATGCTTTATGAACTATACCTTCAATGCATGATTTTCAAACATTTGCTATATTTGCCTAAAGGAAAGAAAAACCTGTATTTTCCTTCGATTTGTTACAGAAAATTACTAGTGAAATGTAAGGCTCAGCCAAGCAGATTGTGTATATATGTCACAGCCTTCCCAGGGAGGGCTGCCCAGGACAGCACTGTCACAGACCTGCGTCCTGGGGTGGTACTTAGACAAGTTGTGAGGCAGGGCGTCAGGAGATAAAAGGTGCTTTCTCCCGAGTGAGGGCCGCTCCTGATTGTTCTCAGGACTGTTCATCAAGTTGCTACTCGTGTTCTTAGTCCTGACTTACCTCGTTTAAAACAAGGCATTTGGGTGGTACTGCTTCCATTGTGTTGCTTACTGGCAGGCAGTGCACCTGGCTAGTTCAGCAGATGAACAGTTCAGCTGTTTTTAACTGATTAAAGAATTGCTTTTAGTGCAGAATGCTGATCTCCAAATTTTAACTTGATTTTCACTCTGCATTTGACATTGTAATGTTGCAGATTATTTGAGAGTTCATGCATACATTATTCTCATTTTATTGGTCTATGTATAATTTAAATGGAAACTCTTTTCTCTTTCAGTGCATTTGAAACGCCACTTTATGTTTCGAAACCATCTCTGTTTAGTTTTTGAAATGCTGTCCTACAACCTCTATGACTTGTTGAGGAACACCAATTTTCGAGGTGTCTCTTTGAACCTAACACGAAAGTTTGCACAACAGATGTGCACTGCACTGCTTTTCCTCGCGACTCCAGAACTTAGTATCATTCACTGTGACCTAAAACCTGAGAATATCCTTCTGTGTAACCCCAAACGCAGTGCAATCAAGATTGTTGACTTTGGCAGTTCTTGTCAATTGGGGCAGCGGGTAAGTACATTTCAGGAGTTGTGAGTTAAATAGAATTAGGTAAAATAGTGGCAGTAGATATGTGAGATGTTAGTGGGGGGGGGGGGTTGACTTACGAGTTTAATTCATTCCGAGACCGACCTCGTTAAGGACCTCGTTAACTCAAATTACTCTATCAACTCAATGCAAAAAATCAGCCGAGAGACAGCGGGTATCTCAAAAAACTCATTAGTCGGGACACTCGTAAGTCAAGGCCTCACTGTAATGTGTATGCAGTGTGGAGGTCATTACCAGAGGTAATTGCTAACTTGTGTCAGGTGGGAAATAGGTAATCTTAGTAGCAGGGAGTCTTTGGGGCCTGCTGATGATGTTGGCTTATAAAAATCTGGAAACTTATAGTTCTTCCTGGTCTCTTTGAATGAGACTTTCTTTTCTGAGAGGCCTTGAGGTTGGGCTGACCTGAGATGACGCTTGGAGACCTGGCTGTAGGTTTAGGTCGGAACCACAGAAACACTGGTTAGAAACAACATTGCATTGCTGGCTGCCTGGTTTGAGATTCACATAGAAAGTGTACTTGGGAGGATTTTGTTTCGTATTCTGTCTTTTTTCATAAAACTTTCTTTGCTTTGCTGATATTTCTAGATGGGAAATTACAGTGGCTAAGTGAAGATAAATTGGTCTGTGAAGACATTTTCAGATTACTTCATTGAAAATAACCCACCTCAATATTTTGTTTTGTAAGAAGTCTTAGATTGAAGTGGGAGGGGAACAGGGCAGAGAAGTGGTTAACCAGAAACAACTCCTGATGGAATCTTTATGTGGCAGTGTCTCTAGGATTCATCTGTGATGCTAGGATAGTATATCATATGTAGATATGTCACAGCCTTCCCAGGGAAGGTTAACCTAAGTTAACCTAAAGAAGTCCACTTTATAAATACAGGTTAGCTGTTAAATTAATGGTAAACCAAGTGCCAGCCATAGCAACCAAGAATAATTAATAGGAAAATAAATTATTCTCAATAATATTTTCTTTTCTTTTTTTTTTAAATATGTTTTATTGATTTTTTACAGAGAGGAAGGGAGAGAGAGGGAGAGTTAGAAACATCGATGAGAGAGAAACATCGATCAGCTGCCTCCTGCACACCTCCTACTGGAGATGTGCCCGCAACCAAGGTACATGCCGGAATCGAACCTGGGACCCTTCAGTCCGCAGGCCGATGCTCTATCCACTGAGCCAAACGGGCTACGGCAATAATATTTTCTTGTAGGAAGGCATAATTATTTGTTTTAAGATGTCTCTTGATTACCAGTTAGGATTGAGCTAAATGAAAGGACTTGAATTGTGTATAGTTTGCATTTCACAGGCAGAATAGCCATTCCTGGGACATGTTTAGTTCTTTAAACAATAGTCATAGGCTGTTTTTGAAATCAGGAAATGGAACCCTAAATTAGGAGTTAGTAATTTTTTTTTTTTTCGGTTAATATTAAATCAGTGTTAATCCCATACTGGCTACAGTTAAAACTTATTTTGTAATTAATGCTGTTTTGAAATATATTTCAGATATACCAGTATATTCAGAGTCGCTTTTACCGGTCTCCAGAGGTGCTACTGGGAATGCCTTATGACCTTGCTATCGACATGTGGTCCCTTGGGTGTATTTTGGTTGAAATGCACACTGGAGAACCGCTGTTCAGTGGAGCCAATGAGGTATGTGGTGGATTGCTTTGAAAATTCTGTTTTCATAATTTATTTATTTTAGTCTGTGACAGTGGAATCAAAGTTGTTTTTAGGAAAAGATGTCTATTTACCAATGTAATCATTCAAATATTAAGGTAGTTTTGAATTATCAATTTTTTCAGTTACTATATAATGGTGAGGTGGGAAGTGAGAACTTTTAATCTGCTAATAAAGGAGAACAGTAAAACATAAGAAAAAGTTAAGTATCTTGGTACAAATTTTACAGATTTTAAGTATAATAACAGAAAATGATGATAACGAAGGCATGAGGGCCACCCTGACAATGGTGTAAGCTTGCTATAAATTTGAGAGTACGATTTGGAATGAAAGAGGTAATGACCAGAGGCAGGACTTGTATCTATGCATATTAGCATAACCAATGGACCACGGACACTCGGGTGGTGAGGGCTTGTCCTGGGGGGAGGATGGTGGAGGGGAGAAGGCGTGGTGGTGGTCAATTGGGGGAAAAGGAGACTTATCTAATAATTTCAACAAATAAAAAAAAGGTCATGACCAGTAGGGTTGATGGATATTGAGTCTGAATAATTTAGGGTAAATTAGTATTAGAGGATTTTAGAGCTATAGACTCTAGTAATTTTTCTAGTCCATGGGTTTCTGTCTTGTGTTCTTAGAAGATTTTTGAAGGTCAGAGGGCAGTACCTGGAAGGGCAAGAGAGAGGCCAAGCTCCCTCACAGGCAGAGGAATTGGGCTTTCATTAGTTTTAAACTATTCACTGGAGAGTTAAGGGAAAAGGGTGTCAAATATATGGTGATGGAAGATAACTTGACTTTGGGTGGTGTGCACACAATGCAATATAAAGATCATGTATCATAGAAATGTACACTTGGAACCTATATTTTTTTATTAAACAACTAGAGGCCCGGTGCACAAAAATTTGTGCACTCGGGGGGGGGGGGGAGGAAGGGGTCCCTCACCCCGGCCTGTGCCCTCTCGCAGTCTGAGACCTCTCGGGAGATAACGACCTGCTGGCTTAGGCCTGCTCCCGGGTGGCAGAGGGCAGGCCCAATCCCTAGGTGCAGCCCCTGGTCGGGCTCAGAGCAGGGCCGATTGGGGAGTTGGGGCGCCGCCCCGTCATGCACAGAGCAGGGCAGATTGGGAGGTTGTGATACCACCCTCAGTCACGCTCAGGGTAGGGCCAATTGGGGGGTTGGGGCACCGTCCCTTGTCACACTCAAGGGGAGGTTGCGGCGCCACCCCCTGTCACGCACACAGCAGGGCCAATCGGGGTTGGGGCGCTGCCCCGTCACACACAGAGCAGGGCCCATCAGGGGGTTGGGGCACCGCCCTCTATCACCCACAGAGCAGGGCCGATCTGGGGGTTGGGGCGCTGCCACTCTCACACTCAGGGCAGGGCCGATGGGGAGGTTATGGCTCTACTCCATCACACACAGAGCAGGGCCCGTGGGGGTGGGGGGGTTGGGGAGCTCCCCCCCATCAGGCACAGAGCAGGGCTGCTCAGGGGGTTGGGGCCCCGCCCCCTGTCACACACAGAGCCGCAGGGTGATCAGGGGGTTTGGGCGCTGCCCCCTGTCACGCTGATCCTGGTGCCGGGAGGCATATTACCCTTTTACTATATAGGGTAGAGGCCTGGTGCATGGGTGGGGCCGGCTGGTTTGCCCTGAAGGGTGTCCTGGATCAGGATGGGGGTCCCCACTGGGGTGCCTGGCCAGCCTGGGTGAGGGGATGATGGCTGTTTGCAGCTGGTCACACACCCTTTAGGGTGGGGGTCCCCACTAGGGTGCCAGGCCAGCGTGGGTGAGGGGCTGAGGGCTGTTTTCAGGCTGGGAGTGACTGAAGTTCCCAACCGCTCCTTTTTTTCTTTCTTTTTTTTTTTTTATTCTGGGCCAGCTTTACCTTGAGGCTTGGCTCCAGCTCCGCGGCTGAAAGTAGGTTTCTGGCCTTTGCTTACAATGTTGCGAATCTGCTGGCTGAAGTCTAGCGGTATTTGTTACAATGTTTCTTAAACTGCCCGCTCAGAGGCCTGCAGCCGCAGGCGGGAAACGTTGGTTTCCTCCGTCACTGAGGCAACCAAGCCTCATGTTAGTTTCAAGCTGCCTGGCTGCCAGCCGCCATCTTGGCTGACAGTTAATTTGCATATCTCGCTGATTAGCCAATGAAAAGGGTAGCGGTCGTACGCCAATTACCATGTTTCTCTTTTGTTAGTGTAGATGTCACCCCAATAAATTTAATTTTAAAAATAATAATCTGCCTCCTTAAAAAAACCTGTGTTTTTTAATTTTTGAAGAAAAGTTAACCATTGCATCCTTGATCAGTCCATTCATTATGAATGAGAAAAGAAAGATCAATGAGATTTAATGATTGGTACTGGGTTATACAATTGTTAATAAATAGGTAGAGCTACTGTTTGGCAGTAACTGCCATAGTGTGTGTTTCTTTTTGTTTTAATATAAATAACTAGAGGCCCGGTGCACAAAAATTTGTGCACTCGGGGAGGGAGGGGGGGTCCCTCAGCCCGGCCTGTGCCCTCTCCCAATCTGGGACCCCTCGGGAGATAACGACCTGCTGGCTTAGACCTGCTGCCAGGTGGCAGAGGGCAGGCCCAATCCCTAGGTGCAGCCCCTGGTCGGGCTCAGAGCAGGGCCATTTGGGGAGTTGGGGCACCGCCCCATGTCTTGCACAGAGCAGGGAGGATCAGGAGGTTGCGATGCCACCCTCAGTCACGCTCAGGGTAGGGCCGATTGGGGGGTTGGGGCACCGCCCCCCGTCACACTCAAGGCAGGGTCGATGGGGAGGTTGCGGCGCAACCCCCTGTCACGCACAGAGCAGGGCCAGTCAGGGGGTTGGGGCGCTGGCCCCTGTCACTCACAGAGCAGAGCCCATCAGAGGGGTTGGGGCGCCGCCACTCTCACACTCAGGGCAGGGCCGAAGGGGAGGTTATGGCTCTACCCCGTCACACACAGAGCAGGACCCGTTGGGGGGGGGGGCGGGGGTTGGGACACCACACCCTGTCACACACAAAGCAGGGCCGATCAGGGGGTTGGGGCACTGCACCGTCACACACAGAGCCACAGAGCGATCAGGGGGTTGGGGAGCTCCCCCCTATCAGGCACAGAGCAGGGCTGATCAGGGGGTTGGGGCGCCTTCCCCTGTCCTGAACAGAGCAGGGCGGATAGGGAGGTTGTGGCCCCGCCCCCTGTCGCACACAGAGCCGCAGGGCGATCAGGGGGTTCAGGGGGTTTGGGCACTGCCCCCTGTCACACTGATGCCGGTGCCAGGAGGCCTCGCGGCTCCGCTGATCCCCTTGCACTGGGTGTGTGTGTGGGGGGGGAGTGTCCCTCAGCCCAGCCTGCCCCCTCTCACATACTGGGAGCCCTCAGGCATTGACCCCCATCACCCTCCAATCGCAGGATCGGCCCCTTGCCCAGGCCTGATGCCTCTGGCCTAGGCGTTCGGCCCGGGCAGCGGGGACCCGCAGCTGCAGCGGCCCCACGATCGTGGGCTTCGCTTTAGGCCCAGGCAAGGGACCCCTAGCTCCTGGGACTGCCAGCTTCGACCGTGCCCAGCTCCCATCACTGGCTCCACCCCTACTTCCTGCTATCACTGGCCAGGGTGGAAAAGGCACCTGATTCTCCGATCATGGCTGGGGGGCAGGGCCAAGGCGGCCCCAGGGCCGCCTTGGCCCTGCCCCCCAGCTCTTAGCTCCCCCCTGGGTTTCCGATCACTGTCAGTGGCAGGGGGCTTCTTCCTGCTTTCCCTTTGGCCTCCCTGCATTGTGCCTACATATGCAAATTAACCACCATCTTGTTGGCAGTTAACTGCCATCTCAGTTGGCAGTTAATTTGCATATAGCCCTGATTAGCCAATGAAAAGGGTAGCTCGTACGCCAATTACCATTTTTCTCTTTTATTAGTGTTGATAATACTGTAAATTGATATCTTTTCATGGCTTAAACAATATCAGGGCCACCTGAAACTTGAGTGGCTTCCATCTCACCCATTGTAAATGCCAGAGTCCTCACACCCCTTCCTTCCTCTGACTTGTGTCCTCTTTCCCACCTGTTCCTCCTCATCATCTCCTCTCCCTTTTTCTGACCCAGCACACAACCTTGTCTGGTTCCTTGGAAGCAGTAGCCCCAGGCCATAGCAGGGCCTTTGCCTTTGCCCTGTGCCTGAAGTGCTTCCTCCAGAAAGCACTCGGCTGCCTCCTGCACTGCTTTTGGGTCTGTGCTCGCACGGCTCCATCTTCATGGCACCTTTCATGACACCGTGTTTTGAGTTGTGCTGCCCTTTCTCACTCCCCATCCCCTCTTCCTTTTCCCCATAGTTCCTCATTGTCAGCCGACATAATATACTTAGTATTCTTCTATTGGTGATCTCTTCCCCTGTAATACAAACTCTGGTAGGGAGTTTTGTCTGTTTTATTTACTACTATATTCAACTGAGCATGGTTTTTAGAATATAGTAGACTCATTATTTGAATGAATCTGCACTTAAAAAAGAGTTTATTAGATCCACACTGTATTAAGCCCCTGCAATTTTTTTATGGTTATTTAACTAAAACTCTAAAAACTTTGACTTCTAACACTCCCTCCAGTCCTTTTTCTACTTCGTATCCATGACCACCTGACATACCATAGGCTTATGTATTTATTTCTTTGTCTGCCCTTCCCTCTGAAATGTTGGGCTCCAGGGAGGGCAGGGACTTTTATCTCTTTTGTTCATTATTGTATACTCATTGCCTAGAGGTGTGCATGGCATACAGGAGATACTCAACTTATTTAGTTACAATTTATGAGTGAATGAACGAATTGATGAGAAGTAGATGCACTGCCATAGAAATTACAGGTGTTTTTATTTTTATTTTTAATACAGGTAGATCAGATGAACAAAATAGTGGAAGTTCTGGGTATTCCACCTGCTCATATTCTTGATCAAGCACCAAAAGCAAGAAAGTTCTTTGAGAAGTTGCCAGATGGCACTTGGAACTTAAAGAAGACCAAAGATGGAAAACGGGTAAAACAGGGACATATTTTTTTTGAGCCTTTGTTATTTCTTTCACTGGAGCTGTCTTTTAATAGCTCATTTTATATTTATTTGAAATCAGTGTTAGAGTTAACAGTTTCAGTAACTTAGTATATAATTTTTTCAAAAGCTGGATATAGTTTGACTTGAACTCTAGGGACCAGTGCTTGCTTAGTGGTCAGAGTTCTCTCTGAGGCTTCATTATGACAACTGGATGTCTGCCTTTGGGCAGCTGGTCAGGCACCAGGGCTTGTTTCAGCAGTAGAATCAATAAGTTGGACCTTTGTTTCTTACAACTTGGATTTATAGTAAATTCACAGTTAATAGTACTGCAGCTGTGAACAGTGGCAGTCATAATTGCAGTAAATGGCTTTTTTTTTTTTTTTCGTTTAGATGGAAGAAAAAGATTTTTTACTTAAGCAATGTGTGACAAGAATATGAACTGACTAGATGGTTCTTTGATTGGTTTTATATTCCTATCTTGATGACATGGATAGCAGGAATTTCACATCTCTAAAATCTTTAAAAGCGAAGTTTTGAAACACTAGGTTTGTTTCAGTGATTTTTTTAATTTTATTTGAGAGCTTTTTTTCAGATGCCCAAACTTAATTAGAGTGATTTACCTTGTTTTATATATCTGAAAATATTCATGTGTTTTGTAATCTAGCTTGTTTTATTACAAAATGAATATAATTGTTAAATATGATTGTGTGTGATATATAACAGACACCTTGTGAGTGTAGTTTTGCCTTTCTAACATTTAAGAGATTTTATTTTTTGCTTTAGTTTTTATTTTGCCCTTGCATTTTAGTGACGCTGCCACCATGTGCCATTCCCAGGGAACTGAAGATTATTGTTGGCTTTAATTCACCTTCATATAGCTATGGAGCCTTCACTTTTAATATCAAGTGATTTTTTTTTTAAGAATATTTAAGAATCTATATGTAATTGTATCTTTCACAACTGATTTTAAACTTTTTGCATTCTGCCGTATTCTCTAAGATCCAGGCACTGCAATACCCAACAGCTAATTTATGCCTAATCCCCATAAGGAAGGGGTGGAAAATACCAAGCGAACATCCCGAGTCCTTTTCCCTTTGATCACATCGCTTGTCCGTCATGGCCCCTTTCCCACTGAACCCAAACACAGCCTGGAGCCTCCTCGGCTTCACCAGCGTCCATGGCAGCCCTTTCCAGTTGATTTTCGTTACATGGAGGACATGGAACCCACTTTATGTTTTATCTCTCTCTGCAGGCTACTGTTTCTTTCTCTATTTTGAAGTTGTCTTTTTCCTTATGCTATTTTTGTTCTTTTTCTAAATAAAATGTTCATCCCATCCTATTTCCCAAATCTCTACCTTATGAAACCACAGATAAGTCACTAAAAAGTATTTTTATATTTATATATATTTATATATATTTATATATATATATTTAACTATCTTTTTATGAGTTTTCCCATAGCCACAAGTAGCAACGAACTTAAGAAACTTAATTTTTAAAAGTATAAAGTGACTATTTCTCTTTGAACAGAAATAAATTTTGTTCAAAAAAAATGACACAAACCAACCCCCCACAAAGGTACAGCCTAATGATTACATTATGAAGGATGTACAGGAATTTTAACCATAAGTGATTTTATTTTTACTTTTAGTTTCTCATTATGTTTCATGAGCCCATTTTAGCTTCCTAGTAATGAAATCCATACCTACTATATATTTCTTTTTTCCTTTGGTGGGGTAGGAGGATGAAGAATTAAGAATATAAATGTTTTTTTTAAGTATAATTTTTATACAATTAGATGCATTTTAAGTGTTTTATTTGTTGAGTTTTAATCTTTATATACTAGAGGCCCAGTGCACTGCGGGGGGGGGGAATCCCTCAGCCTGGCCTGCCCCTTCTCGCAGTCCAGGAGCCCTTGGGGGATGCCCAGCTGACAGCTTAGGCCCACTGCTGCCACGGAGGTGGGAGAGGCTCCTGCCACCACCGCTGTGCTCGCCAGCCATGAACCCGGCTCCCACAGGGGGAGCGCACTGACCACCAGGGGGCAGCTCTTGAGTTGAGCGACTGCCTCCTGGTGGTCAGTGGGCATCACAGTGACCAGTCGTTCCGCTGTTGGTCAATTTGCATATTAGCCTTTTATTATATAGGACTAGAGGCCCATTGCATGAAGAGATTCATGCAATAGGCCTTCCTTCCCCTGGCTGCTGGCACCAGTTTTCCTCCTGCACCCGGAACCCAGGCCTTTGGTCCGGCCGCAGCGAGGCTTGGCTTTTCCCCTCCGGCTGCAGTGGAGAAGCCAAGCCTCTTCAGTCTTCAGTCTTCGCTCTGTGCCTGCTTATGCAAATTAACCACCATCTTTGTTGGGTTAATTTGAATAGTCACTCTGATTGGCTGGTGGGCATAGCGGAGTGACACCAATTTACATGTTTCTCTTTTATTAGTGTAGATACGATATCTACTGCCTAAAATAAGACACGGGTGGGCAAAAGTAGGTTTGCAGTTGCATTGTGACATTCTTCTGAGTTAATAAAGCTATTATAATAATCATAACTTGTATGTATTTTTCCATATGAACAACTGTAAGCCTACTTTTGCACAGTCCTTTATTTCTGCTGCCCCAAAAGTTTCCTCATGCCCCCCTTTCTCTCATCTCACCCCTGCTTTCTGATTTCTATCATCAAAGGTCAGTTTTGCCCATTCACAGGCAAAATTTCTATAACTGGAATTCCATAGTATTTATTATTTTGTTTCTTTCACTTTACAAACATTGCTTTTGGAGATTTGCTCATATTGTGTGTCTCAGGAGTTATTTTATTGCTTCCTAGTATTTCATTGAATGGAAATACTGTAATATCTATATTTGCCTGTTGATGGCTGTTTGGTCTATTTCCATTTTGGGATATTATGAATAAGGCTACTGGTAACATTCTTGTATAAATCTTTTATGTATATGTTTTCATTTTTGTGGGGTCACTACCTAGAAGTAGAATTATTGCCAAGTTACAGGGAATATGTGTGTTTACCTTTGTAAACAGTATGCCAGAGTTTTATCATTTCAAATGTCTACAGCGAGTGGGGCTCCAGTTGCATGGGGGCTTTGTTTGCTTGACTTGGAGTCTAGTCTCCACTTTCTATATAGTTTTCAAGTAGTGCTTGTGGAGGCCGAGTGATCTCACTTCATTTTGCCCTACCAGCAGCCCCTTCCACCTTGTGCCTCAGGCCATCTGTGTTCATCCCGCTGCTCTGCCCCAAGACTTAACTAGTGCCCTGGGGGTCCTAGTGGGGCTCCTGCCTCTTCGGATCCATGCTGCTCCCATCCCCAGACCTGTTCACATGCAGCTGTTAGAAGTCACTTCAGAGCTGGGTTGAATTCTCCTTCTTACCCAGACCTATGGCAGGTGCTCCTTCCCTGCTTCTCGTAGGAAGAGCTGTGCATAGTCTCTAGAATGTACTTAATTCTGGTTTCTTTAGCCCTCAGCTCTCTGATGGATTTTTAAAAAGCAATGCTTTTTGTGGCTTACCTGCCAGGCTTGTTTTTGCTTTTAGAGTGAGAGCGGTGGTCTTTTGCAGATTTCTACATTGTAACTAGAAGCCAAAATCCAGTGATTTTATTTTTGATAAATTCAGTATTCCTAGATATTTTAAGTTTTATACTATTAGCTATTAAAAATTGAGTTTGCAGGAAACCTCAACACATGTCAAGGTAATTCATTATTAAACATTCTCTAAAGGGCTTAAGTAAGATGTGCTTTTAGTTTCTTTATCTAAACATGAGCAGGTGGGGTAGACCGTGATCATTTACTTGGAGTGCACGCGGTGCGGTCGCCACAGCTGGAACCACTGCCACTGCAGGGAGTGCACCCAGGTTGCCGGGTGCGTAGGCAGAGAGGAGGTTCAGACCTCTGGGCTGGAGCACGGCCCACACGCCTCCTTCCTGAGGGACGAGATGGTGATGTGTAGGCTTTGTGGGTTTCTGTTGTGTATCCTTATTTGTTTTTTTTTGTTTGTTTGTTTTTACAACCTTTAAAAAGATAAAAACCATACCTGAGGCTGTACAAAGACAGGCCCTGGACGAGGTCATAGTTGTATAGTTGTTGACCCAGGCCTAGATGGTCTTTTTTTTTTATTATTTTATTTTTTTTTATTGCTTAAAGTATTACAAGATGGTCTTTATAGTAATTTTTGGTCTCAAGATTATTTTGAAATTTTCTAACCACAGTGCATTTGGAATAATAACATGTGAAAAAACATTAGAGGACTTAACTGTAAATCTAAAGAGATTTCAATAAAGGCCTCCATCTGTAATATATTTTAGCATATTTGAAATTAAGTAGACGTTTACATATCCCATCAAACTTAGAGAAAGCCTTTTTGTCTTTCTTCTCTTTAGGAGTATAAACCACCAGGAACCCGCAAACTTCACAATATTCTTGGAGTAGAAACAGGAGGACCTGGTGGGCGTCGTGCTGGGGAGTCGGGTCATACGGTAGCTGACTACTTGAAGTTCAAAGACCTCATTTTAAGGATGCTTGATTATGACCCCAAAACACGAATTCAACCTTACTATGCCCTGCAGCACAGTTTTTTCAAGAAAACAGCTGATGAAGGTACAAACACAAGTAACAGTGTGTCCACGAGCCCTGCGATGGAGCAGTCCCAGTCTTCGGGCACCACCTCCAGTACTTCGTCAAGCTCAGGTCTGTCCTCGGATGCAGACGAGGCTTCAGAACGTTTGCTGTCTCTTTACCTGGCACGGTTCTTTGAAAGTGTTCTCAGGCATTTGTTCACGGGGTGGGGAGGCTTCATTTCACCTACCTCTAGTCATTGCAGTTAGTAAAAATGTCCCCTTCCCACATGTAATAAGTTCTGCCTGGTAGCTGGAAACAAAACTCCTTATTAACCAAAATTTTAAATTGTTTTTTAAACGGAAATACTTTGTCCACATACTTCAGCTTCCCCTAGCGAAACCGTCTTGATCTGTTGTAGTTCAGGGTTGATGTACAAGAACTGAATCAGGAATCCAGTGACTTTCTCTTAATGCAGATTTTTGTGTGTGACACACTTTAATTTTAACGTTACAGTTTTAGACGATAAACTTGAACAAAACTGACTTTATACTCACAGTTGTTTTGTGTTGCAATACTTTAGGTGGGTCATCGGGGACAAGCAACAGTGGGAGAGCCAGGTCGGACCCCACGCACCAGCATCGGCACAGTGGCGGGCACTTCTCAGCCGCCGTGCAGGCCATGGACTGTGAGACACACAGTCCCCAGGTGAGCTCTCCCCACCTGGTGCACGTCTCCTGCCACACTCAGGCCTAGTGGTATTGGGTGCTGAGTGCCTGTAGAATGAATGTCATGTTCTCTAAAGGTTCATAGCTTCCTCCATAATGAATTATAACCGAAGAAGCACATCCAGTCCCCCCTCGTTTATAAATAGTTAACATTTATTGGGTGCACACTAGCCATTGCTGAAAATGTCTCTTGTTTTGCTTTTTGTTCCATCTTTATCTCATTTGCTACAGCAAAATTTTCAGCTTTATGCAGTGAGGATTTTCATTTTACATTGGGAACTGAGTCTTCCTGGATTAAGTGACTCCCTGGGTCACTGTCTTAATGACTACACTCTGCCCCACATGTGATTTTTTTTTTTTTTTTTAAACACTGTTGAAAGGAACTCCTTTTTTTTTTTTTTTTTTTAATATATTTTTATTGATCCCAGGGAGGGAGGGAGAGAGAAACATCAATGATGAGAGAGAAGCATTGATGGGTTGCCTCCTGCATACCCCACACTGGGGAGCGAGCCCACAACCCAGGCATGTGTCCTGACCAGGAATTGAACCGTGACCTCCTGGTTCATAGGTTGATGCTCAACCACTGAGCCACGCTGGCTGGGCCCCACCTGTGATCTCTCAGCACCAGTAGTCCTATGTTCTGAATCAGTTTGTAGTTTGATTTCAACTCCACATTGTTTCGTTTTTTGTGTTTTTTTCCTTTTAGGTTTTAAACCTGTTGAAGAGAATCTCACTTAAGTAATAACTTTTTAAAAAATTGAGGTGAAGCATATGGTGGTGGTAACCTTGCTTTGTAAAATAATAAGTTAAATCACTGAACACTGTTGTTATGGTACAAATTATGCTGTAATAAATAAGTCACACATGTCATCCCACACATACGCAGTTTGTGATATAAGTTCCTAGTCAGAGAGTAGTGTGATTTTTAATTTTGATAGCTGTTGCCAAATTGCCCTCTCTATAGTTTTGCCAGTTTCGTTTCCCACGAACAGAGTTTGGAGAAACAGTCAGTGTGATCACCTTTGGATCAGTCTGACATGAAAAATGCTATTGAAGTATAGTTTTATTTTGCTTATTTCTTCTTATGAATTAATTTTAGTAGCTTCATAGTTTATGAACCATTTGTATTTTCTGAGGACTTTCTGCCTGTTTTTCTACTGGATTGTTTTCAATTGTGTTTTTGAATTTTGGTTCTCAGACCACTTTGTTGAGTGAATACTTAATGATCTGTGCCAGCTGCTGGTGTAGAGACAAGCTTTGCCTTCCTGGAGCTTACAGTGATACAGTAAATAAGCAACATTAACCAAAGGAATAGAAAGTGCAGATACCATTGGCTGTTAAAACAAAGATAAGGCAGGGTAACCCTATATAATAAAAGTCTAATACACTAAGTGTCCGGTCGTCCAGTTGGCCATTCGACCAATCAAAATTTAATATGTTAATGATATGCTAAGACCACTGAACTCACTATGATGTGCACTGACCACCAGGGGCAGATGCTCTGATTGGTAGGTTAGCTTACTGCTGGGGTCTGCCCCATCTGGACTGAGCCAGATGGGCCGGACACACCCTGGAGCCCTCCCACAGTCCCTCCCCAGCTGGCCAACCTCCCACATCCTTCCCTGGCCCCGATTGTGCATTGGTTGGGACCCTCGGCCTGGCCTGCGCCCTGTTGCAATCTGGGACCCCTCAGAAGATGTCGGAGAGCTGGTTTCGGCGGCGGAACGACCAGTCACTATGACACGCACTGACCACCAGGGGGCAGATGCTCAATGCAGGAGCTGCCCCCTGGTGGTCAGTGCGCACCCCCCCTGTGGGAAGCTGGGCTGGTGAGCACAGCGGCGGTGGCGGGACCCTCTCCCGCCTCCCATGGCAGCGCTAAGGATGTCCAACTGATGGCTTAGGCCCGCTCCCCACAGGGCTCCTGGACTGTGAGAGGGTGCAGGGCGGGCTGAGGGACACCCCCCGCCCCCTGAGTGCACTAATTTCCTGCACCAGGCCTCTAGTGTAATAGAAAATGGCTATTTGTTGGGTGGGATGTATTAATTCAACTAGGCCAGATGGAGCAGTAGACCCCCAATACATGATAGCTTAGAATGTGAAGTTTCTCTTCTATGAACAGTCCAGAGTAGGCATTCAACTTAGTGACATGGCTCTCTCCTTGTGTCCTGGGCTCCAACCATTGTGTGGCTCCTTCATTCCCTAAGGCCTAGTTGTTTGCAGCATTCAGCAGACAGAAGGACTTGGGGAGGTATTTTGTGGGCCATGTCCTGCCCTGACATAGAAACTTTTATGTACATTCCATTGAGTACAGCTGAGTCACATGGCCATACCTAAGTACAGGAGCGGCTGGGAAGTGTAGTGCAGCCATGTGCTCAAGAAGAAGAGTAGCTTTTTTGTGGACAACTAGCAGTCTCTGCCACAGGAGTTGGCGCAGCATTAGCCAGAGTGGTCAGGGAAGACTCTGGAACTGAAATGAAGATGACGAAGCATCCAAGCAGAAATTAGAAATCAGAGCATCCTAGGCAGAAGGGACAGGATGTACAGATGCCCTGTGACATGTGAAAGACCTTAACCCGGCAGAAGAATAGAAGGAAGACCCTGTGTGGTGGGACCCAGGTAGCGGGAGGAAGAGTGGCTAGAGGGAAGATGGGGGCATGAGCATTGGCCCAATTCGTGCAGACCATTGGATGAATTTTAGGTTATTTTGTCAGTTTCTAAGTGCAATGAGAAGTCATTAAAAGATTTTAAATACAGTGGGGCCTTGACTTACGAGTTTAATTCCTTCCGAGACCGAGCTCGTTAAGGAGCTCGTTAACTCAAATTACTCTGTCAACTCAATGCAAAAAATCGGCCAAGAGTCAGCTGGTATCTCAAAAAACTCGTTAGTTGGGACACTCGTAAGTCAAGGCCCCACTGTAGTGAAGTGATTAGGATTGTGCTTTTATATTAGCTGCATTTTTCTTTTTATCTTCTGGCCCCCTTCACCAATCTTCCCCACCCCCTGCCTCTGGCCACCACCAGTCTTTCTATATATATGAATGTCGTGAAGGTTTTTGTTGTTTTGTTGTTTGTTGTTTTTTCTTTTTTTAAGATTCCACATACAAGAGAGATCATGTAGTATTTACCTTTCTTTGCCTGGCTTATTTCACTAAGCATAATACTGTTGAGGTCCATCCATGCTGTTGCAAAAGGCAAAACCTCATTTTTAATGGCTAAATACTATTCCATTTTATATACACCACAATTTCTTTATCCATTCATCCATTAATGGACACTTAGATTGTTTCTGTATCTTGGTTATTGCAAATAATGCTACAGTGACCATGGGAATGCATGTATCTTTTTGAGTTAGTGTTTTTGTTTCCTTTGGATAAATACCCACAAGTGGGATAGCTGGATCATATTATTTTATTTTTATTTCTTAAAAAATAATAGTTTATTGCCTTTAGGGGGAGAGAGGAAAGGGAGAGGGGCAGAGAGAGAGAGAGAGGGAGAGAGAGAGGCGCAGAGAAATATCAGTTGGCTGCCTCCTGCACGCCCCCCACCAGGGATTGAGTCCACAACCCAGGCATGTGCCCCAACTGGGACTTAAACCAGCAACCTTTCAGTGCACAGGAAGACACCCAACCAACTGAGCCACACCGGCCAGGCTGGTAGTTCTATTTTTAATTTTTTAGGAATTTCTATACTGCTTTTCATAGTGGCTGCACCAGTTACAGTCTCACCAACAGTGCATGTGGGTTCTCTTTTCTCCACCATCACTTGTTTTTTGTTTTGTTTTGTTTTGTTTTGAAATCATAGCCATTCTGATTATTATTTGTGTAAAGTGATATCTCATTGTGGTTCTGATTAGCATTTCCCTGATGATTGATGATGTTGAGCATCTTTTCAGTTACCTGATGGCTATTTGTATATCCTTTTTAGAAAATGTCAATTCAGATCTTCCATCCATTGTTTTTTCATCAGATTGTTGTGGATTTTTTCGTTTGTCATTTTACTATTAAGTTGTGAGATTTTTGTTTGTTTATCTTCTAATACATTTTGGATATTAACCCCTTTCAGATATATGATGTGCAAATATTTTTTCCTGATTGATAGGTTTTGTTTTATTTTTGTTAATGGCTTCCTTTGCTGTGCCGAAGCTTTTCAATTTGATGTAGGCCCACTTATTTATTTTTGCTTTTGTTACTGGTACTTTTTGGTGTCAGATTAAAGAAATCGTCGCCAAGACCTTGTTTCAAGTTGCTTCTCCCTGTTTTCTTCTGGAGGAGTTAATGGTTTCAGGTCTTTTATTCAAGTCTTCATCATTTTGAGTTAATTTTTGTGTATGATGTCAGTAGTGGTCGAAGTTCATTGTCTTACATGTGGCTGTTCAGTTTTCCTAGCACCATTTATTGAAGACACTGTCCTTTCCTCATTGTTTATTCTGGGCTCCTTTGTCATAGATTAATTGGTCGTATATGCATGGGTTTATATCTAGGCTCTGTTTCATTGAACTATGTATCTTTTTGTATTGCCATTACCATACTGTTTTAATTACTATATCTTTATAATTTAGTTTGAAATCAAGGAGTGTAATGCTTATTTTAAAAATTATTATTGATTGATTGATTTTAAAGAGAGAGAGAGAGGAGAAACATTGATTTGTTGTTCTACTTATTTATGCATTCGTGGTTGGTTACGACTCGTATGTACTCTGACTGGGGATCGAACCTGCAACCTCTAACCAACTGAACTACCTGGCCAGGGCTATTTTATTCTTTCAGATGCAGTTATAAATAGGATTATTTTCTTTATTTCTCTGATAATTCATTATTAGTGTATAGAAATGCAGCATATTTTTGTGTATTGATTTTTTTTATTCTAACTGAATATGTTTACTGAATTTGTTTATTCTAACAGTTTTTTATGTCTAGGATTTTCTGTATATGTCGTTTACAAATAGTGATAGTTTTAGACCATCCTTTCCAATTTGAATGCCTTTTATTTCTTTTCTTTGCCTAATTTGGATTTGTGTTTTTAAAAAGATTATTCTTTTGGCTTTTTGGAGAATAGATTGGAAAAAGGCAAGGATGGAAGGTGGAAGTTGATCGAGGAGGCCGTTGTATAATTTTAGGCAAGAGATGGTAGTGGCCTGGGATGGAGATGGAGAAAAGTGTCCAGGTTTGGGATCAACAGTATTGTGTTGGTTTGGAAGGAGGAGTGGTTGAGCGGCTGAATGGATAGTAGTGCTTATATTGGAACAGAAGGATGGAGAGAAGGGCTTTAGGGGGAAAGTAAAGAATTCCTTTTGGACTTTCTCAAATATTTACTTAGCTATCTTTCCAGAAAAAATTTTACTTGTCCTTGGCATAGACGGTACTTCCAAGGAAAAATAAGTGGCGTGTGAAATACATGAGTCTATTTATGGGTATAACTTGCTAAAAATTGTAGCTTTCATAATAAAACATTTTTGCACTCTTGAACATGTTTGGGATTTTGCATTAATAGAATTAACATAAGTTTCAAAACCTTCCTCTCTAGTTGATGTAAATGCTAGTGTTGTAGCTTTTGATTGAAGATTAAAACTTTGAAACAGTACTCCGTATAAATCCAAACGTCTGTTCTTACAGGTGCGTCAGCAGTTTCCTGCTCCTCTTGGTTGGTCAGGCACTGAAGCTCCTACACAGGTCACTGTCGAAACTCATCCTGTTCAAGAAACAACCTTTCATGTAGCCCCTCAACAGAATGCATTGCATCATCACCATGGAAACAGTTCCCATCACCACCACCACCACCATCACCACCACCACCACCATGGACAACAAGCCTTGGGTAACCGGACCAGGCCAAGGGTCTACAATTCTCCAACGAATAGCTCCTCTACCCAGGATTCTATGGAGGTTGGCCATAGTCACCACTCCATGACATCTCTGTCTTCCTCAACTACTTCTTCCTCTACATCTTCCTCCTCTACTGGTAATCAAGGCAATCAGGCCTACCAGAATCGCCCAGTGGCTGCTAATACCTTGGACTTTGGACAGAACGGAGCTATGGACGTTAATTTAACCGTCTACTCCAATCCCCGCCAAGAGACTGGCATAGCTGGACATCAAACATACCAATTTTCTGCTAATACAGGTCCTGCACATTACATGACTGAAGGACCTCTGACAATGAGGCAAGGGGCTGATAGAGAAGAGTCCCCCATGACAGGAGTTTGTGTGCAACAGAGTCCTGTAGCTAGCTCGTGACTAAATTGAAACTTGAGTTTGTTTCTTGTGTGTTTTTATAGAAGTGGTGTTTTTTTCCAAAAAAACAAAAAAAAAAACAAAGTGCAAAGCTGCTTGAATCAGAAGGAGATTAACACACTGAACCGCTACAAGAGGGCAAAGCTGACTTTTTTTTTTTAACTTGAAAAGATTGCAAAGGGACGATGAAGTTTTTAAAAGAGCCATGTCCAAACCCATCTTCATGGATAGCTCAGAGGTGTCCTCTTTTTGCCTCCCCCATTTTAACTTGCCACATCCCAGTCGTAGTGGGTTTTTTTGTCTTTCTATTCCACAAAAGTTAATGTTCAGATGTTGGTCTTGGTCATTTGCCAACTAATTTTAAAATAAAAAGGCACTGCACCTAATTTGCATAAAGGGCCCCATGAGGGTGTTTTTTCCCCCCTTTTTTTGGGTTTTTGTTTTGTTTTGGGTGGGGGTGGGGAATTTGGGTTTTTAAGTCCTTTAAACACATTTGGGCACGGATATGCAGTACTGTCAGGAAGAGGGACCTCCAGCTCACACAAACATCACCTTCAGCTGTATGGAAGGGACGGTGGTATTGGAGTGTGTAAGGCACAGTAAGCATGCTAAGTGGCGGGGATCAGAACTCTCCTGTCTGAACCTACTGAGGAGCAAAGCAGCAATTACATGGGATCCTGTGGGTCTCCTGTTGGAGAGGCCACAGTAAGAGAGTAACGGAACGTGACTGGTCTCCCAACCAAGGTGCACTGAGAAGCAATCAACGGGTCAGTCGCGGCCAGTCCTGGGGAGGTCTGAGTGGTGGTCTTTGGGATAACCTTTGGCCTTATGGATTTGGACTCGAAATTAGAAGAGCCTACCATTTCAGATGCAATCACTTTGGACATGCTTTTGCAGACAGTCCTTAATGCTGAAAACACAGAGAATGGGTAATTCAAGAGGCCTTTCTTTTAAAATAGACTTTTGTGACCCACTAATTGTAAGGTATTGCAAGGTCACTTTGCGTGTGTCATAAAGCTGACTTATTGGTTGAAGGTCACAGAGGTAGTGGTTTGCTCTGATGGAAATAGCTACAGCTGTGTCCCTTCCTGCTTTTTACTTTTCTTTTGCTTTTTCTTGGCACGTGGTATCTCCACCATTTCTTCTGCACAAAGACGTCTTCTGTTCATCCTGAACATTTTTTAAAAAATGCAGAATTTTATGTGACTGCTTTTTTGCCTCACAATTATGCTGTGAATTTTACAAAAATTTATTTTCTTTTTTGATAATTTATTGTACCAAAGCTGTTTTTATAGCACATAGATGTCTGTAACCAATAATGTAGCAGTTCTGCACTTTGACACAAGGTGTAACTAGACCATTTTTAAATGTCAGTTGAAAATTATGGCTGTACTATTGCTTAAACAAAACTGGAACTGTTGAACCCATAGCCAATACATTTACAGCAATCTGTGTACTGAACATAATAGATTGACATCTAACTCAAGACTACAACACCTGTTACATTCTAAATGTGTTCAGGCTTCGGAAGGGAAGGGACACTGGATCCAGAAGCTGTGGAGCCAGCAGTTGATTCTTGTATTCCTGATTGACCTACACGTAAGCTTGAGAGCAAGACCTTGGTTGCACCAACAGGTCCAAATAAGAGCATGAGTGAAGCAAGGCCCCGCACATGACCTGCAGCGAGCAGGCTGGCGTGGGCAGGTGCCTAGTTCCGAGATTATGCTGCCTTAATGTAGCACAGGCTGGCAGTTGCTAAATTTGTGTTTCCATTTTAAATTGACCACTTGTAGAGTGTTATACCTTTGAGCGGTTGAATCGGGAGAATGAAGATGAGTAATTTACCTGTCCAGGATCAAAAGAAGCCTAGAAAAGAAGCAGTAATCTACCTCTGCCGATAACCCTGTTCTAAACAACTCAGCAGAACACCACACCACTTCTTATTGGTCAATTCCATGTGGCTGACTAGGTCAACCTTTTTCTGAACAAAAGCAGGTTTTTATATGTAAACAGTGATAAAAGAAAGGCTGAAAACTATGTGAATGTGAATGGAAACGTGGAAATAATCCGTTTTTATACACCACACAAAATTTTTTGGTTGTTAATCAGGAAATCCATATTTATTTTGTAATTAAATGTCAAGCCTGTGGATGATTTTTGAACTTGGTAGTTCATAAAGGTTTACAGTGAATAAAAGGATATCATCTTGAGTATAGCAATATCAAAAGGAACTCAGTAGTTACTGCTGTTTAGGAATATAAGGTAATGATACCATATGGGTCAGGTCATTTTTTTCTGTGCTGGTTGCCACATCTTAAAAAGCACCAAAAAACGAAAGCAGTTTTTAAACCGCTACTTACATAAAGGAAGTCATACAACCCAATGCTTCTGCACACTGTGTTACGTTACAGTCCAGTTTTGTGTGCTTTCCTACACGGTTTGGTTACAGGACTTCTGTGCATTGTAAACATAAACAGCATGGAAAAGGTTAAATACCTGTGTGCAGATTGTAAGATCTGGTCCGGACTTGCTGTGTATATTGTAACGTTAAATGAAAAGAATCCCCTTTGTATTATAGTCATGCGGTCTTATGTATGATAAACAGTTGAATAATTTGTCCTCAGACTCTTTACTATACTTTTTTAAAATTAATGTCAGAACAATGTGAACATAGTAAAATTCCTATGCAGCTCACCTGGTCCAGGTAATGGTCTGGTCGGTTTATGAGTGTAAGTTCAGTCACATGTGCAAAAAGGAGAAGAGTTACATCGGCCTAGGCTTCAAAAATCTCAGAAAGATTGGAGGCTTAACGGATCGTTTTTATTTTTAAAGCCGGTTTTTTATATGAACGGTGACGTTCACGGTTTCTCTCGGATGCACAGTGCTGATAGTCTCGTGTTTAGGATGGATGTGAGCGCGAGGTGATGTCTCTGACAGGCTGCGACCTGCTTGGAAGCAATAGGGATACAAACCCTAGCGGCCCTCCTCCCCGACCCCCGTCTGGGCACGTCATGAGCTTTCATGTACAGAGTGTTGGAATCCTGCTGCAATGAATGAATTTCTCACCCAATGTCTTCTTTTCCTATAAGTTACCGTGCATACGTATATACTAAGGTGGCTTTCAGAAGGCAAAAACTTACACAGTTGAATGTTATCCATAAACTTGAGGTTGTCTGCATACGACTCTTACACTTACCACATGGAAGAAGAAACTCCCTTTAGCTCTTTCTTAGGGTCTGAGCAGTTTACCTAGGTAAGTAGCATATTGCACACAACCTGGCACTCCACCAACCTAGGCTTTTATTTAATGAATTTAGAACTATGAGTAAAAGGTCATTCAGGTTGCAGTCGTTCTGTGAGCCCACAGAACAACCACTGGGTTTGCCACCGTGCCCTCTTTTTTAGAACCTGTGTTGTTAAATTTATTGTCATAAGTTGTATAAGGAAATAACAGTATTCACAGGTGAGATAGCAAATGCCAGATTTCTTCTAGGCTAGTATCCCGTTTCCTTTTGGCCTGCCTTTGTTACTACTTTCGGAATACAAGTTCAGACCTCATTTTATATTGATTTTTGAAGTGGTTCATTTTAGACACAGAACTTGCTCTTGGTGCCATAAATGAAAAAAGTGAAGTTTTGAGGTTAAGATTGGTGAAACTGACTGGGGTCCTGAGACCACATTCAGATTTCTTAGAACCTGCCGGGGATGGCGGGGACTGGTCCTGGGAGACTTCGCTGCCAGGAGGAGGAGAGCAGAAGTCCTCGTTTCCTAACCACGGCTCCTCTAGACGTGTTTCCAGGAGGGAGGACCTGCCTCAAGTAAGTTTTAGTACAAAGAGCAAGAAGGACCCTGAGAAGAACTCTGACCTCATTCTTGTCATCCCTCTCCATGCATAGTGGTCCCGGCAGTGCGTCCACTGGGACTCCCTGGACGTCAGCCGCTTGCCCCCTGGACTGGTCACTGTTGCGTGGCGCTGAGTTGAACGCACTGCACACTTTCTGTGGAAGAGTCAGTGAGGTAAGTGGTCCGCTGGCTTGTGTGTGTGTCTTTCTCTGGCGTTACGAACAGCCAAGGTCCCACATGTCAGCTGCCCGTGGCAAGAAGTGATAAAGAACCAGGGTGTTTCTGGTCATGGCTGTGCTGGGTAATATTCACCTGAACTCGGAGAGCACAGGTATTTGTCATTAATTTTTTCCAGTTTCCTACCCTAGATTTTCTTCAAAGTCAGGAAGGTACCTCTCCAGTGAAAACACTGATTTAAACACATAACCTAACAACTGAGCATTGGGAACCCCACAGGTTACAATATACAGCTGGCTTCTCTAGCTCCTGTATTGTTACCCCAAAACAGGGGTTTTTGATAATTCTCCATCTTGAGGGTAAGTCCATTTATTAAGTTGGAGTCTGGTTGGAGTGGCTTGGTTGAACATCATCCTGTGCACAGAAAGGTTACTGGTTCGATTCCCACTTGGGGATCATATATGGGTTTCGGGTTTCTCTCTCTCTCTCTATGTCCTTGATGAGGACTTACAGAAGGCGTTATAGAGGGGTGGGAATTGCACGTATGGATGTCAGGGCCTGCCTGCATGCTTCCTGCCATGTGCAGCAGGGTTTGGACCTGCTGCTTCAGAGCAGTGAGGAGGCACACGTTGCGCCATGGACTTGCTTCCTTGTACTGCCATCAGGTGCCACTGCCAGCCTCACCTGGCTGAAGGGCAGAGCGGGGGGATGGGACAGGAGTCCTCTTGGCTAAAAAAGGCCGGGAATGTGGCCATGCTTTTGCTGCAGGAAGAGGAAGTGGTGCAGATGGTGGGGTGGCCCGGTCCTGGTGCCAGTGGGATGCTGTCTGCAACCGTGTGTTCAGCTCCCGAAAGATCCTCGAGGGTTTTTGGGTTGTAGCACAGCACGGCTGTGCAGGTTTTAATAAAATATTTTGTCATTGGACCACAGTTTATTTGGTTATCTTTCTAATTAAGTTTTTGGAAATTGCTACCTTTGGAATTTTGGGGGATTTTCTTGAAGGGCTTGTTCTGGGTGCTAACTCATTAGTCACTGCCATTGCTCTGCGTTCTTCAGCTGCGACTGCAGTAAACGTGGGAGGTTCAGGGCCAGGGAAAGTCCGGGGGCCGGGCCTGACCACCAGGCAGGAGGGGGGCTGGGCCCGAGGGCAGCTTCCCCGGCAGGAAAGGCTGAGTTTGTTCAGATAGAGCCCAGGTGGCGGACTGGGGAACGGCTCATAGATAGACTGCGTCCGGTGCCACAGTGGAGGACGGCTTCTCAGTGACTGGAATGAAAATGGCTGTTTCTACGATCTTAGCATCATGCAGGGAAGTAGTGACCCTGAGGAGAGAGGCCCTGCTGCGAGGCCAGGACAGCTGAGGAGGGTGGGGGTGCTCACTTCAGCCCCGCTTTCGTTGCCCAGCAACTCGGAAAGCAAGACCTACAAACAGGCGGTTTTGGTGAACTCCAGGTGATCTTAAACTGTTGCATCAGCATCATCAATCAAACAGGAGTTTTCCACTCTGCTACGCAGCAGACTCACCTGCAGATTGACAGTCGCAGGTGGGCCGGTCACACTGGGATTTTTGACCGGAGTTGTGAGTGGGGCCCGGGCGCCTGTGGCTGAGAAGCGCCTCATGGGATGCTGCGCCTGCAGCCGGCACAGCTCAGGAGGCCGGAGGAGCGTGTGGCTCGCCTGACAGTGTATGCGCGTTTCTAAGTGCTCTATTGCCGTTTCTTTATGTAGTTAAATAATTACAACTCACAACTCGCATGGCATCACACTGTTCTAAAACAGGCCTCCAAGAAAGGCAGAAATTACCAGGTGCAAGTATATGAGACTCACAGTTTGCTTGCTTTTTGTAATCTTTCGAAGTGTGTGGATGTGACATCCTGTCAGTAGCTCTCAGGTGTCCCGTGAATGGCACGTGTTAAGTTGATTTCCCAAATCTCAGAGGTCTTCCATGAGAATAGCGGGGGCGTCTCTGGGGCATTCGCCACTGGGGTGAGGCCCTGCCATGCAGTGCCTGCGGTTTCCAGCCCCAGAATTGGGTCCAAATCCTTCCTCTTATCCTGGGCAACTTACCCTCGTCTTTTTGTCCCGGAGGAATAACTAGTATCCACCTGCGGGTTTTCTGCAGCTCTCACGGGTCCTGGCATGAGGACCTGGCACAGGCGGGAGGTGCAGGAAGTGAAGAGAGCCCGCGTCCACAGCATGGATTCTGTACGAACCTGACCGGCGTGGTGTGGGGAACTGGTGAGTGCTGTGTTCTGTGAATGATTTAACGGACTGTTTCGTATTCTACTTTTATTTCTGGAGTCCAACTGGGTGTTAACACTAGGACTGGGTTTTGCTATGCGCAGTGCCTGCGTCTATTTTAGAACTCGGAGTTGTGTGCTTCGTAGTTCCCTTTGCTTTGATGTACTGTGTGGTATGTAAATGTTCTAGAGAGGATGGTTTTTCAGTTGCATTTTTCTCTACAACTTCCGGAGGCTGTTGGAGGGGTGACGGGAAGGGAGCCTGCCCTGACAGCACGGCCATTGGGCCTGGGCATCCTGTGGCCAGGGCCCCCACTGCCCCGCGGCCCGTCTGCTGTGTTTTGAGCCTCCAGAGGTTTGACTTAGATCAGGGAAGAAGGAGAGTAAGGGAAATCAGTTCTTGAGGTCTTAAGCAGTGATAAAGTGGGGAAGCTTTCACAACTTCATAGGTTATACCCCACGTTTTAAAAGCTGTTAAGGGGCCAGCTGCTGGTGGGTTTTGTTTTTATTTATTTGCTTTGTTGATATGTTAGGGGACCCTGTACATCCATCAGCTTGGGGTCCCTCCATGTGACCCCCTTTCTCTCCATTCCTAAGGTGACCTCCCTTCCTTGCACGAGAGAAGGACAGAAACCTCTTAGGACAGAAAGTCCGTTTCTTTGCGTTCACCTGTGGGTGACTGGTGTTCCTCACAGGAGCACCTGCACGCGGTGGCCTGTGGCTTTGGCTGGTAAAGATGGAAACAGCGCATCTAGTCATGCGGTGCAGTGTCCACCTGAGAGAGGAAATTCTCTGGGGAGGCAGCGCTCCCCACGCTCCAAAAACACCAACTGCACAGACAGCCTTGTAGTTGTCAATAAATTGGGGGTCTTCATACCTCTCCCCAGCCCTGGCCTCCCCCTGCCCTTTGTTCTCTGGATGTGGCTCTGGCAGGGGAGGGCCTGGCCAGTGGAGTCCCAGCCGACACACCTCTGGGAGAGGCCCCCTGGGGTGGCTCATGGCTAGGACCACTCTTAGATACGGAGCGCTTACAGTCACTTAAGTCCTAGCACCTCTCACCCAGGCTCGCGCCACACCAGGACCCGGTTACCCCTTCACACACACCTAGCACCCCTCTGCCATCAGCATCCCTTCTGCCGCCAGCATGGCTCTCACCCAGGCTCGCTCCACGTGCAGCATCTGCCTGTCGGGTAGTGGCAGTCACCACCTCTGTCGTCCAGAAAACTCAGGAGCGCGTCCCGCGAGGCTTCCCATGTGCCTCCGCTTGCTGTGGCCTCCCCAGCTCAGGCTGCTCGGCAGATGCGAGCTCTGCCTTGTTTTCCCAGGAGGGGGGACCACTGGGCACTAGATCCAAGAAGCCACCTGGCAGCGTGCTCTACTTGTCGGATTAAAACAGTGAACTTGAAATATCCCCCCTGCTTTCTGCAGGAGACACTCCAAATCTAAGCAGTCGGTGAGAATCCTGGAAAAGGAATTTCAAAGTGAAAAGTTTTAGGGGTAGGGGTGTTGGCAGCTGACATGAGGACTAAGGCAGAAATAATAAACACCTGTCGTGTGCAAGGCACGTAGCTATGTCCTAAGGTTGCCACCAACAAGCATGAGCGCAGACCGGGTGAATAACCCCAAATAAGCCAAGTGTCTCGGAGCCGGCTGTGACCAGGGGCCCTGTTCTGACCCAGGGGTTGGGGAGGGTTTCCCTGAGGAATTGAGGTTTATGCTCCTGTTTAATGGGTGAGGGGTTATCCCGGCGGTGGGGACATGCGAGAATCTAGGAGAAGGAAGCCGTGAGTTCGAAGCCTGGTGGAATGAGCAGTGGAGCGGCCTTGCCCGAGTCGCTCTGTAAGCGGACAGGGCCCGGCGCCAGTTAGGAAGATCTTGGGAACTGACTGGATGGCGGAGGGCTGCGAGTGGAGAGGGCAGGCTTCCTCCTGCTTGTTGCTGGAGCTTCTTGGCGGCGGCAGCAGCTGTTTACTGGGGTGGGGACATTAAAGGGACAGCAGGCTGCCATGAGTCGTGCTTTCGGTTTACAACTTGGAGTGTTAAGGGCTTACAGGGCATCTAAGTGGAGCTGTCACGGCATTAGAGATAAACAAATGGATTGGAGGCGAGGATGCGGGGAATGGCAGGATCTCGGTCCTTACAGAGGCAAAGGGTGGTGAATGAGATGGCATTTTAGATACAAGAGGATAGAGGTCATCTAGCCCCTCGCCGCTCAGTGGAGTCGGGTCCTGTGACCTCAGCATCCCCTGGGAGCGAATCTCAGGCCGGGCCCGACACACTCAGAGTCTGCATTAGAACAAGGCACCCGGGTAATTCACATGGACGGTAAAGATTGGGAGTCACTGACCTACCCCTCACTTTACACTTGAGAAAACGAGTGTTTAAGCAACTTGTTCAAGATGACACGCCCACCAGGGACAGTCTCCGCTGCTTGTAGGCCTCTCTCCAGCTCTGCAGGCTGATCTTGACGTTAAGGTCACACAGCACCATCTACAGCTGATGATCGTCCCAGCTGTGCCCCTACAGGTGGTGATGGGGGAGGCAAGTGTCAGTTAACTCAGTTAACATGGGCAGGTGAGCGGGGTTGCTGAAGAATGACTGTTGTCCTCAGGGACCACACGTAGGGCGCCTAAAGGGCTTTGCGTGGCAGGCCTTTCCCAACCTTGGAAATGTTGAACGGGTCTATCTCTGACTTTCATAAGGAACTAAAATAGCTTCTGGGAGGCTCCGCAGGGTCAGGACGGGGTCGTGCTGTTCTGTCCTCTCCTCTGAAGCGGCTTCTCTGCCCCATGCCTTCCCCCGCGGTAATAGCTGCCCCTTCTGCCTCCCAGGGCCTGTGACTCCTATCCCAGCTCCGACTCTTCCCAGTGGTGTCCCCAAGGTGGTGTGACACAGCCGGGTAACCCTTTACGGGACTGCTTCCCCCACATGGCATCCACGGACAGTCTCCCCTCTTGTCTCTCCCATCTGTCCCCCAACTCCAGCACCGAGTGTCACTCCATCCAGGTGAGTGGCCACTCAGGCCTTTTCCTGTGACAGGGCCCGAGCCAGGCCTCTGCACTGAAGAGAGGGAGGCCCCGTAGGACTCTGAGCCAAGGGAAACATTAGAAGAAGAAATGAAATTCGTTATGGTTTAGTGATTATCAGGGAAGCCCGTCTTTGTCTTCCTGAACCATTCCAGCTTGTGTACTCTTTGCTGCTGTTACTACGTTTCCCCATTTGAGGCTGCAGCAGGCCCTGGCACAGCCCCCAGTGGGGGCCCTCGGGCACAGGAAACCCTGGCACAGCCCCCCCCGCCCCCCCCACCCCGCCCCCCATTCACAGGCCTGGTCGGAGTGTGTGCAGGAGGCAACCAGTTGATGTGTCTCTCTCACATCAATGTCTCTCTCTCCCTCCTTCCCTCCCTCCTCTTCCTTCCCTTCCACTCTCTTTAAAAATCAGTGGGAAAAATATCCTTGAGTAAGGATTAAAAAATAGGTAAGGAACAGGTCTAACATTAAAAAGAAAGATGGGTTCAACCTCAAATGTGTAATCTTTGGTGAGGCCACATTTCAGATGCAAGGGGCACCCAGGATACTTTTCAAAAAGCAATGCCACTGAACTGCAAACAGTGATTACGGGAGGAAGCAGGAGTGGGGCTGAGGGAGGGTGGGGACTGTGAGTAGTTTCCGAGCCGTTACTTTCACTCCGCTAAACAGACAGCTGTGCTGAGAAATCGCTGCCGCGGTTCTCTGATCGAGGAAGCCAGGTTGGACACTGATCGCAGAAACCAGGTTGGACATTGCGTGGGTCCTGGCCGAGGACTGTCCGCAGAGAGGGACCCAGAGCTCCTGGCAAAGATGGCCTACCAGTGGCGGGCAGAGGGGAGCCGGACTCCCTGCAGGGGCAGGCCTTGCTGATCGCTTACACCCAGGCAACCTAATCTGCTGGTCTTAGACAGCGGCTGGGTCTGGCCTCCCTGTCCCTGCTCATCTAGTTGTAGGTTTGACGGGTGTCCGGGCGCCCCTGGAAGCAGGCAGCCCTCGGGTGGGAACCCTGAGGTGCTGTGGCCGGAGCCCAGGCTTAGGGTCTGGAGTCCCCGTCACACACTGTGCACCAGCTGAGCTCACTGCGCAGCTGCTGCCGGTGGGACTGAGTGGCCACAGCCTGAGACACCCTGGCAGGCGCTCCCTCCCAAAGGAGGTTGGGGAGGACCAGGGCTGCCGCCAAGATCAGGAGGAAGGAGTGCCCTCTGGATTGGGGGGGGGAGGGGCGCCCCGGGAAACCAGGCCTGTTCCCGAGCTGTGGCGAGGATGTCTGTGTCCTCTATCCTATGTCCTGTGTGCTCCACCGAAATTCCAGAGAGAAAAGGGACTAAGCTGGGTCCCCACGCATGCCGGCCCACAGCCTTGTTCAGCCCCATGGAGCCGGGGCTGCTGTCCCAGCAGCTGGAGGGGAGCAGTCTGCCTCTGCAGTGGAACCTGTGGGGGTGCCTGGGGATGCCTGTGGGGGTGTCTGTGGGGGACGCCTGTGGGGGTGCCTGTGCTCAGCTCCAGGGTGCAGGGCATTGTGATGACCTGATCTTCTGGTTCACACACTTTGTCATTAACTTTCACAACATCCAGGGAGACAGGGTTGTTCCCATTGCATGGAGAGGGCCCCAGGCCACAGCGGGAGGGCCGCGCCTGTTGCCCCCAGCGGAGCGCAGGGGGATGCTGACCGGGCAAGGCCATCAGTTTCGGGGGAGCTCCCCAGACTCGGAGTGAGAGTCTCCCAGGGTTCTCCACAGGCGGAGGCAGAGATTTACGGCTTCGCCTGATGAATGGGCCAGGCAGTTACCAGTTCTTTGCCAGCTGCGAGCATAATTTAGAGGCACCACGCAGGGGAAAGGCCCCATAACTCACACCCTTAAAGGGCTCCTAGCACAAGACACTTGGGATCGTTGAAACATCCCTGCTCCTCGTGTGGAAAGGACCAGCGTGTCTCTGGGTATTTTGGTTACAGAATAAGGAGCCTGGATGAATACACGCGGCAGCGAACGTAAGAAAAAGACGCCGGGCCCTAAACTCCTGGCCAGTGTTCCCTTTGTTGTTTCCCGCGGGCTTGCTGTGGATTTACCCATGTTCTCGCACGCCTCTCCCCCTGTAAATGCCACCCTGTTAGCGGGGCCGTTTTTCATCGGGTGGAACTGCAGTGGTGCCAGGAAGGCGGGGGTGCGCGGGGTGCGGCTCCCAGAGATGGCGCTGGGGAGAGCAGCGAGGGGGGCCCGCCTGTCGCGGGCCTGGGTTCAGGGCCGGCCTCGGTTCCTGCCCGTGTAAAACAGGTTTGGGGTGGGCCGCCCTCCGGGTTGGAACAGTCTGGGAATTTCCTGGTCTTCACCACCACCCCACCATTGCCCCCCTTCCCGAGAGTGCTGCCTCTGCCGCATCCCCAGAGCATCTGACCTGTGAGTTTGAAAGCGACACTTACCATCTTCCATCTCAAGTTCTGGTTGTGTGCGAGCACTTGTTCAAGTCCGTCCGGTTGGACTCAGTGGTTGGCAAGGGGTCATTTTCGTGCTGGCGTCCTCCACGGCCCCGCGTCCTGCGCGGGAGCAGGGGCTGAATGGTGGGATGGCCGCCGTTCACTTGTCCTTGGGTCTCCCGACTTGAGTTAGAGTTTTTCTTACTAAATGTATATTCTTTCCACTTAATTTAATAAATGTTTCAAAATGTAGTTAGAAATAAGTGTCAGTTTTGCAAGACACTATGATTGTAGAAGAATCGTATTAAAATCTCTCCCTAAGGGTCTCTCGCACACCAGACTTTAAATCCAAGCAGCACTTGCGACTTTTCTGGAAGGTGCTGCTCCACAGTCCCCCCCCCCCCCCACCCCCCCCCCAGATTTGATCTCGGCTGCTCTCTTGTCCCTACCCCAAACGGTCATGTGGACTGTTGCTCAGCAATAACCCCCTCACTGCAGACACCTGTGCCCACGGATGTTGTGTCGCCAGGGCGGCTGGCTTTGGCCAGTGGGATGTTGGCAGCCGGGATGCGAGCAGAGGCCGTAAAGGGCCTGTGTGGTGCTCCTTGCCTCTCTCACGACGAAAAGAACAAGGGGAAGAGACCGGAACCCAAACTGAGCCTCCATCCACCAGGCAGCCCTCCCTGCAGCACGGGGATCAGAGGCAACCCGGGGGCTGTTGGTTAGGCAGCAATCGCTGACCAGTGCTTCCGATTTCCAGTCTCATCTTTGCATGTTTACTGCACAAGCCCTCACCGTGCATGTCCGCTTCCTGCTTGGGCGCCTGACTTGACTTCTGGCCTCCAGGATGCAGAGAGGCTCCCTTACTGCTCTGGGCCCCGGTTGTGGCCCTTTGTTGAGCGAGGACAGCCTCGCCCACGGACGCAGCAGGAGATGGTGCAGCTCCCCAGCTGTGCACCTGCCTGTCTAGGAGGCGTGGCTTGTCCTCACTGGGTGTCTTCATCTGTTCACCCACCCGGCCCTGGGGAGGACAGGCCCGAGATCCAGTGAGCAGGACCCCGGCTTTCTGGGGCACGGAGAGAAGGCCCACAGCCTCTTCTCATCCTTGTATTCGGCCCTGACAGCCCCACAGGCTCGGGACTGACCATCAGGTGGGCCTCCGGGAGGGGCAGGCAGCCTGCACAGGCCTCCTCGGGCCCCCAGGCCTGGTGCTCACAAGGTGGCGGCTGCTCCGCGAGCCTGGGGAGTAGTTGGGCTCTTTTGCAGGCAGGTGTCTGCTTGGCCCCCTGTCCCTGCACTCAGTCCTGCGCTCAGGGAGCCCGAGCCGTGCCTCCCATGGCCATGGGGCTGGCTGGAAACTGTTATTCTGAGATCAGTGCAGGCTGTGCATGCAGCAGAAGAGTGTTTTATTGCTGAAGTTGTGCGAGCCATGTTGGGGAGGGGGAAGGATGGAGAGGAGTTTAAAAATAGAAGGCTGTAATTAGCCCAGGGTGGATTTGTTCCAGAAGGCATCGATTACTACGGCAACCACACAGCCAGGTTTTCAGGACAGTCTCCCTTCCGTGGACTCTGACTCTTTAGCGAAGGTGACCTGTTACTTGTCCACATGCAAGTTCATGTTAAAGAGTTACATGATGTTACACATAAATTAACCCACAAGTCCAAGCACGTGCTTTGGCATGTCAACACTCATTTAATTTTTTTAAATGAAAATACTGCAAAAATAGATGTATAGTATGTATGGAAAATATTACAATAATAAATTACAGTATAGGAATAGACTCACCTACTCATAATTATACACCTACTTTTAGGTGTGACATGGCCTTTTCCTTCAGGTTAAGACCAAGGATAATCAGGAAAGTGTTGGAGGTGTGGCTGAGTGCCAAGGGAAGAGTTAGACTTAAAGTTCTTGCCTGGAGAGCTGGACCAAAGTTTTGCTGTATTCTGTATATCGTGTCTCACCGGATACCGGGTGGCTCTGGGGAACACACGTGGGAGCTGCTGTGGGTATGGATTACTTTGGCCTGTATGTCCTGCTTACCCACAGAGACAGGCGTGCCATCAGTGGGATGTGTGCGAAGGCATCCCTGCAGAGCCCAGGAGCGCCTGAGGTGGGACCAGCACAGGGGAGAGGGGGTGGGTGTGTAGGGGCAGAGGAGGTGTGCCTGTGGGTAAGAAACCATCCTTCCTGCCTCGGTTCTCAGAGGAGGCGATAGTTGTGTTGACCGGAACGTGATCGGGGATGCAGGCCAGCAGGAGGTGAGAACATGGGAGGGGAGCGGGAGGGGGACACCCACTCACTATGGTGGGCTGTCATCTGAGCACCAGAAACCTACACTTCGGACACTTGCATGTTTGTTGCTATTTGTATTTTCAATAAACTTCCCTTAGTTTTCTGCAGCGTCAGTAGTAGTAACGTTCTTCTGCCAAGAGCTGCTACTTTTGATTATACTCAGGGGAGAAGAGGAAAGAGACTTTGATCTAGGATTGGGATTTTGATGAGCATAATGGACATCAGAGTGAAGAAAAGAAAAAGCCTCCAAATGGAAGGGGCATCTTGGAGGAAAGAGTGGGAACCCTGGAGATGACTTGGGAAAAGACACTCCTCCAGCCACAGCTCCTCTTGACCTCTCTCTGCTTAGACCTTGGAGGGCTTTGCACTTGGTTTTGGAAAGGAAGCTGTTCGTGTTCTTTACAGCTGTCTGCACGCTGCCCTGGGAGGTGGCATCTCACAACGCCTGCCTCCAACACTGCCTTTGGTTGTGAAACAGTAAGCAGGTTCTCAAAGCGCGCTCTGCGGGCCCGCCCGCAGCCGGAGCTCCCGGGGCCTGTAACTGCAGAATTCCAGCTCCTCTTCAGACTGTGCCCGGACCTCTGGGTCTCAGGCCCACACGCCTTGTTGACATTTAAGCACAGGAACCAGTGCTGCACAACCTCAGAAAGTGGAGCTGCCCTCGGCCGTCCCTAAACCGAGAGGATTATGTCAGCCGAGGCCACATGCCTGAATTCCTTCCACTTGAGCGGCGAGGGCATGTGCGTGCCTTTATAAGGCTAACACCCAGCCAGAAGACACCCACAGGTGGACGTGCCCTCAGTGGGACCCAAAAGACCAGCACTGTTTCTAAATATAGCAACACCAAGCCCACTGATCGCTGTCTGTGCCTGGCCGCACAGCCATGCAGGGAGTGGAGGCCCCGGGAGGGCTCTGTGAGAACAGCGTTCGGCAAGCTCCCAAACAGGCCTTGTTCTCAGGGCCCTAATATGTAAGGCTGCCATGTGCCTGTCTGTGTAAACAGTGTGGTGAACAGCTGATGCTTGTAGCAAGCACAGCTAAGCCGTAACTTTTGCAAATGGGAGCAAACATCTGGAATGGTTTCTGTGGCAGTGGGACGGCTGTTAGTATTACCGACAGATGCAAAGGGTAAGCCCCAGAACCTCAGTTGGTTCTGGTGAAGGTTGACCAGTGGTGCCAAGGCAGGGAAGTCGAGGGAAGTCCATTATCATCTGTCGTTTCCTGATTCCTCCATCTGCAACAGCACACTCTGCTTTACTTTTCCTCAAAGCACTCATCACATCACCCTCGGCAGAAATGCACGGGTTCATCACCAACCTCCCTAGTGGAACATGAGCCCCGGCGGTGGGCTCCCAGGCTGTCCTGAGCATCCTAGGATCCCGGTGTCCAGAGCGGGGCTGGCACGTGGGAAATGCTCAAAGAATGTTTGTTGGATGAATGGATAGTAGACCAGATAGCTCAGAGGAAGAGCTTTATGCTCCTCACGCCCCCCTAAGGAGGACTACTCACAGGAGCAGGAAATCTCCAAGATAATGTGACTTCTGTCTGCCTTGCTCACCTACTGGGATACAACAGGCGATGCATATCTGCAGTGTGGATTGTATACTTCGACCCTCGTCCTTGGGGTGAACCCATCCATGTGGTTTCTTGTGTCCCCCATCACACTTTTCTCACTTCCCTCTCATACCTCTGACTCATCAAAAATCCTCCAGTTCTTCTAGGCCAGCTCCAGCTTATCAGCTGTCCAGGAAACATAATTCCTTCTGCCATGATACCACCCACTTGGATCTTTGCTGACTCCCAGCTCCCAGGGGCCACTTCCCTACTCCCCTGTGGAGCTGATGCCCATTCAGTGGCAGTTTAGTGGGCACCTGCCCTGTGCCATGGAGTGGAGGAGGAGGGAAGGCGAAGGATGGCCCATACCAAGATGTAAAAGGCCCTAAGAGTTCTGGGTGCACTGGCCCTCATGTAGTTGGAAGTGATGGCATCTTTATTGGGGGTCAATACAGTTACTGGCTATCAGGAGAGGGTGACTTCTTTTGTCTTCAGGGGTCCACATCAGGTTGCTTCTGATCAGATCGCTAAGCACAGCTACTCCCTGAGCATTTGCTGCTGGCGGTGGTGGGTCCCGAACATGGATTTAATTTCCTTTGGACCATATGCTTCATGTAGATGATAACGTTTCTTAAAATTTATGGAGGTGCTCTTGCTCCCTAATCTACTCTATTTCTAGAATGGTGAGGAAGGGGAGGGGGCGGTCAGATCTCTTCCTCAGATGGAAAATGACCAGCACCCCTTCTGCAATGTCCACACTCCCAACTAGGGCTTTTCTTTTATATCAGCAGGAGTCTCAGCAGATGAAGATACGAGTCAAAAGCATGGTGCGACACCATGCTGGATGCGACACCTAGGCCTGGCTGGTGATCAGGGCCAATCCGGGCCTTTTGGCTACAGGCCAGGGCCTCCCTGCCGGGGTCCAACCCCAGCAGGTCCAGGGGTCCCCAAAGGTGTGGACGGAGTCGGCGAAGACTATCCACCTTCTTCCTACGGTGGAGTCCGATCCGTCCCGAGTGTGGGGCGCTTACCTAGGGGTCCCTGTTCGGGCGCCATATGCCGGGGTCCAACCCCAGCGGGTCCAGGGGTCCCCAAAGGCGTGGACGGAGTCGGCGAAGAGGGGATGACACGGAGACAGCGTTCAGTTGATCAGCAACTTAGCCAGGATCTCTAGCCCGGATCTCCAGAGAGGTTCTGCTTCGGATCTCCAGCGAGGTTCTGTAGCCATGTTCCCTCGCTAGGTTCTCCAGCCAGGTTCTGTCCAGGCTCTCCAGTCAGGTTCAGTGTCCAGGTTCCAGTCAGGTTCTCCTGCCAATCTCTGTAGTCAGGTTCAGTCCAGGATCCCTTGCCATGTTCTCCCGCTAGGCTCCGAGGCCAGTCCCTCTCCAGGATCCTCCAGCATGCTCTCGCCAGCGAAGTTCTTCTGTCTCTAGAGAACGTTCTGTGTAGGTTCTGTGCCTAGGCTCTGTCTCTCTTGGTCCTGTCTTCCAAGCCCTGTGTCCTTAGTTCTGTGTTCTGAGTTCTGAGTGTTTCTGTCTTGTTACAACTGTATTTATACCAGTTGATTCAATCCTATCAATCTCTATTACAAAGGTTAGGGCGTTTCTTATCTCCATTCCAGGGAGAAAAGATTATGTAGTTTAAGCATGATTGTTCGTAGTTAAAGGGATTAATTACCCGCCTGGCACTTAGTTGAGGGGTTTTATTCCCTCCCTAACTTCAGGGGAAAATCCCTACCTGGGGATTCAACCTTTCTCGGAGAGGTGACTTTGGTTAAAACACAGCGCCAAGAAGGTGAGCAAACATATTAAGAAAAGTATGCCATATATGCCAGGTCCCTTGAAACAGCAAGATGGACCGGCTCCCCGCAAATTCCCCCTTTTTTATTTTTTAAAAGCAGGCATTAAAAAGAAAAACCTGAAATGCTCTCTTGTATCCATTTTAAGAGTAGGATTGGCGCTTTCTGCTATTACCTGAGTCCTGATCTATCATCCCAGGGAGAGCTTGCCAATCCTGCACTTTCCCAGGGTAGAAAGGCTGCAGTGGGGTTAAGGATAAGGCTCCTTGGGCCTACCTTCTCCCATGCCTCTACATTTACCTTTCCAGCACCTTTCCTTCCTCAGAAAAGCATGGACGTATTTCTTGTATAAAACGTTCTGTCTGACTGGGAGTAACCTTAATTCCTCTGCTAGCAAGCATATATGTTTAAAAGATCAATACAGAGTCTTTTTTTCTTTAGACTCAGTATGGCACATCTTCTTAATCTAAAGATCAATACAGAGTCTTCTTTCTTTGGACTCAGTATGGCACATCTTCTCAATCTAAGTTCTGTACTATCCACCTTCTTACCCTATTTATCCTCTATAGGGGGGTCTGTAGCACCCTGGTGGAGTCCTATCCGTCCCGAGTGTGGGGGTTTTCAAGGGGGGGGGCTTACCTAAGGGAATCCTATTCCAGGGATTCCCAAAGGTGTGGACGGAGTCGGCGAAGACTATCCACCCTCTTCCTACGGTGGAGTCCTATTCGTCCCGAGTGTGGGGTTCTCAATGGGGGGGCTTACCTAAGGGAATCCTGTTCCAGGGGTTCCCAAAGGTGTGGACGGAGTCGGCGAAGACTATCCACCCTCTTCCTACGGTGGAGTCCGATCCGTCCCGAGTGCAGGGCGCTTACCTAGGGGTCCCTGTTCGGGCGCCATATTCTGGGGTCCAACCCCAGCGGGTCCAGGGGTCCCCAAAGGTGTGGACGGAGTCGGCGAAGAAGGAATGACACGGAGACAGCGTTCAGTTGATCAGCAGCCTAGCCAGGATCTCCAGCCAAGTTCTGGTCTCGATCTCCAGAGAGGTTCTGCTGCTTATTGTCTTGTTACATCCGTATTTATACCAGTTGATTTTAATCCTGTCAATTTCTATTACAAAGGTTAGGGCGTTTCTTATCTCCATTCCAGGGAGAAAAGATTATGTAGTTTAAGCATGATTGTTCGTAGTTAAAGGGATTAATTACCCGCCTGGCACTTAGTTGAGGGGTTTTATTCCCTCCCTAACTTCAGGGGAAAATCCCTACCTGGGGATTCAACCTTTCTCGGAGAGGTGACTTTGGTTAAAACACAGCGCCAAGAAGGTGAGCAAACATATTAAGAAAAGTATGCCATATATGCCAGGTCCCTTGAAACAGCAAGATGGACCGGCTCCCCGCACCTCCCTTTGTCCCGCGCCACCCCCTGGTGGTCACTGCATGTCATAGCGGGCGATTGAAATCGTCTCCTGGTCAATCTCCAGAGGGGATAATTTGCATATTAGGCTTTTATATATATGGACTAGTGGCCCGGTGCACGAAATTCGTGCACGGGGGAGGGTGTGTTCCTCAGCCTGGCCTGCACCCTCTCCAATTTGGGACCCCTCGAAAAATGTCCTGCCAGTTTACAGGGATTGGGTCCTAAACCAGTAGTTGGACATCCCTCTCATAATCCGGGACTGCTCTGCCCACACTGCAGCCACCGACCGCTACTGCCTCAGCCACTGCCTGCCCAAGATCCATGGCTGTGGGGAGAGGGCCCGCGCCCACGCCCCGCAGAGAATCAGCTGGGTGGGAGTGCTGTACGCTGGCAGTGGGGCCAAGGACCGGTCCCTGGACCCCACCAAGTGGGCCCAGCTGCAGAGGAGCCTGGAGAAGAAGCTGGGCGAGCTAAGCAGCCAGAGGAGGAGCAAAAGGAGGGAGAAGGAGATGTGAGCCAGCCCTCACACCCTCCGGCCTTTTCTTAGCAAATGCAAGTGGGAGCAAGCGGCTGTCCATGGTGCTTTCTGTGCCTTATAGCTGCTCCGGTGATGTGACCAGGGCTGCATGAGCAAGCCAGGGGCCTCTGGGAGGGGGTGGGTGGGCCCAGCGTGCCATGCCTTGCGCTGGGGTTGGGGCGGGCTGCAGTGGCTGTTCTCTGGACCTTCTGGGGAGAGCCGCCCCAGGTCTGTTTTGCTGGCACCAGGGCCTCCTGGGGCTCTCTGAGGTCCCTCGCCAACTGCCTTAAGAGAACCTTTAAGAGAGGTTCCGGGAGTCCGGGTTGTGGCCTGGCCTGCGCCCCGCCCTCCTGCCCTCGGATCGCCATGGCGATGGAGGGGTGCAGGCCCTCCCGCCCTTCAGTTGCCATGGTGGGGGTCCAGGGTTGATGCCTGGACTGCGCCCTGCCCTCCTGCCCTCCGATCGCCATGGCGATTGAGGGACGCAGGCCCTCCCGCCCTTCAATTGCCATGGTGGGGGTCTGCGGCTGCTGCCTGGCCTGCCCCCCCCCCCCCCGCCCTTCGACCGCCATGGTGGGGGTCCGCGGTTGCTGCCTGGCCTGCAACACGGCCCTCCTGCCATCTGATTGCCATGGCGGTCGAGGGACACAGGCCCTCCCGCCCTCCGATCGCCATGGCGGTGGTCCGGTGTTGCGGCCTGGCCTGCGCTCCGGCCCTATGCCCTTCAATCGCCATGGTGGGGGTCCGCGGCTGCTGCCTGGCCTGCGCTCCGGCCCTCCTGCCCTCCGATCGCCATGGCGGGGGTCCAGGGTTGCTGCCTGGCCTGCGCTCAGGCCCTCCCGCCATCCGATTGCCATGGAGAGGGTCCGGGGTTGCTGCCTGGCCTGCAACACGGCCCTCCCGCCCTCCGATCGCCATGGCGATCGAGGAACGCAGGCCCTCCCGCCCTTCAATTGCCATGGCAGGGGTCTGGGGTTGATGCCGCCCTCCCATCGCCATGGCGGAGGGGGTTGCGGCCTGGTCTGCGCCCTGCCCTCCCGCCCTTCAATTGCCATGGTGGGGGTCCGTGGTTGCTGCCTGGCCTGCAACATGGCCCTCCCGCCCTCCGATCACCATGGCAGGGGTCCGGGGTTGCTGCCTGGCCTGCACCCTGCCCTCCCGCCCTTCCACCGCCATGGTGGGGGTCCGCAGTTGCCGCCTGGCGTGGCTCCGGCCCTCCTGCCCTCCAATTGCCCTGGCAATCAAGGCCACAGGCCAGCCGGCAACCCCAGCTTTCCCATGGCGATCACCCGCTGGGGGGTGGGGAAAGGCAGCCGTTGCCCACCCCCCAACTCTTGCCTGCTGCCTGGGTTGCTGATCACCATTCTTCAGTCCTTCCCCTTTCGCCTCTCATCATTGTGAGTATGCAAATTAACCGCCATTCGTGCACTGGGTGTGGGGGGGGGAGTGTCCCTCAGCCCAGCCTGCCCCCTCTCACATACTGGGAGCCCTCAGGCGTTGACCCCCATCACCCTCCAATCGCAGGATCGGCCCCTTGCCCAGGCCTGACGCCTCTGGCCTAGGCTTCCGGCCCGGGCAGCGGGGACCCGCAGCTGCAGCGGCCCCACTATCGTGGGCTTCGCTTTAGGCCCAGGCAAGGGACCCCTAGCTCCTGGGACTTCCAGCTTTGACCGTGCCCAGCTCCCATCACTGGCTCCACCCCTACTTCCTGCTATCACTGGCCAGGGCGGCAAAGGCGCCTGATTCTCCGATCATGGCTGGGGGGCAGGGCAAAGGCGGCCCCAGGGCCGCCTTTGCCCTGCCCCCCAGCTCTTAGCTCCCCCCTGGGTTTCCGATCACTGTCAGTGGCAGGGGGCTTCTTCCTGCTTTCCCTTTCGCCTCCCTGCATTGTGCCTACATATGCAAATTAATCGCCATCTTGTTGGTAGTTAACTGCCAATCTTAGTTGGCAGTTAATTTGCATATAGCCCTGATTAGCCAATGAAAAGGGTAGCTCGTACGCCAATTACCATTTTTCTCTTTTATTAGTGTTGATGGCATGAGTGACTACAAGTTGGGACAATTTTAATACCCTCTTAGGAGTTCCCTCAGAGAAATGTACCTGAGGGGCCCATTTTTCACTCCTGGCCAGCTCCGTGGCTAAGAAGTGGCCCCTTCCTGGCCTGAGCATCCTCACTGCACCCCAGCAAGACACCGGGCTCCCAGGCCAGAGGCTGCAGGGACTCTGCTCTGGGGTCACCGCTGACAGCCTGCCCCCTCCTGCGGCCTGGAGGCTGCCACCTGCGGGATAGAAGCAGCACATGGGGTGTTCTGGTTGGAGACACCACGTGGATGACATACAAAGTCCGGCTCCGTGCCACCTGCGCAGGCGTCCTCGTCTCTAACTGGGACGACGAAGGCTGCCCTGCAGGATGGGACAATCTGGGGTCGAGCTGGAGCCTTGGGATACACAGGCACGAGGTGCTCGCACCCCTCTCGGCTGAGGTCGACCCCGGTTTCCTGCAGGGCCCTTCTCGCGCAGGGTTTTCAGTGGGTGGAGGGGCAGAGGTGATGACGATACAAATGAGCCCCCACTGCCGCCCGTCATCCCAGCCAGGCAAGCGCCCGTCCAGCGTCTGGGGGCCTCAGGGCGGACTGGATGCAACACGATGAAACCGGGCGGCTGTCCCGACGGGGAGGTGGCGAGCGGGCTGCGGGATGCCGAGCCCTCGCTCCGCGGGCGCCTCCCGCGCTCCATGCTGGCGCCACCGCACTTCACAGCCTCTTTGCAGGACACCGTCCTACGTGTCCTAGCGAAGCGGATCTGCTGGTTGGGCTGCTCTCGCGAGAAGACCCTCGCGGGGCGGAGCCGGCGGCCTGGAGCCGCGTTGGGAGGAGAGCGGAAGAGCCTGTTTTCGGCGGCGGCCACGTGGCCAAGCGTCCGCGGCCCCCATTGGCCAGGCGCTCCGGGACCACGCCCCGAGGCGGCGCTGCGAGCGGAGACTGTCCTCACGCGCCCTTGAGTGGGCTGCCTGCGGCATCGTGGCGCCGGGGACCCAGGCGCGGAGCGCACCGCGGCCGGTGGTCCTCGGCGCCATGCGGGGAAGGGACTTCCCGAGGATGCCCAGCGAGCATGAGCTCTCGCCGCCCTGGGGGCACCTTTCCAGGAAGATGCGCGCAGAGCCCCTCCTCCCCCGCCCGCAGGGTCCGAGCCCAGCCCCAACTTGCTTTTTACTCTGGTTCCCCTGGGGACAGAGATCGGGCCTCAGAACCACCCGCCTCCCACTCGACCCCTCCCAAAGCCGGGCTCCCCAAGGCGGACCTGCAGTGAAACGCGACAGGGACGCACAGTTGCAGACATTTCTTTCCTGGCAGGAGGTGGCAGGCTGCTGCTGGCCTCATTCCCGGGTCTGAGAAGTCAGAGCTGTAGCTCCCGAGTGAGTTCACAGGGCAGCCTGCTCAGGACCCCTCCTCCCTCTCCCCCCTCTTCCAGCTCTTTGCAGCTCCCAGCACAATGTGAGCACCGACCGAGATCTGCAGGAACAGATCAGAATTCTTCCCCAGTCCAGTCTTTCCTCTTAGCCCCAGTGAGCACAGGAACATGCTGGGGCCAAAGCTATTTACTTGGCCTTCAGGGCTCCAGCGCTGCTCTATGGGGGCCCTTGAGAGGGTCTTTTAGCCAAAGCAGACTTGGTAGATGTGGAGGAGGGGAAAGTATTTCAGGCAAGTGGAACAGTGGCTGCAAAGGCACTCAGCACAGAAGAACGAGGCGTATTCCTGGGCTCTGAAACCCGTATGTGCTGTCCCAGGGTCCTTTCTGTGCTTGGCTCTGACATTCCCAGCCACGCTTGGACTCACTGGTGGTGTCCTGTGCATCTAGAGCTCAGAATTTCCCAGGCTGCCCCGCCTGGCCTATCCTTCCGAGTGGGTCTCTCTGGTTTTAAGGACCCTACCGCCCTGAATCCCCGCAATCCAATATTCTTGCAAAAACCCAGGCTTCAAAGACCAGGCGGTCTTACGAAGCTCCTTCTCATCTATTGGTTTGCCAAACTCGAGCAATTTCCAACCAGAGGGAGAAAACCAGCAAATTAGTTTTGATAACAATTTCAGGAGAAGAGCAGGAAGAATCATCTCTGTTTTGTCCTATTTATGGAAGAGTTGCAAAGGGTTTCTTTCCGTGAAAAACACAAAACCTTCCTAGGTCCTCTGCAATTTATGCCTCTCCTCTCTGAGCCACTCGGACACCTCTTTGCCTTCTCATGTGAGTCTCTTCCCTGGGTCCCCCCTTTCTCCTCCTTCCTCCAAAGCACCTTGCTCACACTTGTGCAGCACCAGCACTTACCACCCACCTCCTGGTGGCTTCTCGGATCGCTTCCATGGCACCTTCTGCTTCTTTATGTCTCCCTTCATTTGACCTGCTCCCTGTTCGTTGGGAGGGCTTCTTTGGAGCATGTCGGTATCCTGTGCTGAATGTTATTTGGTGGTTCCTTTGTATATTGTTGGGAAGCTCATTTAGATGCCTTCCGTTGGAAAACAACACCATGCCTTCCTGTCCCAAAGTATATTGACAAAGCATGCCTGAGCCAGGGCCGCTGTCCAGGATGCCAAACAGTGCTGTGGATTCACGCACTGACACGGATACAGGTGGTGGGTCACTGGCTTGGTCTCAGCAGCTTCATGCATCATTGCATTAAATCCAACTTTGGAACATGCTGGTGAGATATCGAGATATCGAGATGGTTTTGTGAGGAGACAAGAAATTACAAATTGCAAAACAAAATGGCACAAAAACTAGTACCGAGTCCCACTTCAGGCCCCCTCCCAGAATCCTCCTCTCTGCTCTCTGTCTGCCTCTTTCCTGAGCAGATCCTGATCTGTCCACCCCGTCCTCCCCAGCTTGGGATCTCAGCAAATCCAAGCTCCTCGTGCTCCTGGCTTCTGAAAAGGCTCGGCGATCACACGTCACAGACGTGTCTTTCCCTCGGTCAGTCATACATGTAGGATGTGAATGTCATGTGTACCCTGGGCTGAGAGTCTGAGCAGTTGACGTCCCGTGATCCCAACTCTCTGCTGAGCCACATGCGTTCTCTCTTCCCAGGAGTCCCGAGCCTCTCTGGAAATGGAGCTTGTGCCCACAGTTCACCACCCCTTAGCCGCAGTCCGAAAGCCCAGGAAGCTCTAAGACCAGAAAGCAGCAAACTCGTTTGGCAGCAAACCCTTGGCCTGAGCCGAGGCTCTGTCTGGTCTCTGTTGGCCTGTGTGCTTGGTCGCAGGCGCTGCTGTGGACTTCATCGGGCCTGCTATGCAGCGTCAGGTCTGTGCACCTTCTTCTCTTTGGGAAATTGGAACATTCTGAGTCGCAAAGCTTCCCGGGAGTTTGGATAAGGGGGTTTGGACCGTTCAACTTCTATGTCTGTAGATGCGCTGAGCACGGAAACTGACCAGCACTGTGCCTGATTCCACACAAGTCCCCATGAAGATCCCCCGAATGAATGAGTGGGGTTTGTAAATTCACACGACCGCTCAGACTTCCATGTGCCTGAATAACTTGCTCATCAGTTAAGACTGAGTTCCTAAATGTCCTTTGATCAGTTTGGCCCAGGCCCTGTGAATTCTGTTGTTACTGTTTTGTTCTCAGATATTTTTGCCGGAGAATTATCCCATCTAAGACCTTTCTCATCCGGAGGAGTGTCTTTTTGTTCTCTCTGTGGAAATTGCTCTCAAATCTTTTCTGACTGAGACGCAAACATGCTGACAACCCCCCATGATCTGATGGGGATCCTCAGTGGGTGTGGAGGTGGCCCCCGCCCTGCCGACTGAGGTTCTGTTTCAGAACCCGGGTGGGCGGGTGTTTGCCGGGATCTGCGGTGAGCTGAGGATGGCTTCCCTGATCTGCAAGAGCAAATCGCAGTGATTTCACACATTTGCAGGTATTTTAAGATGCAAACTTCACATTGACAATATCTTGGATTCCTCCAATACTTATTGAGAGGGGAGCTCCATCATGTTTATGCTGAATGTGGGGTGTGTTCTAGGATCTCCCAGACCCCTCGCCTACCCACTTCTCAAGCTCTGGTCCTCAAACCCACACCCTGGGACCCCTGGCCCAGATGACTGACTGGTGACCTTGGGTTTCACCTCCAGGACCCATTCCTCCCCCGGGGTCTTGGTCAGGGTCTTTCTTCTGCTGGGCCACCCCCTTTGCCTGCTGCTCACTGTGGGGTGGGGTGAGCCCCTAAAGTCTCCGCCCGGGCTTCTTCCCTGGTGACGGTGCAGTGATGGAGGATGGACATGAGGGGACACGAGGAAAAGCTGGAGTTTGCTCCGAGCACAGATCGGACACCAATGCTAGTTGCATGTTTCCTCCAACCACAGCCATTAAACACACACACAGAATTTCTCCAGCAGCTCCCTGAGCTCGGCCCTTGCAGAACGGCTGCTGGGAGAATCCCATGTGCGTGTGCAGTCGGCATCTGGCGAGCTGCGGTCCCACCTAGTGGTCAGCGGGAGGTAGCCCGTCTCAGAGGGCGGGGCAGGCACTGCCTGTTCTCTCCTCTGGGCAGAAGCCTGGGAATCTTACCGTTCATCCTTTCTCCTGATTCTCAGGGGCCCGGCAGTGTCAAGGCCAAGGTGTGAGATACGTGGGGGTGGGCGGGGTAGGGGAGTGGGGGGAAGAGAGGAGGAGGGGGAGAGGGCGGGCAGGGGATGTAAGACTGGCATGTGCGTGTTCGGGGGGAGTGAGACACCGGGGGAGGCGCGTGGCAATGCTTGTGTGGGGCAGTGCTGGGCTGAGAGGAGGAGACGCCTTTCAGTGGTTCTCAACCTTTTGGCCCTTTAAATACAGTTCCTCATGTTGTGACCCAACCATAAAATTATTTTCGCTGCTACTTCATAACTGTCATGTTGCTGCTGTTATGAATCGTCATGTAAATATCTGATATGCAGGATGGTCTTAGGCGACCCCCGTGAAAGGGTCGTTCGACCGCCAAAGGGGTCGCGACCCACAGGTTGAGAACCGCTGCATCCCACGCACCTGGAACCGTTTTCTTAACGTGCGGAGTAAGTCTCAGGTACACGGAGAAGGTCCCTCAAACAGCTCTGTGAGTCCTCATGGTTGTCACACTGGCTTCCTGCTTCTTTAAGGGCGAAACCACACAGACGCAGGCCGCGCTGCCCTACCCCGACACCAAGTCCACCCTCCCTGCTTTCAGGTTCTCAGGGGCTGGCTGCGCGGTGCTGTCAGGTGCCAGGGTTTGGGGGTGGGGCAGCCTGGACTGGGCTGGGTGGGGCGTGCACAGCTGGGCCCAGCGCTCTGAGAACTCCCCAGAAGCAGAGGGTTGCTTATTTCCTAAGCTTCCCAGTCCCTTTCAGTCTAATATGCATAAACTTCCAATTTAGGGGCTGGATTAGCTAACATGAGCGCGACTTTAGGGAGGAAATGGTGACTCTGAAAATGCCCAAAATATTCGCCTCGGGTGATGGTGAGCAGGAAGTTGCTAATGAAATAATTGGAAGTGGCCGCTCCAAGTTTCCCCGGTCAATACCGCTGACATCCTTAATTTGGGGTGACAGCTGGGCTCCACAGGCATTTGACAGGCAGACCTACCGGAAACAAATATTTTACAGTTAGATGATTACCATGCAGGCATTCAAAGCTTCTAGAAATTTCTGTTAGCTAATAGGCTCTGGGTGCATGGAAATCGTGGTTTCCGACATCTGAGGGGTCTGGACATGTTTGGGGAAGCACAGCCAGGTTGCTCTGTGCAGATATTTGTTCAGAATGTGGACTAGAATCTTGGCTCCTCTGCTTGTTAGCTGGGAGGCGTGGGACAGCTTCCTAAAGCTTCATGAGCCTCAGTGTCCTGGTCTCTGAAATGGGCATAATTAACCCTAGCTCAGCAGGTGCTGTGGGCGTGTTAATATGATGAGGCCCAGTGTTTTTGTTGCTATTTTTGGTGGGAGCAGGAGTGCGTTATCTCCTGCTGGGCAGAAGCCTGGGAACTCTTACCAGTTCATTCTTGAACTATGGGGAGGAAGTCGAGGAGGGCCTCAGGCGAGGTTGCCCACCTGGAAAAAAGACTGCCTTCTTTGAACACACACACACACTCTCTCTCTCTCTCTCACACACACACACACACACACACACACACACACAGAAGAAGCCAAAGCCATGTTAATTTTTTTATTGTTCCAGTCATAAAAAGGAGGAACACCTCAATATGTAAACAGTTTCCCTAACACAGCAAGTTCTTAAAGATACAGGTTTTATTCTAAAAAAAATTTGGCATTGTAATGCTTTCTCAATACATAGTTTGTGCTTTTGCATTTGGCATGCTTTCATCTCCATGTCTGTGCACAGACGTACTAAGAGTTGAGCAAAGGGAGTTACAAAAGGACCGAAAGGTGGGTCAGGAGCAAACCTTACCGGAGCCCTGCCTGGCTTTCTTTTTCTAAGAGCATGGCGGGAAGGGCGGCGGGAAGGGGGCGGGAAGGGCGGCGGGAAGGGGGGCTGACTTCAGAGCCAACCTGAGTCACGGGGCGAGAGGGAGGCCAGAGCCTGGGCAGGTGTGCGCGCTCTTCCTCCTTCCTTTCCGCTCATCTCTAAAGGAGCACTGCCCCTCGGCTGAAGCCTGTTTTGCCATCGTGTTGGTTAATATCTGTAAGTCTCCCCTGTGTAACCCTTGTCTTATGGTTTTGCTGGGCATGGTGTCTACTACTCAAGGCTGTAGAAATTCCACCGTTTTTCTCAGATTCACTGAATCATTTCAACCCACTTGACAGTTTGGTCAAGAAGATTTGGCTTTCTTTCCACTGAAAGATTATTATTATTACTAGAGGCCTGTGCACAAAATTTGTGCACAGATAGGGTCCCTAGGCCTCGCCGGCGATCAAGGCTGATCTGTGGGGTGACTGGCAAGGCCATCGGGGGGGTGGGAGGGTGGGGGTGGGGCAGCTGGCACCCGCCTTGGCTGGCCTGGGGCCTGTGGGCTGGGGGCAGCTCCTGCATTGAGCGTCTGCCCCCTGGTGGTCAGTGTGTGTCATAGCGACCATTCGTTCTGCCAGTCATTCCGCTGTCTCAGGAAATGGCTCACAGGACAACCTCATATTTTATGGTCCGTAGTAAATATTTCAGCCTTAGTGTTGTGCTAGTTTATTAGGAAAAATACGATGAATTGTCTTTCAATTATTAGTGGAAAAAAGGGATATGGCTGAAAAAAATCAGTTGAATTAAAATATTACGAAGGTTTACGGTTTTTGCCTCCCTAGCTCTGTTCTGCTTGGTTGAGTATTACTTTTTGTTGCTTGGGTCCTGGGTGTTTGCTTCAGGGAAGGTAGCGCTGGATTCAGGTGAAAAGGAGTTGCCAACAACCTGCTGGAGCTGATCGAGCTGTTCAAAGCGGCCGGCGGGAGGTCGCCACAGCCTTGGCTGGGTGGCTCAGTTGGTTAGACCCTCGTACAGATACACCGAGATTGGGCGTTTGATCCCTGGTCAGGGCACATATAAGAATCAAACAATGAAATCAGGTTTAAAAAAATAATTTGTAAGTAAACATTTTAAATCGCTTTGGTTTGTAGTTAGGCTTATTATTGGAATAGTGTGTAACTATATTTGGGGGCCCATTTTAATCTTTTAGGCAGAGTTGAATGATTAATACGGGCAGCTCTATGGACATACGTTAGATCAGATTATGTGAATTTAGTTTTGGGATCTTTTTAAAAAGATGAATATGATTTGGGTGTGGAAATAAAGAATAGGTTTTTTTAGGAGCAGTTTGGCCACCTAAGGACATGCCATCCTAGGAAGAAAGGGCAGGAATATCCCGCACGTGGCATGCTGAGTAAGTACCTGCTTGCCTGGGCACTGCCCACATCACCTTGGTTTCCCCAGGTTTGCAGGTGGAGCGGGCCTCTGGCAGTCCTCAGACCCCATGGAGGGGTCCAGGCTGACAGGCTTCAGGTTGCTACGGCAGCAGCCTTGCAGGTCCTGGGTAGCCAGGCACCACATGGGTGCTAGGATTTCTCCCCGGAGCACAGTCTGTGCAGACAGGGGGCGAGGGGGGGGGGAGTGGAGTGGGGGAGACCACTTTGCCAACACAGGCAGGGATTTGTCATCATTTCGGAATCCTGGAAGGTGTGAGCGCTTACCATTGTCCCTGGGTGGCTCTCGTCTTAGATATGGACCCCTGGGATGAAGAAAGAAACTCAGGGCCATCTTTGGCAAGCCCCTGCCTACTCAGATGTGTCAAGGGACAAGAAGATTCCTCTGCAGAAGTCCAGCTGGCCTTTGACACAAGACCTCCCTTACCCTCTGCTGAGCTATGGGCTGGCATCATAATGCCCAACCATCACCCGTGGGCTCTCCGGGTGTCTCTGGGGCAGGTACAAACTCTTTTACATTTTTGATCTCAGGTGGTCAGACTGCGAACATAGTACATGCTCAATTAAAACTGGGGGTGGACAAGAAACGGCAAGAGATAGGAGTAGCCCCAGGAACAGGTTCTTGGCTGCTGCTCAAGGATGGCATGGGCACTCAGAAGAAGGAAAGGCAACTCCTGGTGGTGAGCAGAGGGAGGGGGTTCAGAAAGAGGCGCTGGGCATGCTTGGAGGACAACCTGCAGTGGGCTGAAGTGGTGGGCTCCTGGAGACACAACCAGCTGCGTCTCCAAGTGTGGCCACCCAGGGTTCCTTGCAAATCAGGAAAGACTTGGCCTTGCTGTCTCCATTGGGTGACTGCCAGAGGAAAGGGAGGGGTGCACCATTTTGCCCAGGGCAGCACTTGTTTTGGTGGTGGGTGGGTTTGAACAGACCCAGCCCCCGTTCTTAAAAGGAGGGAGCAGGGTCAGACCGTCTGGGCTCGGCTAGGGTTGTCAGATGAGCCAACTGAGTTTGTGCGCAGGGCGTCATGATGCGCCAAAGTGACAATTCCTGGAGTTTCAAGAATGCGACTTGCGAAGGGGAATAAAAGGCTACAGCAATCACCATGGGAAAATGAGACCTTTTTTGGACTTCCTTATACTTCATTTATGCATCAGTGTTGTTGGGCTTTAACAGTGTGCACAGGGGACTCAAAGGGTCTACACTAGTTCCTGTAGGGCGAGGTGTCTCCCTGACCCAGGTGGGTGTTCTGTGGGGTCAAGAGTGCTGGCCAAGGTCAGCTTCAAAGACACAGGGTTCCCGGAAGACATTTCTGGGGGGGGGGGGGCAGGAGGATGTCATTGTTTAGATGGGCAGGGACCAGGCCTGGAAGAAGAGGCTCACCCAGAGAGGTGGGCATGGCCAAGCTTCTGGACGACCCAAGGCTGAGCCAAGGGAGGGCATTGTTCCTTCCCTGTCTCACGGGCAGCTGTGCCAGAGCTGATGCCAGAACGGCACCTGCTGGGCGGACCTGAGAACAGCGCTCCCCCTCCTCCTCTGACTATGCTGGCCCAGGACCGGAGGCCCTGCTCACGCACAGCAGGTGTCTGTGTGTGTGGCGGTGAGACACCCCACATTGACATTCTCCATGGGGCCGTCAGCCAGGTCTGGGGTGTCAGTGGTGAACCAGGTCTGATCTTAGGCTCCCGGGCTATCTTGCTTCTTTGGACGGATGTTTTATGATTTCTTAGAAATGATGATGAGTTCCACATCTCTTTCCCCAGTGTCCGCTACTTACAGCCCCTCCTATGCTTATAGAGAGCGGCTGGGTGACAGCACAGTCTTCACGCCCAGTGTGAGCACAGGGCTTTATTCTGAAATGCTCCGTTTCATCTGTCAGTAGAAACATGTCATTCTCTGAAATCAAGACCTGTGGCCTATGTGGTCGCACTTCTCTGGCCAACCACAGGGCGCATTAGGGTTCGGGCCTATGGGGAGGGGTGGGGAGCGTCTACGAATAAGTCTGCGAGTCCCATGTTCTCTGGCGATCAGTCTCCATCACTTAGTCACGTTGGGACCTCAGTGAACCCATCTGGTGTCTTGAAGTATTTTGTCCCCCTCACCCAGGACTCTGAACTAGGTGGATGCCGGAAGCTTCCTTTTACCAAGGCAATGAGGCCAAGTAAAAGTTTAACTCCTGTTGCATTTATTTGAGTTTTATGGTGGCGAACTTGGAGAGTTTCCCCTCCCACTGAGTTACCGTGGGCTCCATGCTGCAGGGCTGCAAACCTTTCGCACATCCGTGTTGCAGACGGCCTTCCCTAGTTTCCGACCCAGGAGCAAGTCCACCTCAGCTTCCATCATGTATGTCTTGGCAATACAACCTCTCAGTGATTTGTTACAAATATTTCCTCTCTCACCTCATTTCTAGGCGAGCGCTTACGAGGAAACTCGGTGTCGTTTTCAGTAGAACTGAAGAGGGAACCACTGGGCTTGGCCGACCCTTTGGCTTTGGAAATGCTTCTTAGAAGCCCGGAGGCTCAGCTCAGTGACACTGAAGAGCGCGTTTCCTCTTGACTCGTCGCGAAGCCCCGCTGTCCTGGCCCCTTCCATCCACCACTCCGTCCTCACCCATCTCTGCTGCCCCAGCCTCAGAAAGCAGCGGGCAGCCCAGTAACCACCCTTTCCTACTCTCACTTCCCCTGCGGCTCTTTCCAAAGAACCTGTTGGTTTTCCAAGAGGAGCATGTACGTCCTTATTTGCATGTTAAGCTTTTCGCTGAGCTACTGGAGGGGGTCAGACTAGTGCATGTCACCCCAACAGTAGCTCAGGGTTCATCTATCACGTGGTCACTGCAGGCGGGAGTGGTGGGGTGGTGGGAGGGAGGGGGGCACCAGCAGGGACCCAGTGACAGCTCAGAGGTGAGTGCAGTCCTCCTGCCAGAGAGCGGGGGAGAGAGGGCTGGGATGGGGGGGGGGAGAGGGCTAGGATGGAGGGGGAGAGGGCTGGGATGAGGGGGCACCTGGGGCTGCACGCTCCCCTGCAAGCCCAGCTCACCCCACTGAGGCCCAACTACATAGTAAAGTGTCTGTGGGTCCCTGCCTGGGAACCACCATTTCTGTGCTGTTCAGTGATGGGTAGTGCTCCCGCCTCACTCTCTGAGTTGGCCGCTGCGTCCCAGCCGCTGTCCCTCTGCTCACCACTCTGGGGGGCGGGTCCCGGCTGGCTGTCCCGCTGCTCACCACTCTGGGGGGCGGGTCCCGGCTGGCTGTCCCGCTGCTCACCACTCTGGGGGGCGGGTCCCGGCTGGCTGTCCCGCTGCTCACCACTCTGGGGGGCGGGTCCCGGCTGGCTGTCCCGCTGCTCACCACTCTGGGGGGCGGGTCCCGGCTGGCTGTCCCTCTGCTCACCACTCTGGGGGGCGGGTCCCGGCTGGCTGTCCCGCTGCTCACCACTCTGGGGGGCGGGTCCCGGCTGGCTGTCCCGCTGCTCACCACTCTGGGGGGCGGGTCCCGGCTGGCTGTCCCGCTGCTCACCACTCTGGGGGGCGGGTCCCGGCTGGCTGTCCCTCTGCTCACCACTTTGGGGGGCGGGTTCCCGGAAGGAAGAAGTCTTTCTTTGAGACCTGACTTATGACTGGGCCACCACCGTCCTGTGAAGCAGTTGGCCGCTGACCAAAACATGTGTATTTTTCCTCTTTGAACAGGCCTATGGGTGGCGTACAGATTTCTCCTGGGAGAGAGCGTATTGTTCTAAGTTGTCCGGCATCTCGTAATACTGCAGCATAATGCTTACTAACTAATAGTAGTTACGGTTATGAACAGCATTTAGTAGTATGTACTGGGGCCAGCAGACTTGCCCTGTAAAGGGCCAGATTCTCAATATGGTAGCCTCTGGCCACATGACCTCAACTCTGCTAGCGTGTGGGAGCAATAATAACGGATAGGGTGCCCGTGTTCCAATAGAACTTTATTTGTGACACTGAAGTGAGAATTTCATATACTTTCCACATGTCACAAAACAGTCTTCTTTAGTTTACTTTCCCCCCAACAACTTAAAAATGTCAAGTCATTCCTAGCTGGCAAGGCTTCCAGAGCCAGGCGGCGGCCAGGGGCTGGGAGCGGATCTGCTTGCGGACCCTTTTTGTAGTAAAAAGAGCCCAGGGCTTACACCTCGGCACCTGGACGGGACCGGGGCCCGTGGTTCGCAGGCCTTGTGGCCCGGGGCCAGGCCGGGATTTGCCTCCCCCTGGATTTCCATTTATAACATGGAAATTCCAGCACTCAGCTCCCCGAGGGGTTAGAATGGAGTGGGGTGGTTTGAGTAAGTGCTCAGACACGGCGCGCAGTAGGGCATCATGTCGTCTTGTTACTGCACACACTGTGCGTCATCACTGTCTCTAGTGGCCTGAGCGAGCTCTGCTTCCGGATGCCGCTCTGCGCCTGCAGCTCCCGGACAGCAGGGGCAGAGAGAGTAGGAAGAGGCGTGCTTTACTCCAATTACAGGGTAACCTGTCCGTAACTCTGGGTTAGCCCTAAAGTCTATAACAAGATAATATTATCAATGAATTGTCTGTGTTGCCTGTTTCCTGACTTCACAGCCATCCACCGAAAGGAGCTCCTGGGAGAGAGTATCTACCGTGTCTGCAGGACATTTCATTTCCAGCCACCCTGTTGTGAACCACAGAGCACCACCCAGGCCGAGGAAAGGAAGACTGAAGACTTGTCAGACTGACGGCGAGCTGTCTCGGAAAAGACTACGGATAAAAAATCTCGAATTGCTCAGCTAACCAAATGATTTCACATTCTTGCAGCGAGTTCAAGTGTAGTTTCTAACAGCACTTTTATAGCCTTCTCTACCCATCTTTACAAATAGTTTCTGAACCTCCCTAAGATACCTGCTTAAACCTAAATTTAAAAAAGCAAAGGGGGAAAAAAAGTAAGAAACCGAAATATAAGAAAGTGTAGGGAGGGAAGACATTTGGAGACTTCAACATTTCGGCTTTATGTGAAGTCATAAGTAATTTTGAAATTAGGATGTAATGGAAAACAGACCTTAGCACCCTCACCTGGTTAAACCCGGAAGAGGAAATCGTGCTTGAGAGACAGGTTGGCACTTTCAGGGGCAGTAGCTGATTTCGGAGAGGAAACACGAGTGACTGAACTACGGGAACGGATCTGGGACTGGAGGAAAGAGCACAGGAGAGGGACGGATGGAGGAGGGGTGGGCACAGGGCACCTTCTCCTGGACCAGTGGCTGGGATGCCCGGTTTCCAAGGAACAGCAAAGCGATGACCCGGCATTACCCAGATGTGCTCATTGCCAGGGGACACCCGAGACACAAACAACTGCAGCTACACGAAGTGGACACAGGTGAAGAGGGCTCTGTCAGTGGGAACGCCGCTGGGGCGGGCGGGAGTGAGAGTCTGAGGGTCTCAGCGTCCTGGGGTGAATCCGCGCTTTTCTCCAGATCGGGGTCAACTGGAGCAAAGCGCCACCTTCGGCTCAAAGTGCTTCTCCAGCGAATGGACCCCCCATGGTTTTATGGAAAAGAGACTCCAATACACCAACCAGACACCACAATACCAATCGAGAGTGATTCTTATTCCTTCTGGGTGCTGTTGCATTAAAATAGGCTTATTTATTTTCATCGCACTTGGTTTGCTAACAAAGTGGCTGAGGGAAGGGGGTCTGGATACGGAGTGTGGAGACTGGAAATCGTGGGGGCATCTTTGTGGAACTGTCTTAATGGAAAAACACCATTCAGTACTTGCTGCTTAGAAAATTCAGTCTTAATGAGCTTCTTTCCGTTCCAAGTTATAACAGTTGACACAAAATACACCGTTAAACTGTTATCAATAATTGTAGAAAAATAGACATGTTTGCGCGGGACATTCTAGTAAAAGGGTCTCCTGGAACATCCTCATTGAGAGACTCAGAGGCTCACGTTACAAAAACGAGATTTGGTTCATGTTCTGTCTCCAACTACATGGACACCAAAGACAGTGGGAATAGGGAGGGCCTCACCCCAGGGGCCCTGTCACCGCTACAGAACCGACCGCCATGTGCGTGACCAAGGGCTGTCAGGCTCTTTGTTCAGTTGTGCTAACGGGCCCCGAGCTGCTGTTCCCACCAGACAACAGGGCGTGTGTGGTCCTTTAAGCCTTAGTAACTGTTTTTAAAAAGGCCCAGTGAGTCTTCAAGAGCTAAATTAGCAGACTTTTTGCAACCCCTGCTCGATTTCGCTTTGTGCTACCAGGCCACGCCCTGCAGCTCTGGGGGTGCTGCAGGGTGAGCGCCCACGAGTCAAGAGCGCCCTGTATAAGGCTACGTACGTATGTACGTACGTGGAGGAAAGGCCACAGTTCCTCCCACAGCCTGGCAGGAAGCGTGTGGGGCTCCCTCCTCCTCTTTGCCTGCAACCTCCTCCTCAGGGTGTGGAAAGAATAAACGACTCAACAGATATTCAACGCAGAGTGAGATGTTGGCAAACAGGAAGGGGCTATGGCCAACAGGTTTGTTCTCCAGGAAGTCAGTGCCAAGAAGCAGTTGTCCTGATGCAAAGTCTTGGAAATGGGAGCAGAGAGGCCCGTGACAGACGGAGGAGCCGCTTTCCTCATCTCCCACACACGCGTGTTAGTAGACAAGGTCCCTCCCCTATGGGAAGGCTGGGTGATCTGGTGCGGGAGAGCAGGTCAACGGGAGGGACGGCTAGTGTGAGGTCTTGGACTTCCACGGTGCAGAGCCTCAAACTGAGCACAGCTGTGGGAGCTGACAATGAGCTCGCATCCAGTCAGTGGATATTGATGATGGGCGACTGCGTTAGGGGACAAACAGTTTAAAAGAGTAAAATTAATGTGAAAGATCTTCACAGTGCAAGATTTCCACCTGCCCTTGACGTTTTCATGTAAGATTCTCTTTTTTTTACTTGAAAAAAAATTTTTATATTGAAATTTAGGTTTTCAGTACAAAATACCACCCTCCCTTTTAGCTCTCCCTCCATTCTTTCCTTCCTTCTCTCCTCTTTTTCTTCCTATGTCTACATTTATCTTTGCAGATTGAAATGAATTAAGGCTGCAGTTTTTTGTTTTCTTTTGCTTGGGAGACACTTTGGATTTGATTTCTAACCTGTGGCATACTTTTGAGAGATTTCGTAGTCACCAAGATTGTTGGTGTAATCTTTGAATGTTGAACTCTGGTCATTTCATAACAATAAAAGAATAGAATAAATAACAATGCCAGAAGCCGATGGATAAGCCCCCGGGTCAGGAACGAGTGCAGGATAAAGTCAGTGTGTGAGGTCAGTGACACTACGAGCCTTTATGAAGTTTGTGACTCCAGACCCAACCATCTTCTGCTCACCTGCCATGTCTCCCTGTAGAAGTCTGTAGTTTCTCGTGACTACGGAATGGAACCGCTGGAGAATCAGTGGTTTTGCAGAAGAGTGTCCCAAACTACGAAGGGTGAGCGCTCGTGTGAAAAGCACGAACATGCCATTGGTGACAAGCCCGAGAATGTCCTCGGGGAATTCTTCCCCAGGCTGGTCAGTGAGGCCCTGGTTGTCTTAAACGAGAGGCCTCAGTTTGTAAACATTTCACAGTATATCAGTGTATTGGTGGTGCGTTTTGCCATCTGCTGGACCTCCCAACTCCCCCCAGACCTATGGCTTATTAGATTCAACGAAAGGATCAGTGAGGGAACAGTGAGGGACCTGAACGGGCTGCCAATCTGGGACACAGAACAAAGGCCATGCACTAAAGGGCCAGCAGTCAGTGGGACCAAAGCAATTCAGAAAAAGACATGGGAACGGAAATGCCTACTGTACAGTGAGAATCTTGTTTCTTTCGTCTTATTTCTAAAGTTATATATCGAAACCTGCACTAATTATATATCTATATACATTATTTAGAAGTTGTGTTCTACAGTACTTTTGTACATGCTGGGTTTTGTTAACTGCCAAAGGAAATACTTACATAAGGCATATATATGTACAGTGTTTTGTCTTTGCCTCACCTGGGTCCTACACCTGTGATGCCCTTGGGGGGCAAGCACCTGCCCTGGAGATGAAATGTGTGGGGATCTAGGAAAGTGAGGGCTACCCTCCGTGTCTCGCTGCAGGAATGAACAGGCACTGGGCCTAATGTGTATCCCAGGTCACGTGTTCCCCACACTCCTGTGACTGATCTGGTCTTGTACAGCACATGCAGGGAAGTAGCTTAAATCTCTAGGAGTCCGATGTGTGGAATTTAGGGAGGAGACAGGCTTGGGCCATCAATGAGGGCACCTTACACCATAACCAGATCTGTGTCTACCTCTGCAATCGGAGTAACTGAGGGAGGGCAGGCAGAGATTTTACACCTTGAAGATTTGTTTTCTGGTAATGCCAACATTAAATACAAATAAAGAAAGAACAAAGTAAGAGAGGCAGAAAGCAGGAGGATGAGAGACAAGGAGAGGTTGGGGGGACAGGGGAAGGGGTGGCCTGGCCAGGGGACAGGTTGTGGGGACAGGAGAAGGGGCGGCTGGCCTGGGGAAAGGTTGGGGAGGAGAGGCCCGGCCGGGGGACTACACTTTGGACTCGTTCTCGAGGTTGGCCACATCACCATTCCTTTCTGTTTGCTCCTCGAGGTTCTTTTCTTCCTCTTCGGTCTCCAGTTCCGCATGTTGGTTGAGTTTGCTGGACACAGACCAGCTGAGGGGCAGCTCTGCCCTGCTGGCCAGCTCAGCCAGCTCTTTGGCACTGAGGGAGGGGGTGCTGGTCTCATAGGTCTCGTGGAAGCTGTTGTAGTCGACTTCGTAGAACCCGTCCTCCAGTGTCAGGACCGGGGTGAACCGGTAGCCCCACAGGATCTCGCTGGTGACGTAGGAGCTCCGAGCTTGGCACGTCATCCCTGCAGAGGGAAGAGCGGGGGCTTTAGTGTGAGTGCGGGCTCTGTCCCCAGGGGCCCTCGGGGAGCTGGGCGGGGCTGCTGCCTGCGGCTGTTCCGACTGTGACCTGCACAGGGTGTCACAACGATGGAGGTGCTGTCCATGTTGTAGACACACGCTAGCATGCACAAGAGCGTGTGTGTGCTGGGGAGTCCAAGCCTCCTGGAGGCGCTCAGGGGAGCAATGTGAGAGTCTGGCTCTCATCAAGCTACACTTGCCCACCAGGTCACACACAAACACACAGGCCCAGGGGCCCGTGCACAAGGGGCCCATGCACACAGGTGTCCATGCACACAGGGGCCCGTGCACACAGGGGCCCGTACACACAGGTGTTCATGCACACAGCAGCCCGTGCACACAGGTGTTCATGCACACAGGGGCCCGTGCACACAGGTGCACACTCATGTGCTCTGGGAGAGCCCTGGGGTCATGACTCTGACCTCCCCCACCCCAACTGTGCCTAAGTCCTACCGGGACCTGAGCCAGGAGCAGCTGCTTTTTAAGTGCGAAATGACAGACTGAGGGCAACGCCACCCGTCTCCCGAGGCTTGGTGTAAAATACAGGGAATGCCGTTGGCGCGCTTTCCCCGCCATCTCTGCAAAACTACTTGGGACACGGCGGCGTCCATTCGGTCGTTCCTTCAGGGCCGACTTCTCCATTAGCTGCGTAGGCCCCGCTCCCACGGCCCCACCGCGGAGCCGGGAAAGCCATGGAGGCAGCGAAGGGATCTGGAACAGGCACCGAGCAGCCTCGGGCCAGGCCCACACGCCAGGGACTCAGCAGGCCGAGCCCATGTTTAGATTCACAGCAGCACATCAGGTGGGAGACATTATGCCGAATGCCGGTGCCACGAAGCCTCCTCAGAGAGAGCCTCCGTCCCCCTTGCGAAGGCCGGAGGAGTTGCTCAGCAGGTAGACAAAGGATCAACATTTCCGAGAATCTGAACCAGCAAAATGAAAGGGGTGGGCCCCTCCCCCCTAGCGTCCTGTGACATTTATCTGTTGCCAGTATTCAGACCCCAGGACTGCACTGAAGATGCCCTGGGCTTATTTTTTTTTTTTAATGTTTTTAATTTTTATTTATTTACTAGAGGCCCGATGCACGAAATTCGTGCAAGAGTAGGCCTTCCTTCCCCCAGGTGCGGGCACTGGCTTCCCTCTGGCACCTGGAATCCAGGCTTCCCTCGCAGCCCTGGCTTCGTCCAGAAGGTCATCTGTAAGCTTGTCCAGTCTAATTAGCATATTACACTTTTATTACTATAGATTTTTTTTTTAGGGAGAGTAGAAGAGAGAGGGAAAGACGGAGAGAAACATCAGTGTGAGAGAAACACATCGATTGGCTGCCTCCTGCACCAGCCCTGACCAGGGCCCGGGCTGATGAGGAGCCCTTGACCCGGGATCCTTTGGTCCACAGGCCGATGCTCTGTCCCCCGAGCCACACCGGCCAGGGCGAGAGTTTTCACTGCAAGCGCCAGGCTGCAGGACGCGCCCCTCCTTCACTCTTGGTCCTCACGCTCAGGAAGAGCAGCCCTGGGTTAGTGCGGTAAGAAAGTGCCGCACACTGTGCCTCGGAGGGTCCGTGTGGGAGAACCCGGGTGGCCGGTGACAGGGAGGGGCGGTGCTGCCATCTCTGCGGTCCTGGAAGAACGCTCCCCTCCAGCAGGTCAGTGCAGCCCGCTCCTCACTCACCCCCGAGAGCCTCCTTGGCCCAGGTGCACGCCGCCGCCAGGGAGCGCTGCTGCTCCTTCTGGGGCCCACACATTGGCGGGCCAGTGGGACTCACCACTAGCTTCGAAAGAACAAGTTGAAATTCTAAAAAGGCATCTACATGCGTGCTCCTAATTCTACTCTCGCCAAGTCGTTGATGAATTCACAAATCAGGTATTGAATTAAGTCACAAGCACCCTTGACCAGTGTGCATTGTATGCCAGGTGCCAAATGCTCTCCGTGCCTGGGCCATCACATCCTTACCACAGCCCTCTCTGGTGGTGCCGATACATCTATTTTGCACAGGAGCAAACTAACGCCCAGGGAGGTTAGTTAACTATCCTGGGTCACACAGCGTTATGGACTGAACTGTGTGCCTTCAACATTCGTATGTCTAAGCCCCAACCCCCTGACGTGGCTGTACGTGGAAACAGGAACTTGGGGGAGGAATCTAAGGTCAAATGAGGTCAGAAGGCGGAGCCCTAATCCAACAGGACTGGTGTCCTTGTAAGAGGAGCGACCCTGAGAGCTCTGTCCTGTGTGCACAGGTGAGGCTAGGTGAGGACGCAGCGAGAGGGCGGCTGTCTGCAAGCCAAGCAGAGAGGCTCCCCCAGACACCACCCCTGCCGGCACCTTGATCTTGGGGCCTCTGGCTTCAAGAACGGTGAGAAAATACATCTCTGTTGGTGAAGCCACCCAGGCTGTGGGCTGTGATGCCAACGCAGCCGACTAACCCCAGTGAGAGCGGACCCAAGGCTCTGGTTTAGTGAGTCGGGCTCCACAGCCGGGCCCCCCATCAGCACACGATTAGCTTTGTTTTCGAAGACAGGGACCATGTGTTCATGAGGATCTTTATAGCTCCGGGAAGTGCCCCCACTTACATTCTACAAGATAAAATGGGGCGCGGACGAAGCAGCGGGGCCAAGCAGCTGCCCTGGGGTCGGACCTTGGCTGCCCACCACGCCTGCCCACCATTGCCGATCCCCGGTCCCCCCCCCCGCCCTTGTGTTCTACCAGCTCTCCTTCTAAGCCTGTGCATTTTTTTTCTTGTCTTCTGCACAAGTGTGTTTATTCTTGACCAAATCTGGGGCACTGCTCTCTAGGAAGTTGCTTGGAGACACCAAGCCACCTCCATCCCTTTTTAGCAAAATCAGGGAGAGTCTCCAGTCCAACCGCAAACCCCAGGGTTCTTCCCAGCTCTCCCGTGCGGTGCCTGTGTCGCGCTTCCCCAGCGGTGAGCTCCCGGCTCCCCACACTCCGAAGATGTCTCACTGGCTCTACCCCAGAGGCACACACGGCAGTGTGGGGATGGCCACGTCCAGCACCCTACTGGGGACTTGCTACGCCGGACTTGGGTCTCACAGGAAGGAGCAGATGCTGGTTAGGTTGGCACAGGGAAACCCATGTGACTCCCCCAGCCCGGAAAGCCCCCGAACGGGCCAGGCGAGAGCGGGCCAACCAGGACTGTCAGATGCACCTGACGGCCAATCAGGAAGCTTCCCGCTTCCGAAAACTCTATTCTGACAGAACACCCATCCGTCAAAGACTGCCTTCAGATTTCTTCCTTTTGGTCCATAAAACCCACTTTCCTTTGAAAGTCCTCGAGGCTCTCCCAGAAGGAGAGCGGCAGCAGCCGCCCCCTCGTCTGATCTGGAACCGCCTTTGCTGATGACGCGGCTGCTCTCTGTCCTTTTGACGTGATCAACCGCAGGCCGATGAGGTCAAATTCCAAACGCCTGGGCAGCTCTTCCTAATCTTAGCGCATCCCCCGGAGGTGGGATCCCCAGAGCCCCGTGTCCGAGTTACTTCCTTTGTGGTTCTTGCAGGTGGCCACGGTATCCACTTCAGACCCAGCCAGGTTCAGGTCCCTATCTGTATTTCACTGGAGGGTTTAAATGGTTCAGCAATGAAGGCAGCATAACCAGATGCATTGAGAAAATCCTCACTCCCCCCCTGCCCTCCTCTGTGGCCATCACCGCGCTGCTCGCTCCTCTAGGATCCCGGACACACTGCTGTGGGGACCGGGGCTTAGAGTCTACACTGCAGACCCCCTAGCTCATGTCCCAGCGGCCACGCGTGACCGAGACCCGCGTGTCAGGGATGAAGTGGAAAATACAAGTGAGGCCAGAGCAGCGCGCATGGCAGGAGCGCAGGGCGAGTGGAGGAGGAGGCAGCGGCGGGTCCCTGGAGACAAGCGGGACTGCAGTTAGTTCGGAGGGGAAACCGAGAAAACCCGAAAAACCGAGAAAACCCAGAAAACCCAGAACACCGAGGTCTCCTGCGAATGCCTTCGCGCGCAGCCCGACATGGGCGCCGACCGACGGTCTGTGGAAAGCTCTCCATCTGCCAGAATGTGCGGCGAGGAGGAGGGTGCTAGGCGGCCTGGAGGCCCTGGGAGGGGCGGCGGGGAGAGACTTCTTGCTTTGCCCGCAGAATGGATGGAAAGGAAAAAACGCACCCGAATACTGTGCTCGTTCACGGGGCGCCCCGGGACGCGAACCCGAGATGCTGAGCCCGAAACATTCTCGCTGGCGCAGGACCCCCCTCCTCGGGGCCGCAGGGACCTCGGGGGCCGCCCCCTCCGGGTGCAGGTGGGGAAACAGAGGCAGCGTCACCAGCCCAGACCGCCCACCCGGCCCCTCCGGCCCCCAGGCCTCTCTCCGCGCCGCTCCCCAAGCATTGCGTTCCCGCCACGGAATGCTGCTCCCGCTCCAGACACACACTCCTCCCTCCCTCCGCACAGGAGGAGCCCGAACGCGCCCAAGTCCCTCTCCCCACCAGCCGTCCCCTCGGGGGCAGGGCCAGGGCCTGTGTGTCTGTGTGTCCGTGTCTGTGTGTCTGTCTGTGCCTGTGTGCCTGTGTGCCTGTGTGTCTGTGCCTGTGTGCCTGTGTGTCTGTGTGCCTGTGTGTCCGTGTGTATGTCTGTGTGTCTGTGTGTCTGTGTGCCTCTGTGTCTGTGTGTCTGTGCCTGTGTGCCTGTGTGTCTGTGTGCCTGTGTGTCCGTGTGTATGTCTGTGTGTCTGTGTGTCTGTGTGCCTGTGTGTCTGTGTGTCTGTGTGCCTGTGTGCCTGTGTGCCTGTGTGCCTGTGTGCCTGTGCCTGTGTGCCTGTGTGTCTGCGTGTCTGTGTGTCTGTGTGTATGTGTGTCTGCGTGTCTGTGCCTATGTGCCTGTGTGCCTGTGTGTCTGTGTGTCTGTGTGCCTGTGTGTCCGTGTGTATGTCTGTGTGTCTGTGTGTCTGTGTGCCTGTGTGCCTGTGTGTCTGTGTGTCTGTGTGTCTGTGCCTGTGTGCCTGTGTGTCCGTGTGTATGTCTGTGTGTCTGTGTGTCTGTGTGCCTGTGTGCCTGTGTGTCTGTGCCTGTGTGCCTGTGTGCCTGTGTGCCTGTGTGTCCGTGTGTATGTCTATGTGTCTGTGTGCCTGTGTGCCTGTGTGCCTGTGCCTGTGTGCCTGTGTGCCTGTGTGCCTGTGTGCCTGTGTGTCTGTGTGCCTGTGTGCCTGTGTGCCTGTGTGTCTGTGCCTGTGTGCCTGTGTGTCTGTGTGTCTGTATCTGTGTGTCTGTGTGTCCGTGTGTGTGTCTGTGTGTCTGTGTGCCTGTGTGTCTGTGTGCCTGTGCGTCTGTGTGCCTGTGTGTCTGTGTGCCTGTGTGCCTGTGTGCCTGTGTGCCTGTGTGTCTGTGCCTGTGTGCCTGTGTGTCTGTGTGCCTGTGCGTCTGTGTGCCTGTGTGCCTGTGTGCCTGTGTGCCTGTGTGTCTGTGTGCCTGTGTGTCTGTGTGCCTGTGTGCCTGTGTGCCTGTGTGTCTGTGTGCCTGTGTGTCCGTGTGTATGTCTATGTGTCTGTGTGCCTGTGTGCCTGTGTGCCTGTGTGCCTGTGCCTGTGTGCCTGTGTGCCTGTGTGTCTGTGTGCCTGTGTGCCTGTGTGCCTGTGTGCCTGTGTGTCTGTGCCTGTGTGCCTGTGTGCCTGTGTGTCTGTGTGCCTGTGTGCCTGTGTGTCTGTGTGCCTGTGTGCCTGTGTGCCTGAGCGTCTGTGTGCCTGTGTGTCTGTGTGTCTGTGTGCCTGTGTGCCTGTGTGCCTGTGTGCCTGTGCCTGTGTGCCTGTGTGTCTGTGTGTCTGTGCCTGTGTGTCTGTGTGTCTGTGTGTCTGTGTGCCTGTGTGCCTGTGCCTGTGTGCCTGTGTGTCTGTGTGTCTGTGCCTGTGTGTCTGTGTGTCTGTGTGTCTGTGTGCCTGTGTGCCTGTGTGTCAGTGTGTCTGTGCCTGTGTGCCTGTGTGTCTGTGTGTCTGTGTGTCTGTGTGGTCGGACCCACTCACTCATCACACACACGTGTGGACTGGATGCTGCTCTGGGCGCGGGCCGTTGGGAGGACCAGACACGGGTGCGCATGGCAGCCAGAGAGACGGCGTGTTTGGGTTTAGAGGTTGTTGGGGGTTAGAGCGGGCAGAGAGCAGGAGGGGTTCGCTGGCTGGGAGTGAGGCAGGAAGGACTTCAGGAAAGAGGGGCTGGGCTTAGAAGGATGAACAGGAGTTTGCCAGGTGGGTTAGCGGAGGCAGAAGAGGCTCTGCTGGGACCTGTCCCGGCTGCAGGAGAGACATGGGGGGGCGGGGAGGGGGGAGGAGGAGCCTCGGGAGAGACGGTGGCTGGAGAGCAGGGTTTCCCATCGCTCTCCGGGTGTGACTTTCAGCCTGCGGTTCCCCTCTGGTGATGAGAACATATTCCACCCACGGGGCTCCCTCCCTCCTCGCCAGGGGCCACGGAGACAGCGAAGAAACCGGCTGTTCTGGAGTGTGGCCGAGGGGGGCCCACCAGCCCGGTACCTGCCCAGGAGCGGCTGTGGGGTTCCCAGCTCCGGCCCAGCCTACGCCCCCCTCTTCCCGCCTAACCCCCCCCCCCCCCGCAGCCCTGCGGCCTGCGGGCCCCAGGCGGACCCACTCTTCCAAGCTGCGCGGGCTCCGGCCCAGGTTGGGGACAGATGTCCCACCACACGGGGAGCTCCTCCGTCCCAGGCAAACCTGGACCTAGGTCCTCCTCGCCCATGTGCCAGCCAGACGATCCTGTAAAACTGCACATTGCATCTCATCACCCCCTGCTTCACCCTCCACGCCCCGCCCCCCCGCCTCCCGCCCCCAGCTCAGAGCAAAACCCGCCCGGAGCCTCAGGCCAGCCCCCCAGCGGGCTCAGCTGGGAGCTGCCGGGGGTGGGGTGGGGGGGTCCCGGGCCCTAGCGCAGCCGCACCTCCCACCGCGTTCTGAGCGCCCCCCGTGGACCGAGCTCTTGAGCTGCGGACCATGATCCGTGTCTCAATAGCAGGGGCTCCGGCACCTTTGAACGAACGGTCAGTGAAATCCCCAAAGTCCGTTTCCTCTCTCTGACTTTCCGAGATGCTGGCCACGCCTGGGAGACACGCGTGCCACCCAGGTGAGACCCGGGGGAGGCCGGGAGGACGGAATAAACTTGGCGGGTGTTCAGCCGCCGGCCACCGCACTGGGTTTAGAAACTGCCCGGCCAGGCACGGCGCGCGGCCGGCTCGGGCTGCTGTGTGGCCGCGGCACCAGCAGGTGGCGCCCGCGCTCGCCTGGTTTCAGGGACCCGACCGCCCAGCTGCCTCCTGGTCGCTGCGCACCCGCTGGGAGGAGCTCCGCTGTCACCGGGATGTCCTCGCGGGCGCCTGGAGGGAAGGGGCCTCGATGGCGCTCAGCTGCCTCGCGGGTCCTCGGTCCCGGCACCTCGGGGAGGGGCCGCTCCTCATTTTTTCCCTGGGACCCGGGTTGGGAGGGGAGGCTGCCTGGGTCCCGGTGCTCCGCTCTGCCTTAGCCTGAGACCCCGGGAGAGGGTCGGGGGCGAGAGTGGACAGCTCCCCCTCCCCCTCCCCGGCCACCTCTGCGGCTGCCACCGGGAGCGCAGCCTTTGCTTCTCCTGGAAGCAGTTCAAGCCAGCAAGCGGACATCCATGCGTTTGGGAAGAGGGTTTGGAGGTTTGCCCTTCAACAGTTTGTCACTAAGCCCTTAAACCCCAAATTCCTACTGCTAGTCATCCTTAGGGCGCATGTGCCAAGTACCCATGCCTGTGGGAGTGGTGCATCTGTGTGATGGTCTCCCTAATCCTAGCCCTAACCCTAACCCTAACCCTATCTCTAACCCTAATCCTAACCCTATCCCTCCCCCAACCCTATCCCTCCCACTAACCCAATCCCTAACCCTGCACCCCAGTGTAGTCCCCAGGCCAGCAGGGGCAGCCCCCTGGAGCTGGCGGGAAATGCAGAACCCAGATTCCCAAACCTGCATCCCCAGGGGAGTGTGGGCACCTGAAGGCTTGGCAGGAGGGGTGGGAGGGTCTGGTCTGAGGGAGCAGCGGTGCTGACGGGGTCCACGCCTGGGAAACTGCCTGCGGACTTCTGGTCTCTCAGTGGCTCTGCTGTGCCCCGTGCTGGCACCTGAGACCTTGGCTGGCTGTGGGGACAGGGCACCGGCCTGTGCGGGGAGCCCTCACTGTCCAGGGGAGACTCCCATAACTGGTTCAAGCCCCTCTTTCCAGATGCCGGTGCCCACTGCCTTGCTGGCCTCGGCCTGTGGCCTCTGCCTACAGGACCGTCCCTGTCCCTCCTGTGGCGGGAGGCAGGCTCCCACTGGCTGCAGCGAGGCAGCCTGGGGGCGGGGAGGGAGAGGGCTCTGGTAAACACAGCTCAGAGACAATGGCTTTTCCATGGCAACAGCTCGAGCTGGGAGAGCAGCTCCTGCCCCCCATCCGGCTGCCACTGGGCATGTGCAGCCTTCGAGTCCCACCCAGAGAGCAAGTTGGCCAGGAGAGTTCGTTTCCAATCCTCCCGGGGAAAATCCCTGAAAGCAATCCTAACAGCCCGACTTTCCTCAAGCAAAGCAACGCCCTGGGTCTGCAAAATAGCGGCGCCTTTTCCTTTCTCCTCTGGTCTCTCCCTCCTTCCTGCTCCCCTCTTGTTGCTGTTGTATTAAACATGTATGCTCTGGTTTTCATCTAGCTTTATCCTGACTAGACTTTTTCCATAACATTTTTCCTTTGTAAATTTCTCCAGAATATATAATCTTGTTTTTATTTGACTGTTGTAAGCTCCATGAGATCAGAAGCTGTCTCTCCATGTATCCATCCACCTACCTATATACCAACCCACCCAACTACCCATCCACCCAACCATTATCCATCCATCCATCCATCCATCCATCCATCCATCCATCCATCCATCCATCCATCTACTTGCTCATATACTCACCCACCCACCTGTTCATCAACCTATTCACTTACTCACCCACCCATCCATTCATTCACCCATCCAGCCAACAATCCATCCATGTATCTGTCCATCCATCTACTCATCAGCAAACACCTGGAGTGCCTGCCGCCTGCCCGGCCCGCAGGTCTTACTCTCACAGAGACCTCCTTCTCATGGGGACCAGACAGCACGATACGAAGTGTTAAGTGCAGGTCGAATGGTCTGTACAAAGCCCTGTGGGACCAGAGAGAAGCTGTGGGCTAACTTGGGGGTCATCAGGAAGATCTCAGAGTGGAGGGGGCTCATCAGGAGAGCCTTGGGGTAAGTGCTGGGCAGCGGGACCAGCATTTACCCAGAGGGAGCAGCTGGTGAGGGGTTTGTTGGGACTGAGACCTGGGTTACTGAAGCGAAGTGGGGGCACAGGTGTGTGGGTCTGCCTTGTGAAGGGCCCCCAATGACAGCCCGGGAATGTGCATTGACTCTGTCAACAATGGGGAGCTGCTGAGGAGCTGAGGGGTGAACGACGTGGTCAGCACTGAGTTTATTGGAGAGAAACTCCTCTGGGAGCAGGAAGAGGAGGCTGAGAGCTGTGGCTTCTCCAACAGCAAAACCACAGACACGGGCGACGCTCTCCTGAGTGTTGAAATTCTCCGTGAGGGTTTAGAAACCTCTGTCTGGGGTCACGCGCTTGTTGCTCAATTCCCAGCAACACTCAGGAAGCCCCATGTGAGCAGGGGCTGGGCGCTTGGCCCGGAAAGGGCTGGTCCCCCACTAGCCCCAGACTTTCACACACGTGGTTGAGAGACCCCTGTTACCCAGCAAACTCTTCATGATGAAGCACGTGCCTTCGGAGCCAGACCGAGGGGTCCAAACCCCAGCTCCTCCATTTGCATGCTGGGACATCTTCCCTTCCAGAGGTGGGGCCTAACCACAACCTCCCCCCGCCCCCCGCCCCCTGTATGGACTGGCTTAGTGACTTATTGTACTGAAGAAGCAGAAGCAGACGCTTGTGTGGCTTCAGAGGTGAGGTCGTTAGAGGCCCCGTGGCTCTCGCTCTATTTCTCCGATCACTGGCTTTGGGGAGAATGATCTGCCATGCTGTGAGGACACTGAAGCAGCTGAGAGAGAGGCCCATGTGACAAGGACCGAGGCCTCCAGCCAACAGTGAGGGAGCCCCCACGTTGGAGGGGACCCTCCAGCCCCAGCTGCCCGCAGGCCTGGCTGTATCTGCAACCTGGTCAGAGGCCCTGAGCCGGGACCACCCAGCCAGCAGCACCTCGTTCTCCACCTACGAGAAGACACGCTTGCTGTTTACAGCCACCAACTTTGTGCAATGATTGATAATTTAACACAAGGTGTGCCCTTGGACCTGTCCTCCTGTCACCCACATAACTGGGGGGGCGGGGGGAACAATGTTATCTACATTGTATAGAACTGAGGTACGACGTTCTCTACATCATGGAGGATCCGAAGCATTGTGTGAGTTAGTTCACAGAAAGCACTGGGTGCCTGGCGCAGGAAGTGCTCGGTGAATGTCAGCTTTAACGGTTGCTAGTGGGACGTGCCTGAATTCGGGCAGAGGGAGAAGAGTGGGGAAGAGGAGCTCTTGCTGAGTGAAAGGAGACGGAAACCAACTCTGCAAACTCAGCCAAGGAGTGGGATGTCCACGCCAACGAGGAAAGGGGTGCATGGGGTGGGGGGTGGAGGGGGGGAGGGAGGACCCGTGCCCTGGGAGTGCCCTCGCCCAGCACCCTGTGCATCTCAGGAATTCTCATCCACTGTCCTGTTGGGTCCTTAACTCCACAAATATTGTTTAGACGGTCTCTGAATTGCCACAGACCTCGTGGCTTCAAGCAACGGGAAGTTACTCTCAGACATCGGAGAGTCAGAAGTGTGAGCCAAGGTGTCTGAGGGCTCCAGGGAGGGTCCTTCCTGCCTCTTCCAGCTTCTGGTGGCTCCCGACATTCCTTGGCTTGTGGCTGCATCGCTCCATCTCTGCGCCCATCGTCACGGGGCCTTTTCCTGTCTCCTCTTCTGTCTCTTATGAGAACACTTGTCATAGGATGTAGGGGCCTCTCCAGCGATCTCATCTTGAAGCTATTAATTATATCTGCAACGACCCTTTTCCCAATAAGGTCGCACTCAGAGGTACTGCATATTTTGGGGATCACCCATCCACCGCCTACAGATGGGCTGGTTCCAGAGCGAAGGCCAGCCTGCCGGGAAGGTGATGCGTTTCCAGGGCTGGGGGTGCGGGTGGGGACGCAGGGCTCTGGTGTTTGCATTCACCAGCTCTCGCTCGAGCCCCCCAGCTCCCTTCGCTGGGGAAGCTTCTCCAGGAAGCACGTCCTGACTCACACCACCACCCTGAGTGACATCATAATCTCTTCAGCTGTGCATTCGCAGAGGGAGGACGGCAGCCCAGAACATCACCAAAACTGCACACCGAAGCGCCTGGCGAGCCCCACAGAAAAACCAGGTGTGCAGGAAAGATGGAGCCGGCTGCACATGTGGCTTCCCCGGCACAGAAATGCCCGTGGACACCCATGCGACGGGCGGGCGGGGGGGTGGAGAAGCCTCCATTTCCAAGATTCTCATGTCTGTGCCCATTTCCCCTCAATGAGGACAGCATCCCGTTGGTTGGGGTCCGCCCCCTACAGGGTGACTCAGCTAATCACATCCGAGGGACCCCTTTGCCAAACAAGGCCACATTCCTGGGTGGGTGGTGGGGGGGTGTTAGGACTTCACCGTAAAAACCCGGGGGACACAATTCAACCATCACAAGCGTGACCACCGCGTGGCACAGGCGCTGAGGGGGGCGTGGGCTGCCAGAGGGTGCAGTAGCCTCCATCGCCCAGGTCAGGGGTGTTTATGGACTTTTGTTTTCTTTTGCAGAAGAGGGTGGGGTGCAAAGCTGAAGACCATGCAAGTCAGAGGAGAGAAGTGGGTAATGAGTGACCAGTGTCGGACCATCAGCCCGCCATTCAGAGCACAGCGTGGGCTCCGGCCGAGCCCCGCTGGACACAGACCTCGTGCTGGGAGTTCTCCTGCTGGGGTGGGAGGCGGTAGGGGGCCAAGTGTATGGTGACGGAAGATGCTGTGACTGCGGGTGATAGCACACAATGCAATGCACCGATCATGTATCCTAGAAATGCACACGTGGAACCTACGTGATCTTATTAACCATGTCACCCCAAGAGATTCAATATGAGAAGTTCAACTGTTAAAGGACTACAAGAAAACATAGCAGGATTATTTTATGTTAAATAATTTAGGGATAGCGAAGGCCTATTCCTACAACATAAACGATTCCTATATCCCTAAAACATAAGCATTCCTATGACATAAAACTGAGCTCCCATAAAGGAGAATAATGATGAGTTTCACTACAAAAATAAAAATATTCCGCAGGCAAAAGCTTAACAAAATGACAAGTACAACGAACAGAGGAAGCCACGAGGCAAAGGACAGACTGTGAAACGTATTTGTAAAACTTACAGCGGACAGAGGGCTCATTTCCTTCATGTAAGACAAACCTTTCCAAGTCAATATGGAGGAACTAAAACCCAGGAGCAAAAACGGGCCCAGGAAGATGAGGGCCGGGAAAGAAACACCAGGAAAGGTGTCACAAGGTGCTCCGCACTCTGGGTTGTCCGTGCTCCGGGGGATGCAGGCGTGTTTCCGCAGGCCCCCCCCCCACCCCCCCCTCAGGGAGGATGACACACCAACACAACCTGTGCGGGCAGCTGGCAATAACTGTCACCCCATAATATGCAGGTCCATTTGTATCCCACAAATCTCACTTCCTAGGAGGATCTAGCCTATGGAAGTCAAAGTCCTTGTAGTGCTTTTGGTTATAGAGAGAATGTAGGAAGCTCTCTAAATATCCATCAATAGAATAACATACATCCATAAAATAGAACATTATTTGCAGTTTAACTATGTTAATGTGCTAATAAAGATTTATAGTATACGTTACATCTTTCAAAAAGCGTTAGCCATGGGCAAAATGCACGCCCCCGTGTGTGTAATGAAATGGGAGTGCGTGTCCGTGCGTGCGGACATGCTCGCCTGGGTCTCGGGCATTTCTGGAAGGCAGACACGCGACCGTGCCTGGCGGTCCTCTCGGGGGAGGGACGGGGAGCAGAGGGTGGGAGGGGATGTTTTTCACTCTGTTCTTTTATACCGTGTACAAGCGTTACTTTAATGTAAAGGCATTAAAGTTACAATTAAAGAAATGGGGAACGGGAAGCTGACTCCTCCCGGCCATAAACGGGGTCTGCTCTGTGCGGCTCTGAGGAGCTCTCCATTAACACACAGTTGAGCTCGGCGGCCGGCACAGTTAACCGCTTTAGACGGAAGCGGAGAAAGGGGGCCCATCACCCAAGTCACACCGGCTAGCCGTCGGCAGTGAGGGGCGCTCATGCGGGAGGGCAAGTGTGCCTCGGATCTGCTGTTCCCAGTTTGGCACCTGCACACGTTCCCCCTCTCGTTCGCTACTCATCAGGACACACGTGCAGACATGGACCTTTGCACTTGACAAAGGCCTCAGCTCCTGCGCCCCAGGTGCCTGGCCACAGACTGGACAGGTGGGAGGGGAGAGTGAAGTGAGAGCTGGCGGGGTGGGGGGGGGGGCAAGGCCATCGCTGAAGGCGTGCGGGTCTGAGCGCCTCAGAAAGGCGCTGCCACAGAAAGGTCCCTTCTGAGGGAAGGGGTCCGGGGACTCATGGGGGAGCCATGCTGGCCGGCCAGGAGCTCCATCCTCCAGGCCGCACGGTCCCCTCACTGAGCCCAGGAGCCGGGAGTGCTGGCGGCCAGTGGGGCGGTCACTTCCCACTCACTCCGGGTGCCCTTCTAGGACAGGGAGGCCCTGAGGGCTGAGGGGTCCATCGCCCACACCAGTTAGAGCCACGGCCCAGGCCCTGAGCGGTGCTGGTTTGGTTTGGTCAGTGTGGCAGGTGTGCCTGGCCTGGGACGCCGGGCTGGGAAAACAGCTGCCGGGAGCCGGGAAGGCTGAGTGGGCCCAGCCAACAGCTCAGCATCGTGGGGTCCTAGGCCACAGGACGGGTTTTCCAGGCGACCAAGGCTCCCCCTTAAACGTCTATGTACACAAACGGCTTCTCAGTGAGGCCAGGCATCTTGCTTAACTGCGGGGCGCTTCCTTCCTTCGCGGGGAGCACACCGAGGGAGGCCCTGCAGGGGCCTGTGTGTCTCCCTGCACCTCCGAAGCCCTCAGGGCCATCTGTCCTGCTGCGCAGAGCAGCCTCCGGAGATGGCACGGGACCTGGGACGGCTGCCCTCTCTCAGATGTGGTTCCAGACGGCTGCGCGGCTGGGCGTTGTGGCCTTGAAGTTACAGCTCCGGCTTCTCCACGCAGCGCCAGACCCCGCTGTCGCGGCCTCCACGCCAGCTTCCAGCAAACCCATCTCCTCTGCCCGTGGGCTGCTTCCAGTCTTCTCTGGGCTGGGCACCCATCAACTGGGCACCAGGATTTCTTATTAGAAGAGAAAGGAGCAGGCTCCGGGCCCGCACGGGAGTCTCAGTTACCGGCTGGGGTGCTCCATGCTGGATGAATGGACATGTGAGGTCTCTCGTGGTTGCATTTCTCTCGTCACTGTTGGGTCCTCAGCCACATTCTGGAATCTGGATGGAGCACGTTGCCAGATACACAAGTGCCAGATGAGCCAAAGGATGTTTTGTTCTACTTACAGCATCTTCAACGATTCTGGATGATTTAAAATATTTTTGTTCACTGAGTCCTACCAACCAAGACGGAAGGCGTCCTTCCTGTCTGACCTGTTTCAGGTATAAAACACCTGAGTGGCGCCCTAACCGGTTTGGCTCAGTGGATAGAGCATTGGCCTGCGGACTCAAGGGTCCCGGGTTCGATTCCGGTCAAGGGCATGTACCTTGGTTGCGGGCACATCCCCAGTGGGGAGTGTGCAGGAGGCAGCTGATCGATGTTTCTCTCTCATCGATGTTTCTAACTCTCTATCCCGCTCCCTTCCTCTCTGCAAAAAATACATAAAATATGTTTAAAAAACAAAACAAAACAAAAAACAAACAAACAAACAAACAGAACACCTGAGTGGGAAGTGAGACTTCTTCACGCTTTCGTATACCTGACTCTTGTAAAGGCTTGGAGACAGGTGCTTCTTCCCTTGTGAAGCTAATTTTAGAGCCAAAATGTTCCCAGTTGAATTACATGCGATGGGATTCCCAGCTCATCGTGTTGAGATTCAACCCGAGGCAGAGCTGCCAGCTGACGGGAGGAGGAGCACCGTTTCTAACTTGACATTCTTAGAAGTTCGAACCATCTGTCACTGCACAGGTGAGCAGAACTTCCGAGCACTGGGGATATACCAGTATTTTAAAAGCAGCCTTTGTTTTTCAGTCATTTACTACATTTCAGGATCTAAGCTACATTTTTTTTTTTATTATTTACTAGTGGCCCGGTGCACGAATTCATGCACATTGAAAGGAAATTAATTAGAAGAAATATTTTAATATCACTAGTCATCCTTTCTCTATAACAGAAGTGTCAAATTCACGATCAACAATGACAGATTGAAACACATGCATGCGATGGGCGCCAGTGAGAACTTTATATATATCATACATGCGCGAGTCAACTTAGCCTTTTACAGATATAGAATAAACTTGCTTAATTAGGCCTGCTTTCTGATTTAGCTAATTTTTTTCCAGCCCAGTGAAGCACCCCAACTTCTCTTTCAGGTAATTGTCAGCAACACAGCAGTAAATATCAACATGAAGCAGATTATTATTATAGCTCATGCAGGGAGAACAAGGGGTGAAATATTTAACTGCAGCAGTGTTTGACTATATTCTGTGCAGTGAGAAAACCTGAAGTCATTTTCAAGGTCCACCATTTCTTACTTCTTTTCAGTCGGGTCAAGTTTCTAAGCTTTCAAAATCTCTGTTTTCTGGCTAATGAAAAGAAAATAAGATTCCAACAAGTCTCCTATCTACCTACTCCAGAACTTCTGTGAAGATCAAATGAGTTGAGGCATGGGAAAATGCTTCACAGACCTTTGGTTAAAGTGTGAAATGTCTCCACCTGGCTATAAAGCAAGTCGTGTTCCTGGGCTGAAGAAACTGCAAGGAGGCTAGTTGCTAGGGAGAGGAAGCCACGTGTTGCTACATGATGCCATTACCAAGACAGTTGGACACCTAGCATATTAGCCATATATATATATATATATATATTTTAATTATATTTTTTAGAGAGGAAGGAAGATGGAGAGAAAGATAGAAACATCAGTGATGAGAGAAAATTATTGATTGGTTGCCTCCTGCACACCCCCTACTGGGGACCAAGCCCACAACCTAGGCATGTGCCCTGACAGGGAATCAAACAATGACCTCTTGGTTTATAGTTTCACGCTCAACCATTGAGCCACAATGGCCAGGCCTATGCTACGTTCTTTTATATCCTTCATTGAATAATCACCCAAACCAAGCTGGGCAGGTACTATCCCTTCTCCTCTGGTAAAGGATCGGGGGTCTAGGTAAACCAGACATCTTGGTCAAGGACAAGAGCAGCAGGGTCAAGGTGTGAACGCGTCTTGTGAACGCGCCAGAGGTTTCCCTGGTGAACCTCACAGTCATTTCTCAGCGCAATGGAGCTGGTAACGTTACCCAGTGCTGGTGGCAAACACTCTCCCCGACCCAACTTTAGTCAGCCCCCTATGAGCCCTCTTCCCAACTAGTTCTTGACCTTCCATGCCTTTGCATCACCCAATTTTATCAAAAGTCCTGCTAAGTTGGTGCAGCCAGAATCCCCTACCCTCAATATCTGATCACCATCAACTCCCGATTGGGTTTCTCATCCTCCTCCGTCCCCCAGATGATGGCAGGTCACCCCAGCCCACCTTCTGCAAGGATCCTATTAGGTCAGTTTAGCCAGAATCCCCCCAAACCCTGATGTTTTCTCTTAGTATTTTTTCATTCACTGGCACCCTCCACTGACAAGTGGGTTATAAGTCCCCGCTCGCCTGCGCCGTATTTGGAATTGAGCCCAGCTCTGTACTGAGCTATTGCAATAGTTCCTGATTAAAATCTGCTCTTACTGCTTTGACTACTGTCGGGCTCCATTTTCCCCTTAACACTGGCAGGGTTTGCTCTGCGATGTTGAATTCTAATGGCCAACAAGGTGGGGAAGACTGAATGCGGTAGAGGAATGCGGTGTCAGATGAGATCCCTGACATTATTCATGAAGAAGACCTGTTTGTGAAGATACTTGGCTAGAAAACCAGGCACTTGGCTGCCTAGTAAGTATTTTCTCTTCTAGTGTTTTAGAAAAGGTATTTAATCAACACAGTGACATTAGGGATGGAAGTGTTGGCTAAAGTATCAAAGAGAGCACCATAGAGGTTGTGTGGAGAAGTCTTTGCATATATATTGAACTAATAGAATTCAACTGTAGTGAAGATATCATTAAATATGTGTCAAGGACATACATAAATGTGTCTATTTGCATGTATGCATGCATATAGTGTCCATATATGCATGTATATGTACACATATGCTACTGTATCCTTAGGGAACTTAATTTTGGATGGATGCCTTGGAAAGATGAAAGACATTCACTGCAATCAACTTGAGGTTGCCCTTATAAAAACCCTTTCCTTGGCAGTATAGTATTATGCAATCAAAATTGAGTTTAGCCAACATGTTATCAATTGCTTTAAAATATCCATGTATATGAAAAAATTACCAATGACTGATTTTTTGTCATCATTATGAACTATTCCATGTCCACAGGTTTATAATTTTTCATTAATTTTTTTTTATACATCAAGGCTTCCCACTCTCCAGCATGTACCTGGCTTTGGAAAAGCTGGCTCACTAATGACTGGCTGCTCTGCTTACCTGCTGAGGGGGAGTTCCCAGTGCAAACCCATCCTAGGGAAAGTGATGCTCATTACGGAAAGTGCGATGTGCCACGGTGATGGCAGAGTTTGTGACAATACCTCTGAGCCAAGCCCTGGGCTGGGAAGGGGTACAGTCAAAGCACGTGGTGGGCCTTTGGGAGGTCTTCCCACTGAGCACATCGGGTTGGGGCGGTGACTGGAAGGGTCGAGCAGTGTCCCTTCGGGAACTGTGGACAGCAAGCTGCCTGAGGAATTTGTAAGGACACCTTTCTGGGTAGACTGAATCCCGTAACTGCCAGAGTGAGAGGCAGGGCTGTGTTGTGTGCCTGTGTGATTTATAGCCAACCTGGAGCGGTCTCATTTATGCTAATTACTGTATGCTCCGCCCCGCCTACTAAGGACAGGGGGTGTGGGTGCTGCCCTAGGACAAAGAAAGGCTATTTGGGGTTGGAACAGGGATTGGGATCCTCAATCTCCAAATGGATTGACCTAAGAATAAATATTGCTGGGAGAAGGGCTGGGACCCTTTAAGTAGTGGGAGTGCTTTTCACCCCAAGAACAACAGAGCAAGCAGAGAAGGACACGGGAGAGTCGGTGCCAGCACTTGTGAAACAAAAATGTTCCGCCTTGTATTCTTTTCCCTTAAAACACGAAGTTAATAATAGTACTGTTTACTGATGAATCTTTGCTTTGAACAGAAGTTCAATTTTAGCTCTTCTCAAAGGTCAGGAAACCTCTGCTCCCTATTATATTCTCACTGGGGAATTGCAAATGCAAAGTGCATGCAAATGCAAAGTGTATGCAAATGATTTCAGCTCTGGGTGGATAGGCTGCCTCTCCCTTGCTGCAGTGGGCAATGATGATGTGGGGGCATCTGGCCCGCAGTAGAGAGGAGAGCTCGCATACCACTGGCCCACCTCCCCATTTAACACGTTCCCTTTCTGTCCACTTTGCATTGGGTAGTAATTTGTTTCATGTCATCCATCCACTAGCGCTGGGGAGAGCTAAAGCGCTTTTGACATTTAAAAATGGCTGGGGGAAAACACACCAAAGAAGAATAATATTTTATGACACGTGAAAGTGATATGTGTCCAGAAGTAAAATTTTATTGGGACACAGCACGCTCATTTTTAAACGTTTGCCTCTGGCCGCTTGAGCGCGATGCTGGCAGAGTTGAACAGTTGTGACAGGGACGTCACCAAGTCTGAAATATTTATTACCTGGTCCCTTACAGAAAACATTTTGCCAACCCCCTGCTCTAACATGTGAGATCCTTAAGGGCAGGACTGTTTTTCTGACTTTGCCCAATGCCAGGCACATGGAAGGTTCTGGCAAATCCTTGCCTGCAGATGGAATACACTTCAGTCTAAGACGCCTTGCCTGTTGTTTTACCTGCAGAAAGGCCTGGAGCAGGCTGTTTGCCCTCATCCTTTGTTACAGCAGCAGGCGAGGTACAGTGAGAGCCCTTCTTTTTGGGGTAGAAACTTGGATCAAGGGATCACCCTTCAACTCTGAGCTTCTGTGAGCCGTGGCCGAGGGAGGAAATTTGTGAGTGGAACCGACACCATCACCCATGCACGGAATGAGGCGGAATGGAAGCCACGAGGAACACTCGCTCCGGAGTCCAGTCTCCTGGCCCCAAGGGCATGCAGGGGACCAGAGCCACCTTAAAAAAAGGCACAGGGACCCTTCTCCTTGGCACAGCCTCTTGTGTGATTGGAGACCAAGTTCTGGGACAAGTTTTCCTTTAGGATCCCTGCTTTGCACCATCTGTACTTCTCTGGGATGGTGTTTATAAGAAACATGGTGAATATTGGATGGGAAAGCATCCCCAAGCATAAACAGGCTTTTTCAATAAAATGTGTCTTTAATTTTTAAATTTAATGATGGAACAGCCTCCCAGGGAAGGCAGATGTAGCCTGGGGTCTTGGTGGAGTTGAGGTAACATGAACGCTTCGGAGCCTGCGACACACTTAGAAAGGCCAGATCCTTCATTTTAAATAGTCATTTATGTATTCATCCTTTTTGTTGAGCACCTACCAAGTGCCAGATTGTGCTAGTTGTTGGGAATAATAATAATAATTAAAAAAAATCAAAGGCATAATCTTTATCCTCAAAACTGGAGAGTCTGTTGGGGACATCCAGCCATGTGGCCAATCACCCACAACGCAGCGAGACACCATGGAGATCTGTAGAAATGCAGGGGAAGCAGAGAGGGAGGACCCCTGACTTTGCCAGGCGGCCAGGAAGCTTTCACAGGGGCAGCATTTGCCAGGAGACCCCGTGGGCGAGTAGGAGTTGTGGGGAGGGTGGATGGGGGAGGATATTCCTGGTGGAGACAACATCATATAGCCCATGTGCAGGCCAGCGGCAAAGTCGCCAGGTATGCTCGGGAACTGCAGCCACACACACACGTGGAGAACGTGACAAGGACACCCGGCAGTGGCATGACTGTCACATGCGAAGCAGATTGGTCTTTGTCCTTCAGCTACTCAGAAGCCACGGAGAATGTCTGCGTGAGGGGATGGGCTGTGTAGGTTACACGGTTTACGTTGACAACTGCGAGGAGGGGAAATTGAGAAACGAGAGCCTGCAGTAGGGAAGCTGGTGTGGAAGCCGGGGGTTCCGGGGCAAGCACTGGTGGGGAGCCAGTGCTGTGGCCAAGACGCTGGAGCGGAGAGGATGTTTGGGTACTGGAGACAGGCATGAGTTGGAGTGGACAGACTTAGCCAGGGCTGCCACACACAGCTGTGCAGGCCGACACTGCACAACTCGCTCCATCTAAGGGGGTATCTTTATTACACGGGCTCCCAGCAGATGTCGGTCCAGTGCCCTGAGCAGGGATGCCCTTTCCTCATCTGACAAAGGAGCACTATGGCAGGCAGCAGTCCAGCGCTTGGGCAATGGTTGCGGGTAAGAAGCCCGTTTGGGGTGGGAAGTAGAAAAGTGGCAATGGAGATGACAGACAATTCTTTCTAGAAGTGACGTGGAAAGGAGAGTTGAGAAATGGGACATTCCATGATCCCAAGACAAGTATAGTTCTATTTTTGTTTGTTCTTCAAGATGACAGATCTTAGGGAATGTTTTTGTGTTCATGGAAATAAACTATTAAGAAAGGACCTGCCCTGGCCGGTTTGGCTCAGTGGATAGAGCGTCGGCCTGCGGACTGAAGGGTCCCAGGTTCGGTTCCAGTCAAGGGCATGTACCTTGGTTGCTGGCACATCCCCAGTGGGGGGTGTGCAGGAGGCAGCTGATCGATGTTTCTCTCTCATCGATGTTTCTAGCTCTCTATCCCTCTCCCTTCCTCTCTGTAAAAAATCAATAAAATATATTAAAAAAAAAAAAGAAAGGAACTGATGATGGAGGAAAGAAGAAGAGAGTGCTGTCTAAAAGTCTTTGGGTCAGGCGAAGGGATAGGATCCAGAGGGGCCTTGGGTGGCACGGGCTGTGCAGCCACAGGAGGGAAGACCGACAGTGCTTAAGGGCCTAGGCAGCGGGTAACGTCCTGTGAGGATGCCAGTGTTCCAGTCTGATTTTCTCTATTTTCTCAACTAAGAGTGAAGCCAGGCTGTTATCTAAGAGGAAGTGGTTTTGGAAGAGTGAAGAGAGATGAGAAAGTGAAAATCATGATTTTGGTGGATGGAAAAAAATCCCAGACTAAGTATTTAAATTTAAATGCATGCTTCTTGGATTCACCTATGGATTTCGTTTCATCACAAGAAGAGACCCTAGGGCAGGCCGTGTGAGAAGAACTGAAGACAGCTGCACATTTTTGTCTAACACCTTCTCTGTGTCCTGCCCACCGGGCCACCGCCTTCCTTCCCATGTTATGGATGCTCATTGTTCATGAGATGCCCCCTTCCCCTGGTTGGGCAGGTATCAGACTGAACTCTAGGCAAGAAATGTGACTGTGTCATTCTACCCTTCAGTGTGACAATGGAGGACACTTTGCTTTGCCGGCCTGGGAACTCAGAGTGCCCGCCACTAGCCTCTGCAATGTCAGGGATATGCATTTCCAGCCCCAGGTGAGGCCCCAAGCACAGGGAGTGACTCAGATGCCTTCCCGGCAGAGGCTGTGGCATTGTATGGGACACGTCCCTGCCCTTCGTTGCTCTTGGCCTGGTTTGTTGATGGCCTGTCAAGCTGCCTGCCTCCTCATGTAGTCAGGACCCATCTGTGTTGGTTTAATGAACGGACTCTCTTTCTTCCCTTCACCCTGGGGGCTGTGACAAGGGGTCTGCAGGCCAGGCTGATCATGTGGAGGCCCCTCTGGGTGAACACAGAGGAATCGTGCTGGAAAGACCCAGAGTTTGGAATCTTTCTTGTCTCAAGTTGGACCTTGTGGATTCTTAAGAGTTTCTGCAAGAATCATGGACCAGCATCATTTTTGTTCCCCTCAGGTTGTACACCTTTCCAACGTTGTTTGGAGAGACAGACGATATATATAACCAAGCATCTAAAGCAAATACATGACAATACGTTATTCCTGCGTTAGCTCTCTGAGTTGTAAAAACAGAATTCAGTTTGGTCCATTGAGAACATAGCATTAATCCATTTTCGATTCAACCTTTGGTCTTGTCTCCTTGGTCCTATCTACTGTGTTCTTCTCTTATGTCAGCGTTTCTCAACCTGTGGGTCGCGACCCCTTTGGCGGTCAAACGACCCTTTCACAGGGGTCGCCTAAGACCATCCTGTATATCAGATATTTACATTACGATATATAACAGTAGCAACATGACAGTTATGAAGTAGCAATGAAAATAATCTTATGGTTGGGTCACAACATGAGAAACTGTATTTAAAGGGCCAGGAGGTTGAGAACCACTGTCTTATGTCATTATCCACCAGTCCCTCCCTGACCCATTAATTCCACAGGTTTCTACTGATACTCACCCTGTACAAAATATGCTTGAGAAAATTGAAAAGAAAATATATTTACTTAGCAAATGTTTAAGTAAAGTCTTCTAAGGATGGTCTCAGTGACTAGAGAAAAGTGATGATGATCATCAAAAGCCCCCAGAATGCCTTGTTGAACGTATTGCAGACGGGGCTGCTCAAAGCCTGAATATTTGTATTATGGTGCTTCCTAGCAGAGCCAAAATGGATTCTTCCCCCAAATGCTGAACTTTATCTTTCTCTCCCCTATGGACCTGTGAGCTGGCTGCTTGGTTGTACTTGGGGTTATTCTTGGCATGGCACCATGCTGTTTGGGATGGCCCAGAGCATCAACTGGCACAGACACCTTATCACAGTGACTTGGGCAGAGTCTCAGAGCATGAGCCAGTAGGTGCCCTTTCAAGAGACTCAACGCCAACTGTGATGCGAGAGCGGGTTTACCCCGTCTGCCTCCTGCGGTCTGGTGAGGTGAGCCTGATGGGGAAGCCAAGGCCGGGAATAGAAAGAGAGTATATGATGGAGTCCTAATCATCAGTGCATTAATAAACTTTAATCAACAACTACTACTCTAAGTGTGCCTTTGTGTACTGTCCTCTGGGCTGGTGGATTGGGAAGGTGGGCAGCCCTCAGATGGAATCCTGGCTGTACCACCTCACCAGCTGGGGGAGCTTGGGCAAGGCACTCTCTCCCCAACGCCCCACTGAGAGTCAACCTCTTTGCTTGTTAAATGCGGATGATCCCTACCTTTCAAGATTTCGAGTATTGACAATAATCTATAGAAAGCATCTAAAAAAGTACCAGGTATCTAGTAGGCACCTAATGAGTGGTGGGTGAGAATAGTATGGCTTACAGGATCTTTGACTCACTCTCTAAATTTACTGAACACTCACTCTGTTCCGGGTCCGAGGATGTATGATTTGCATGTATTATCTCATGGAATTCTCTGGTATCATTCCTATTTTTTAAATTTAATTTTTTAAATCACAGTTGACATTCAATATTATATTAGTTTCAGGGTTAAAACATAGTGGTTAGACATTTCTATAGCTTACTGAGTGCTCCCCCGGATAAGTCTAGTGCCCACCTGGCACCATACATATTATTACAATATTATTGACTGGATTCCCTACGCTGTACTTTCCATCCCTGTGTCTGTTTTGTAACTACCAATTTGTACTTCTTAATCCCTTTACCATTTTATCCCAGACCCCCAGCCTCCTTCCCATCTGGCAACCATCAGTTCGTTCTCTGTATGTGTCATTCCCATTTTTCGGAATGGAAGAAGAGGTTTGGTGATAGGAATATGATATGTCCAATCACACGGATTATCAAAGCTGGAGACAAAAATTGAATTCAGCTCGTCTGACCTCAAAGTCTTAGTGAGCGAAGATGGAATTTAAAGGAGGGAGGAATTCTGCAAAATAGCTGGCCACAAATTCATTTCACAGCCATTCGGGAGCTAATAGCAGTGTGCAACTTGTCAAAATGTTAGCATGACATTTCGTATCAGGCAACTTATGCTAGATTTTACTGTGGTAACAAACAATCCACACTTCAGTGGCTTAACCTAACACAAGGTTAGTTCTCAGTCATGTTACATGACCAGGTGACTTGGTGGGGGATCTACTCTTCAAAGCCAGCCAAGGGTCTGGGATAACAGAGACCTGTGTTTTTGTGAGAACCATAAACGTGGGGGGGAGGGCATGTTATATGTTATCTTGTAACATTTCCATGAGGGTGATAATCATGGCTATGCTTATAATGTTGGGGCAAATGTGAATCACAAGACCATGGTCAAAAGGAACAGGAAAATGTGACCCTGATGTGTGTCTGGAAGGATGAAAGCCGGGCATATCTGGTGGACAACACTAACGGACACCCCATGTTTTAAACCCTAACTTGCACAACGCTTTCAACTCAGTGTATTGGTTTTCGAAAGCACGTGGGTATCTGTGATTATATTATTTTTCTCAATTATTGATTTCAAGTCCCTGTGAAAGAATATTTGCCCATGGACATCAGGCACTGCCATATGACTTGCTGTGACTAATAGATGGTGAGTAGAAGTGAGGTGTTTTGCCATTTCCCTTCTTGCCATGAGAACGGCATGTTTTTTTTTCGGTCTGCAACCTGGAGTAAGCAGGATGTGAACAGAGCGCCAGCTAACATGTGCTGTGAATGAGAGATAACCCTTTGTGTTTTAAGCCCTTGGAGTTGTTTGTTACTGCAGCATGACTCAGCTGAAGCAGATTGCTACAGTATATTTATCATCCTTCGTAAATAGAGAACAGTGAAGTTGGCCATGTAGAAATTAACTTCTACTAGTACAGTCTGCTTTGCTGAAGTATGTGTATACTTTTAAGGGGAGTATCTATAAGGGCTTCTTATGGAAGTAAATATTACTTAGTTGAGCTAGCAGCACAAAAATACATTTTCTAAATTGAGGTTTCAACTGATATCTCAGAGTACTTTATGAAAAATCTGGGAGGGGAATTGGGATCATAGAAATGTTGTTTTCAGATGCAGACTATTGGTCCTGTTCTCACTGAGCAGTTGCCTTAGAAGACCTGAGAATATCTATATTCATGTCCACGTTAGGCAGAAATGATAACGATGAAATGTTACTATTTATAGGAATGCGGAGTCTCTTCTGAGCCCAGTGATTCTCATTAATTCAGATCCGCTGATTTGTAATTCATATCAGGTAACTGGGGCAGAGGCCAGGCTGGCATCTACTCTTCACGTGGTGAGTGTGCATTCTTGTGCTGGCTATCACCACAGGTTAACACTTGCCATTTGACCATTCAGAGGGCCTTCAGAGGGGAGGTGCTGGCCATTCTGTGGAGGCACTAGCTGCAAGGTTCCTGCAAACAGTGGGGCCACTCCTTGGGATTGGCCCTTCTGACTGCCTGGCTTCCTGTCCTCCTCAAGCTTTGCCCTCTCCTGCCTGTGCAGTGTGTGGGGGAAGAAATGATCTGATAGAATTTGGGATGCTGAAAGGTCACCGGTGAGGTAGGTACCACGTTTGTTCCCATTTTAGAATGGCAAAACTGGGGCACAAGAGAGGTTGAATAAGCCAGTGAGTGTAGCAACCATGATTTGAACCCAAGATGATTCAAACCCAACACATTAAATAATACAAAGAAGTACAGATTAGACTGAGCTATAGCTGAGATTACTTTAAACAAAGAGGTGTACTAAATAATTAATAGAACAAACAAGATTTGTGTGTAGGTTGGTGTAGGATGAGGAACAAGGGCATACTCAACTGGGGAAGAAGTACCCCTGGCTGTTTAGGTGTGTGTGTGTGTGTGTGTGTGTGTGTGTGTGTGTGTGTAATTTATGTGTTTTCCTCCAATAATTCTCTTCTGGTCATTAGAAATTTCTGGGTAACACTGCTTCACTGGCACATGCTGTCAATACTCATATTACTGAATGCCCTAGGGAATAACAAAACTCTATTTATTTAAGGAGACACTAATTAGGGACTTCCCACTATTCGACTCTCCTCTCTTAATTTGAATGTGCGTTTCTTTCTAACATGAGTGTCGACTTTAGAGTTTGATTCAGAGCTAATGTTGAGGTGCTAGTTCATTCCCGCCCGCCCTCCGCAGCGCCTCCCCCCCCGCCCCGCTCCCTTGGGTTTGAATTCTAAATTGTTTATATCATGTGATCATCACTGATTTCTACTGAGCTTCCATGTTAGCAGCTCCTCATGGCCTATTGGGAGAATGAAGGACAATGAATTTTCTGGAACTGGTGTTCTAATAATGAAAAACTTTCATGATTATCCAGTATTTTGGCCTTTTCAACCACAATAATATTGGGTAACCTTGATGCACTACCTCTTATGGGCCATTCAATGCCTTTTAAATGATAGGAAATGTCTCACAGAGTCATAATGCTTAGCACAGTTGCAGTGTTCTTCCTTTTGGAGGGATGATGGAAAACTTTAAAACTCCATGTGTGCCCTACAGCATCCGACCTCAGATTGTTAGGACATCTGATGAACCAGAACACAGTGTCCTCAAACTGAGGAGGATCACAAAAAGTTCAGCATACCTGGGGGCAGGTGTTATCACTTTTCATCCAGCTAATGACACTCCCGGTGTATTACACCGCGGTGGACATTTGAAAGGAGGCCCCAAGTAGGTCACTTAAACCTAATGCTCAAAGAAGGGACTGTTGGATTTCTTGATGTTGACAGTAGATTTCTACTTAGGAAAAATGCATTCACGTCTTTGAGTTTTTAAAAACATTACTCCTCACAGAGGTGATTTTTACCCAAGTGCTTAACATTCAGGTCTCATCAACCAACTGTTTTCCCAAGGTAGGCAGGTAGCTGGGGTTAGAAACTCTTAAGAGGAAAGCAGTAAATCTGGAGAAAATGGCTTGCCACTTGAGGGATTAGCAGTATCTTATCAAAAGGAGGAAGTAAGGGCTGTGGAAGGCAATGGCTATGAAACATCGCTATCAGAAACAGCTTAAGGTCCTGAGACGCCAAGCCCCAGCCGCCTGATCCGAGCAGCCACTGTCCAGCTGCCTGGGCTCAGGTTCTCCCCCGTGACAGCCGAGTGGCTTCCTGATGGCAGAAAGGGAAGCTGGCGCTTGGAAATCAGAGCAGATAGAGCAGCCTGCTCTCCCAGGCGTATCTTTGTAGACATTGCTTACCTAATTTCAATTCCAGAACTTTCTTGGCGGCGTTACCTCTTTTTAATAGACGGCTCTTAAAAACTCATGGGAACGCATAAAGAATTTTAAAATGAGTCGGTAACATGGGAGACCAACAGAGGAACCTTACAGCAAAAGAGGAGCTAACGGTGGCGGCGAAGAGAAGAAAGCCCGTCTGCCCACGAAACACCAGCTGTCTCTTTCGGGCGCGTCTCTCTACCGATTCTTCATGGACCAGCAGCTCTCGCGTTGCAAAAGGCACTAAACCCGGGGCTGAGCCACCGTCAGGGGCCTTGGATGTCCACTTCCGGCTCTGCCAGAGGCCAATGGGCCTTAGCCAGGCCTCCATTTCCTCAGCTAAGAATCCACCAAGGACTCCTCCCAATTAAAAATGCTATGACCTGCGAGCTGACTTTCTTCGTGTGGATAATATTATTCTAGCGATGGAACTGAGCTTCCCAGTGGTGAAGAACTGCTTGCTGACACCCACTTCCTGTTTGCCACCACCATCTTCCGGTTCACTACCACCAACTTCCGGTTCACTACCACCCACTTCCCCTTTGCCACCACACACTTCCGGTTTCTCACCACACACTTCCGGTTTGCCCCACCCACTTCCACTTTCCCCAATTTTTCATGCCATACTTAAATCTTTCAGAAGTTTTCTTCTTTGAGAAAAAAATTCAAGGAATAAGAAAACAGGGATGGAAGGGGAAGTCATAGATTAAGAGGCTAAAAAGAGATTGCAACCAACCAGTGTGTTAACTTCATTTGCATCCCGAGTCAAACCAGCAGATTAAAAAATTTTTTTAAAAAGACATTTATGAGACAATTGGAAATTGGAACACTTAGATATTAGATCTGAAGAGATGATCATTAATTATTTTTGGGGTCCTAATGGTGTTATAGTTATGTTTTTAAAAGGGTCCTTATCTTTTACGATACATACTGAAAATTTTGCAGATAAAATATGATGCTGGGAGCAGTTAGTGAGTGGTGATATAGATGGGACAAGTTTTGGGCATAAATTGACAATTATAGTAATTAAATGATGGGTACATGGGAGTGGGTTATACTATTTGGCCAATTCTTGTATACATTTTATAGTTTACATAATAAAAAGTGTAAAAACCCCAGCTTGATGGGGTTTATCTATGGAGCACATTGGCGGAGGTGTTGGAAAGGGCTGCTTGTCATAGTTGCATAATCACTGGGTGTAAATATGGAAGTTCATCAATCAGAAAGGCTATGGTGAGGAGCTGGCTGGCAACGGGCCCAGCTCTGTGTGGCTGTCATCTAGCCTCTAGGCCAATTTACCCACCATAAATAACCGTCCATGTGAATGCTTTACTATTTAAATGCACATTCTCCACAGCTGCTGAGCGTGTTTGTTTATGTAGCTATGAACCCTTCTGTAAACATCACTATCTCAAAATCACCCATGTGTCAGGAACATAAAGGGCTCCCTTAAAAAATATATTTGTGGGATGAGACACGGCCAGTTCCCAGATGTCTGGGTGGTGGGTGTCAGAATTTTGCAGGGTTTGATTCATTTTCAAAAATAGAATCACATGACTGGAAGGTTCTTAGAGGTCACTGTACACATTTCTCCGAGTCTGGGCAGACTCAGACTGAAGCCATCCCCTGAGGATGTGGGTCTGTCTTTTGTGGATGCGAGTCTGCCTTTTATGAGGCCAGAGAACTCAGAGTCTGCCTTTTATGAGGCCAGAGAACTCATCGAGTGAAGGCCTGGGGTCATGACCTGCAGGGCACCGGGGTTGGGCAAGATGCACACCCTACCCTCAAGGTTCTTACTTTCATTTTCTAAAAATGAGCCTGACTCTGAGTGCTGGGCAAAGGCTTGCTGCAGTGCCACTGGCGTTGGAATCATCTGCCAGATGTTCTGTGCTGAGCCTGGGACCCAGCTGACTGAAGGACCGGGTGGCCAGCCTTCCCCAGGGCAGCTCAGCTCTCCAGAAATACCATGTTCTGATCCACGTATGCCCACACGTGGGTGACAGGGAGAGGGCACTGCATCAGGGTTGCAATGTGGGGCTCGTCCTTGAAATAGGCCCGCTAACTGAGATCACGGATAGTAGTTTAAGGTCAACTAAGACATTTTTGAAAGGAGAAATGAGTAGAGCGGAAGCCATTTTGTGCCAGCTCACTGTAGTCAAGGCTCTTGGTGTCCCATCCAGCCCTCCAATGAATAATTAGGCCCTTGCGAATTTGTTTTTCTCAGTGCGCATTTGATCCACATTAATTTTTTCCTGTGACTTTGACTCATTGAAGCATTTCTTCCCCCTAAGGATCTGTTTAATGCCCACAAATACCAACAGTGTTTTTCATTCACAAAGAAAAGCATTCCCCTGAAGCTTAAGAGATCAGATGTGCTATAAGCACTGAATTGTATGAATCCCACCAGGAAAGGAACAAGACATGTCCAGCTTCCAGACAAGCCCAGGACTTTCTAGAACATTCTTCCCTTCACTTTCCAGAAGTTAGAAAACTTTTTTTTTGTTTAAATAGAAAGTTAATAGGGGTTTCCTTTTTCCAAGAACAAAGGCAGGTGTTTTGAATCTTTTCTTTTTTTCTGGCACCTTCCCCCTTTCCTCCAAGAAAGTAGTAGAAAGGCCGTGGCAAGCATCACTATGAATTATCAAGAAGACGACGCCCCTCTCTTTAGAAAGGTTCAGGCATTACAAACGGTCCTCAGAAAGACAGGGCCTGCCCCAGGGAGAATGCCAGCTCAGGCACATCACAGGATAATTTGCTTATTCCAGGGTCATGTATTTTTTTGAGATTGAGTTTTGGGTGGAGCGAGCATGAAGCTCAGCTCCTACAGTTTGAAGCTCAGATGAACACCACTAACCAGAAAGTACATATTTCCAGTGGCTTTTGCTTCTTGAGCTCAGAGATGCAACGATAACAAGGCTTGTCCACTGCCCTCCCTCAGGTCCTATTGGGAGAGTTGATAGTGAGAAATCTAATATTCAAATTGCATCATGAGTGGTTGGTTTATGCTGCCAGAGGCTGTGTCGCAGGGGCCACCACTAGGGGGATCCAGAGTCCCTGTGCTCAGCCCCGTGGGAGAAGTTTCTGGTCTGTGGGAAATGACAGGGCTCCCGGTTTAAATTGCTCCCTCCCTCTCTCCTACCTCTCCATTCCCCCAAACATACAACCATGGCTTCAGGAATACATCCGAAGTCAGGCTAAAGTAACAGATAGCCCTGTTCACATCTGTAGCAATCTTTTAGTATTCCACAATCATTCTTTTGCTATTCTTGACAGCTGTTTTCGGATTAGGTCCCTGTTCCTTTAGTTCTATGGAAAGGAGCCCACGCAAACCACCGAGCTCCATGCAAAGCCACTCACATTTTCATTGCTGATTGCATTTACAGACTGATGGCAAAGTTTCCACCAGGAGAGAAACTGGCTAGAGGGATGACCTTGCCTGCTGGGCACAGGCAGGCGGAGACACGGGACCAACGACTTTCTTTTGAAGGGATGACGGAGGTCAGCTTAGGGGTTGATGAGGAATCTGGGGCCTGTCTGTGGGCCATGTATTTTCAGACGAGATAAACCAACCTTGAGCCTCCAGTTAAAGATTTCCAAGCACAGAAGGGCCGATTGCATAACTAGACAGGATGCCAAGGCTACTATCGATGCTCAGAAGAACAGTAAAGAAATTGATGAGTTACGGTTCTAGTTTATATGATTTCTGGACGAAACCATTGCTAGCTTAGGTCAGAGTTTACGGCTCTGTTTTGTGGACAGTTACAGATAAACACGGGCAGAACCTGTTTTGCTGGTGGGATGAATAACACGTGTAAAGTTCAGATATGAGTGAAGACTTCAATAAAAGCAGACCAGCTCTCTATTCTGAGAGCAGATGATCTTCCCTAAAGCACACCAATGAGAGGTCAATGGGGTTGCGACGAATGGATCTTCGGCTTTTTGCTTTCCTGCTGGAGCTATTTACTGGGGCTGCAGGATTGTGTCTGCCGGGGGTTCAGCAGGTAGACTATGGAGATAGACGCCAAGCACGCACTCGACATAAAACAATGCTATGGGCCTTGCAAATAGCTCCCAAAGAAGAGGGGAAATTGCATTTTTATTAAAGCGATTTGTCAGGCTTCCTCTGAAAGCCTTCCCTGGTGAGGCAATAAATAACCCCAAGTATTTAAATTGACCATGTTTCAGTGCCATTTAAAAGGTGCTTTAGCGAGAAATTTTAACTTACATAAATACTTGGAAATTTAACATATAGCAGTGTTTTTAAAACACTTGTTTATCAATTTGTTTCTAAAGGCCTTTTAAAAAGTCTATCCTTCTCAGTGGATAGACTTGAGGGGATAAGCTACATGAGCATACTACGTCATGAAGTGAGGGGCGGTGTCAACAGTGAGTGCGGTGCAGCTTCCCCATAAATAAGAATGTGAGACCCGGTTGAAAGGAGCCTGGGTCCTACAGACTCCCCAGGATGGAGCAGGCCTTACCTGTGGCTTCCACCATCCCTTCCAGGATGACCACGATCTCCAGCTCCTCTTTGGGCAGCTGGGCTTTGGAGATTTCCCAGAAAGGACTCTGTTGGTTGATTTCGTGACTGATGATGAGAGGCGACACCAGGAACAGCCGGTCGTCCCCGGTGTAATACCCGACGTTGATGTCCGTCTGGTTCAAGGGGATGAACTCCCCCTCTGAGGTCTGTTTGGATTTGATCAGCTTGGCTCGGATGGAGGCCTCCACGATGTGGGAATTCCTGAGGTCCCCGACGCGAAACATCAGGCACAGCTTCCCATCCCGCATGGAGATCACCGCGTGGGTGGAAAACACCAGGGTCTCTGCCCTCTTCTTGGGTTGCGATATTTTGACAAACATGCACCCCACCATGAATGCATTGACAATGGACCCCAACACCGACTGGACTAAGAGGAGAATGATCCCCTCCGGGCACTTGTCCGTGATGACCCGGTAGCCATAACCGATGGTGGTTTCTGTCTCTATTGAGAATAAAAAAGCAGAGACGAACCCGTTGAGGTTGGTGACGCAGGGAGTCCACGACGGGTCCTCTATGTGGTCCATATCTCCTCGGATATAGGCTATTAGCCACCAGATCATCCCAAAAAAGAGCCACGTGACTGTGTAAACCATGACGAAGATCAGCAGGTTGAACCTCCACTTGAGGTCGACTAAGGTGGTGAAGATGTCGGTCAGGTAGCGGTAGGTCTCCCTCACGTTGCCATGGTGCACGTTGCACTTCCCGTCCTTCCGCACGTACCTCTGGATTTTCCTTTTGGTCCGGTCTCGGCAGATGTGTCTCGGCAGGTCGTCCCTGGCCTGCTTAGGCAACTTTGGCTGGTGAATGGCCACGGGGCTCTCCACGTCCTGATCCATGGAGTCGCCCTCCAGGACGTTAGCTGGTGGTTTGGAGAAAAGAAAAGAAAGACCGAATGAAATGCTGGCTCTTAGGGGATCATGGAAACCACACCGTGTGCGGGATATGAACGTCAAACCAAACACCATGTGTGTAGCTATTCACAAAGTAGACAGAGCGAGTTTTATGTGGCATCGTCTGGACAGGCCCCGAGTTGACTTGGACTCTGTGCTCTGCCGTCTACCTTTGTGTAGGGACTTCAACCCCCTTCCCAGCAGACAGAGCTCCCGGCTGTGAAAGGGTCTCCAGGCCAGCAAGTTCTGAGAGTCAGCTCTCAGCCAGGGGTCTCCCGCTTCACCTGAGACGCCACGGCAGGGAGCTGCACACTGCGGATAAAGAGATGTTAGGGTTCGGACAGTCTCCGCTCTTCCACTTAGCAAATGTGGGCTCTTGGACTTGCTACTTTTTATATCACTTCCCCACCCGCCTCTCCCTGCCCCACAAATGTGGAGAGGGGGCCTTTCGGGAGTTAAGTAAGGTTGAATGAGGTCATATGGTGGGTCCCTAATTCTACAGGGCTGGTGTCTTCATAAGAAGAGGAGGAGACACCAGGATGTGTACCTGGAGGAAAGGACATGTGAGGGCCGTGGGAAGGCGGCCGTCTGTAAGCCAGGAGCCGAGGTCTCCCAGACCAACCAGAGTCCCCAGAAACCAACCCTGCTGGTTCCTCGATCTTCAATTGCCAGCCCTCAGAATTGTGAGAAAATACATTTCTGTTCTTTAAGCCTCCCGGTTTGTGGTCCCTGTTATGGCAGCCCAGGTAGACGAACACACTATCTGAATTCACTGAGCCTCAGTTTCCGCATTTACCAAGTGGTGATCAAGATGCCCAATTCATGGGGTTGTAGTTGGATGAAACCACATACCTGCCTGGAACTGACACGTAATACATTTTCCTTTCAACTAAATTGTTCCTTTGCTACTTTCCTCATGTTTAGGGCAAGATCTTTACATTATCTCTCAGATTTAAAAAAAAAGGTCTGGTTTTTGTTGGTTGATTTCATACCAAGGTTAAAACAGTGTAGGGGAATCTCTTTTTTTGAGTGTTTACACATTCGATTTGGTTGCTGCCTCCACATTGACTATCTGCAGTCCTGGCGTGTGGCTATGTTTTGCCGAAGGCCCTGTGATGAAAGCATTGGTAGAATCGGCAGTTACTCATGCATTAGGAAAATTCTTCTAGAATCTGAGTGCAAGGGGAAGTCTGGCACGGCCGCTTACCACACACATAGAAGCCACCATGCGAAGCTACTTGCTCAGCCAATACCTTCCAAGCTCCCTAAGGGGCTTATGAGCCGTTTCTTCCCCCAGGCTCTCCTGTCATGCGTTTTGTCCACGGCACCTACAGTTTGTCCCCTTGGTTAACCACAGAGAAAGGCAGTCTGTCGAGAAAACCCTCATCTGGTTAAGGAAACAGCCGGGGGTGGGACTCAGGTGGTGCCAACGTGACATCGGTGGCCTAGGTCTGCTCTTATATTTCAGCCCCCAGAAGAGGCCCATCTGGTCTGTAGAGCAGACCGTTCGGTTTGGCAACTTTGACTTTTAGATCCCGGCCCTCCTTCTCCTCTTCTTCCTCCTCCTCCCACTCCTCCTCCTCATCCTTCTCACTCTTCTCCTCCTCCTCCTCCTCTCCCCCTCCTCCTCTTCCTCCTTCTTGGAACAGATATCAGGACAGGAGTGAGAGGGTAGCAGCTGAGGCTGGGACGGGGTGGAGGTGAGTGGAGATCTAGATGGATGTGCGGGTGACGTCCCTCTCACTGACGACACCCCCTACAAGGCACGATGATTGTGGCCCCGAGTGGTCCCAGCTGAAATCTCACTGTTGGTTTTGCCCCGAGTGGGACCAGCTCTGGTCTCACGCCCCGGCAGGCGGGAGGCCTTTGCTGCAGACCTGGCGAGTGCCTTGCTTTGACCCAGCTGCTAAGCTCCTGACGGTGCAAAGCCACCCGCACCCTTGTCTCCCGGAGCCCTTCCGTGGAGAAGACCGCTTGTCAGATTAGCTGCTTTTTAAGTCTTCAGCGAGATTCATACTTTAAATGTCAGGGAGGAAGTCCACGCCCGCCCCCGCCACCCACGGTGAAGCTGCTTTCCCCCCTTCCTGGCTCAGCTGTCACTTCAGCGGGCTCAGCGGGCCTTCTGAGCTGGGGGGCCTGTGTGCACAGTTAGAGTGAGTGGGGTGAGTGCTCTGGACAGTCCCGGGAGCTGCCAGTGAGCCTCCAAACCTGTTCCCCCTCTGCTAGCTCGGGACTGAGCACAGTTCCTGGCCTCCTCCGCATTGAGGAGTGGCCACGGGCCGAGGCCCCTTCTGCCCTTAAAGAGTGTATGTGCCCCCCTGTGCCCGTGCCCTTCCATGGGGAGTGGAGGGGCCTGGGGCCTGTGCTCGTGGCAGAGCTGCCCTCCAACTAGAAACAAGAAAAGAAGTGACTGTGTCTGAGCCATTATGCAGTTTGCATCTGGAATGAAATCGAGCCTCATCTTTCACTTTATGGGCAGCAGCACTGACACGCACAGGCCGAGGGCACTGTGATGAGGGCGCTGCGTGGGAAAGAGCGGGGAGAGGGGACCGGAGGGGAGACGGAGGGTTTGCGTTTGGCACCTGCAATGAACCAGCAGGTGGAACAGGTAAGTCCTGGTGACTCAAATGCCTTTTAAAAGCAAACTGAGAAAGCCAGATGATCTTGGGAGCGTGGTGGGAAGGCGGCCCCCGGGGTGCCCTGTGGCTGAGGCCGGGGTGCGGGCCAGGCGTGTCCCTGGGAAGATGGGGAAGGGGTTCAGAAGGTGCCACCCCAAACCTGCCACTGGCATGCTGACTGTTTTGAGTTAAAGGTGCCCAAGAAGCAGCCGGTGCAAGAAGCAGCCGGTGCAAGAAGCACACGCTGACCCGCCTTGTCCTCCTGAAATCAGGAGCTAAGTCCTGTGTCAGAGGAGCGCTCCCTGCTTCAGGAGAGACAGGGAATGCAGGGCCGAGAAGTCCGCATCAACAAACCGCGTTAAACAAACCAGGCCGACCTGGTCGCTCCTTCCCCGTGCACCACCCAGAGCCCCAGCCTCCCTGTCTTGCCAGCTCTCCCCAGTTTATTCTTTGTCTACAGGCCTCAAGGCTTCCTGCTTCGGTCCCATCGTTGGGGCCTCCTGTGAAGCTTCCCAGGCACATGGGAAAATTCAATAAAACACGTCTGCTTTCCTCCTGCTAATCTGACTTACGTTCCGTTTAGTTCTTAGGCCCCCGAGAGACCTGCGGGCAGAGGGGAATTTTTCTTGCCTTGCGATGGGGAGGGGAGGCCGGGCCTCTATAGTGGCTGGTGGGAAAACAGGCTCAGAGGCCAGAGAAACCAAAATTCTAGCGAGGCGGGAATACCTGGGGACTAGGAGAGACTGAAGCCGGAGTCCAAGGGGCAGGGGGCCAGGCCAGTGAGGGGTGTGGGGTGTGGAGCGGGGGCCCAGCTGGCGGCTGTGTCCAGGGCAATGGCAGGGGCCCTGAGCAGGGGAGAGAAGCTGCTTTAGCTCCGGGGTGCAGAGGCGTCCGGGGGACCCAGAAGGGAATGCTCACGAGGGCTCTCAACCTTTCTTTCTTCCCCGGAACCCAGGTGTGAATGGAGGGGTGATCTGAATTGCATTTGCAAGAGCGTTTGGAGCTGCTCGGCACAGCGAACTGCAGCTGCGGCTTGGAGAGCAGACATCCTCCCTGCGTGCCTGCGCAGACCTGGGTGCGAACGACCTCTCACCACCTCAGCCGCAGCCCTCCACGGCCCCAGGGCCCGCTGGCTGTCCATGTAGACCCCTCCTCCCCCAGCCTCAGCCCCCGCCTGGCTGCACACGCTCCAGCATCATGCACATAGGTTGACTGGGATAACGCAGAAGAACTGCTGACAGTGAAGTGTGTACAGCGCACAAGAGGATACGTGAGAGGTCCTGAGGGGCGGCCGTGAGGCGCTTGGTGGTTCATAAGTCGATGCTCAACCACTGAGCCACGCTGGCTGGGCCCTTCCTTATTTCTTATACCAAAATGAATTCCAAGTCAATTAAGGATTTAAATGCAAAGAAAAAATTAAAACTACCGAGGGAGTGGAGATGTATTTTTATAATTCTAAAAGTTGGGAAAGCTGTTCTAACCATGATAGGAATCCAGAAAGTATTTTAAAGCACTGTTATTTTTGTCAATATAAAAATTTTAAATGTTTGTAAGGAAAGTGGGAAGACAAACCAGCAAACATATTGGCAACACATCACATACACATTCCCAACTTACAAAAGCAGCAAACGTCCCATAGAAAACATGGTCACGGGAAATGGATAAGGGGCTTAGAGGAGAAAAAGCACATAAAGATGTCAAGCAAACGGAAAGTCTGTCCAACTACGGCAAAGTAAAAGCAGCGCAAATATCAGAACACTCTCCCCCCAAAGTTAGCAAAATTAAAAATAAACGACAGATGGGGAGTGTGTGTTGGGAAGGCAGTGGGATTGAGAACTCAGATGTGTTATTGTAGGTGTTGACTGGCAGTCTTTCTGGAGGGCAGGTGACAGGAAGTCTTCTGATTTAGAAATGGTTAGAGGTCTTGGATTAGGGGCTAGGCATTCCTCCCAAGGGAATAATTCCACAAACGTTCACCAGTTGTACACAGGGCTATATTGCAGCCTCTCGTATAGCAGTGAAAAAGTAGAAACGAGCGAAGTATCTATCCGCAGAACACTGGTTAAACACATTTCTGCACATATCATCAATGGCATGCTATGCGGCCGTGAAAAATGATTGTCCAGTGCTTTGGGGCCTTCACCTCTTTGTGCAAAGACCACCTTCTTAATGAGGCCTCTGTTTACCCCCCTTTGGAAATGGTAAACACAGCTGCCCGGTTCTCAGGTGCCCCTTCTGGTACTGCTGTGCAATTCTTTGTCGCACTTTCCACCTTTCAGCCTGAGAGGTTATTTACTCTTTTAATTTTCTGCTGCCTGTTGGCCCCTGTGGCAAGGGAAGTTCCCCAAGGGCAGGGATCGGTGTGTGTCTTATTCACAGATGGGTCTCAGGCCCTGGAACAAGTGCCCAGCAGACAGCACCTCTTACTGAATGAATGGGGATGTGTTCATTGACTTGGCTGGTTGCCCAGCCATAGCGCTAAGCGAAAAGGCAGAATAAGGAACATAGAATCCACTCTGCATATATTACCTTCTTGCAAATGTGTGTGTGTGTGTGTGTGTGTGTGTGTGTGTGTGTGTGTGTGTGTAGAAGAATGTTTTCCAAGATGTTCATTTTGATCCATCTCTGAGTTGTAAGTTTGTGGGTGTTTTTGCTTTCTCTTTGATTTTTCTATATTTAGCTTTTCCCTTAACATACTTCTATCATCTAAAAAATAAGTAGGAAACATGAGACCATTTCTGTGTTGAATAACCGGAACAGATGCTGCAGAGACCGAGCGATGTCTTTGGGCTTAGAAATTGGGACTCTGGTTGAGTAGTGTCTCTGTCACAGCCATGTCCACCCTGAACCTCAGATTGTAACCTTATTTGGAAATAAGATCTTTTCAGATGTAATGAATGAGGTCATACTGCACCCCAAGCCCAATTGAGCATTCACATAAGAGACAGAGAAGAACATCCAGAGACACAGGGAGGCCACCTGAGCACAGAAGCAGGGGTTGGGGTGATGTTCTCCAAACCAAGAAGCTGAGAGAGGCAGGAAGGACCCTCCCCAGAGCTGTTGGAGGGAGCATGAGCCTTCCTTCACCTTGATTCTCTCCAGGTCTGTGAGAGAATACACTTCTGTTGTCTTAGGCCTCCACTTTGAGTTAACTGTGGCAGCCACAGGAGACTACTATAACTGGTGACTCTGGTGAGAGGGGTGATGGCTGAGTGGTGGGTTGTAGACCCAGGTTGCAGGTGGGGAGGAATGGTTGGTCTGGGAGGGGGTGAGAGAGAGAATGTGGAGAGGCTGTGCTTAAAGACAGAGAGCTAGAAGGAGCTCTTTCTCTCTCTTTCCTCTCTCTCTCTCTCTCTCTCTCTCTCTCTCTCTCTCTCTCTCTCTCGTGCGTGATGGGTGTTTATAGAGCACCTTTACACGCAGAGAGGAAGCCAAAGGGGAGAGGTTGGCGTTATAAGGAAGGGGCGGTGGCGGAGTGAGGTGTTGGAGGGAGTGGCAGTCAACAGGGAGCAGAGGTGGAGGGACAGGACATGCAGACGCAGGGATGAAACTTGCTCCCTGAAAGGTAGGAAAGGTAGGCTGAGCTGGGGAGGGAGGAGGAAGCTGGGAAGAATGTTCAGACATCTTTCTCAGGCTTTGTGTCATGGAGGCGCTGCACGTTGGCTCACTTTCCAGCATGAGTTTTAGGAAAACTATTTCAGCAGACTCCTTGAATCAAATCTGTATCGAGCAATGCAAACAGCAGAACGTGGCTTAACCACAACCCAGGCGACGCTTTCCCGTCGCTACTGCTCAGGAGAAGACATGTGAGCAGATATCTGTACACCCATGTTCACAGCAGCATCATTCACAGTAGCCAACAGGTGGGTGCAACCAAGTGTCTATGAACTGACGTGCGGATAAGCGCAATGTGGTCCATCCGCACAGCGGAATAGGGTTCCGCCTAAGCAGGGAGGCTGACACCTGCTGCAGCACGGACGGATGTTGTGCTATGACATAAGCCAGTCACAAGGGGACAAACACTGTCTGACTCCACTGATCTGAGGCATCTAAGGAGTCACATTCATGGAGATGGAAAGTGGAGTGGCCGTGGTCATGGGCCGGGGAGGAGGGAGGGCTTGTGTTCGTGGGTGTGGCATGTGGTTCGGGGGAGAGGAGGGAGATCTGGGGATGAATGCGGTGATGGCTGCACAACCGTGAAAATCTGTTTAATGCTACAGAACCAAACACTTAAAGAATGGTTAAAACAATGGGCAAAGGACCTAAATAGACACTTTTCGAAAGAGGACATTCAGAAAGCCAAGAGACATATGAAAACATGCTCAAAGTCACTAGTCATCCAAGAAATGCAAATCAAAACAACAATGAGGTACCATCTCACACCTGTCAGACTGGCTATCATCAACAAATCAACAAACGACAAGTGCTGGCGAGGATGCGGAGAAAGAGGAAACCTCCTGCACTGCTGGTGGGAATGCAGACTGGTGCAGCCACTATGGAAGACAGTATGGAGTTTCCTCAAAACGTTAAAAATGGAACTCCCATTTGACCCAGTGATCCCACTCCTAGGAATATATCCCAAGAAGCCAGAATCACCAATCAGAAAGGATATATGCATCCCTATGTTCATAGCAGCACAATTTACCATAGTGAAGAGTTGGAAACAGCCTAAGTGCCCATCAGCAGATGAATGGATTAGAAAACTGTGGTACAGCTACCCAATGGAATACTATGCTGCTGTAAAAAAGAAGGGATTCTTACCATTTGCAACAGCATGGATAGACCTGGAGAGCATTATGCTAAGTGAAATAAGCCAGTCAATGAAGGAAAAATACCACATAATCTCACTCATTCATGGATAATAAAGACCATTATAAACTGATGAACAAAAATAGATACAGAGGCAGAGCAGCATCGAACAGACTGTCAAACTACAGCAGGAAGGACGGGGTGGGTTGCAGGCGAAGTGGGGAGGGTAAGAGATCAACCAAAGGACTTGTATGCATGCATATAAGCATAACCAATGGACACAAGACACTGGGGGGTAGGGGAGGCTGGGGGAAGGTCAAGGGGGAAAATAAAAAGGAGACATATGTACTACTCTTCGTAATATCTTAAGCAATAAAACAAAATTAAAAAAAGAATGGTTAAAACGGCAAATGTTAAGTTATGTATATTTCACCACACTAAGAAGAAACTGTCTTAGGAAAAGAAAAGCATGAATATTTTCTAAATGAGGGAAGGTGCACAGTGGCAGTGGCTTCGGGCTACGCTGCTGCAGACTGAGGTCAGGGCGGGGTTCTCCGAGATTGTCTTGTTGTGATACGGGCTCCCACGTTACCCCCGAGACATTGAAGGACAGCTCAGAGCGGTCGCTGCCAATGATGCCTGACGTGTGAGATTGGAAGTTTCCTTTTGGCCCTTTGCCCGATGCTTGTCTTCTTGTGTGAGTCCTTACCTGAGGATTTCCCCTCCCTGGAGACAGGTGGGGACGCTTGTCATCTGTGTCCCATATGCCCTGGGGAGGTGAGCTGGTTTGTGCTGTGCGAGCTACTGGGACTGTGGGAGACGACCACAATCAGAAATCCAGGCAGACGGGAAGTGAATATCACAGACGTGTGGAGAACAGTGCCCCTGCCCGCTGGGAACTCCTGACAGCTACGAAAGGGCCCAGGGTCCTATTAAAATTAGCCAGGGGCTCACACTGTGACCCTGAACTTAGAATGTCTAGGACCCACTGTGAGGCCAGAGGATTAACGCTGGCTGCTCCAGGCATGGGAGATGGCTTCGTAAAATGTGCCATTTCATTGCTTAAAGGAGAGAGGTGCCAGGTCCCTGTGGGCTGGAGGAAAGAGACTGACATTCTATATCCCGATTTCTCTTTTAAAAGTGATTTCAAGAATTAGAACCATCGACAGTTAGAACCATCAGAACCTTTCGGGGCCACTGACTGCCACAGCCGGGTGGGTTGTCTACTGCACAGTGGCGTTCAGACGAGGGCAGCGAGGGGGCTGTGCTCTGCCGGCCACACCAGGCCCCCTTCCCAGGCCTGTGTCTGCTCAGAGGACAGGCCACTGGCTGCAATTTGCTCAAGGCGCTGCCTGGCTAGAGCAGTCCCGTGACCTCGGGCACCTCCAGTTCCTTGTCCTCCACTTTTTATTGCGCACAAAGAAAGTGATGCCCAAAGAAGCCAACTTACGTGGCAGGAGGCAGAGCTAGAGTGCTTCTGTCCCTCAGGAAACTTGGACTTGATGGTCTCCCTCTGGAGCAAGAATCCCTTCTGCTCCTGGTTACTGCAGAGTGGGCCCGTAGTCAGCCAGATGGGGTCCCTGCTCTGCTGCCCACTCAGTGCGACCACGACCCACAGGCCCTTCACTGGCAAACTGGGTGAATGCTACCCTATTGGGCTCAGGGGAGGATTAGGGACATAATTCTTGTTGGCAGGTAGCCCGGTGACAGGGCCATGTGCTTTGGTGGCGGGCGGGTCTGGGTTGGAACTCTGCTGTTCCATCTGCAATCTGTGTGCATTTGTTCCGGCCACATCACATATGAGTCTCAGTTTCCTCAATTGTTAAATGAGAATAATAAGACCTACCTTGAAGGGTTACTGTGAGAAAGAAATAAATTATGCGAGCGTCGCACCTGCTACAGAGCAGACATTGAACAAATGGCAGCAATTATGATAGCGTCTGGGTCGGAGAAGGCACACGATTTGTAGCTATAATAATCCCTGTTTGTATAAGCCCAACATTGTCCTGGAAACGGTGGGAAATTCAGAAGCAATCTAAGACACAGATGGGCAGGCCCATCTGGAAGCTCAGAGCCTGCTTGCTAACCAGACCTGCAGTGTCCCATAGCAATGTGCAGTTGCCTGCAACACTGTGGACACGAGACTAAGAACTTCCAGCATGTCAGAGGCAGAGGTCAGCGGTGGCTGGATGGATTAGCCAAGGGAAGGAGCTGGGGAATGACTGTGGCCCCGAAGTGGGAAAGGAAGAAAGCCAACTCTTACTGAACAGCTATGTGTCAAGTACTGGGCCGGCACCACAGCCACAGGGGAAGTGTTGGCCCATCTTACAGATGAGGTGATGGAGGCCCATAGGGCTGAGTCGCTTGCTGAAGCTTACACGTCTGACATGTGGTGGAACTAGGACTCTCCGTCATGTTCTGAAGTTCATGTTCTTTCTCTTCTGCCATTGCCAACAGATGAGAGGAAGCGTGTGCATGTGTGTGTGTGTGTGTGTGTTTGTGTGTGTGTGTGTCTGTGTATACACAATGTGAGGAGAAGAGTGGAAACGAGAAGGATCTTGCCCCACTCTTGTTCCATGAATTACCCCGTGGAGTGGAAGAAATGAAAATAAAGGAGCAATGGTCTTGAGGGTCATGCCTGGGGCAAAGGTCAACATCAGAGTGGGGATGGTGGAGACAGAGGACCAGGGGTAGGGTCAAAAAAAGGATTTAATGTGTCAGAAAGAAGTCTGGTAAGAGGGAGAATTCTGGTGCCTTTTATAAAATCTTACATTGGGGAGGGAATGGCAGTTGGAGGGCGGGATAAACCTTTGTTGAACCCTACCACGTGCCTGCACTGAGCTGCGTGGCTTCTCAGCCATTTCAGTTGATTCCCATCCTTCCAGATTCTGTGGCGGTTGCATCACTGGTGTGAGACAGGCGGGACACCCTGACCAAGGCCACACAGTAGAGCCGGTCCAGGGTGTTGCACTCCGAGTGGGCAGCTCTTTCCAGGAACCAAACAGGATGGACATGCAAACACCCCAGCCCAGTAGAGCTGAGCGAATGCAGGAACCATCCCAGAGAATGGGGGTGTGGAGTGTGCTCTTCATTCTTCTTGTGTTACTGAAGAATGGAGAGCACACGTATCCCAGGGACAAGCACAGAGATGGGTGAGGAGGAGCAGGAACTGAGAGGGAGGGGCAGGAAGTGAGAGGGAGGGGCAGGAAGTGAGAGGGAGGGGTAGGAAGTGGCTGTGAGGAGGCACAGCGACAGGTTGGGTCCAGGTCCCGGAGGCCAAGGGGGTGCATTCAGCAGAAGAGGGGCTGTTGGGTCTGGCAGCCAGGAGACCAGTGGCCACTCTGAAGAGAGTGGTCAGGATGAAAGTCAGGCTGTAGGGGAAGGGGGTGACCATGGGCTGAAGGGACATTTTATCTGTAGGTGAGGAGGGAGGTGCAGGTGGTCCTTCCACATGAGGGAGGAGAGGAGGGTGTGAAAAAAGAGCAATAGAAAATTCTGGAAGGAAGTGAGCATGGTCTCCCTCAGGGGTGGGGAAGGAATGAAATGCAAGGCTATGCATTGACCTCAGAAAGAAGACCAGCCCCTGCCTGTCTGTGATGGCACCATGCAAGGAACAGCAGGGGTGACAAGACCCTGCCCAGCTCAGAAGAGAGAGCCACTCCCTCCTTTCTTCTTCCTGCCTGTGAGCTGTGGTCATCCACCCTGCAGAGCCCACAGGATGGAGCGGATTCCCAGAGGAGGGGTAAGGGGCGCAGGGAGAGGTTAGAAAGTGGGCTCTTAGCTCCTAGCAGAACTGAGACAGCCCCCAGCCCCCACGTGCAGGTTCTAGAACCTGGACCGCCAAGCCTCCCGAGAGGGGTGGCTCACCTCTGGAGTGAGGGCAGAGAAGCCCTTTCAGAGCAACCGGTCCCTCCCTGCCTGGTGGGCAGGACATTTCCTTGTATTTTCTAGGGCAAGACCGGTTGGGACCCTCTCAGACCACACACATGGTGGGATTTCAGGCGGAGGAGAGAGCAGTCAATCCGCGCCTCCCAGGAGCCAGAGCTCCAATTTTAGACAGAGGTTTCAGCGCACTTCCCACGAACCCTCTTCTGTGAAGAATTCTAGCAAGTGGGAAATTGCATGTCACTTCCTCTGCTGTCCCCCTCCTGGGGCGCCAGTAACTGGGTTTGAGAAGGAGAAGCGTCCTGGCTAATTTGCTTGAGCAGCGACCAGGTAATTGAGGGTTCAGGATAACTGCACCCCACAACCAAACACCTGTTGGGCGGCATCACTGGATACCAGCACAAAAGGGGGTGGGAGGTTGGAGAGCAGGAGGTCAGGGCTTTTCTCTGCTCTAATGAGGTATGAGGTATGTTTAATTTCACAAGAAAACAGCGATTTCCCCGCCTCATTTCCCACCTCATCTCCGCCTTTAATGCACATGCTGCGGGCCTCGTGCTGTTTAATCCTGCACTTGCAGCTGAGCTGGCATTTTAAACAGACCAGTGCGGCCCCCCGCTCCCCACGAAAACTCGCATCCTCCGAATGTGGTCCAGCAGACACGCTAATTCCCGCATCAATAAAACAGAATTACTTCTACTGAGATGTGCTTTAAATTCCTGGTGAAACCTGATCAGAATACAAAAGGCTTACAAGGTGCACTTCATTAAGTCTGAGTTGTTCTGGAAGAATCTGCAGTTGGCATTTCAGGGTCTTTTGGAGAGAAATCAGCCCCCCCCCCCCCCCCCCCCGCAGTCATTGCCTTCCTCTCAAAAATGGGCATTTCCCTGTCTGGGGTTTTGTGGAGGGACAGGCATTGGATTTGGGGCGGAAGACCCAAGTCTTCAGATAGATAACCACTTGGCCTACCTTCCCCACATCTCGTGTCTCTCCTAGGACTATTGGACGACACCCTGTGGGCTTTCCCCCTGATAAATAGTCACTACCAACAATTTGCTTTAGAATGGTCTGTGTCCAATGAGTGAATGCTGATTTTCTCTGGAAAGCAAATGAACTATCTCTTAGCCTGACACTCTGAAAAGGCTCTGGCAGGTTTCGGCGGGTGTGAGAGTCTCCCGTCCCCTGACATGGAGAATTATATTCCGAGAGGCAAACATTTCCCAGGTACCAGAGGAGAAGTTACCCCCCCCCCCCCATCAGACGTGCAGGGGGGCCCTTCCCTCGCTCTGTCTGTTTTCTGGGTACCTCGGTTTCCTATGAGCCTGCACCCCCTTCTGGGTTCTCTTCCGAGTGAGAGTGGCCAACCTCGTGGGCTTCGTTTGCAGCAGTCTCTTGCGCGTTAAGTGTTTGTCTCGTTTGCTTGAGTCACGGTGCGCTACCCACCCAAGGCTGGAGTGCTGGCAAGCAGAGTCTGAATCTTCAGGATTCTGAGACGTGAGTTTCTGGTTCTCTATTTTTCCAGGGTCCAGGAATATCATGTTTCTTCTCAAAATTATTTCACTGGCTGAGGATACCTGATAAACACCCAAGATGGGCTGAGAGTGCGGGGATGATCTCGGGGTGTCCCTTGGGGAGGAGTTAAGTAGCACGTGGGCCCATGCATGTATCTCCCCTTTTCCAGTGGGAGTGAGACATTGCTGAGGCCTCCATGTTCTCTACAGAGGGGAGCCCAGGCCAAGGATTCTATGGAGGAGAGAGCAAGATGTGAGAATCTCAGACCCCCCGAGCCCCCTCTAAGGCTAGGAGACTATAATTGGGCTAAGTCCAGTGGCCTGCTGTTGAAGCTGCTCTACAGAAAAATTCAAACAAATAAACACACAAACAAAAGCCCTGTTTTGAGCGTTTGCCAATTTCTGTGGTGTAAAAACTTCCACTATGGCTGATTTCAAACTATCAACAGTTGATCAGCTCCCCAAAGCCCAAATATTTAACAATCACCTCTCATGAGCTGATATTAACTTCAGTACCCCCCTGGGTCAAGTCCTACATTCTTGACATGGGGGTGAAAGAACCCTTTTTTTCTGGGAGGTGATGGGGAGTGACAGTGGAGTGGGAGGGAAATAAAGGACTGATAAGTTTAGGAAATGCAGTCTACTCTGTCAGCTTCTTTGTGAGTTCTAGAGCAAGTTAGCATACTAAGGATTCTGATTTATATATATACTAGTGGCCCGGTGCATGGATTTGTGCACATCGAAAGGAAATTAATTAGGAGAAAGATTCATGTGGTAATTATGTTACTGCAAAAACTTACATGTTAAAATAGTATATATATATATAATATAGTATTATAAAATTAAAACATGCATGCGATTGGTGCCTGTGAGAGCTTTATATGTATCACGCACGCACGAGTCAACATTTACTCTTAAATTTCCAGTGTGCATCATATGTACCGGCTGGTCAGTCAGTTGGACAGATGTATGGTCAATCACTTAGCCTTTTATATATATAGATAATATGCTTAAATTTATTTTCCTCAGAATTTCTCAAGCTCATTGAAGCTCAAGCCAACCTATGCACAGTGAGGATCTGTAGAACATGCATTTGACATACACAGAGTACCCCCTTGTCCATGGTTCTGCTTTCTGAAGTTTTAGTTACCCACAGTCAACTGTGGTCTGAAAATAAACAGAAAGTTCCAGAAACACACAATTCATAAGTTTTAAATAGCATGCCATTCTGTAGCGTGAGGCAAACTCGCACCATCAGTTTTTATGTTATGCAAAATAAGGAGCTCAGGATGGAAAAATGCAGAAATCCAACACCTGGATGGTTGTGCTCCCCATCTGCCTAGCCTGAGAGCCAGGGCTGTGCCCCCAGCAGCTGGTGACATACATGTTGGGATGCCTGACCAGGGCTACTGCCCCCATGGGGAGATGGAGAGAGGCGAGGGCACCAGGCAGGGGGACACCCACCTCCACAGTCTGCGGGGCCAACAGTGGCCCTGAAGCCAGGCTCCCACGTCTGGTGAGTCATTAATAACCCCGGACTGTGATGAATGGCTACGGGCATCAGCCGACTGGAACATTTCATGGCCACTGGTCTGGTGGTGCCATGCTTCACAATATTCTTATGCAAATTAGGCCCCAGTTGCTGTCCTGGGCTGCTGCCACCACAGAGCTTTTCTTCTGCAATCACCTTCCCAACAAATTGCGTGGGGTGCACCACAGCTTTGCTTTCTGCTGTCCGACTTTCCCTCTTAGTCCTCAACGTTCTCTTGCCGTGTTGGCACGTCATGGGGTGGGGATTGCAGCTTCCTTAGAAAGCACAGCCAGTTCTCTCCCAGGGGGCCTCCCTCCAGGTCAGGGCCTGAAGTCAAGACAAGACCCAGTTCCCTTGGCCTCGCTCTGGGTGGGTTTGCTGAAGGGGAAAGTCTCACTTGGGGTCACCATGGCCAGAAGCCAGCTGGATGTGTGCAGATCATTCATTGGCTCCTAGAGGCGAGTCCCTACTTCCACCTGAGGGACTCAGGGATGCTCACAGGCATCCGAAATACCTGCCTCTCCGTCTTCTCCTGGCTCAGTCTTCTCCCTGCTCAGGCGGCCGCTTCTTGTGCAAAATCAAGTGCATTTGTCAAGTGGAGCAGAAGGAAGAGAAGAGGGCGGTTTCTCTGAGTCTCCGCCAGTGTTTTCTGGTTTGTTTGTGCTGTTCTGGTGTCATCTTGCTCAAGGGAAGAAATGGTGTTCCCAGCAGTCACCTTGGCTGTGGGAGGAACTTTGGGCAGCCCCCGACCATAACTGATCTCCAACTGAGTCTTCTGTGTGGGAGGGGACAGGTCTGGAAAAGGGACTGTTGGCTCCCTCCTGTCCATTCGCAGCTCAGTGAGGGTGAGGCCTGAGTGGGCTCTGGGGACAGGGTCCGAGCCCTAGCAAAGGCTCTGGGCTGGTTCTCTGTCCACCAGGCCATGTGCCCTAGACCATTTCTGTACAGAGAGGGGCAAATGACTGCACGACGGACCCGTGTAGCCCTATGCTGGCCCTGGTGGAGACCCAGGCCTTTCTGGTCCTGATCTTTCAAGTCTCTGTTTGAAGATGTTTCTGGGGCCGATGCAGGGATCAGCGGCTGAGCTGATCTCGTGGACGATGCCTTTGGCAGAAAGGGAGAAACCCCCCTCAGCACGAGGAACTGCTGTCTGGGCTTAGCTCTCGGGAAAGCCTGGGTAGAAAGATGGTCCCAGGCGGGGCTTCCAGGGCTTTCTGAGTGTATTCGTTCACTGTTCACATCACGCTCCCTTTTTTGACAATGAGACTGTGAGCTCTTTCTGATTCTCCGCTCATAGGACAACTGGCCAGGCCCTGGTGACAGGTGGCCGGGGGCCCCCGGGAGTCTCCACGTGGCGCTCTGTGTCCCCTGGGGCTGACTTATTAACAGCCCCGAGAGGACACGTGGCCTGTGCTTCCCGGCCCCTGCGGTCTGTCTGCTGCAATGCTGTTTGGGATCCGGGCGCTTGGGATGTGGTCCTTTTAAAATTACATTTTCTGCTGCTTCTGTGCTCCTCCCCTGGGGCCCGTTGGCACGGCTGTGTGCTGCGCTCAGACTCCCACTGATCATTCTAGCCTCTTGGTTCTCCGGCAAAGGCTGATTCGATTTCTTTAAAGGCACTTGATTGAATTCTCAACACAAGTACACACACTGAAGTAATTACATGGGCTCTGTTGTTTTAAAAAGGAAAACTAGAAATCTGGGCTCTTCTCTCGACGAGGCCTTGGTGTCGGCGCCCAGCGTCTGCCGGTGATGTGGCCTGCGCTGACGTGGGCAACGCTGCTGTGGACACACAGGCGATGGGCGCTGTGTCAGCCACCTCCCCAGCCCCACCCAGAGACTCCCGGTCCCAGCAAGGACAGGGCCGATGGGCTCATTGTGTCTGGGAAAAATGAGTGACTTTTTCTGGAGAGAATTCTGCCATCATCACCAGGGGAGGGACAGGAAGCTCCCTGGTGTCTGTGATCTGTGCTGTCTAATACGGCGGTCGCTGGCCATGTGTGGCCATTGAACGCTTGACATGAGCCTGATCTGAATGGAGATACACTGCAAGTCTGCAGCAAACAGGGGGTTCTGAAGACGTAATGTGAAAAGTAACAATGCAAAACATCCCACCAGTGGTTGTCATACTGCTTATATTGAATGAACACATTCTGTTTATTTGGGTGAAATCAAATACATCATTATGTTAATATCGTTTCTTTTTACTTAAATGTGAACACTAGAAGATTTAAGGTAATACGAGTAACTGGTGTTGTATTTCCACTGGACAGGGAGGCTACAGAACATTCAGAACTCAGCCACGCCCACCCCTCCCAGTGGCTGCAAGTGGACTCGGTGTCGAGGAGCAGCCTACTAGCTGGCCTCAGGCAGATGAAAAGGGTTGCCTGTGGAAGCATCTAAGTTAAGGGCCCTGTAATTGGGGGAAAACATTAATAAGGGTTTGGAATTGAGCACAGCTAATTGAAAAGGTTGGGAGATTGTTGACATATGTGTGTAGACAAGTTTCCATCTTGGTTTGGGAGCTGGGGCCATTTAGCCAGATCATTCAAACACGTTCTAACCAACAAGGACCTGACCCCTGCCTGGCTGGAGAAACTAGACATCAGAAGCATCTTATGTTGGTGCTGTGCACAGCAGGGCGTGGAAAGAAGGTAGTGTGTCCTCTGATTCAGGCACTGTTTGTCCCATCTATTTACTTTGAATTTTTTTTTCCCTTTAAAAATTCCCCAGGATGAAAAGAAATAACCAGGCCGTGGCATCTAGTGCTGAAGGAACGAGTCATGGTTCCAGCTTCTGGTGACATTGCCTGTGCTGACACTCACACAGTCTGTCACCCTGCTCCATCCCGCCAAGTCAATTCCTCTAGAGCAGTGATGGCGAACCTTTTGAGCTTGGCGTGTCAGCATTTTGAAAAACCCTAACTTAACTCTGGTGCCGTGTCACATATAGAAATTTTTTGATATTTGCAACCACAGTAAAACAAAGATTTTTATTTTTGATATTTATTTTATATATTTAAATGCCATTTAACAAAGAAAAATCAACCAAAAATGAGTTCACGTGTCACCTCTGACACGCGTGTCATAGGTTCGCCATCACTGCTCTAGAGCGACTTGTCAAGGGTGCTTGCTGGGACCACTTTGAAGAGTGTGTTCAAGTAAGTACAAGGCTGTGACCACGAATGACTCTTCTCCCGTAGCCCCTCCCTAGGTGCCCACAAAGACCAGGACCTTCAAGCGCTATTGATGTTTGGTTGGGGCTGTAGCTTTGGTCTCGACCTTTGCCTGATCTGCTGGTAGACCTCAGCATGTGACTGAACATCTGATGAGCACTCTGGCTCTTGCCTCAAGGTCTGTGATCAATTCTCCTTCTTTTTTTTTAAATATATTTTTTTTATTGATTAAGATATTACATATGTGTCCTTATCCCCATGTTACCCCCTACCCCCCTACCCCCCCCCGCTCATGCCCTCACCGCCTCCCCCCCCCCCCCCCCCCCGTTGTCTGTGTCCATTGGTTAGGCCTATATGCTTGCATATAAGTCCTTTGGTTGATCTTTCCCCCTTACCCCCACCCTCCCCTACCTTCCCTCCAAGGCCCGACAGTCCAATCAATGCCTCTCCGTCTCTGGATCAGTCCTTGTTCATCAGTTTATGTTGTTCATTATATTCCACAAATGAGTGAGATCATGTGGTATTTATCTGCTCTCCAGTTCCATCCATGCTGTGGCAAATGGTAAGAGTTCCTTTTTCTTCTTCCTCTTCTTAAAGAATACCTTTCAGCATTTCATATAATGCTGGTTTGGTGGTAATGAACTCCTTTAGCTTTTTCTTATCTGTGAAGCTCTTTATCTGACCTTCTATTCTGAATGATAGCTTTGCTGGATAAAGTAATCTTGGTTGTAGGTTCTTGCTATTCATCACTTTGAATATTTCTTGCCACTCTCTTCTGGCCTGCATGGTTTCTGTTGAGAAATCAGCTGACAGTCGTATGGGTACTCCCTTGTAGGTAACTGACTTTCTTTCTCTTGCTGCTTTTAAGATTCTCTCTTTGTCTTTTGCTCTTGGCATTTTAATTATGATGTGTCTTGGTGTGGTCCTCTTTGGGTTCCTTTTGTTTGGGGTTCTCTGCGCTTCCTGGACTTGTAAGTCTATTTCTTTCACCAGGTAGGGGAAGTTTTCTGTCATTATTTCTTCAAATTGGTTTTCAATATCTTGCCCTCTCTCTTCTTCTGGTATCCCTATAATTCTGATGTTGGTACGCTTGAAGTTGTCCCAGAGGCTCCTTACACTATCTTCATATATTTGGAATCTTTTTTCTTTTTCGGTTGGGTATTTTTTGTTTCTTTGTATTTCAAATCTTTGACTTGATTCTTGGGATTCTCTTGTTTGCTGTTGGATCTCTGTATATTATTCTTTATTTCAGTCAGTGTATGCTTAATTTCTAGTTGGTCCTTTTTCATATCCTCGAGGGTCTCACTAGATTTCTTGAGGGTCTCACTAAATTTATCAGCGGTTTCCATAAAATTCTTGAAAAACCTTATAAACATGGTTTTGAACTCTATATCCAGTCGTTTGCTTTCCTCCATTTCTGTCATTTGTGACCTGTTTCTTTGTCTCCACATTTTTTATGCTTCCCTGTGTTGGTAGAGTGGTTTTGTGTGCTAGGTGTCCTGTAGGGCCTAGTGGCTCAGCCTCCCCAGTTACCTGAGGTGGACACTCTTGGTGCACCCCCCTTGTGGGCTTTGTGCACAGTCTTGTTGTAGTTAAGCCTTGATTGTTGTAGGATCACTGGGAGGAATTGACCTCCAGGCCAATTGGCAGTGAGAATCGGCTGTGTCTGCAGTGGGAGAACTTCTGTGCTGAAGACACCCTTCTGGGGCAAGACTTGCTTCAGTGGGGCTTTGGTGCTCACTGAGTCTGCCCCCTGGGTGTGTCCCTTATGGATCTGAGGAGTTGTAATCCGGATGGTCCCCCTCTGACCACTGGGTACACTGGCTCTTGGAGGTTACCCAGCAGGAGCTATGAAGAGAACTGCAGATTCCCCTTCCTTTTTCAGGTTGCAAAGGGCCAGGGCATTCATATGCAAAAGCCTCTGCTGCAGCCTGGGTGGGGCGGGGTCTCAGGGAATCAAAGGGCAGAGCAAGGAACTATGGCGGATTCTCAGCCCTGCCCTAAGGGGCTGCACGCGTCTCAGTGTCCCAACAATCCACTTGCTGCAAGCACCTCTGAGGGAAAGCCGCCCTGAGTTCCGAGTTCTGCCTGCTGCCAGACAGTCCAGTTTCTCCCCGTATGAGTCCTGGGTCCCCAGGGACTTACCAGAACTGGAGTTCAGAGCAGTCGGGAGCTTGTGACACCCTCCTGATTCAAAAAGACAGCCACGTCCTCAGGTACTAGCCCCTTTCCACATGCGCGCTCGAGCCTTGGTACCTCTGCACTTTACTTCCGCAGCTCCTGACCCTCAATGTGCTTTTCTACTTCCTTCTAGTTGTAGAAGGTCCACTCTGCCAGCCCTCCTGTAAGTTCTGGATGATGTCCGTTTTGTCTGTTTATTGCGTTTTGAAGTTGTTGTAGGAGGCAGCAATTTCGGTGTTTCCCTATGCCGCCATCTTAGTTTTCCAATTCTCCTTCTTGGTGACCTTCCCTGACCTCCTCTCCTGCTTTCCCACTGTAGTGCTGGGATCCCCCTGAATCTGTCCACAGCCTGCTTCTCTTCTCATCCCGCACACCAGTTTTTATCTGAATTCCTGCCTTGGTCTCCAAGTCTTTCCTACCCCACCTCCTTTTTTCAGAGTTTCAGAGTAGGCTGTCTCCTGTTGCTTCAATCATGTCCCCATCCTGCTTCAAATCATTCAGTGGTCCCAGTGATGTCCAAGTGCTTTATCAGGGCTCCCCATGCTGCTGGTCCTGTGACCGTGGCTTCCCTCTGCTAGAAGCATCCATCTCCTCTTCACATGGTGCAGAGCTCAGGGTTCTCTAAGGCACCGGCCCTTCATGCGTGTGTCTTTTCACATGACACCTCCGTGCTCTTCCTCACCCCCATACAACTCACCTGAGTCCTCAGGACTCAGCTCACATCCCCCACCCAGAGAACTCCCAACCTGGTTGGCTCCTGTCCCCACCACCCAGGGCCTGCCCCAAGGACAGTGCCCAGCATGTCCTATGGCCGTGGCTGGCTTCCATGCCAATCTGCCCTGGGAGACCTTGAACTCTCAAGGATCAGAAGCCCTGTCTCGCTCATTTCCCCACAGCTCAGTGTCTGTGACAGTGTCAGAGACACAGCTGGGGCTCGGTAGACGGTGCCTGAAGGCGTAAGCTGGTGGATGGATGAAATCCTATGAATGCGTCTGTTTCCACACACATGTCTGCAGATGGACTGGTCACATGCCAGGTTGATTTTGTGGCCTGAACAAAAAGTGCAACACCTACTTCCCAGGGGGCAGCCATTAAAAAACTACTCGATTCCCTTCAAGTGTGGTCAGTACTACTGCTATATCCTTTACCTCCATTCTGATTCCCCCTTCCATGGGTGACATTAATCCTACAAAGATTCTGTGGGCAGTAAGATGTTATATATTCATGAAGATGCTTTGAACTTTGTGGAGGAAAATTCACTTTCTCCCAAATCGATAAGCACGTACACAGCCCTATAAGTAATGGACGGCACGGGTGCCGATTTTCCCAGCAGAAAGAACCTCGGGGACGTGACTAGGAAGCAATGCAGATGAACTGCGACTCACTAGAAAGAGAAAGGATTAGAGGTCCAAGCAGCTAAAAAGTCTCTTCAGGCTCTGAGCCCGTCGACTAGCCGAGCCACGTCCTCTTGAGAAGGGAAAAGGCGATGAAAGTGGCAGGAGCACCATCCCAGAGCCCACCCCGAAGGACTGCCCTGCGCGCCCAGCGATAACTTAAGTGAGAGAATTAGGTGGTTGCCGAGCTGAGGGCCAGCAAAAAGTAACGCAGAGTCAGAAGCCCGGCCCTTTACCTCCTGTGCCGCCTCTCCAGTACCAGCTCCTGAGGGGTCCAAGATCAGAGAGCAGGCCTGGGGTGGGGGAAGGGTGGGGGAAGGCAGAGGGGGCGCTGCCACAGCCATGACAGCAGGAGAGAGTGTAAGGATCTGGCTGGGTTGTTGGCATCACAAATTAGAATATAGTGTCCCCCCTCCCCCCCAACTTCTCTGTATGGCAAATAGTGGGCAAAATAATGGCTCTGTGATGTTCCCATTGCAATCCCTGGAACCTGTGACCATTCATTCCACGTGGCAAAGGCACCTTCAGATAGTGATGGTCCTGTACCATCCAGGTGGCCCGTGTACGCAGAGGAGGGAGGCGGGCGAGGGCAGGAAAGTGGAGGAAGGACTGGCCCCTGGCTGTTGTTCCGCTGAGGGCATCTGCAGGATGGAACAGCCAAGGCCATGTAATCTAGGACCTACAGAGGTGACACAGACCTGCTTGAGGCCCATCCCAGACTTCTAGCCTGCAGGGCCATCAGAAAGGAAACGTGTGCTGTGTAAGCCACTAAGTGTGTGGCCGTTTGTTAGAACAGCAACAGGAAACGGACACAGGGTGACAGGGGGATCCTGGAGACTCAGCCAGAGCAAGAGGAGTGAATTTCTGTGCTCACAGTCCTGTGCCTTTGGGTGGATCGTGCACTGTTCATAAAGCTGCTCAGACCAAGACCGGAAGCACCTCTCTTCGCCCCCACACACATTGGGTGGACTGCGCAAGCCTCCTGGGCCACTTGTACAACACATGGAGAGGTGGTGCCCTTTAATAGCAATGGGTACGGGCGACTAGACACCACACATCATAGCCAGTTTAATCTAGTCGAGGGCTACAGGGTCGCTGGCCATGTGGCTGGCATCTGAGCAACAGCGGAGCTGGGATGGGAGCAGGGGAGGCCTCTCAGGGCTTCCAAAAGTTCCCGAAGGACTGAGCCTCTCCACACGCAGCAAAGCAGCTCCAAGGGACCTTCCCCACCAGCCCTAAGGGACCTTCCCCACCAGCTCTAAGGGATCTTCCCCACCAGCTCTAAGGGATCTTCCCCACCAGCCCTAAGGGACCTTCCCCACCAGCCCTAAGGGGCCTTCCCCACCAGCCCTAAGGGACCTTCCTCACCAGCCCTAAGGGACCTTCCCCACCAGCCCTAAGGGACCTTCCCCACCAGCCCTAAGGGACCTTCTCCACCAGCCCTAAGGGACCTTCCCCACCAGCTCCAAGGGACCTTCTCCACCAGCCCTAAGGGACCTTCCCCACCAGCCCTAAGGGACCTTCCCCACCAGCCCTGAGGGACCTTCCCCACCAGCCCTGAGGGACCTTGTCCACCAGCCCTGAGGGACCTTCCCCACCAGCCCTGAGGGACCTTCCCCACCAGCCCTAAGGGACCTTCCCCACCAGCCCTAAGGGACCTTCCCCACCAGCCCTAAGGGACGTTCTCCAGCAGCCCTAAGGGACCTTCCCCACCAGCCCTAAGGGACCTTCCCCACCAGCCCTAAGGGACGTTCTCCACCAGCCCTAAGGGACCTTCTCCACCAGCCCTAAGGGACGTTCTCCACCAGCCCTAAGGGACCTTCCCCACCAGCCCTAAGGGACCTTCCCCACCAGCCCTAAGGGACCTTCCCCACCAGCCCTAAGGGACCTTCCCCACCAGCCCTAAGGGACCTTCCCCACCAGCCCTAAGGGACCTTCTCTACTAGCTCTAAGGGACCTTCCCCACCAGCCCTAAGGGACCTTCCCCACCAGCCCTAAGGGACCTTCCCCACCAGCCCTAAGGGACCTTCCCCACCAGCCCTAAGGGACCTTCTCCACCAGCCCTAAGGGACCTTCCCCACCAGCCCTAAGGGACCTTCCCCACCAGCCCTAAGGGACCTTCCCCACCAGCCCTAAGGGACCTTCCCCACCAGCTCCAAGGGACCTTCTCCACCAGCCCTAAGGGACCTTCCCCACCAGCCCTAAGGGACCTTCCCCACCAGCCCTGAGGGACCTTCCCCACCAGCCCTGAGGGACCTTGTCCACCAGCCCTGAGGGACCTTCCCCACCAGCCCTGAGGGACCTTCCCCACCAGCCCTAAGGGACCTTCCCCACCAGCCCTAAGGGACGTTCTCCACCAGCCCTAAGGGACCTTCCCCACCAGCCCTAAGAGACCTTCCCCACCAGCCCTAAGGGACGTTCTCCAGCAGCCCTAAGGGACCTTCCCCACCAGCCCTAAGGGATCTTCCCCACCAGCCCTAAGGGACGTTCTCCACCAGCCCTAAGGGACGTTCTCCACCAGCCCTAAGGGACGTTCTCCACCAGCCCTAAGGGACCTTCCCCACCAGCCCTAAGGGACCTTCCCCACCAGCCCTAAGGGACCTTCCCCACCAGCCCTAAGGGACCTTCCCCACCAGCCCTAAGGGACCTTCCCCACCAGCCCTAAGGGACCTTCTCTACTAGCTCTAAGGGACCTTCCCCACCAGCTCTAAGGGACCTTCCCCACCAGCCCTAAGGGACCTTGTCCACCAGCTCTAAGGGACCTTGTCCACCAGCTCTAAGGGACCTTTGCTAGCAGTTCTATGGTATGCTCAGCAGTGAGACCCACAGATGGAAAGTCTGCCTGAGAAACAAGCCTGAGGTCCCTGAAGACTCACAGGAGGCCCACTAATAAATCTAAGGAAAAAAGTTCATAACTGGAGTAGCTGATTGAACATCAAGAGAAATGGAATTTCCTCCCGCCAAGGAAGGAACAGAATGACATGCAAGCGGAGTAGATCAAAGGGGCGGCTGACTCCCACTGCCCCTGGCTCTCTGTTTCTGGGATATATATGCTCAGGGGCGTAGCGAAAAGAAGAAATACAATGACACATGTGGAGGTCCTCACAGGAGGCAAGAAGTGTGCCTGGGGAGAAGGCGCTTTCCCGAGACTTCCCCTTTGTTATCTAAGTCTTGCAAACCTTCAAATGCTGCCTGAGCCTTTCATCGGAGGGGGAAAGTTGTGTGTGTGGTTTTTAAATGTTTTTCAGCAAAACCAGAAAAGGAAAGCAAGAGACACCAGGTTGTCAGGTTCTCTTGCAAACAAACACAGTGGCTTTATAGCACAGACCTGTGCGCACATTGTCCCTGGTGGCAGGTGAAGGACAGGGGCCTGACGGCCCAGGGTTCCCAGCTGTGGGACCTGTGCTTCCTGGGCAGCCTGTTCCGGGGAGGGCTACGCAGGTCTGCATGCACATGCGTGTGGCGCTGGTTTCAGGGCTGGGGGGAGTGGGGTCCTCTCCTGCGATGCTGTGGGGCTCACTGAACGTCTACCTCCTGCTCCTTAAACACCCGCCCTGGGTGCCTGTCTCCAGGGCTTGAGACCGGTCCTTTGGGAGACAGGTGGGCCATCCCTAGGCTAGACCGGGATGAGTGCAGGACATAGTCACCGCCTGGAATTTGGGCAAGATTTCGATCTTGCATGTAATCCATGAGACCCCGCTGTGGTCCATCTGGGAGAGCCCTGGGCGAGAAGTGAATATGGGGCACTCTGCTGAGACCGGGGCAGCGGAAGTTACCCATGGTGCGTGGCCCGAGGAGAACCGAGGAGGCCCCCAAGGAAGGGAGAGGCAACTTCACCTGCCTTTCCGATGCCCAAAGGAAGGGAAGCCTGAATCTAGACACATGGATGCAACTCTTCTGAGGCCGCCCCCAATGCATCACATCTTACTGCTGAGACTCACTACCCGATGCTTCAAGAATGTGGGACCCGCATCTCCGTCCTGGTGAGAAACAAAGGGCGTAGCAGGGCTCACATTAATTTGTCCTCACCCCAGAGAAATGCCAGGTGTGTATCATCATCTGTGTTGCCAGATTGGCTTTCAAATCTACAAATGACAACACAGGATGGGGTAGGAGGGCCAAAGAGAGTAGAATTCTGGTCTGTAAAATCTGCAAGGGACCATGGAACCTTCTAGTTCAAATCCCACTTTTCTCAGAGAAGGAAGCAAACAGAGACGATTAGTGACCTCCCCAGGGGAAAGGCTGCTCCCCCTCCCCTGCCCCCACTTCCCAGCCAAGAGGAGAAGGGTGGGGAGAGGGCAGGAAAGAGATGGTGGCCAAAGGTTTGTTCTTCCTCTCCCTCCCAAATCCTGAAGTTGCCTTTTAAAAAAACTCTGAGATGAGATTTTAAGTTTAATTTTCATGTTTCCACTAAAAGTGAAGTGGTTCGATTTCAGCTTACATTGGTGTTTGTATTTTATGCACCGAACTTGGAAAAGGATCTGAACTTAGAGGGAGGCGCAGAAGTCTGGAGGACTGCGGAATCGTATGTGAGAACTGAAAACCTTTTTAGATATGTGGGCTTGCATGACAATTATATTTGCAAGGGACTAGGGTAGAATTTTTAAATTAAAATACCGTAGGTGGCTGTGTGTGGATTTTTTATTTTCAAGTGTCTGTATGAGTCATCACGAGTTGTCTGACTTTTTCTTCTCAGCCATATGTCAGCCTATGTGTCCTGCCTGAGCTGCCTGGTTAGTAGGGTTAATTCTTGGAGGCGCCCCCCCACCCCCCATGCAGGTCACGGTGACACGGCCGCCGGAAACAACTACTGTGCGATGTGTCAAACAGGGACATCTCCAGGTGGCAGGGCAGCCGGGGGCATCTGGGAGATTCGGGGAACCTCTGAGGGACCATGTGCTTCTATTATGGCTTCTGAATTCACACATTAATAACAACACAACGGGAAGGCTTCTAAGTAGTTTAGGAGTTACTGCACTTGTATCTCAAATTTCTGGCAGTCTCCTTTTAAAAAATTCAAAAATTTAAATTTATTTTTTCCTTTATTGTTGTATTACAGGTGTCCCCTTTGTTTGTTTGCTGTCCCCCCCACCCAGTGACCCCCTCCACCCCGCACCTGTCCCTCCCAGGCCTTCACCACTCCATTGTCTGTGTCCAGACATGCATCTAAGTTTCCCTGTTAATCACGCCTCAACATGCCCCACACCTCTGCCTTCCTCCTGAAATCCACCAGTCTGTTCATGGTTCTATGTCTCTGGTCCTATTTTGTTCATCAGTTTATTTTGTTCATTGGATTCCACATATGAGAGAGATCATGCGATACTTGTGTTTCTCTGACTGGCTTGTTTCGCTTAGCATTATACTCTCCAGGTCCATCCATGCTCTGGCAAATGGTAAGAGGTTTTTTCTTTTTTACAGATTCATAGTATTCCAGTGTGTAAATGTACCACAGCTTTTTTATCCACCCATCTGCTGATGAGCACTTGGGCTGTTTCCGAAATTTAGCCATTATAAATTGCGCTGCCATGAACATAGGGGTGCATACATTCTTTCTGATTGGTGTTTCTGGCTTCTTAGGATATATTCCTAGAAGTGGGATCACTGGGTCAAATAGAGCAATTTTTTGAGGAAACTCCATACTGTTTTCCATGATGGTTACACCAGTCTGCATTCCCACCAGCAGTGTACTAGGGTTCCCTTTTCTCCGCATCCTTGCCAACACTTGTCGTTTGTTGATTTGTTGATGATAGCCATTCTGACAGGTGTGAGGTGATACCTCATTGTCATTTTAATTTGCATCTCTCGGGTGATTAGTGATTTTGAGCATTTTTTCATATGTCTCTTGGCCTTCTGTATGTCCACTTTGGAGAAGTGTTTATTTAGGTCCTTTGCTCATTTTTAAATTGGGTTGTTTGTCTTCTTTTTGTTAAGTTTTATGAGTTCCTTATATATTTTGGAAATTAACCCCTTATCGGATGTATCATTGGCAAATATGTTCGCCAATGCAGTGGGGTCTCTTTTCATTTTTGGTTGATGGTTTCTTTAGCTGTGCAGAAGCTTTTTATTTTGATGTAGTCCCATTTGTTTATATTCTCCTTAGCTTCCTTTGGCCTAGGAGATGTATTGGTAAACATAGTGCTATGAGAGATTTCTGAGATTTAGCTGCCTATAGCTTCTTCTAAGATTTTTAGGGTTTCACAATTTACATTTAAGTCTTTTATCAATTTTGAGTTTATTCTTGTGTATGGTATAAGTTGGTGGTCTAGAACTACTATATTTAATAAATGAATTCAGCAACATAGCAGGATACAAAATTAACACCCAGAAATCGATGGCATTTTTATACACCAATAATGAATTCTCAGAAAAAGAAATGGAAAAAAATCCAACCCCATTTACCATTGCAACAAAAAATTTAAGATACTTAGGAATAAACTTGACCAAGGAGGTAAAAGACCTATACCTGGAAAACTACAGGACATGAAAAAGAGATAGAGGAAGACATACACAAATGGAAGAATATACCATGCTCATGGATTGGTAGAATCAACATCATTAAAATGTCCATACTATCCAAAGCAATCTACAGATTCAATGCAATCCCTATCAAAATACCAATGGCATATGTCATAGACCTAGAACAAACACTCCAAAAATTTATATGGAACCAAAAAAGACCCCAAATAGCCACAGTAATCTTGAGAAAGAAGAACAAAGTTGAAGGAATCAAAATACCAGATATCAAGCTATACACAAAGCCACTGCAATCAAAAGAGCCTGGTACTAGCACAAGAACAGGCATAGAGAGCAATGGAACAGAATAGAGAACCCAGAAATCGACCCAAGCCATTATGCTCAATTAATATTTGACAATGGAGGCAAGAGCATTCAATGGAGTCAAGAAAGTCTCTTCAATATATAGTGTTGGGAAAATTGGACAGACATGAAAAAAAATGAAACTAGATCACCAACTTACACCATACACAAGAATAAACTCAGCATGGCAGTCTCTTATTCTTACCAAGTTGTCAAGCTAAAGAAAAAAGTAAGGAAGAAAGACAAATGAAAAATGAGCAATTCAAGATAAAACAGCTGAATCTACAAGATGGAAGGTGGTGCTGGAGTTACATAATACATAGCACCATGAGCCCTCTCAATTTTCCTGCTGTTTGGAAAAGAAGGGAACAATTGTGATGTGCCATGGACACTGTGTTATGAATTTGCCACACATTATTTATTTAATGTGTATATACTTTTTTAAAAAACATTTTTATTGATTTCAGAGAAGAAGGGAGAGGGAGAGAGAGACAGAAATATCAATGATGAGAGAGAATCATTGATCAGCTGCCTCCTGCATGACCCCTACTGGGGATCGAAGCTGAAACCTGGGCATGTGCCCTGACTGGAAATTGAACTGTAACCTTCTGGTGCATAGGTCAATTCTCAACCAGTGAGCCTTGCTGGCTGGCCATAATTTGTATATACTCTTGGATGTAGGTGTTATTATCTCCAATAAAACCTTGAGGTGACAGGCACAGGGTGGGGTTGTCCCTGTGTTTCTGGTGTGAAGCTGGCCTGGAATTCACACTCAGGACTTTTCTCTGTGCTATTTAGTTCTCTGCTTCTTAGTACAAGGTGTGTGACACAGGGACAGGGCACAGCACAGTCGAATGGAAAGGGCACTTATATTTGAGTTGATGTGGAAACATATTTTGGGGAAGTCCAGCTATTAGGCTGAGGTTAAGCTGCACTGATGCTGTCAGTTTGCACAGCCCTGCATGTCAAAGTCATTTCCCCTAAGAGCTCGTGCGAGGTTTTAAGAGATGAAAACTGAACTCTCTAATCCTCCTGAAAATGGAGGGTCACAGGAAAAAAGGTGCTAATGTGTCTCTGACCTGCTCACTCACTCAGGGGGGGTGGTGCGGGGGTCCACAGGACATGTCTTCCACCATGAATGTGAGAAATAAATTGGTGCGAGGAACTCCAACATCCTTGAAGAGTTCAGTGCTCTCTCTTTTCTGTGGGGCAGAAATGACAGTGCTAGCTGCTACTTTTGAACTTAAATCCCCAAGTGCAATGAGAATAATTGGATCCCAGGGGATAGGAGCCAAGTGTTGGCACATAATTGCAAAATATAAGGTGGTCGAGATTACTCTAATGGACAGAGGAGTCAAAGCAGTAGCCATTATAGTCTGACTCACAGAGGACCACAGCATTGACCAGTGATCATGGTGTCTTTAGAAAAGAAACAGATGAACAGTCTGCTGAATTTCTATTTGATCCATCTACATGGAGGAGTTCTAGATCTAGTCCAAAGCAGAGTTATGGATCCTCAAACAATTCCCAGCGTTGGGCCAGTTTACAGACTCAGAACCTCTTTAATGAAGGGTAGCCCAGGTCCCCTTGAGGAAGGACCCCAGCACATTCCCCAACTTTTATACTGTTAGTCCTTTTCCACAGGGACCTACAGCCTTTTGCCAGGGTTGTCATGCATCGGGGAAAGGAAATACCTGGACATATCAGAGTTTATTGGACACTGGGTCTGAACTGACCCAATTCCAGGAGACCCCAAACATCACTGCGGTTCACCAGTCAGAGTAGGAGCTCACGGAGGTCAGGTGATCAATGTCAGGTGCATCTCACAGTGGGCTCAGTGAGTCCAGGAACCTAGCCTGTTGTTATTTCCCCAGTCTGGAATGCATAGTTAGAATAGATATACCTACAAACTGGCAGAATCCCTACACTGACTCTTGGGCTACTATAGTAGGGCTATTATAGTAGGCACGGTCACATGGAAGCCACTAGAATTGCCTCTACCTACAAAAATAGTAAATCTAAGTAATATCGGATTCTTGGAGGGATTGCAGAGATTAGTACCACCATTAAGGTCTTGAAGGATGCAGGGGTCATGATTCCCAAGACACCCCACTCAACTTGCCTTTGCACAGAAGACAGAGGTGTGTGGGAGAATGGCAGTGGATTACCAGGAGCTCAGTCAGAAGGTGGTTCCAGTAGCAGCTACTGTTCCAGATGTGGCTTTGCTGCTTGAGCAAATTAACACATTTCTCGGTACCTAGTGTGCAGCTACTGAGTTGGAAAATGCTTTTTTCTCTAGACTTATTAATCAAGACCACCAGGGAAAGTTTGCTTTCAATTAGCAAGGCCAGCAAAACACGCACTGTCCTACCTCAGGGGCATATCGACTCTAATATAGTCTTCAGGGACCCTGCTATAGGACATCACACTGGTTCATTAAATTGATGACATGCTGATTGGGCAAGAAGTAGCACCTATTCTAGTATTTTGGTGAGCCATTTGCATGCCAGAGGTTGGGGAATAAATCACACAAAAGTTTAGGGAACTTATACCCTAATGAAATGTCTTGGGTCCAGTGGGATAGACATGTGGAGATATCCTTTCTAAGGTGAAGGATACATTGTTGAATGTGGCTCCACTTACAACAAGAAATAAAGCACAATGCCTAGGGTGCTCATTCGATTTTAGAGGCAATGCAATGCATTCCTCAGTTGGGTGTGCAACTCTGGCTTGTTTGCTGAGTGACCTGAAAGCTGTTAGTGTTAAGTGGATCCTAGAACAAGAGAAGGCTCGGCAACAGGTCCAGGCTGCCAGACAAGCTGTTCTGCCACTTGGACCATATGATCTGGCATATCCGAAGCCACATGCTTGAAGTGTCAGTGGCAGATAGAGATGCCATTTGAAGCTGTTGGCATATTTCTATAGTTGAATCACAGTGCAGATCCTTACCGCTTGGTAGCAAAACCCTGCCATCCTCTGTGGATAACTACTCTCCTTTTGAAAAAAAAAAATCTTTTGGCCTCCAAGTTGGGAGAGACCAAACACATAACCATGGGATGCTGAGTTACCATGTGTACTTAGAGGCCATGATGAATTGGTTATTGTCTGATCCCCTAAGCCATAGAGTTGGGCACACACAGCAGAACTTCATTAACAAATTGAGGTGCTATATATGAGATGGTTGTCTATGAATCGCATATACTTCAATCAGCATGCCTGCTTGTTCATTTTGTTTGGAAGGAGAAATGGCCATGGGTATGAGGCTATATAGATTCATGGACTGTGGCAATAGTGATGGAAACTTGGAAGGAAAGTGATTAGAAAATTGGTGACAAGGAGGTCTGGGAAAAGGCATGTGGCTAGATCTCTCTGAATGGATAAAAATGTGAAATGATTTATGTCCCATGTAAATGCTCATCAACAGGTGACCTCAGCAGAGGAAGACTTTAATAATCAGATGGACAGGAGGATCTATCCTGTAGATACCAGTCAGCCTCTTTCCCCAGCCACTCCTGTCATTGTCCAATGGGCTCAAGAACAAAGTGCTCCTGGTGGCAGGGATGGAGGTTGCGCACCAATCAGAAACTCAGAAGACCAACCTGCCTACAGCCACGACTGAATGTCCAGTCTGTGAGAAGCAGATTGGGTCAATGCAGATTTCCCAATACGGCACCATTGCATGGAGGTGACCAGTCCACTACTTATAGGCAGATTGATTACATTGGACCACTTCCACCATGAAGGGCAGGACTGTGTTCTTATATGAATAGCTGCATAGTCTGGATTTGCCTTCCCTGCAAGCAATGCTTCTGCCCAAGTGGCAATCCATGGAATTTAGAGAATCTCTCATCTGCTGTCATGATCTATGGCATTGCTTCTGATCAAGGAATTTACTTCATAACAAATGAAGCATGGTAATGGGCCATGCTCACGGAATTCACTAGTCTTACCATTTCCCCACCTAATTCTGTAGCAGATGGTGGCCTGATAAGGTGGTGGGCTGGCCTTTTAAAGAGTGCACCAGGTGGAAATACCTTGCAGGGCCAGGGTAGTGAGGTCTGGGATGCGGTATATGGTGCGGATTCCCCCATAGCCAGGACTCACAGATCCACTCACTATGACCCCTAGAGAACCACTAGAAAAATGTTTGCCTCCCATCTCTCAACCTGAGGTTCTGCTGGTCTAGAGGCCTCACTCCCAGAGGCAGTAATGCTTCCACCAGGAGACACAATAGATCCATTGCACTGGAAGTTGTGACGGCCACTGGCCACTTGGAGTGCCGCATGCCTCTGAATCAACAGGTAAAGGAAGGGGTTAATGTACTGATGCGGGGAGGTTGATCCTGATTATCAAGGGGAAATTGGATTGCTCCTACACAATGGAAGTAATAAAGAGTATGTCTGGAATACAGGAGATCTTCTCAAGCATCTCCTAGTACTACGGTGCCCGGTGACTAAAGTCAATGGAAAGTTGCAAAACCTAATACTCGAAGGACTGGTAACAGTCCAGGGGCTTTAAGAATGAAGATTTGGCAAAGATGGTGATCTTTGACATCTATCAACATGGCTAAGCTACAGCCCCCAGTTACCTACTCAAATATTAATCTCAAAGTTACCATGAAAGTGTTTTGTAGATGTGATTACACTTCATAATCAGTTGGCTTTAAGTAAAAAAGATTCACCTAGATAATCTGGATGGGCCTGATCCAATCAGTTGTAAGTCTTTAAAGGCAGAGCTGAAACTGTGTTCTGTGTGTGGACAGAGGCTGCAGCTCGAGCCCGAGAGTTCTGGCTTGTTGTTCCTCAAACACCCTGTGCATTTCAGACTTGCCTCTGCAATGACGTTCACCAATTCCTTGCAGGAAACATCTGCTTCTCTGGAAAACCTTGACTGATGCACTTGGTCTAAACTTCTGGTGGGTGTGAAATGGGTATCTTCTCATCAATTCCAGAAGTGGGGCTCAGGGCCCAGGAGACTTTTCAGATGGTCAATGTAAAAACTATTTTTATTGATTTCAGAGAGGGAGAGAGAGAGAAAAAGAGAGAGAGAGAGAGAGAGAGAGAGAGAGAGAGAGAGAGAGAGAGAGAGAGAAACATCAATGATGAGAGAGAATCATTGATTGGCTGCCTCCTACACGACCCACACTGGGGATTGAGCCTGCAACCCAAGCATGTGCCCTGACCAGGAATCGAAATGTGACCTCTTAGTTCATAGCTCGATGCTCAACCACTGAGCCATGCCGGCCAGTCTCAGATGGTCAGTTTTGATTTAGAGTAAATAATGTTGTAATGACCACCTTTATTATAATTAATGTTTTTCTGGTTGACATAGATATAGCTTTATATACAAGTATGCTATTTTGTATTCTCTGGCTAAATACATTTGAGAAATTATGCTAAAGTGATTTGTATTTTGGGAGTTCTCATAGCCTTTACAATGCTACTGGACCCAAGAGGTCTAAAAGTGAACATAATATGAGATGTATTTGAATATGTAACAATTATTTCCTCCCCCCCCCACCTGTGGGTATTGCAACACTAAATTGCATGAGAAATAGTTAGGAAACTCTATCCACACAGCTCCAGCCCATAAATAAAATTCTGAATGGGAAGTATCTTATCCCATTAGTTTGCTTATCATTTCACCCATGGGAAGTTATAATTAGACAATGATCCTACTCCTAAAGATATTTTATAATAAAGACAAATAATAAAAAACTAAAACACGATCCAAAATCATATTTGAAAAAATAACTTTCATAGCCTCATCTCCAAGGGATGCTCAGTGGAGACAGAGCAGGCTAAGAATTTATTGGTTGCAGATATTATTGTATTTACAGCCATTTGGTGAAGCAGAAACCTTCTAGTTTATACATTCAGGATTCCTTGGTAGAAACACACACACACACACACACACACACACACACACACACACACAAACCTGTGCATGCTTGCACAACACATTTTACAGTAGAAATCCAACCAATTTACAGGTTACGGAAGATGGAAATTACCTGTTTTTATTTTTAAATTCAGGCACTTAGTACTTATTTTTAAATCATCATATCCTTAAATTCTATTCTCCGATCTTTCCAGCAGTGCAAAAAGAAACAAGCAATGTTGCAAAATTAAATATTCTAAATGGGTTTAATTTTAATAGACTAAATTATAAAGCTCCAGAGATTTGGGTGGAATGTCTGTGATTATGCTGCCACCTTAGTATTTTTCAATTTTCATCTGTATAGCATATGTTTCTCTTGCTCTTTACTATCTTCCAGCCAAAACTTTCGGGGAGTTTATTTGGCTTTCTTATCATCTTTTACTTTTATGGTGTTTTTTACATCTCTTACTTTACATCATAAAAATTTGTATTCTTTACTAAATCTGATAAAGTACATTTAAAACAATATAAATGGATAATTTACATATTTCGGTAGTATAAAGACATCTGCCTTCATTTCTTAATGTTATACTATATATGCTGTATATATGCTAGGCTACTGCATTAACTCAACAAGAATACTGTGAAATGATTGCATCTTCTCAGGAAAAATAATGCAAGTTCATTTGAAAGATCTTTTTCATCCACAAAGAAAATCATAATTAGTGAGGAAGCCTATCTTTTTCTGTGCCCTGATGCAGGCATTGGTGCCACATGGATCGCCTGCATCACCTTCCCATCTGTTGCTCTACAAAGCTAATAGCCCCTCCAGGCGGTCTCAGGGCCTATGGGTTTCTGAGTCCCAGGGCTGCTGTTACACAATGGATTGTATACAGTAGGCGTTCAGTAACTATTTGTGGATGACGATCCCTGTCCTTCATCCCACCCCCTTCACCATGCCCCTCCCTCTCCTGACGACACAGGATGGTGCATCCACATGGAGTGGGTTCTTTCCCCCCCTCCAATTATTATTATTATTTTTAACTGAGGTAACATTGGTTAATAACATTATATAAGTTTCAGGCATACAACATTATAATTCAATATCTGGATTCTCTATTGCATGATGACCACCAACACTCTCGTATAGTCTGACTCCCTTTTTCCCTTCGTCCACTCCTCTTCCCCTGTGGTAACCACCAAGCTGCTATCTGCATCTATAAGTTTGTTTTTATTTTGTTACTAGAGGCCCAGTGCACGAATTTGTGCATGGCCAGGGTGAGGGGCCATGGGCAGTTGGTGGGCAGGCCCCACCCCCTGGTCAAACTTCTGGTTGAACTCCCAGTAGAGAGGAAAATTTGCATATTAGCCTTTTACTATATAGGATATCTGTTCATTTGTCTCTTTTTTTTTTGTTTTCTATGTCACATATGAGTGAAATCATGCAGGTTTTATCCTTTTCCATCTGACTTATTTCACTTACCCTAGTCCCTCAAGCCCACCTGTGTTGTCCGAATGGCAATATGTCACCTTTATTTTATGGCTGAGTAACTCCTATGTTCATTGGAGCACTGTCTACAATAGCTAAGATCTGGAAACAACCTGAGTGTCCCTCCACGGATGACTGGAAAGGATATGGTAGATGTACACACAATGGAGGCAGGTTCTTTGGAGAGAAGGGTGGATTGCTGACTTTTCTTTGAAATTGCATTCTTTACGTGGAAGCTGGCATTTCACAGGCCGCACACTGCAGTCATGGTCTCCGCTCCTCTGCATGTGGCACCAATGCCTGCATCAGGGCGCATAGCCTGGACTATTGCCCCCTCATCATCCTGGGCTACTGTGCTCCATCCCTCCCACGTTCCCTATGCTGGCCTTGGGGCTCTGAGCACCTTCTCTGTAGCTCCAGCCAGAAGCGGTCCCTGTAGGCGGGCTTCCTTCTGCCAGGGCCACACCTGCTCTATTGCTCACTAGAGCTCCCCATCCCTGTCCCGTCTCCCACAGTTCTGAGCTGTGTAGGTCACCTCTGTCTGTAGCGAATACTCTCCTCGCCTTCCCAGGTACCACACTGAGGTGCCTGTTGATGAGTTTACTTCCAGGTGCAGCAATGTGATGGGCAGAAGTTGGTTATTCAGCCACGAGGAGACCATGAACTTGTGAAAAGCCCTGTTATTGCCCCTGACCTGTCTGCCTATAGGCCCCACGGCACATGGGAGTGAATTTCTCTGCTTCATAAGTTTAGGGCTTCTGTGACGGGGGAATCCTGGAGGCTGTGTGGGAGAAGAATTGGTGAGAAAAAACACCCACTCAGGGGCCGGAGGAAGGTCACAGAGGGGTGGGGTCCCTGGAGCGTCTGTCTCAGGCAGGAAGGCGCTCCGACAAGAGCTGGTGTTTCTATAAAGGAACACGAGCTACTGATTCTCCGATGACAGGAATCTGAAGGTTTGCATGCGGAGCTGAGATGAACACGTTGGAGTCACAAATAAAACTGCGCATGTGTAGAATCTTCTCTTGAAATAAAAGTGCAGTGTGTAATGTGCAAGCCTTTGAATGTGGTGCTGTTGGGCTCTGTGATTCAGGTTGGCTCACAGCTGGATTCTTCACCTGCCAGGTTGTGGAGACCTCTGGTGCCACCTCCCTGCACAGGGGTGTGTGTGTGTGTGTGTGTGTGTGTGTGTGTGTGTGTGTGTGTGCATGTGCAGGGGGTTGGGCTAGGGAGGAATGGGGGAAGGGTCCCTGCCTGCTAGCCCTCTGTTGGTCTGGGGTCATTCAGCCTGTTGAAGGTTGGAGACGGATCAGAATTATTACCGAGAGAGAACGGGATAGAGAAAGAATGTGAATGTCCCTGGGCAATGAATGAGCTCGCAAGCCACAGAAAGACACAGGGGAGACTGAAACGCCTGCTGCTCAGTGAAAGAAGCCAATCTGAAAGGCTACACGCTGTAACTCCAAATAGGTGACTTTCTGGAAAAGGCAAAATGATGGAGACAGGAGAGAGATCAGTGGTTGCCAGGGCTGTGAGGGGAGACGCGTAGGCGGAGCACAGAGGAATTTAGGGCGTGAAGTTACCCGTAGGGTCGAGCGTATTTTACACGTGGTGGACACGTCTGTACACATTCGTCAAAGCCACCGAAGGTACAACACCAAGTGTGCACTTCAGTTGATAATAATGTATCAATATTGGTTCATCAATATTGTTCCAACTGTAACAAATACACGGCTCTAAGACAAGATGTTAATAACAGGGAGACTGTGATGGGGAGGGGCAGGAGGGGGTGACCTGGACTTTATGCTCCATGCAGATCTGAAAGTATTCTAAAAGGTAAAGTCTACAATTAAAAAGGGAGGAAGGAGGAGAGAAGCCTGTCTCACCTTCTAACAAAGGGCCTTCGCTCTAGAAATCGTTAGGGAGGGAAGTGTGGTGGGGAGGGCTGAGGCACGGCTCCATCACGTGTGAGGTCTGTCACCTGGTGCACGTCACACGTCTGTTCCCGTCAACCAGGCTGGGAACAGCCCGCTTCCCTTTTCCAACCCGCCACCCATCTTGCTCTTAGTCAGACAGAGTTTTCGATACTGTGGGTCGTGACGGAAGCTTCTAGACGTGGCAAATGTTCCCCTGGGCTGTCAGGTGTGATCTCTCTCGTTTGTAGAGAATCTGAGCTGCCTTGATTGTGTGACAAAAATCTTCACACATGAGCGTGATCCAAACCGTGGCAGCGGCTGGGGAGAGGAGCCAGGCGGGGAGGTGCTCCCAGAGCCCCCGGTGTCGGGTCCAGACAGAAACGGTGCGCTCACATCCTGGACACAGCAGCCCTGGAGCGCGGCCTCCCTGCCACGGTCCGACCCGAATGCACCGCTGAGAGAAAGAGGAGACGGACGCTCACAGAGGGGCGCACGGCGCTCTAGCAAAAACGAGGAGGAGCGTGAGCATCTGCCAGCTCCCTGGGAGCCGGGCACGGGCCAGAGGACTTCCTGTCTGCAGACTTCCCGCCCTCGGCCTGACCCACCCCTCGGCTAGACCCACCCCTCGGCCTGACCCACCCCTCGGCCTCTGATGCCCAGGAGTCTGGGCTTGACGTGCAGGGGAATGAATGGTGCCCCCACATCCATGTCCACCCAGAACTTCAGAATGTGACCCCATCGGGGTAGGGTCTTTGCGGAGATAATCATTTAAGGACCTAGAGATGAGCTCATCCTGGACTTAGGGTGGCTCCTAAGTTCTCCTTCTAAGAAGAGGAAGGACAGGGCGAGGGAGAAGCCTGGCGAAGACAGAGGCGGAGATCGGATGATGGATGTGGCCACAGCCACGGAGCAGCAGGAGCCACCAGAGACTGGGGAGGCGGGAGGAATCCTGCCCCAGAGATTTAGGAGGGAGTGCGGCCCTGTTGGCAACTTCAGGTTAAAGTTCTGGCTTCCAGAACTGGGAGGGAGTGAATTTCTCTTGTTTTTGGCCGCCTCGTCTGTGTGGTTTATTATGGCAGCCCAGGCCCCCAGACCCCCAGGCGGAACAGGCACTGGATTTCACACTTGCCCTAAAGGACTCCTCCTCGTTAGCAGGGCGCCTCCCCAGCATCTCCACACCCAGCAGCTTGCAGACATTACTGTGCGAGTCCGGGATGTCCCAGGCTGCTGCCTGTCACTCACTCTGCTGCCCAGAGGTCAGGGGCTGGGGTCTGTGTTTCTCAGCCTGGAGTGTGTGCCTGCCAGGCCCCGGGACGTGCGGATTTCTGGCAGACCCGGTTGTTAAAATTCCCAACCAGCACCCCAGTTCCTCCATCTGCTTGTTAGGACTCGTGTCTTAGAAATGCTCTCAGGATTCTCATCAAATGGTTCTTCTAGGCAACTTCAATATTTTCCTCCAGAAACTCCTCTGTGTTTCTTAGCTCGTCTCAGCCTCAGCCATGGAGGGGATGCCTGATTCTGAGCACAGTTTGGGGCTGTGTAGGGCCATGTCGCCGAAGAGCCCCCACACTCCTATCTCCCCCTTTTAGAGCAGGTGTCTTAGTGAAACCAGAGGCGCAAAGGAGGCGCCTCCTGAGACCCCGGAGCCCGCCCAGGGGGAGCAATTTCCTGAGTTATCGATGGTCTCTGGGAGAGCCTGAGGGCGAGAGCCTGTTCCGAGAACCTGCAAAGTCAGGTTCTCACTGTTAACAACCGAGAGAAAGAGGACCAGGAAAACGCAGGCATAGACATGCTCAAAACTCCCTTAACAGGAGGTTTTAGACCCGCACGGTGCAGGCCCAAGGAAACCACCCGGTTCCTATGGAAACCGCTGTCCTCCCATCAGTAACAGGCATCCGCGTCAGCCACCAGCAGGACGGTTCCGGCACACGGCGCATCTCAGTGCCCTGGGCTTTCGCCGTCGTCACATATAGCTTACATGCTGTTAACACAGGAGACCGTGCATTTGTCAGGACGCACTGCTAACCGGTCAGAACAGGACCCATCACAGCCGGAGCTCCCACAGACAGCAGGAAGGCGGACGCCGCAGGATGTCAAGCAGCGGCGTCTTCTCCTGAGAGGAGCGGGGGTCTGGCAGCCCTGGGAATCCCACGAGACACGGGCAAGAGGAAGGACATGTGGGCTGGTCGGCCTCCCCCCGCCAACACGTGAACATATTTTGGGAGCGTGCCGTGAATTTCAATGGATACGGTCATGCTGGGAATAAAACAGAAAAGGTGGTGCTGTCGCCCGTGGGCATCTGATACTGATGATTTTTGAAAGCGTCAGGGGACTGGCCTTCAGAAACAATCAGCAGGGTGTCTGGGATGGAATTAGAAAGCACGGGCAGGAGAGCTGGGGGGAATATTCCGCACAGTGACACGTGGGCCCAGGCACCGAAAGGGCAGGGCTGTCTTCCTTGAGGTCACGAGTCTCTCAGCAGTGCCTTTAATTAAGAATCGCGGGGCTGGGTGACCTCTGCCCTCCCGGTCTCATTGCCATCCCACGTGGAAAGACCTCTTCTTTCGGGTCAGGGACAGAAAGCTGACATGATTACGGCCTGGCCCTCCCATTTCTCAAGCACGGATCGTGTGCAGACACGAGAAGACGAGAGGAAAGAGCCGTATGCTCCAGGCACCGCCTCCTGTGACTTAGCCCGGCCAGTGCCTGCTGACCAATCACTTAATGAGCTGCTCACGGCTTCCCAGTTTCCCTCCCGAGTCCTGCATGAATTTAGACAAATACTGTTCATCAAAGTGCTTGCCGTTTCGCTCTGATGAAAGGTGAATACATGGAGAGTCAACAGAGCTGGGGCTGGTTCCAGGAGCCAGTCGTGCAAGATGGAGCTTCTTCTTGCCCTTTCGTTAGAGTGCAGAAGGCTCACTTCAACTCGCACAACTTTCATGAATGCCGCTCGACAAAACCCCGATTTGGAACATCCCTCTTCCTCCTGCCTCCGCATTTGCTCAGCATGCTTCCCGTAACGTGACCAGCGTGCCTGTAGCTGGCAAACATGGCCCCAGATCCACAGACAAGACTTCTGCCATGTGACGTGGCATCTCTGTCCAGTGAAAGGTGGTGTCTGCTTCCCAAGCCCTTGAACCTGGACTGACCTGTGGTTCCCTGTGGCCAATGCCATGGGCAGAGGACCAGGTGCCTGTGCTCCTCCTCGCTGGGAACCTAGCCAGGCACCATGTGCCCACGCCCAGGCTGGTCCCGGAGGAGGAGAGACCATGTGGAGCAGAGACAAGCCCTCAACAGCCTCAGCCAACCGACAGCAGACCTCGGTGCACGTGTGAGCCCCCCCAAGACGAAAGGAGTAGCCCAGCCCAGACTGCCCGCCCACTGGACTACCATCACTGGGTGGTTTGTTAGGCAGCAGAAGTGCCTAAGAGGGGTGCTGCCCATCTACCAAGAACCCCTTAAAGAAAAAATGACCCCCATCAAAATGATCAGAGCTTCTTCTGGAAGCTTTATCACTTCACTGCTCTCAGAAAAATCATGGCAAACAGCTACATCAACCTGGGCACACTGCGGACACAGCTCCTTCCTCCCCAGTCACCTCCCCCTCACTTTCCTGTCTGCCTTACAGCTGGGAATGACCATGGGACATACGGGAAAGTCAAGGCGTTATTTCCTGAAAAAGGGACATCTATGTTTTGCACTTCTCTTTTCCTTCTTCCTGCCACAAATGCAATGCCTGCATTATGGTAGCCACTTTCCTACCCTGCTATGGATTGAATTGTCCCCTCCCGCCCCCATGATTCATATGTCAAACTTCAAGCCCCGTATGTGACTGCATTTGGAGAGAGGGCTTTCCGGAGGTAGTTAAGTTTACATGACTCACAGGGTGGGCTCCTAATTTCATAGGATTAGTGGCCTTACAAGAATGAGAAGAAAGGCCACTCTCTCTCCCTGAGCACTCACCGAAGAAAGGCCATGGGAACACATGGCCAGAAGGCGGCTGTCTGTAAGCTAGGAAGAGAGTCCTTGCCAGAACCCAACCGCGCTGGCACCCCAACCTCAGACTTCCAGCTTCCAGAAACGTGAGAAAATGCACTTCTGTTTAAGCCCTCAGCCCCTGGTAATGATGCTATGGCAGCTGGAGCTGACTAAGGCACCCCCAGCGAGGACAAGCTTGAGAATGAAAGATTAACTTGCTGAGACTGACAGAGAAGAAAGAGTCTCTACTTTAGATAGACTCAATGCTAATCACTCCTGCCACCAATTTTATATGATGTGAGAAAAACATGCCGCTCCCCGTGGTTTAGTCCACTGTCCAGAAGCTTCTCTGTTATTTGCAGGCCAAAGCACCCCTGAGTGATGCCGGTAGACGCAGCTTTCCTCTGGCTCAGATCCGTGGGATCTGGAGGCCCTTGGGACACATACCCGTTGGTTTGTGGTCTGAGTGGAAGATCACTGGCTCTGAAACTTGCACAGCACTGGTGATCTCCAAGGCCACACAAGTCCAGGTGTGTGAGTGACGGGTCGGGGAAGGGCAGGGGGTCAATGCAGGGTGGGGAAGGACCATCTTGAGGTTCTGGTGAGCTTTTCACGGACTATAGTGTAGTCTCAACAGTGACCAGCCTAGTCTTTCCACTGCTGATCACTACATTGAAATAGTGTCCCTCTTGTGGCTTCTTGGGGCACAGGGTTGTGACTTCTTTTTTTTTATTTTTTATTTTATTTTTTTTTATTGCTTAAAGTATTACAAAGGGTATTACATATGTATCCATTTTATCCCCCCGCCCTAGACAGTCCTTCTTGACTTGTGACCGGCAGGAATGGCTCCTTCAGCTTTGCCTCGGAGAAGATACCGGTTCCTGAGATGTTCTCATCAAAGGGAGATGGAGGGCAATGGGGAAGCAGCAGGGAGGGAGTGGTGGAGTGGTTCCTGTCTGCCCTTTCAACCAACCTTCTTTCCTTCCTTTCTTCCTTCTTTCCTTCCTTCCTTCCTTCCTTCCTTCCTTCCTTCCTTCCTTCCTTCCCTTTCTTTCTTTATAAAAATATATGTTTATCGATTTCAGAGAGGAAGGGAGAAGGACACAGAGATAGAAACATTAATGATGAGAGAGAATCATTGATCGGCTGCCTCCTGCATGCCCCACACTGGGGATCAAGCCTGCAACCCAGCCATGTGCCCTGACCGGGAATTGAACCATGACCTCCTGGTTCATAGGTCGACGCTCAACCAGTGAGCCACACCACTGGCCCTGTTTGCCCTTTAATGCCCAGGAACTGGAAAACTAATAACTAGCATTGGTGTTTTATTTTTGGCAGCACCACTGAATATTTTACACAAATTCTCTTATTTAGTTCTCAAAGGGGCCTTCTGCTCCAGGCACAGGTGTTACCCCATTTCATAGATGAGGAGCCTGAGGTTAGAGAGAGGAAGCATCTTGCCCCAGGTTGTGCAGACCACGCCAGGAGAGTCAGGATCAACACGCCTGGCTGCTTCTCGCCTCACAGGTTGGTATGACATCACCAAGTGATTTAGAACCAATGGGGATTGCCACTAACTGGAGGTGACCTACCTGTGACTGAGGGGATCATGGTTCTAGTGTCTTCAAAACTCAAGAGTCATATTTTGCTGGAGAACTTCTCCCCCTCCTCCCTTTTGCAAGCATTTGGAGGAAACCTTGTAAACGGACGGAAAGGGGAAGGCTAATCAAGTCAAAGTCACCCCCTCCCCCTCGAAGGTTCACCACGGTGCTTGCAGATGCGGATCCTTTCTGTTCAAAGCTTAATACCTCATCCAAGGCCGCACAATTACATTTCCATTACGTCCCACTGTTCATCGCCGTTGGATTGCAAAAGCCAATTTACGTGGTGATTTCTCCTCCGCTGGGTCTCTGCTGTCTATTTTTAGATTTGTCTCTCAATCCAATCGGGCGCCTCATCGCAGTGTTGGCTTCACAGTGCTGCTGGAGCATCTGAGGGGGCCGTGTCCTCGGCCACTCGCGTCCTGGGGACCAGCCGCGAGGGCGCAGGAGGACTCTGTCCTTGAACGAAGGCCTAGTCCTCTCCACGCCTCCAGGGCAGAGCCGATGAACCTTACATTAAAAACAAGACACAATGGAACATTCCCTTGTGCATCCCAAAATGAAGAGAGATGATGGTGTCACTCCCAGACAGTGTGCCTCCGATCTGGGCTCTGAACCCAGACTCGGGCACGGCCAGCTGACTGTCCTCCAGGCCGCTCTCGTGTCCACACCGGAGTGACCAGGGCACGGAGCTGCAGGCCAGGCTTGCTAGGGCTCTGGGTGGGGGGCGGGGAACAATCACATTGTAATTGGACAAGAAGGAAGACAGGTTTCGAGAATACCTTCTGAGCTGGGCAGGCAGCCTGAGCCAGCAGTATTTTTCTTGGCATAATTTAATTCTAATAAAAGAAAGAACCAGGGTACACAGAAGAATGCATAAGTCTAGAACTTTTGATGCAGCTGTGTAACATTTGAAGAGATTTTTCCTTGATGGGAGGTCTTATCCCTCACCGTTCTTTGTTTTTTCTTTTCTTTTTTGTTCTCCAAGGTGACAGGCCAGTAAATAGGCCGATCAGCATTGCTTTTCTAATCTGTTGGCAAAGACTAAAGTTTTTATTTTTAGTCTGCTTAAAAAATGTCCCTGTTTCCTCCCACCTGATTTTCGGCATAGGAATCAGGCAGGGCTTTTTATTGACAGCAGAGAGATGTGTCTTTCTCCCTCAGTGGCTGAGTCCTCTTGTGGTCTAACTGCCTGTGACTCCACGGTGTGCATCCTGCTGGGCCAATGGGCTGCTCCGAAGGCGAAATAAAAGAGAGCAAGTGAGCAACACTCCAGCCCATGATCTGCGATGCCGGGGCATCTGCTGCCACCGAACTTGCTGCTCCGTGGTTGGTGGTCCCTGGCACAGAACGGGTCTCCAGCCACTCCAGCCCGCCCACTCCAGGTGGTGCTACGGCTCGGTAGCCTCAGCTCACACCCTGGCTGAGCCACCAGCTGCCCGGAGCCACTGCCAAGTTAATTATGTTTGTTTCCTTGGAGTTCAAGCCCCCTCTCTGCGTCTATCCTTGGTGCCTACTGTGAAATGCACAACAATGGCTGTGTTTGCCCCTCTCTCTTTTATTTTTGGTCCAGCCTCGAGGCTGACTCGACAGACCAGGCGCTAGGAGCAGGTCCAACCTCGAGCAATAAGAACATTAAAAAGTTCAACATTCAATCCCGTCCATTTATTTGGACCAGACTGTTTGAATTCCAAAAATAACATTGGACCGCAAAGGGTTAAAAAATGTTTTTGCTGCTTTCTAGAGAGAGAGTGGAAGGGAGAGGGAGAGAGGGAAACATTGATGAGCGAGAAACGTCAACTTGCTGCCTCCTGCACACCCCCTACTGGGGATCGAGCCCATAACCCGGGCATGTGTCCTGACTGGGAATGAAACCGGTGACCTGTTGGTTCATGGGTCGATGCTCCACTACTGAGCCACACTGGCCTGGCTGTGCCCATCTCTTTGAGGAGCACAGTGTTAAACATTTGCAAGCAGCAAAGCAAACTTTGATGCAACATCATGGGAAGAGAGCAGGTTCTGAGCCCAGCCGTGTGGGGAGAGAAAACCAGAGGGAGTAAGCGCCCATGATTTATCGAGCATCTCCTGTGTGCTAAGGGTTTCATGCTTGTTTCTCATTTAATCCTCACAATCGGGTTAGCTATCACTACATTTTGCAGAGAAGGAATGTGGGTCCCACCAGGGCAAGTAATTTCCTGCAAGTTACACAGGGCCTCCCACAGCCCTGCTCGCACGACTCCTCCTGCGCCCTTGCCATCTTGTTGGCCACGAGAATCTGCCCACTTTAATCAGGGGCCGTCTTCCAGTTGAGGTTACATGAGACAAGATGCACATGCGCGTGTCTGTGCCCTCTGATGCGCTCTACAGAAGCTGGCTGCTTTCTCCACGGAAGTTCTCTTGGTTCCTGGTGGTCCGGCCACTTCAACAAAGCAGGCCCACCGGGGTCCTGTGATGGGTGAGGCCTGGCCAGACACAAGGTCATGAGGCCACGAGCCGCTTCTCTGTCGCACAAGAGAAGGGTGTTGGTGGGGAACGTGGCTTGCTCCTTTCTGGGCCGCCAGGAGCCTTGTTGTGGAAGGCTTGTCAGCTCCATGTTGGTCCCCCATCAGAATCTGGGGAAAGTCACTCTTTCCATTTACCAGGATGAGAGGGCTTCCTCCCGAGGAAGTGGGAAGTGACTTAGGGTTAGAAATTTTCGTGGTTTAAGAGTTATTTCTAGAATGTTCCCAACCCTTTAACGAACAGCTCCTTCTTTTTGAGAGGCTGGTTCATCACGGGTTGTCAAGCAAAGTTATTTCATTTATGCACAAGGAAACGGTGTTGGCTATGAGTGGGTAACCACCCAACCAGAGGGGCCACCCCATGAAGGCGACCACATCTGTGACATCATGAGGCCCCTCCCTCTCCCATGTTCCCCAGCTGTGGGCTGAGCTGCCTCAGGCTTCACAGACAAACGCCCCAGAATAAAGCCACCACCCCCCGGGCACATGTGCGGATTCACGAGGCAAGAGCTGCCGAGTCTGGAAGGCTCCCGGGTATCGGGCTGGCTACTGAACTTGCAAAGTGCATTGTCTCATTCAGTCCTGGCCAGAACCATGCCAGGGAAGTTCCTGGGGGGACCCAATGCCCAGGGAGGCCAGGTATGGGTAAGTGGGGGAGCCAAGCGCTGGGGTTTAAGCTGAGGTTAATCTGATTCCAGAGCCTCAGGCCTTAAGCATGTCACCACTCAGCTCAGGCAAGGGCTGGTGCCTAATTTGCCATTTGACGTGGACATTTGTTAAAATAAAGAAATACCACCCCCCTTATCATCAATGGAAGGCAGGAAGTCATACATGCATGTTGTAAAAAAAGGGCAATCCTCCATTAGAGAAAAATGTTTTATAGTTGAGTAGTTGAAGTTGAATGCATTGTTTTCAAACTTCTTTGGACGATACTTCACAGTAAGAAATTTATTTTTCATTGCAACTCCGTGGACACACTCACGGAAACGTGTGCATGGGTGTGTAAAGTCTGTGTGTGGGTGTATAGACCTGCCCCAAAAGTGTCCTGTTCTACCGCATGCCCTGCGCTGAGAGATTTTCTGTTCCTTTTGACTCTTTGTCATTTTCCTCAGGGCGAGTTAAGTTCGCTGTGCTTCTCAATTTGCAGGCTGTGACCCTAGTCACAGACCCTGGTTAATGGGGCTGTGTCTCTGGGGTGACCTCTGAGTTGGTCAGATCTTCTCCTTGGCCGATTGGTTTTGAGAACATTCCTTAACCCCTCACGCCTCAGTTTCCTCTGAAGTCTATGAAGTGAACATAGCGAAATAATATGCACCTCAAAGAATTGCTTTAGCAACTGGGTGAAATTATACTGATGAAGTGTTAACCTAAAGACCTCAATAATGTTGTTGTCATTTCCCAATTACTACCAGTGACTTTTGGACAATGTATTTATTTTCCTAAGTGAGGCACCCACATCTGCTGTTTAATAACCTTTAAACAACGAAGGCCGTGGGCATCCACAAGACCAGCGGTGGGCAAACTATGGCCCGTGGGCCGGATCAGGCCCGTTTGAAATGAATAAAACTAAAAAAAAAAGACCGTGCCCTTTTATGTAATGATGTTTACTTTGAATTTATATTAGTTCACACAAACACTCCATTCATGCTTTTGTTCCGGCCCTCGGGTCCAGTTTAAGAACCCATTGTGGCCCTCGAGTCAAAAAGTTTGCCCACCCCTGGACTAGACGGATGGGATTCTGCCTGCGGGTGAGGTGGGTTGGGGCAGGGATGGCATAAACACTCCCTTTCTAGGGTTCAGAGGCAGCCATGGCTGAGATGAAGCAGGAAACAGCAAAACTAAAATGCAAACAACTCTCTGTCTTAAAGTATGTTCATAACACAGACAGGAACTCATAGAGAGAAGGTTAGATTATACGTGGTCTAAACTCTGCTCAAAAAGATGTAGAAACATGGCAAAGCTTTTAGAAAATTTCCATCAAGATCTTAACATGCAACCCCAGGTCGGCACCGTGCAGGTCGGCACCGTGTTATTGGGGAGACTGTCACGGGGAGACCTTTCCCATGATGCTGTGGGAAGACGAAAGGTCGATTTATGGGATTTTCCCGAGTCACAGTCTGCACAGCCTGAGGTGCTGGGGAGAAGGAAGCTAGCAGGAGAAGAGGCCATGTTAACCCTCAGGGCAGGTCTCCCTTGTTCAGGAAAAGGGGATTTCCTTGGGTTAGGTCCCTGAGAAGGTGAGATCCCCACATGAAAGTCAGCCACAGTTTCCTGGGGATTAAAAAAAGAAAAGGAAGGAAATGATATCATTTCTTTGGGTCTTAAATAATCTCTTGGAGTGAGTATGCTTTCATTCTGTCCATTTTATAGATGAGGAAACTGAGGCATGAGGCGTTAAGGAATTTTCCTGAAGCATTTAGTTACATCTCAGGTATCAAATGTCTGGGATTTTTTCTGTTTTGAAGCCATATGATGTAATATGAGAAAATGCCCCTTGCATTTAAGATGTAGGACAATTCTAGGTGCTAGGAGAGACTGAGGTGGAGGGACTGCCTGTTAGGACTAACATGGGGAAGAGCGGGAATCTGCTATGACAGCCAGAACTGCTTTAGGGCAGACAGTAGGGTTCATGTTGCCTTCACCCAGGGCTGCATCTAGATTTTCTTCACTTTTTTTAATGGCCTCCCCTTGGAGGTGAAAAGGCTAAAGTGCTGCCAAGACAAATGAGCAAAAGCGATGTCATTTGCTTTTAGCTGGATCAATGGTTTCCTTTACCCTTTTTGAGGAGGTTGGTGTGTTGGAAACTAAGCAAAATTAAAGTGATATTAAAATGAATTAATCCACTTAAATGGACTAAGCCTGTGAACTCCAGGAATGATTGGCCTCAATGTTAAGGGGCAAAGCGCTAGCTACTTTGGAAGTTCAAGGCGGCCAGCTCAAGGCCCATAGCCTGACTCGAGCAGTCATGGATAGACGAGCTTCATTTCATTGGGAAGAATTGGGTCTATTTCACTTCCAGATTTAGCTCTTTCCTATACAAAGTGAAGTGCTTGATGAGATGGTCTCTGAGATCTCTCCTGGTTTAATTCTCAGCTAAAGTCTTAGAAGAACTCAGAATGGAGCCTTTACCAAGGGCAGAACGAAGACATGGCTAGAACACAGTGTATCCAGTTTTGTTGGAGTAGAGACTTCCTCAGGGCTTTCTGGGAAGGGCAACCAGGGCAGGGCTTCCTGGGAAGGGCAACAAGGGCAGGGCTACCTGGGCAGAGAGTGAGCTGGCAGCAGCCAAGGTGCCCACTCATTCCCCACTGGATGGTGGGCAGGGAGGGCAGGTGTGGGAAGCCCTCAGGAGGCTGGCGAGAGGCCAGGAAGGAATCCACTTCAGTAACATGGGAACTAAAGCTTCATGCTGAACAGGAGAGAAAGTATCACTGTTGGAACTTTATCTTGAAAACTGGAACAATAACTATGAAATAAATGTATCATCCATCGAACGTGCTTTCGGTTATAATTATAGATAGGCATGAGTTCCGAGAGAAAACGCAGGAATTCAGGGCTTCTTTCCATCCGGGAGATTTTTCTGGCAACACTGAATGTCAGTACAAGCGGAGAGCTTTTAACTTGCGCACTGAGCTTATCAGGAAGGTCACAAGAGGGCCAGCTCTCCAGAAACACGCAGGCTTTGTTTTCCCAAGGCCTTCGACAGCCTCCCATGCTCACGTCATGCTCTTTGAAGGCACGTCCTGCGTGCCATCTTCCCCATCACTTCCTGGTCTTTGGTTCGCACGAGTCCATCTCTGCTAGGTCATCATCCATCAACAACTTCCCCCGAGATGGAGATGGAGGGGACCCAACCCGATCTCCATGAAACCTGATCTACTGCAAGGTTCCAGGCTTCACTCTACAATCCCTCTGTGATGGATGATGAGGCAGCATCTGTGACTCAGAGAGAGACTGACCCCCAGAGGAGTGAATGCCTGGGCAGGGGTCTGGGGGTGGGGGAGAGAGAGGCTGGAGTAAAGGGAGGGAGGGCTATGCTTACGGGAGGACCAAGTGTTATAAGCAGCTAGTTCTTTCCGGGAGGACTCTGGTTTACGACAACCCCTACTTCCCACTCCACCTTCCAACTTCTCAGACTCAGATAACCCGGATCCGCCTGCATAATCGGAATATTTGAACCTCGCCCACTTGGCCCCAATCTCCTGGATATATTGGATCAAAGCACACCCCCTTTTGCTTGAGTAATCTCGCAAACAGTTCTAATTCTGTGCTTCATGTAGTGTCTGAAGTTTGATACCCAATGAACATTTTTTTGAGCACCCATGGCTCAAAAATCTAAGACAATTAGGGTTCTACAAAGGCCCCGCCCGCATGCATCCTCCTGGACACCTTCTAGAAAAATCTATCTACTGAGATTCAAAGCAGCACTTTGGGTCGCTAGGCTGTTGGCCGCTTGGCCTGCTTTGTAAACGGGGCACTTTTCACAGGGCTCACTGATTTCTTGTGGCTGCAGCGTTTTTATGTGTAAACGTCCCTCCAGCTTGGGGAAGGCTCATCTCCACCCTGGCTCTCTAACTCTTGTGATTCCGTCCACCCCTGAAGTGGAGCCTCTATACTCACCCTAACTCACAGGGTTGTGATCAGGACAAAGGAGATAAGGTCTGACACCCTACATGTATTTGGCATTTTATTTCTAAAAGCTCCTTCAACGTAAATTACTTTGAAATGATTCTTATTGTCACCTTTTGTGGTGGGTATGAAAGAGCTTGTCCCCTAACGGAGTTAATGGAATAGTAGCTACAGTGACTGTGCTCAGAGAAGGTGTGATTTGCCTCAAAGAAAAGTCCATTCCATTTTGCCGAGCATCTTGCTTGCAGAATGAGGCCGCTTTGAGTGGCGAGGCTTACATCACTCTCTTTGAAGGCACGTCCTGCGTGCCATCTTCCCCATCACTTCCTGGTCTTTGGTTGGCACAGGTCCATCTCTGCTAGGTCATCATCGATCAACAACTTCCCCCGAGATGGAGATGGAGGGGACCCAACCCGATCTCCATGAAACCTGATCTACTGCAAGGTTCCAGGGTTCACCCTGCAATCCCCCTGCGATGGATGATGAGGCAGCATCTGTGGCTCAGAGAGAGACTGACCCCCAGAGGAGTGAATGCCTGGGCAGGGGTCTGGGGGTGGGGGAGAGAGAGGCTGGAGTAAAGGGAGGGAGGGTTCCTTTCACAGACAGAGAGCCTTTGCGGCTCTGACATCACTGTGCCTGTGGCAGGCTGACTATGGCCCCTCCAATACACGTCCACGCCCTGATCCCCAGAACATGTGACTGTGCTACCCTATGGGCAAAAGGAACCTTCCAGGTGGGATTCAGTGAGGAATCTGAAGGTGGGAGACTGTCCTGGATTATGTGGATGGGCCCAAGGTAACCACAAGGGTCCTTACAACAGGGAGGCAAGAGGGTCAGAAAAGGAAAAGGTGACATGATGACAGAAGCTCAGAGAGACAGAGGGAGAGAGATATTGGAAGATGTGCCCTGATGGTTTTAAAGACGAAGAGTGGGGCTATGAGCCAAGGAGTGTGGGAGGCTCTGGAAGCTGGAAAAAGCAAGAAAGTGGATTCTTCCTTGAGCCTTCACAAGGAGCTCAGCCAGGCCAACCCATCTTAGAGTCCTAACCACAGGAGCTATAAGAGAGTATCAGCTTCGCATTGCTGCTGTAACGCGTTACCACAAACCTAGTGGCCTAAATCCGCACACAGGCAGGTGTTCCCTAGCTCCCCCTCTGGAAAAGGATGTCCTAGGTCAGCGGTCGCCAACCTTTCAGACCTCACGGACACCAGTGGTCCACGGACCACGGATTGGCGACCGCAGTTCTAGGCAATCACTTGGAGGCTCCTGTGAGAACATGGCAGGACAGACCTCAGGAGCAAGTGCACAGGGAGAGGAGGGGTGTGTGCGACCATTTCAGAACCAACTCGGCACTGACAGCCTAATCTGCACGCGGACACTAGAACCTTCCACCCAAACTAAGGCCAGCGGGAGCCTGTGCCCCAAGCGCCCTCACTCCGACCGTCACCCCTGACTCGTTTGACCCAGGGTCTCAGCAGGGCTTTCCATTCTATCAGACTCGGCAAAAACTTCGCAAACCTGTGAAGGCGGTGAGGTTTGAAGACGCAGGCGATTTTCTCGGTCCACAGCACAGGGACCCAGTACAGCATCAAGCCTTTGACAGTTAGGGATGTGATGGGAGCAAAAGGAAAATCAGCCTGCCCTTCGGCCGCAGTGGCCACGAGCGCTGAGCGGGCCACGGAGCTTCACTTCCCGCTTTAGGGTTTTCATCCGGCTCCGGCTGCCCATCTATGACCTCAAGTCCACGCCTCCCATGACATGCATCTGAATGATCTCGAATGTGCGCCATGGAACAAGACAGACTCCATCACCGCAGGAAGTCTGTGGGCGCCGGGGCCCCATGTGACCAAACGATTCATGGGTTGTAGCCAGTCTGCCTGGGTCAGACCGACAGCATCTGTCACAACTCCTGCCTCTGGATGGCTCGCGCCCCTTCCTAGGACATGCTGCCCAGGAGTGCATCGTGGGGCTCTGCTTTTCGAGGTGAGTTTGCCGCGGGGAGCTGACTGCTCCCTTAGGCTGTGGAGGAGCTCACCCACCCCTGGGACTTCTGAGCTTCCTCATGTCAGACGACAGACCAGAGGCAGATACACAAGAAACGGGTCCCCGTTTGCTTCAGATTAAAAAGAACAGACGACCCCCTAAAGACATATTCAAGCCCTACTTCCCAGCATCTGTGATCCTATTAGAAAACAGGGTCTTCGCAGAAGCATTCAGGTGAGACAAGGTCACAGTGGGTGCGGGTGGGGGCTAATCCAGTCAAGGTGCCCTGAGGAGAGAGGCACTTGCACAGACATGCAGAGGGAAGATGACGTGAGGACTCCCAGAGAGGATCACCCGACCTGGAGGCACTTGGCTACATGACAAAGTGCCAGGGAGTCACAGCCACCACCGCTGGACAGGCCAGGAAGAGCCGCCCAGCCGGGGACACCTGGCCTTGAACCTCTGGCCTCCAGAACTGTGAGGATTAGAGTCCCACGTGGTAAGCCACCCAGTCTGTGCTAAGTCACACGACTCACATTCCCCTCAGCATGGTGCCCGGCATGCAAGACCCAAGCACGTTTGCTGAGTGAATCAATCTTCTGCTTCCAGCTAAAGGCTGGCGGACAGTTGAAATGCTGATCCCTGGTTTCACAGGTGAGAGGTCCAGAGAGAGAGAAGAGGTTTACCCCAAGGAGGGAGCACAGCGGGGACCTGGGGTTCCATTAGGGTCTTTCAACCTTGAGTGAAAGAAGATGGGAAGAGAACTGAGCCTAATGAAGAGCCTGAGTCAGGCACATGTTGCGGTTCAATTCAGTTCTCGCCACAGCCCGGGGTGACGAGTGTTCGCACCCACACTTCCGAAAATTAGGCCACGGACATGGACACAGAGGTTAGAACACATGTCCCAGGTCACTTAGTAAGAGGCAGAATTCTGCCCTGGGACTTCTGATTTCAAGGTCTTACTCCCCCTCTTATCAAGGGGCTCTGCTTATCAATCAGACACTTTCCCAACTCCAGGGGCCTTTCAAGTTGCTTTGACAAATGATCAGGATCTACTCACCTTATAAACTCAAGTTTTCGATGAAAAATTCAATAGCCTCATCTTCTAGTCACTGACTATAACAATTTTGATCTAAATTCACAAATATGAAAATTTTCTCTGATCAGTAGAACAAAAGTACTATTTTAATGTATGCAACATATTCTTGCCTCTTTTAGGGTAATACATTGCCAAGATGAATATGATGACCAATGAATAAAACATGGATAACTAAGCTTTAAACGTAACTAAGGAGTTTTTGCATTCAATTGTTGCAAGTGAGGTAGCTGGCCAACATTTCTTAAAGGTATATAAAATATTTGTAGGTTACACTGTTTTATGATTTGGGGGTAGTAAATGGAAATAATTTTAATCCTATATAATAAAAGCTTAATATGCTAAGTGTCTGGTCGTCTGTTCAACCAATCAAAGTGTAATATGCTAATGATATGCTAAGGCCACTCAACCACTCACTATGATGTGCATTGACCACCAGGGGGCAGATGCTATGACTGAGTGAGATGGGCTGGACATGCCCTGGAGCCCTCCCGCGGTCCCTCCCTGGCTGGCCAAACTCCTGCGTCCCTCCCTGGCCCAAATAGTGCACTGGTGGGGTCCCTTGGCCTGGCCTGCACCCTCTCGCAATCCAGGACCCCGTGGGGGATGTCGGAGAGCCGGTTTCAGCCTGATCTTGCAGGCCAGGCTGAGGGACCCCACTGGTGCACGAATTCATGCACCAGTGGCCTCTAGTAGGATATAAAAGATGTTTTCTTTTGCAGCACACTTTCTTTAACAACATTCTGTAACAACTTAGGAAGATTGTTTTCCCATTTCTGTCTCCATTTTCCCAGGAAATCTTTGTGAGAATGGGCTTCTTTTGCACTTGCTAATCTATCCATGCATTTGGGGACAGCCTTTAACTTCTAATGACCTACACTTCCTCAGATGCCAGGAGCCTTGAGTGCAGTAAAACTAATGTTTTACAATCTTTGGAAAAATTACTTTCATTAGCAGAACTGCTAGTGTTGTTGGGGCTTTGAGAAAAATGAACAGAAATCTACATGCCATAATTAAATTAAACTAGTGAAAGGAATGCAGCCATCTTGCCCTGGAAGGAGGCTCTCAAGCCCCAAAGTCACAAATACGTGACTCTGAAGGTCAAGAATTGTGGGGGATTCAGTGGTATACCCAGCATGCTGTGGTTCTGCAGGCCCAGAGCCCCTGTGGGGAACTGGATGCCTTGGCGCCTTTTTTTTCTGGCTGAGAAGCACACGGGGCAGCCCTGGTTCGCTGGCCTGAGGTCTCTGCAGAGCCTCGAGACCTTGGGTTAGAGGAACCCCACCTGCCTGGGCAGTAGCCTGCACCCTCGGGCAATGGTGAGTGGGAACTAGCCAGGCGCGAAGGGCCACAGCAGAGGCCGTGTCCTGAGATGCTGGCGGGCTGGTAGGGAAATTTGTGACTCTCCCTACTGCCAGAATCTTTCTCTGTAGAGTTCTAACTGGTCACACATTTGCTATGTAATAAGATTAGTGTGAAATGCATGGATTCTCTTATGAATTAAATAATAAACGGCAATGAGGTAGTGAGATGTCCTCAGTATACATTTTAACTCTGTGTCTCCTGGAATCCGAGGAGCTCAGCTACTGCAGGGCATGGGAGCCTTATGTGTAGAGCGTGGATATAGCTCTGAGCGGGACCCCAGCTGGGCTGATGGTTTCTGTCAGGGGTTACCCGGTTCGCTGTGCCAGGTTATTCTGAACATGGAGCGAAGGGATCACAGTCTGTCTGAAGCAGAGATCATGAGCAAGAATAACAACTCCACGATGGACTGTTGATACTTGAATGCAATCTTAGTAAGCTTTCCCAGTGCTCTGTCCCAGAAACACACAAATCACTCATTTTAGGAGATTATGCCTGGCCTTGTGTGCACTTTTAAATAGACAGCAGCTAATCCCTAAATAATGCAGTGACTTATCTTTGTGTTAAAAATCAGATTGAATAATATCGCCCTACTTTGTGCCCTAGAGATCCAAGGTGTCAGAACAGAAAGATGAGCTTTCAAGGGCTAAGATCTCTGAACGCACTTGTTGACTGATGTTGGAAGGTGAGAGCATGCAGACGGAGAGGGCACATGATCCCTGGGATAGAAAAACCAGGTACATAGGTACACAGGCTCTGTGTGACTTAGAGCCCACAGGGAGCAGGCCTAAACCATCAGTTGGACATCCCCTGAGGGCTCCCAAACTGCGAGAGGGCACAGGCCGGGCTGAAGGCCCCTCTCCCCCACCCCCGAGGGCATAAATTTCATGCGCCGGGTCTCTAGTATATAATAATACAAGAATAAACTAAAGGAGACATATGTAATACTCTTTGTAATACTTTAAGCAATAAAAAAAAAGAAATAGAAATGACTCAAGAAAGGAAAAACAAAGTATTGTAAAGTCTGAAATACTTGCCCTCAAAGAATAGAAAAATGAATACACCATAAATTGAAAAAAAAAAGAATAAACTGTTTTTTGTATCCACCACTGTAAGCCTACTTTTGTATAATTCCAGGTCTCTCTTTGTGAGTGATGCCTGTGCAGGTGAGGTTGGGCGCATATGCACCCACGCAAATGCAAACAATTTTTCCCTAGGATCAGACTACACACAATCCATTTCACTCAACTGTTTCAGGTGCAGACATTTCCACACACATCTCACCATTCGAAAAGCATCATGCCATTCCATGGAATGACTACATCACAAATCATCTTTTTTAAAAAAAGTATATTTTTATTGATTTCAGAGGGGAAGGGAGAGGGAGAGAAAGAAACATCAGTGATGAGAGGGAATCATTGATTGGCTGTCTCCTACATGCCCCACATTAGAGACTGAGCCCCCAACTCAGGCATAGGCCCCGCATGACCTCCTGGTTCATAGGTCAATGCTCAACCACTGTGTCACGCTGGCAGGGCACAAATCATCATCAATGATACAAATTTGGTCTGTTTCCATTTTCCATTATCACAAGCAACTTTGAGATGAACAGCCTCATGTCTACCTCTCTGTGCACGTGTCCAATTATAGCTTCAGGATAAAGTGTCGGCAGGAGACAGGTGTGAGCCACATTGCCACGCTGCCTCCAAGAGCTGAGATAATCCACTTGCCAAGGAGCAGGCACTGAGGGGCACCTGCTCTCCCGCTTTCATCCACCTGGCATCACCACACTTTGAATCTTGGCCCTTATAGTAACAGAGGAGGTCATAGTGGTGATTCCATTTGCCTCTGCTCTATTACCTTTCATATTGATCTTCTTCTCAGAGGTCTATTGACCCTCGCTCATTTGTGGTTCCTCTTTTGTGAATGATCTCTTTGTATCTTTGGACATTTTTTCTATTGCAGGGGCGGTTTGCCTTGTTTATACTCATTTGCAGGAGCTTGTCTTTTGTTTTCTATATTTGTGTTTTTTTTTGTTTTGTTTGTTTTTTAACCAGTGAAATGTGTTTTGAAGCTGACATCACACCTAAGCATTGAACTGAAGTGATGTTTGGGGGGCCCCAGCTTGTGGATGCCGCGAGAGCGTCCTCCCAACCTCAGGCTCTCAGGGAGCGGCTTTGTGGTTAACACGGCAGCAGCTCCTGGGAGGGCCGAGAGGCAATTACGCAATGAAACCCCGTGGAGACGGGAAACTGGCCAAGAGTCAACATTGCTAAAACACTTTGCAAATAGAAAGAGGTCCCTGATGGATAAGCGGCAACACTGCCAACTCTGCGAGGCGATGAGGTGGCCGGGCTATTGATGTGGCCCAGGTGGAGAGGCGGGGACTGTCTCACACACGGGGACAGCTGAGCCACTGCAGGGACATGGCCCGTGAAATTGGAAAGAATGTGGAATCAACTTCTGAATTATGAATAAAAATGCTTTGGCCGTACAAAACTTTCTGATGAAATCCTAGCAGGGCTGGTCACTGGCAGCAGAGGGATCCTTGTGGCCTGGCACCCCCTTTGGCTGAGCTGGGGAGTCCCTGCCCTGGGCGCCCCTGGGAGCTGGGAGTGGTGAGCAGTCAGGCCCCACTGATCTCCATGGGTCCAGCTAAGCCATTCAACTTGGCACCAGAGCTGAGAGTTCAGCTGAGGGTCCTCTTACTCAGCCACTAAAGAATCGAATGTGACAGTCCCTCGATGCTGGCTGGCTCCATGCGATGTGACCATGGATCTTGCCTTCGCCAGCTCCACAAGCCGTAGGGAGCAGCTGTCCGGGCTGAGTGTCCACAGCAGGGCTCTGGTAAGACGGTCTTCCAGGGGAGGTCGTGGGAAGCAGGCGCTCCAGGAAAAGGTCTGGTCCAATCGGTTTTGCCCAGGACAGGGGCAGAGCAGCCCCAAGTTGGCCAACGCAACCGTTGAGCATCCATTCTGCTCCCCATCAGGTTGAGTCCCAGGCGGATGGGGAGGGAGCGATGACAGGGCTTAGGTGGGCCTGGGTAAAGGTGGGCATCTCTGGTGGAGCACCCAGAAGCCCTGAGTAGGTCGGTACTTCTCTGAAGGGCGCTCAGAGCCCAGACGGGGGAGCAGGGGTCTTTGTTTGCTTTTGATATCCTTTCGGGTCCTCCATCCTGGCTGTTTGGGAGCCTGCAGTGTGAGTTCAAATCCAGTCCCCTCACTTCTAGCTGTGCGGCTTTGGGCAAATTATTTTACCTGTCTGTGCCTCAGTTTCCTCATCTAAAAGTCTGTGACCACCAACTTCATAGAACTGTTAAGATTAAATACATATCCTATATAATAAAAGCTTAATATGCTAAGTGTCTGGTTGTCTGATCATACATTCAACCAATCAAAGTGTAATATGCTAATGATATGCTAAGGCTGCTCAACTGCTCACTAGGACATGCACTGACTACCAGGGGGCAGACAGTCGAGCGGGCGACCAGTCACTATGACGTGCACTGACCACCAGGGGGCAGACACTCCAAATGGTAGGTTAGCTTGCTGCTGGGGTCCAGCTGATTGGGACTGAGCGAAAAGGGCCAGACGCACTCTGGAGCCCTCCTGCGATCCCTTCCTGGCTGGCCAACCTCCCACGTCCCTCCACAGCCCTGATCCTGCACTGGTGGGGTCCCTCGGCCTGGCCTGCATCCTCTCACAATCCAGGACCCCTCGGGGGATGTCAGAGAGCCAGTTTCGGCCCAATCCCACAGGCCAGGCCGAGGGCCCCACTGGTGCACGAATTCATGCACCGGGCCTCTAGTATATACATATATAGCAGTTACAACCAATCTGTCTAACTGAAAAGTGTTCATGGATGTGTATGAACACACGAGTGTGTATGTGTTTGAGTGTGTGTATGACTGTGTGTGTGTGTGCATGTGTGGGAGTTTCTCTCCCTTCTGTAGGGTATACCAGCAATGCTGCTAACCGTCTCCATGGAAACCAGCCTCTGGGTCCCTGTGGCTTCTGCAGAATGGAACACATCATCTGCATGGTGGGTGAGGTCTGATAAGGCAACCAAACAGCACCGACCAGCTTAGAGCGCCAGGTCCCTGCCTGGGGACCCTTAACTGCCAGTGGCATTTGCATGATGCTGGATCCCATGTTTTCACCCCGTGGGAGGTTTACTGGGTGCAGGTTTCGTTTTCCAAGCAGCTTTTAGTGGGTTTTCCACTGCTCTTGCCATTAAATGTAAGTCTCTATAGTAACCTGAATGGTCCATTTAAAAACAATACATCACAATAGAACGCCCCTCTCCCAACCCAGTTGCTTCTAGGTCTCTTGTGTGCTCAGCATGCGTTTTCTCTTGTTCTTTGATCACAGTGTATTTTTCAATCCACTGAGAAATGGAGGTGATTTTAAGAGGAATAGTCAGATTTTAATTTTTTTAATTTTTAAAGATTTTTAGAGAGAGAGGAAGGGAGCGAGAGAGAGAAACATTGATGTCAGAGTGAAACAGCAATCAGCTGCCTCCTGCATGCCTCCTATTGGGGATCCAGCCCCAAACCCAGGCATATGCCCTGACCAGGACTGAACTGGCAACCTTTTCGTGCATGGGGCAACACTCAACCAACTTAGCCACACTGACCAGGACAGTAGTCTGATTTTTAAAAAAATCTTTCCCTCACTCTCTTCCACCTTTTCTCCATTAGAGGATGGGTACCAAGGCTCTCAACAATATATATTAAATCTTTTTGCAGCTTGGACAGGGTGTAAATAGTTATAAACACTTATAGCAAAAGGCATAAACAGTTAGATATTAGACTTAAGTTTGGGTTTTTTTTTTTAGAAACTTACAAATATTAACAGATGGGACAAAGCAGGTATTTCATGAGCTAAAAACCATTGAGGCCACAGGTGTTTCCCACAGGGTGATACTGGGCCCCTCTGTTACTATGACAGCGACTTCACTATCATGGTCGCTGTCTGGATCTTTGGACAGTTTTCCAATTTATTGGGTCTCACCCACATTGAACCACATGGACATTCGCCTTCAGTGGTTACTGTTTTACTCTTTGTTTATAGTTTCTTTTGTTGTTGTTTGGAGTTTTGGGGCAGCAAATAGGGAAATATGCCAAATCTCTTTCAATTTGATCGACCATTTTGCCTGGAAAGCGCTAGGAAAATAAGAACAAATTGTGCTCCGTTGGCTGCGATTTTAGAATTGAAATCAGAATGTCATTGCCTCAAAACCTAAGGCTGCTCTTCTGTTGCTTCTTAGACTCCTTCACTCCTGATGTCTGAACACCTCATCATTCCTTATTATTATTAGTTAGTGAACATGGCAAGAGATCACTGTTTGAGAGTGTTTGCAAATTGAAACTCCATTTGACAAATCTGAAAGGAAATTATATATTTAAAGAAAAAGAACCATACTCCCTCTCAAATCACACACCACTTATAAAATTATGTGGTTATACTTTTTAAGTAAATCTGTCAGTCTCCTTCTTAAGGTTTGGCCTTTTGTTATATTATTATGCTGCTGGTTCTGATGCAAGTACAGGCTCCTAAAAGAATGCAGGCATGCCTTTCAAAATGCCAAAAATTGGTTCATTTATATTTGATATTTGGCTGTCAGGAAAGCGAAGGTACCAAGAAGTCATTAATTAAAGTCCAAGTAATTTTCCCACCAGAAAAACCTGAAAAGCTTGCTGAGAGGAAAAACAGATTGAAAAAACCCGCCTACAGTTCTGATTTCATGTGAATAGAAGTAATATTTCTCCTGCTTGGAAAAAATAAGCACCAAGGATTGCCTTTGGCATATATCAGCTATCATCATCACGAATAAAAACAAATTGCATAGTTAAGTTCTGAAGGAGGTTTCCCTGTTTTGGGTCCCAAAGTTAAACTGTCAGAATCTCACCTGGGTGAGGGTGTTACTCTGCTTGGTGAGGGAGAAATGGAAATGTATACATAACATCTGTTTCCACCCTCACGGGGTGTGCTGCAGGTCAATGCTGACGGCACTACCTGGCAATGGCTCCAGACCCACAGATCAAGGGCGCAGTTCTCCACAACCCTGCCCTTACCACAGACACCAGGGGCCCCTTGGGGTCCCCAGGCCACCTGCACCAATGGTCTCTATTTCTGACCACAATTCCGCCTATAAAGTTGGGGTTCTCATGACCCTTTCAGTTGAATAATTTGCTAGAGTGACTCACAGAATTCAAGAAAGTGCCATACTTGTGAGTCGTTTTGTTATAAAGATACACATAGGCAAGGGCTGGGAGGGGGCACAGAGCTTCGTGCCCTCTGCCTGTGGCTTTAGGGATGTCAACAGCTCATCCACCGGAAGCCCCATTGAGCTTCATGCCCAGTTTCGTTGGGGTTTCTTTACCTGAGATGACTCATTCAATCACTGGCCACAGGACTGGACTCAGACTCCAGCCCCACCCTCCCCACAGAGGCCAGGTGTGGTAGTTCCGGCGACCAGCCCCATCCTGAAGCTGCCTGGAGGCCACATGCGTCACCTCAGAACAGAACACAGACCCTGGTCACTCAGGAAACTCCATGGGGCTTGAAGCTCTGTGCCCGGACCCAGGACAAAGATTGGAGCCAGCCAGGAGGTCCTACTCCATACAGAGTCTCTAGCCTCCACTCTACTCTGCAAAAGGCACACACAACCAAGACACAGATGTAGCCTGTATGCTACCACAAAGCCCATATAACGACAAGTCACGCACAGCGTCTGCTCTTACTGCCCCCGTGTCGAGCGCAGGTTGCTCAGTGCGCATCATTGTCAAACGTCTCATGTCCCTCCCAGCTCTGTTGTTAAGTGCTCAAGCCTTTCCCCGGCTATGTGTCCTGATTTCTGCCAAACTACATCAACGTATAGGACACGTGAGCTCTGCCCATCCTCCAAGTTGCAGTTCTAATTGTTTTTATTCTTTTCTACACCCCTGTCAACCCTGACTTTCATGTAAAAAATTGTTCCCTCAACACAGAAATTTGGAGGCTTGTACTTCAAGCTGGTTTCTTGCTTTTCCTTTCTTTCCCCCCATCTTGGGCCAACTAACTAACTAGCAGTTTACTCCTGGTTAACTATTGGCCCTTCCCTTTCCCATAAGCGTCTTCTCAACAAAGTGAGATTTTTCTCTTAGGAAAGGAGCTACGGTGCCTAGGAAATCAAGGATGTCACAGCCTTTCCGTCCTGAGGACTCCATATTCATGGGAAAGGCTTCGAGCAGCCCAGACTCCACAGTGAATATGCTAACGTAGAAGGTCATGGATCGAAAGGGCCAATGGACTTTTCTGGAAGTACTTTTGTTTTCTCAAATAGTTTATTGGAGTAAAGGCCCCTGGTATACAGTGATTTACTGGGTTATAAATTTTTCAGTCTTTCAGGTAGCAGACCACTGTTGCATGGCTTTGTGACTAAATTTGTTCTGTCCTCAGGACATCATAATGAAGGTAATAATTTTTAAAAATTGAGGTTAAATTCACATAACATAAAAAGTGAACATTTAATACGTTCCCAATATGTTGTTTAACCGCCACCCCTGTCTACTAGTAGTTCTAAAACATGTTTATCACCCCAAAAAGAAACCCATACTCATTAAGCAATTCAGAGGGTAGTTATTTTTAAGCCAAATCTCTGTTTTCAGTCCTCCACTTAACAACTCTTATGCCTACTGTGTTAAGGATGCATGTTGAGTACTTTCTTCCTGTCTCTTATTTTTTCCTAAATGGGTTGTATATGGTCATAGGAAGATTCTGCCCAGCTGAATCTGGTTAGTCAACTAGGAGGGTCTACTCCATACAGAGTCTCTATCCTCCACTTTATTCAGCAAAAGGCAGACACACAGCTAATACACGGGGAATGTTGAATGATGAGCTTTACTGTCATAGGATTAGAATGTATATGGTCAAACGGTTGCATTATTTGAACACTTTCCTTAGGCAAGGGAAGTTAGGAGCAACGGGAAATGTGGTTTTATATCTGAGTATTGAGAAAAAGAAAAAAAAAGGAAATGGAGCCCTTTGCAATGGAGCTGGAGCTGCCATGTCAGGAAGATGGCCTGGCGCATCTTATGCCTAACATCCTGGAGTGTTAGCACAGGGCAAACTCACCTTTGTGCTAGGCCCATGCAATCTTGTGCCCCAAAGAACTGTTTGCAAGGATAACAAGAAAGCAGACATGAGGTCCACCAGACTGAAAATTAAAAACATTACTGAGAGTTGGCGTCACTCTGTTACGTCACCTGCACCGATAGCAGTGCCCTCCTTCTGTGGATGTCAATGTTCCTTCCCTTTCCTATAAGCACCCATCACTTCTGTCTCCTCATCAAAACAGTTTTGGCTTCTGCCTGAATCAGTGCCTCCCACACAGCTATTCCTTGATCTTAAATAACTGCTTGCTACCTCTCACATCAAAAAGTCTTAGGTTATCATCTTATATAATAAAAGGGTAATATGCAAATTGACCCTAACATTGGAATGACCGGTCGCAATGATGTGCACTGACCACCAGGGGGCAGATGCTTAATGCAGGACCTGCCCTCTGGTGGTCAATGTGCTCCCACAGGGGGAGCTCCACTCAGTCACAAGCCAGGCTGATGGCTGCGAGTGGGCCTAAGCCATCAGTCTGACATCCTCTGAGGGATCGTGGACTGCGAGAGGGTGCAGGCCGGGCTGAGGGACCCCCTCCCCTGAGTGCATGAATTTTCATGTACCAGGCCTCTAGTGATTATATATTAGCTTTCAATATAGAATATATATATTTAATACACATATGTTAGCCTTCAATGTACCTATTTGCTTATACATGCATATCCATATGAAAATGCAATTGTTTACACACATTTATGCACATAAACACACCTGTTAGCGTGTAGGTACCTATGCGTGAGCTGTGTGTACATTATTCAAACCCTGCCAGGGAGCTGCTGTGCTCAGATGCAGAGACTCAGACAAGAGGATAAAGTCATTGGCATGCAGGCTCCCGCTGGGGGCCGGCTGGGCGGCATCAGAGGGGCTCTGTGCCTCCACAGCTCACCCTGAGGGGCAGGTAAGGCTGCCCTCACTGCACCAGGGCTGATGTGCTAACTGTGCAGAAACCTTCGTGAACGCACTTGTGGGCGGTAGCACTGTTCTCTGAGTCAATATTTAAACTCCGAGATGCCTCCCCCTTGTAACGCCTTTGAGCCTGAAATTTAATATCTTGTGAGGGAGATTACATCAAAGCAGAAAAACACAAGAAATGTAGGCCGCGCTGTTTTCCCTGCTGAACGCCCCCCTCCGTGTGCGAAGCCACGGCTCAGCTCGGGGAAGTCTGGGAGGCGACTTTCTCCCACCAGGTGACACCCACCTCTGCCCGATTTTAACCTCCCCCAGGGCCCCCCTTGTGTGCGTCCCCTCCCTGCACCCAGGGAGGCCCAGGGAGCCTCTGCCACAGCTCACACACCTGCCTCCAGGAGGAGGGCACAGCGCCCTGTACCAGGGAAGCTGTGGGTGACGCTAATGCCCTGGAGGGAGCAGCTCTCAGGGCACATAACTGAGGCAGAGGGCACTGCACCGGGCAAGGAGCACACTCCCCCTGGGGTTCACAGGGGTGCAGGCCTAGAGCTCGCTGTGTGGGGCATGGGCGGCCCTCCAGCCTGCGGCTGAGCTCCAGAGTGGGAGCCTCAGAATCCAGTGTTCCCTGCTCTCCCTCCACCATCTGTTCCCTCACATCCCCAGTTATCTCAGGCTCAGTGCTTCCTAAACATGCACACGTTCACGCACACGGACATGTCCCCCTGCTCTGGGCTGGCCACACGTGCTTGCCCCATTGGCCATCTGTCTCCTACGCTCTGGCCTTTCTCATCGCCACCCCTCTAGGCAGGGCACCCTACTTGCTGCAAGCTGAGGGAGCAGAATAAAGCTTGAGACTCTAAGTGCCAGCCCCTAGCCAGCGCCGGGCCTTCCCCAGCCCTGGGGACATGTCCTCTCACCCCCTGTCTTCCTCCATGACACCTGCTGTTCCCAGGGCCTGGAGGGGAGGAGCCAAGCCATGGCGGTGGGAGGGGACCATCCTGACAGGGTGGCAGGTGGTGGAGGGTGGAGCAGGCTCTGGGAGCCCGTGGGAGGAGGGAGGGGAGGACAGTGAGCTGGGTGGCAGTTGGAGGGAGACAGGGAAGGCGCATGGAGGAGGTGGGAGGCAAGAGAGTTTTAAAATGTGTTTGTTTTCCTCTTTGCTTTGGGCCAGAGCAAAGGCAAGTGGTGCCGGGAGTGCTTCCCGTCCCCTATGGGCCTGGGCCCCAGTGTGGAGAGCCGGCTCTGCACTGGGGTCTTGAGAGGGAGCTGTGGCTCCTCCATAGTCCTGGGTGTCACCTGAGCACCCACTGGCGTGGCAGAGGGCCCCAGGAGCATGGGGACGTGTGGGGTTGGAGACAGACAGATGTTGGGGAGCTCACAGCCCCAGTGGTGGGGGGCAGCCTGATTCAAGGCCTTGCCTCTGACCTGGCAAGCTGGGCTGGATCATGTCACTCCCGCACTGAATGTCTGCGTTGTGTGTGATTACTTCCTATAAAAGGGGGAATGAGGGAGGACCCAAGTGCCCATGACCCTGAAGGAGAGAGGGAGACACTTCAGTAACATGTCAATGGCACCTGTGCCCCTGAGATCGGGTCCGAGAGGATGTGGCTGACTCACACCTGGGATTCACACCGCCAGTGGCTCGAAAAGGCCAAGTGAGCGAGAAACATTACTACTGAGGGAACTGAAGGTCCTAAAAACTGCTGTTTTAGAAAGAATGACCCTCCTACTGGCTTCTGGGAGAAAAGGGGTCTCCACCTCCTCTCTCCACCCACTCTCCACCTCCCTATTTCCGCCAGTCCCAAGAACTGCTGGGTATTTCCACGTTTCCTCTTCAACATCATCACATTGGAAACACCGCCTCATCTTTCCATTGCATCATCAGTAAAATAGAAACACCAATGGCTTGGGTGTCTCCAAAATCAGGCAGCTGAGGCCGACGGACGCTCTGCGTGGCCTCCAGGGGTGGCTCAGGCTGACTGTTCCTGCACTGAGTTAGTGGGGGTGGAGTGGCAGATGGACCGAGACTGGAGCGAGAAGCCTGGGGCAGGGCCGCCACCCTCTGGCACCTCCCACCACTGCTGCAGAGGAAGAAGATTGGTGTCTGCTCAGCCTTCCTTCTCCTGCCTGGCGTTACCTAGAGCAGTGGTCCCAGCCTCCCGACAGGGCAGACTTAGTAACGCCTGGAGACCTTTGGTGTCACAACTGGCATCTAGTGAACCGAGGTTAAGGCTCCCATTAAAAAATCCTGCAACTCGCAGAAGTCCACAAGGAAGACGTGCCCAGCTCCCAATGTCAATGGCACCCGAGCTGAGAAACCCCGATCCAGCCCTTCCCGGTGCCAGGGAGAAGGTGTGGGTGTCGGAGATGAGCTTCTCACCAAGCATGTCAGGGACAGTCATCAGGAGGTGAGGGTCCAGGTGATCGCCAAGACCTTAGACAGCGGTTCTCAACCTGTGGGTCGCGACCCCTTTGGCGGTCGAACGACCCTTTCACAGGGGTCGCCTAAGACCATCGGAAAACACATAAATAATTACATATTGTTTTTGAGATTAATCACTATGCTTTAATTATGTTCAATTTGTAACAATGAAATTGGGGGTCACCACAACATGAGGAACTGTATTAAAGGGTCGCGGCACTAGGAAGGTTGAGAACCACTGCCTTAGAAGGAAGGGGAATGAGTGTGAGAAAACAGACCTCGTCTCAGTCCCATTTGCTCGAAGATCAGTGACAACCTGTACAGATGTCAGACACCCAGGCTGATCCTTACTCACTGTGGTGCTGCTCTGAACATGGTTGTGTGTTTCTACCAGTAAAATCCCTTAAACTCATGTTGGCTCTGGAGTTGGAAGGGGAGGAGATTGAGTTCTTCGGAACGGGCCATAGGGTGAGGGACTCAGCAGTGAGTGCAGGGGACAGCAGAGGGAGGTGACAGAAGCACTTGGAGGGACATGGAGGGGAGAAGAGGGGATGTTCGCATCCATGGAGATGTGGCTCAGGACATTAAATTGCATGAGGATTACAGTCCGTTTTAGGCCCTGTGACCTCAGAGCTGGGATCTCTGATTCCAACTGAACATACTCATACTCTCAACCAGGAGAAAGTGTCTTTGAACTTGAAAGATGTTTTCCAGGAAGGACAAGCACATGCCTCATAGTGACTGCCCTCTCCTGCTTCGGATCAAAGGGTGCTTGTCTGCTAACAGTGGGACTGAAACGATAGGCTGTGTGGGGACCAAGGTCAAATACGGTCGTCTGCATAGATTGCGTCCTGAGGCTCCGGCAAGGTGGCCCCTCTCAGCACCCACTCTGGAGCCTCCCTGCCCTCATCCTGGGCACAGGGCCCCAGGAGTGAACATGCAGAGGAGACTGCGTCGGCTAGAGTAGAGAGGACAGAACCAGTCTGGTGAGTGGTGTGAGTGGGTGGGTGACAGAGGGATGGGACACCAGGGTTATGGGGGGGCGAGAGAACCTGCCTCCAGGTGGGGCTTCCAGAACCCGTTTCGGAAGCACACGGCAGAACATCTGGGTAAGGGAAGGGCTACTCCTGTGATCGGTGCAATTAGCTAGTTATTAATATCTATAAAGGGAAGAAGCAGAGGGGAGTCAGTCACTGTGGGCGTGGTCACCTGGCAAGCTCACACACATGTTGCTGCTCCAAGGGGATTGCTCCTCCCTCCCCCATCCCGTACTGGACTGCTGCGGGGAGAAGGGAGAGAGGGGCACACGTGCAGTGAAGTCGGGGTGATGTAGGGAAGGTGCTGGCCTGGGGAACACTGGATTGGCCAGGAGGTGGGCCCCCTCAGAAACGTGTGAAATCTTGCAGAGTTAAAATCCCCACGGGCGCCCACTCTCTTGTGTGCTCTTGCTCTCTCTTGCTCTCTCTTGCTCTCTCTTGCTCCAGGACTCACACTCGCCTGTGCGCTCACCTGTTCTCCCTCCACAGCCCTGTGGCCTTAAGCAGCTGCATGGCCATGGCCCTGAGGACCCCACAGGCAATGGACTGCGGCTGGGAGCACAAGCTGAGCCGGCCAGACGCGGGGCTGGACTGTGCTCTCACAGGGAGCAGACACGGCGGGCAGGGGCCTTCATTCAGGCCCCGCCGAGGACACGGCTGGGCTTTGTCCCTGGCAGAGACGGGACCCTCGGAATTTTTCATCATCAATAAAGCTTTCCACGAACCCCCATCCTCCCGTGGGGGCCTCAGGAAATTCATGCGGCTCAGGCAGCCACCACACTGCAGACACGTGAATGGCGCAGACAGGAGTGGGAGTGGGGCTCCAGGATGGGCAGCAGAACACGGGGTCAGAGGGCCCTGCAGCCTGGGGAAGGCATGGTGGCCAAGCCTCCCTCCCTGTCCCACTCGCCTGCTGCCACGCACAAGACCAGGTATGTGATTGTAACCCACACTGCCCATGCACCCACATGGTGAGACCTCCTTTGCTGTAGCTGACATGTTCCCAGGAGCTCGGGGTGTAGGGGAGATACATCAGCCGGCCACGACCATGCAGTGAATTATTACAAAAGTTTATGTAAGACCCGCCTACCAAGGTTCCCTTCGGACCGCAATTCCAGGCTGTGTGCACACCTCTGGACACCTACAATCCTCACCGCCTGGCTCAGCTCTCAGGCCCGGGACAGACCTGCCTGCTCCATGTTACCGCGGATGACAGCACGGAGCAGGACTGGTGTTCTTGGCAGGGTCCCTGTCTGCCTATTTAGAGGCAGGGCTGGGGTCTCTACGAGATCAGGCTGTCGCTTCACTGTGGTCAGCGGCTGGGCAAGAAAGTGCTGGTCACAGACCGGCACACGCACAGCAATTTCCTCCAATGTGGGGGTTTCAGCTGCACTATTTGGAGCAAGTCTACATGTGAAATTATCCATTTCCAAGATGCAAACAGAGGTTAAAATGTCAAAGGGCAGTGATAAGAAGGTTGGAAGTCCACAGCGAATGCTGTGGCGAGTGAGGGCGATGCACAGGTGAGTGAGGACCCACTGGGAATCCCAGTCACACCCCTCCTGCCTCCCTCCCTTGCCGCCTGGCTTCTCTTGGCTCCTATGAGTTGCCTCTTTCCTCCTTCGAAGTTCCTCTCTGGGTCCTTTTCACATATATGTTTTTCTGTGTGTTTTTGTCATGTATAATTTTGCTGTCTCTCTATTTCTCCCTCCACATCTGTTTTTCTTTTTTCTCTGTGTTTTTTTCTTCCTTATCAGGCTCCCTCTTCATGTCAACAATGTAACATAAAAATATTTTGAAGTATTACCCTGTATTTATTAAACTTGATTTCAATGAAACATTTAAAAGCCTGTTAATATCTATGTCTCTTGTTTGCCCTTTTATTTTTTAAAAATATACTTTTATTGATTTCAGAGAGGAAAGGAGAGGGAGAGAGAGATAGAAACATCAGTGATGAGAGAGAATCATTGATTGGCTGCCTCCTGCATGCCCCACACTGGGGATCGAGCCCGCAACCCAGGCATGTGCTCTGGCTGGGAATCAAACCGTGACTTTCTGGTTCATAGGTTGATGCTCAACCACTGAGTCACGCCAGCTGGGCTTGTTTGCCTTTTAAAAAAATGACTGAAGTTGATTAATGGCACATGAGAGAAAGGAACATTCCCCATTCCTGTTCTAGAAGATGAAGAGGTCACCCACGCCATTCCCGGTCTTGCCCAGCCACCCGCAGCAGTCGACCCCTATGGTGATGGAAGACTCGGGCTTTCCCCCCGGTTCTAGTTAAACATGGATGTTCTAGGAACCAGATGGCGTTTGCTCTGCAGTTGAACAAGCAAAGCATTTCCTGGCTCAAGAAAGCCATTCTGTGCACCGTGTCCTGGGCATTTGTGGTTCTGTTTATGTCCCTTTCCTCTGGTGGCCTTGGGTTTTACGCTCCCATCAAATTTAGTGTGTAGCACTTGTGTGTTAATCCTTTGATTAACTGGTTGGTTCTCCCTACATAATTATGTATTTATTTCCTTGTAGATTTCCTATGTAGAATGAATGTGGAGCTGTATATAACATTATTCATGAGTTTAACTTTGATGAAATATTTATCAGTATTGATTGCCTGATGAACTCTCATAGCGAGAGCCTAAAAGAGTTAGAGCATGTCTTATGCATTTTTATAATGCTCTATATCTTTGTAAGGATCAGTGAACTGGAATGGTGAGTAGAATTCCAAAGTCTGGTCTCAAATTTTGAAATTTCCTTGTGTATTGAACACATCTGTGTGATTTTTCTTTCTTTTTTTTTTTGTTAATCCTCACATGAGGATATATTTTCATTGATTTTTAGAGACCTGGAAGGTAGGGGGAGAAACAGAGAGAGAGACATCATCGATGTGAGAGAGACACACCAATTGGTTGCCTCCCACACGTGCTCCGACCAGTGTTGGTGATCGAGCCTGCAACTGAGGCGCATGCCCTTGACCTAAATCAAGCCTAGGACCCTTCGTCCACGTGTGGGCCAACACTCTACCCACGGAGCCCAACCGGCCAGGGGCGTGTGATCTTTTCATAAAGACAAAGCAACTTAGAAGAACGAATGCACCCTTTCATCTACCCAAGGGTTTGGAATTCAGTTTTGATAGAATTCCCTTAAGCCAATGGATTTATAGATCAGTCATTACAGTTATTGCAGAGGCAAACCTGAGATCTAAAACCAACCAACCAGAACTCCAACGAGCGGCTCTCATTTAAATGCATTTGGATCCAACAGAGGTATAAAAATTAATATACCATTATTGAAGAACCAGTAGGCCCCTTAGAGTGCCTTCAGTGCTCCACAGCTCAGTAAGGCGAGTCAAAAGTAACCTTCACTGAATTTCTACCAGGAGCCTCATTGCGAAACCAGCATTACAACTCCAGTGCTACACTAGCATGATTCCCTTACACACTCAAAACTCCCTTCGTTGACAGTGACGCCAGGCTCCAAGCTAGCCATCTTTCCAGCTCTCAGAGGCTCTGCGGGTCTTTTGTGTTGGTGTCCTTGGACTTGGAGATTAGAACTGAGTTTGCTAAAGTGCTGACACTGTGAATTAGTTGGTGCTGTCCGCGGTCCCACTCCGTATTTTGATGACACAGGCTCATCAGCTTTGCAGTGGTACGGGTAACCTCACTACGCATTTCAGTCAGGCAGGAGAAGAGCTTTAAGATCCTTTCCCCTCCAGAGAACCCATCTGGGGGTCTTTAAACCCCGTGGCAAAGCCTTTGCACATGTTTCATGTAGAAAGAAGGGTGGAGCAGAGAGGGCAGGGGGTGATACAGAACAGAGAGTGGAAGAGAGGCAGTAAATATCGTGGGCAGTTGGTCTTCACCCATCCCTTTGAGTCATTGTGTAAATGGTGGAATTAGTGTGTGTCAAGACGGATGAAACTGGCCAGGGGTTCTGGGTGAGGAATGAAAGAAATGCAGTGTAAAGAACTTTTTAACATTATCTTTTCTAGGTGAGGGGCAGACCTTTGGGGATAAGGGCTCATTGGCCAGCTACAAAAGGACACTTGTATTTTAATAGCTCCATGAATTGAGGAGTGGTAGAAGAGGAAGCAGGTGCCCAGTTAAATGTGGCAAGATTAATAGTGACTTTTGCAGGTCAAATTGAATAAGGTGTTCATGGCCCTAATGGGAATGGAGAAGTGTTTGCAAGCTTCCCTTGAAACTTTAGAGATGAAATCTAGCACCAGGGACAGTGTTTATTTTCAAACAAAAACAGTCCGCATTGTCTGCTTATTTCATAGCCACATGGTCTTTTTTTGTTCTTAATTCTCACCCAAAGATATTTTTCCATTGATTTTTAGAGAGAGTGGAAGGGAGAGGGAGAGATAGAAAGACACATCCATGTGAGAGATACATCTATTGGTTGCCTCCCGCACGCAGCCTGACTGGGGCCAGGGATCGAGCCTGCAACCAAGGTACATGCCCTTGACTGGAATCGAACCCGTGACCCTTCAGTCCATAGGCGGACACTCTATCCACTGAGTCAAACTGGTTAGGGTGCCATATGGTCTTTAATATTTAAACTTCAACATATAGAATTGCATTTCTCATTTTGTGGGAGGATTTATTTTAATTAATTCTTCTTTCTTCTTAAAAAAATATGTATTCTATTTATGTAGCTTAAGAGCTTAGAGCATTATAGCACTGATCCACACCAAAGCTAAATCATTCCAAGCTACTTACACCTCAAGCACTCCATTTTTAATAGTTCTGTTTGAAATTTCGGATCAACACCTGGAAGGTTTAATGATCATAAATAAGACATCCTTCCCTCTCTTTCGATTCTCCAGCCTATGCAATATCTGCCCATAAAACTTCAGCTGACCTGGTCCAAACTTGCCCAAGGTCAGGTTGAAATAACTCTGGGTCTTGATTCATACATTCAGTAACCACTTTGGCACAGAACTTGACCCCGTGCAAGATGGGTTTCTGAATCATGCACCATGTACCATCGACACAAGGTGACCTGTGTCAAACAGACCTTGGCTATCGCAACAGTGAAAGGCAAGTCAGATCGTCACAAGGGCATGTGGTTTGTGTGAGAGTTTGCGGTTTCCCTTGCAAAACTAGAAATCAAGAATAAATTCCAAGTTACTCACTCATGGATTCTGTCAGCTTGGCCATTGCTGCAGGTACTTCTTTGTGCTTTTCCTGGAGGGGAGAAGAAAAGACAGCCATGTAGGAAACATGTTTCAGATATGCATGAACACAATGGGTCTGTTACAGCTCTCTCTCTCCCTTCTTTTCCTACGTTAAAATGTGCTCGCCAATGATGAAAGGAATAAAAAAATCTCACACTATAGCTATACGATCAGTTGGTCACAGAGAAGAGATTTGGGGGCCATTAAAGAACGTGCCCTGCTGTTGGAAGTGCGCGTCTGTCGCAGTGATCTTGGATAAATATAATTGGTGACGCATGGCCGGCTTCCGGAACCTCTCTGACACGGGAGTTCTGACATCCATATGCCAGTCCTTTGCTCTCTATTTTCTCCTGTGGAAGCTTTTTGGTATTTTTGGAGCTGGTATTTTTGTAGTCATTTGGTTTCTTTTTTTCCCTAAGAGCTAAATAGATTTTATACATTTTTCTTTGTCTTGCCTTTTTGACTTCCTGAAATCTTTTTTAAAGGTCGTCACTTTTGATGGGTTTATAACCTTATCTATTTTGGGCTAAAAACATTTTGTTTCAACTGGGTAGAGGTGGCGGCCCACTGAGTGTGAGGGCCAAGAATGCGTGCAGAAATGGAACCTGTCCCAGTGAAGAGGTTACGTAGGCGAGATTAAGAATGATGGTCATCATTACTACACAGCTCCCTTCACTGTCTTCATGCTTCTTTCATTTCCTGGGGTTCCTGACATGGATCGTAACTGAAATTCTGGCCACTATTATTTTACTTTTTGAAGCCTTATTCTTTTTCTGATTATTAAACAATGCATGCCTATTACTTAAAAACTCAGAAAATATTGAAAAAATGATAAATTATAGTCATCTCATAATACCATCTGTAGAGGAAACCACTATTATAATTTGGTGAACACATTTCTGTTTTCATTTCAATACCTGTGAATATTTACAGACAGGGCACTATGATCCCATTTCTATAAATATAAATATGTATACTCTGCATACAATGTTGTAAGTTGCTCTTTCACTTAACACCCCATCCTCCATCTTTCTATGGCAATAATGTTAGAATGCATCATCATCGTTTGAATGACTGCGAAGCATCTGTCATGGCTTATCCCACAATTTCCTTAACCAAGTCCCAGTTTATTTGCATATAGTTTTTCACTGTTTTACACAAGGCTGTGAGGCAGCATCCTTGAGCCCAAATCTTTGTGCACTTGGCCTTCTAAGGGCTAATAAATCTTAGGGCTAGGTATGGCTTGGCCAAAAGATATGACTATTAAGAATTTTGACAACTGTCCCCACAAAGTTCAGGTCTGATAATGTATAGAAGTGTTTGATTCCTTACATTCCTGTCACTTGCGAATGGCATTACTACGTCCCCCACCCCCACTCTTTGCCAAAGTGACAGTAAAAAAGTGGGATCTTGCTATTTTATTCTGTCCCTTTTCTTTCTCTGACCCTTTTTATGGACAACCAGGCATTCTGTCCCAGCTAATCGGTACATCCCCGGCGCTTAGCTTCCTGGTGCTGTGCCCCAGCCCCCGTGGCATCAACAACAATGTCTGAGAAGCCAAAGGAGGCAGCTATCTTTGCCCACGGCCATAGCGCAGTGCTGAGCTCACCACAGTTGCCTGGCCAGCACCTGAGTGATGTGTCACAGCTTGAGTTTAGAAGGACAGCTAACAACCCCATTATTCATGGTCTGGTGTTACTATCCCCAAACTAAAGAGTCTGCTTTGAGTGTCAAGAAACAACGTTGAACATCACAAGTCAATGCTCGATTTTCACAAGCCCTGTATTCATAGCAGTGAAATCAGGGCACCACCATCTCTTATTTAAACTAATCACTGAGAAAAGAAAGAGCTAAGGACCCATCATCCACCATCCTGCCTGCCATGTGGTTTATGTCGACATGTAGAGAAGTAGCCCCATTGTTGGGGAGGCTAAGAGTGTCGTGTAGCAGAGACAAACAAGGCAGGAGCAAGGAGCCTGTCACAGCCACGCAGGTCCACAGGAGCACACAGACTTCCTCAAAGACAGGTGGACCCCAGTGGTTTGTGAGAATTCATGCATAGAAGCAACTCCATGGTGAGAGCTCAGCGGACTTCATCCTTGACCTTGGGACTTCATCCTGTCTCTGCCTGCTCCGTCCTGGATTCTCCACTTCCCCTCTCAGTCCTGCTGCGGTTCCATCTCTCCTGTGTCCTGCCCTGCCCCCCGCCCCCTTTCTCTGGCACCTTGCCCCATAGTCCTCACTCTGGGACACTGATCGGCTTGGCTCAGCCCTCCTCGATGGCTCCAGTGGTGAGACTCCCCAGACCACAGGCTCCCAGGTCCCCCCCATCTCATCCTTATAAAGCTCTGTCCAGTCTGCCTGTCCTCTTGTGGCCACCACTTTGCATCTGGTGACCTAGGACCCTGCCACCTTTTGTACCCCAGTCTCCTGCTGGGTGGTCCTTGCAGCTATTTTTAAAAAAATATTTTTATTGATTTCAGAGAGGAAGGGAGAGGGAATCATTGATCGGCTGCTTCCTGTAGGCCCCCCACTGGGAATGGAGCTTGAAACCCCGGGCATGTGCCCTGACCAGGAATTGAACCATGACCTCCTGGTTCATAGGTCAACTCTCAACCACTGAGTTATGGCAGCCAGGTATTGCATTTATTTCTAGTCAGGTGTGTTGGATAGCCTAGTCCTGAGAAATCAGACACCACCGATTTCGGCACATTTCTCTTCCCTGGAGTTAAACAGAAACCACTGACATGGATGGGGTAGGGGACCTTTAAAAATCCTAAATTTCACTCTCTCTTTGACTCATCTATATCATAACTTATGGTGGAAATCATGACATATGTTTCTGGGTGAGTCGTTTAGTCATTCTATGGGGTGTCTTCAAACTCCGTATGTCCTTCCCTCATTATCGGGAAGTTGAGGTTCGCAAGTGCCTGGCACGTGTCCCCATAAGGCATTGACATTTCATTCTCAATCCCAGGCAGACTGTCCTCCTTTCTTAAAGCCAAGAGTTTCCTCCAAAGTACACGTGCTGGGCTTTCAGCGCCAGGAAGAGATTTGGAATGGGAGCACATTAAACATGGAAAAGAGTGTTTTAGAGATTGTCAGGTCCAACCCATGGGCGATGCAATTGGAAAAACTGATGTATATGCCGAGAAGAGAATTTACACCAGGCTGGTCTCTTCCCCTTATCAACAACCTCCACTGCCCCAGAGACCCCGAGGTGCACCACACACAGACACGATTCCTTCTACAACAGCCCCGGTGCTGTGTTCGCCTTCTCTGTGTCCTTTGTCCAAGGAATCTCATTCTCAACAGTATCCCTGATTTCCACCAATGGATGATGACTTCACATTCATTTATCCAGCTCTGACCTCCCATTGAACTCTGGCTCCCTCACTGGACAGCCCCACCCAGATGCTCAGTGGATGCTCCAAACCAACACGGGCAAAGCTACGGTCTATTCCCCAACACTCTCCACCAGCAGCCCTGTCCCCCATCCTCTTCAGCGCCTCCCACCCAGGCAAATGTCACCCAGGGGCCCCTGCTCGAAATCTCTCAGTTCTTCTCTAGCATCTAAGGATGCATTCCTTGCCTTTCAGGCAGGATGCTGCCTGGATATTTCTTTCTATATTCTCTGCCTTTGGTTAGTGGGGTCACCACCCACCTTGTGCCTAAGCCAGAAATGTGGAACACCCCACTTCTCTTTCTAGGATATGATATCTGACCTTCCTTAACTGCTGTATCTTAAAGGGACTGTGACTGTGGCTTCTACCTGCCTCTAGCCTCACTTGCAACACTGAGGGACGGCCCAGAAACAGCCCCCAAAGGCCTATCTAAAATGCAAATGTGACCCAGGCCTGAAATCTTTCCATTCTTCCCTAGCATCTAAGGTGCACTCCTTGCCTTTCAGCCAGGGTGCTGCCTGGATGTTTCTGTCTTCCGCACGCAGACTCCAGTTAGAGGTACCATCCTGCCTTGGCAATCCCTGCTTCCTCTGCCTAGAACCCTCAATTTCCTTTTCCTCCTGTGCTCCCCAAACACATCCTACAAACTCCACTGGACACCATTAACCTCCAGTTTCCCCCTCCTCTTCCTGGCCATCTTTCCGAATTTTATTTCTAAAAATGTTCGTGCTCCAATGTGGCCGTGTATCACATTGTGTAATGTGTTCTGGTGATAGGGGATCCCAGCACCTTTGGAGAAGCCAAGTCTTGCCTCCCAACAGCCCTTTGGAGGCCCCCACCAGCACAGCCATGGCTGGGAGGCAGTGCGTGGTAGACCAGAAGTCTCCACCACTGAAAGGCTTCCTGCCTGCCATGGGTGTACTTATCATGAGTGTCAACAGCTAGTGACCATGCACTAGCTGTTGCATGCCCATTCCAATCTCCTCCATCATAATAGGACCTTCCAGAACCTGGACAAGCCTCTGGGAAGAGCTGGGTGGGTCCTTTTGCTCTAGGAGGCAGTCCACTTACAACTGTACTGTCACACATTTAATGGAAAGCAGAAACATTTGAAGTTTTGGGGATTCATGATGACATATTTAAGCAAAACATGCCCACAGATGTGGAAAAAAAATCCTAAGTGTCTTGTTAAAATCATATGAAACACCTCGGAAGAGTACTGATCCTCAGTGGGAATGTAATTTTCATTTTGTCTGACTGGATTCTCTCCATCACACCTGGAAATGGAAATAAAAGCTCAGTGGTTTGCTTGGTGTGTATGTGTGTGTGTGTGTGTGTGTGTGTGTGTGTGTGTGAGAGAGAGAGAGAGAGAGAGAGAGAGACTCATGAGTCATAGCTTCCAGAGGGTGGAGGGGGTGCTTTCCTATGGGCGGGGCTTGCAAACACACACACACACACACACACACACACACATACACACACACACACACAGCAGGAGTCGGTGACCAGAGTGAGGCTGCATGTTGGGCAGAGCTGGTGCCCTGTTTTCTGCTCCCCAGAAGTTGGCTTTTAAGGATGAAGGGAAAAGTCATCATAGTTGATATATTTCAAACCAGTCAGACTTGCTTGCATCTTGGATATTTTTATCTCTCTAAAATGTGTGCTTATATTCATCAGAAAACTGTGATTTTTTTCAAGTCACAACCATTTAAAGAAACAATTCTATAAAATGGGGAATAACAATGCTATTTCATGGCCTGGTACCCTCATTTGCAGCTCACCTCCAGGTTCAAACAGGGCCCACAAATCTCCCACCTTGTTCTTAGGGTTCCCTGCAGATGGCCCACTGTGGCTCACTGTGGCCCACTTCCTTTCTCCTGACATGATGCCATAGCAGGTTGCCTAAGGACTTATGTAAAAGGAAGACATCACACCCTCATATAGCCAATCAAATAAGTGTTCTTATAATATGGCACCATATATGTTTCCTGGAGCTGCTGCTGCAAAATATAGGCCAGAATATCTAAAAACTATGAATTAGCTTTTTATCTATGAAAAACTAATGGAAATAAGTGGTCAGCATGCAACTATGGTTTGGAACAACAAAAGTAGTAATCCCCCTAACATTTATTTCCCATTGATCATGGCCTGGCACTATACGTGCATTACTAATTCTCACAAGGACCCTATGAAATTGGCACTGTCATTCTCACTTTGCAGATGGAGAAGTTGAGGCTCAGAGAAGTTGAGCAAATTTCCCCAGGTCACACAGCTGGTAAGGAGAAACGTGGGGTATCAAACTCATGAAAGTTCTAACTCATGGAACCAGAGCAGGCTTCAGTGACGAAGAGTGTCAATGTAGGAAGAAAGTGAAAAGAATGATGGGGGAAGGAGAGGAGCTAGTGGAAAGTACAGCATGAGATGGGAACCTTGGTGTCTGAGGAACAGCAGGTGACAGGTGACCTGAGGCCAAGTATGAGAAGAGCAGCAGGGAACTAGCTTAACAAATTAGGGAGTAAACTGTGGCAGGCCGTAGCGTCAGGCTGAGTTGCTCAGGAAGGAGACAGGGCCTGGAGCTGGGGGATGTTTGAAGCTGTGGGAGGAGGAAGGGGGCCAAGGTCTGAAACCTGTGAGAGCACTGTGGGGAGACCCAGACAGCGTACTCCCTCTTGGAAGCCACGGGGCATGGTGGTGTGAAGAATTAAGAACGTGTCTATCAGAAAGTGGTACAATTTTTTTAAAAAATATACTTCTTTATTGATTTCAGAGAGGAAGGGAGAAAGAGAGAGAGATAGAAACATCAATGATGAGAGAGGATCATTGATTGATTGGCTGCCTCCTGCACGCCCCCTACTGGGGATCAAGCCTGCAACCCAGGCATGTGCCCTTGGCCAGAATCGAACCTGGGACCCTTTAGTCCTTAGGCCGACGCAGTATCCACGGAGCCAAGCTGGTTAGGGCGAAAGTGGTACAATTTTATTCTAGATTTACTCAGTAAGAGGCTTCTAAGGTGACTTAAAGTTTTTGTGATTTGGGGCAAAAAAATATCTGAAGGGGAGTGTTGGGAGGAGAATGTAAAATTCTAACTGGGCAGCCCCATCGGTGTGGCTCAGAGGTTGAGCGTCCACCCATAGCTAGGAGGTCATGGTTTGATTCCTGGTCAGGCCACGTGTCCATGTTGCAGGCTCAATTCCTCCAGTAAGGGGCGTGCAGGAGGCAGCTGATCAATATTTCTTTCTCATCATTGATGTTTCTATCTCTCTCGCCCTCTTCTTTTTCTCTGAAATTAATAAAAAATATTTTTAAAGAATTCTTACTGAGGAGGCCGTGCAGGATGCTCTTGGTAATAGAACCTTTGGTGCAAAAGGCTGAGAGCCCTGCCTCAACTGGACACCCTCCCTAAGGTCCCTTAGGTACAGGTCACCCTGCTGGGTTCCCTGTGATGCCATCACTCTGGCCATGTTGACCAGACTAAGGAGGGTCCCAATATGCTGAGGTATGAGGATGTCTTCTTACAAAGAGAAATTAAACATGACCTAAGGCTGTGCTTGTACTGACATCACCTCAATTTATCTTGCTTCACAGGGAGTCTTAGGTGGGAGGAAAGGGTTGGGAGCATCACCTTCATGTTTTCTTGGAAGCATGTTGAGCACATTAACTTATCCTGCCAAGAGGAACAGGTTGTGGAACTAAGAGAGAACTGCTGGACCACACAGTGGACAGAATTTCTCAGAACCCCTCTGCTGCATGTGACCTGCCCTGCTTGATGCCCTGTGGCCACTCTAGACTGCATCAATATTGAGGCACATTTCCTCAATGCCCAGGTGGTTGGTTTCTTGGAAGACTGATGAATGACTCATTCCTCCTTTCCTGGATCCTAGAAATATCATAAAATATAGGACAAGCATGATCACCAAATTTACATCAAGAAGTTTCCTTTAAAGAAAACACTGAGCTAGACTGCAGGGAGATATTGAGGAGACCTGGGCAACTGAAACACTCAGAGCCCTTCCTGCTGACATCACCACCAGCGGACCATTTCCCAGGAGGCATCTGCACTAGGTTGCCATGTGCTCCCCACGATTCCATTGCAAAGTGCTGAATCTTAGAGGCAGCAGGGACTCTCCTCTCGGCCTCACTTCACTCAGCCTATTGCTTCTTTTCTGGGCCAGCAGCTCTCTGAGACTCTTGTCTTGCCTCCAGGGCTATTTTCTAGGACTCCTAAACTTCCAATGATCGATGCCTCTCCCACCTATCTTCATGTGAGGCACAAGCTTTGCTACCCCCGGCTCTGTTCATAAGAAGAAAGGGAGCAGGTGACATATTGTTTCCTTTCTTTTACCTTCACTTTTTTAATTTGCTCGTGATTCAAGTTCTGGACACATTGAGTCCTCCAGTAGTTGCTCTGTATTCCCAGCTTTGCCCCATTCTATAGCAAGTCAGGACCCTTCCCTTTAAGATCTGGCTTACACCTCCCTCCCCAGGCTCATTCCCTATCACTCCTGGCGTCTAAACTATGGTCCATCCAGATGAGCCCCTTTGGTACCTGAATACATTGCAATGCACCATCCCATCTTTCTTCTCCTGCAAAGTTAAGTCCTACTTGTCTTTGAGGACTCAGTTTAGATTTGACCTCTTGGTTGACATTGTCCCTGGCTACCCCTTTCCTAGTGACCATTCTCTTTGAGCCTCAGCATCTGTGCATATGTCTGTTGTAACTTCCTAGAGCTGTGACTTTCAAAGTAACAGAGAAAGCCAGAGGCAATAGTTAAGACAACTTCAGGAACAATTGGAAAACTAAAGAAGGATCAATCCCTTTGTTTCCAAAGAAGAAAACACAAAATCCCCAAACAAAACTGAAGAATGAATAGAATGAATAGCGTTTCCTGGAGCAGTCATGAGTTTCCTGACATGGGATGCTGACTGATAATTTGTACTGAAGGTTTCAGAAGAATTTCTGCTCCAGAAAATGGTGAAATGAAATGACTTGTAAGAAGCCTTCTAAAATTGTTTTAGGGATGTGGTCATACTTCGAGGAAAAAATTCCTGATTCCTTTTAGTTTTGTTTATACGGAGTTGTTTCTTTTATTCAGTCAGAGGTGAGTGGTGGGGCAGTGGTGGAGATGACATGGGATTGATGATAGGGACAGACTAGTTAGTTACTTTGACAGTTAAGAGATGTTTAGAAAAAAAAATCACCTGACCTGCCTTGTTTTAAGGCAGTGATGGCGAACCTATGACACGTGTGACAGAGGTGACACGTGAACTCATTTTTTTGGTTGATTTTTCTTTGTTAAATGGCATTTAAATATATAAAATAAATATCAAAAATGTAAGTCTTTGTTTTATTATGGTTGCAAAGATCAAAAAATTTCTATATGTGACACGGCACCAGAGTTAAGTTAGGGTTTTTCAAAATGCTGACACGCCGAGCTCAAAAGGTTCGCCATCACTGTTTTAAGGAGTCACTCAGGTCAGTGGCGAGATTAATATGGTCATTAGGATGCCTTATGTGTGCCTACTGATGCAATGTTGTATTAGGGATCCTTATGCAAAGGCACCGTGGCAGGTTATTGGTTACCCAGATAAATCAATTGTTCAGTTGCTTTTTGACTGGTGCCTATAGTTTTCATGGGAGCCAGTTTCCTACCCTAGTGCTATACTCTGTGGTGTGACACAACTTGTCGTGTTCTCCTTCAAGAACTGACTAGGCTGTAATGAAGAGCAAGGAATTAATTAATCAATTAATTCATGGCTTGGCCTTGTGAGGCTTTGACAATGCACAGCCTCCGGGAGGGCCATGATCACGTTTTTTGACAGTTGAATAATAGAATACTGAAGTTCAAGACTAAGCTGCCCAACATTGGATAACCCATGTGTAAATCCCCCAATCAGACGGAAACCCAGTGGAGCACAATAACAATTCCATCCCAAACTAGGCCATTCTTGGGCACTGTCAGTGTCCAGGGAAGTGCTTGTCCTCGAAACAGAACACCATCCCTACTGTACTGGGTCACCGGGGAGCCAAAAGGGCATCTGAGAGCCCCGATTATTGCAGCCACCCAGGAAGTCAGCCTGTTACTTATGCATGCCAGAAATGGTGTAGGGAACAAGGAGCTGTGATTCTTCAACCTGTCATCTGTGTCAATAGTGATAAAAGATACTAATCTGAAAGAATATTTGAAAAATATTACTTTGCAAAATTCAATTTCATAACCAAATGTGACATTTACTGGGCTGGAGAATGAGGAACATTTATTGATATAAATCATATCATTTTCTTGTGCTTCCTGCCACGTATTTCAAGCTTGAACTTCTGTTTGGGCAGAGGAGGGAAAGGAGAGAAATGTTACCCCTTCATTAGATACCTCACAACTGATTCTCAGCAGCACAGATCTCTGAGAAGAAAACACCACTCCACTCTCCATTTTTTTTTTTTTGTTCCTCTGTCCCTTCTTTCTCTATATTTATAATTCATTTCTTATTTCAGCTTCTGAGAAGATAGAGTAGGTGTACTTTTCCCTATTTTTCCCACTAAGTACAACTACCCCCTTCACCCCAGATATTGTATATAAAACAAATACATAAAGTAGAGAGCAGAAGACCTACCAGCCAGAGACCTTGGAGCCTGAGGAACAACATGGTAGTGAGTCTCTCTCTCTCTCTCTCTCTCTCTCTCTCTCTCTCTCTCTCTCTCTCTCTCTCTCTCCACGTTTCTTATATTCCAGACTGGATACTATGCTGGAGAAGCTGGCAACTTGGAAATGTCATGGGTACAGACAAAAATGCCTCAAGAAAAGTCTGCCCTCTGCGGAGGAAAGGGGCCACACGCTGACCTGACAAGCTCAGGGGAGGCCTGCATGGCAGTCTTGCAAACTCAGAGGCCTAAAGTCACCACAAAGGATGGTCTGAAATTAAACTTTAACTAAAAACAGTTATGGTGGGCAGTTACGTCCGAGGCCAGTATCTTCACTGACAAGGTCAACCTTTACCTTAACTGAGCCTATCTGTCTTTTTGCATCTCTGATAACATCCCTGTGAAATGTCTGGGTAACTTGTAACTTCCCTTTTTCTGGAGCCCCTGGGGCACAACCAAATGTGCTGGGCACCAGGACAGACACCACAAATTCCTTCATTATCATGTTAATTGTTCCTGTACCCACCTAAGTGTGTGTCCATCATTTTACTTTTTATCCAATCCCAGGGGTTTCCCCTGCTTTGCTTTATCCCTCCTCCTTAATCTATCACCAGTGAATTTCATGTAACCCACCTACGTCCCTTCTTTGATTGCAATGTATAAATACAAATGTAACCCGCCATTCTCCGGAGCATTATCTCAATTCCTTGAGGTTCTGCTTCCCGGCATATGTCGACAGTTTGGCTCAAATAAACTCACAAAAATTCTTTACAGGTTTCAATGGTTTTTACCTTAACACCTCTCTAGCCAAAAGACCAGGAAAGAGGCAGCCTAGGAAGATACAAATCTTGTAGATAATCACCACTCTATTCCAACCAAATACCACGGAAAAACTGCAAACCTATCCTGGAGCAGAGGAGGCATGGGGACCCTAGATTCCCACTCTTCTGGAAAGTAACAAAGCACCCCAAACATCCTGCCAGGGTGTGTCAGAGAAGACAGAGTGGGAAGCCCAGATTTTCATCCTTGCTGAGGGGGTATGCGGCCCCCTGAGACCACATGGGAAGCCTGGATTCTCTCCAGATTTAGCAATAATTAGATAGTCCTCTCCAACTCCACTGTGCAGTATTAGAAGAATCCTAGTGTGGAGTCAGGACTTCCCCTGCCACTCAGCAGCAACTCCCCAAAGAGTAGTGGAGACCATTGTGGACACATTAATGAGGTGCCCCTCCTGTTCCAGCCCGGGTCCTATCCCTGGAGGCCCCGTGGAAAGCCTGAACACTCTTCCCACCCAGCAGTAGCAGGATCTTTCCCCACCCTGGTATCGATGGAGATGGACATTGCACTAGGCAGTAATGAGCTGGAACCTCCACTCACTCCCCGGAGTGGTGTCAGAGGAGGCCTGCTGTAATATAACATTTAAATAAGATCCAAAGTCTTAAAAAATAACACCCAAAATGTCAAGTTTCAAGAAAAAATTCACTTGTCACAAAAAGAATCCAAAAAGACATTGAATGGGATGAAATAAGACAAACCACTGACATTGACAGATGTTAGAATTATCTGAAGATTTTAAAGCAGCCATCATAAAAATGCTTCAACAAGCAATTACAAACATATTGAAACATTTTTTTTAATCTCAGCTAATAAATAGTAAACCTTAGCAAAAAATTATGAAGTATAGAGGAGATCCAGTTGAAAATTTTAGAACAAAAATTTATAATAATTGAAATAAAAAAATGAGTGGGCTCAGTAGAAGAGTAAATAAGAGGAAAGAATTAGTGGACTTGAAGATAGAATAATAGACATTATTCAATCTGAACAATAGACAGAAAATAGACTAAAACAGAATCTTAGGAACACATGGAGCTATAACAAAAGATCTAGCATTCATGTCATAGAGCATCAGGAGGAAAGAAGAAGGAGGGTGAGACTGAAAATGTGTTTAAAACAATAATGGCTGAAAACTTCCCAAATTTACAAAACACCCCCCCCCCCCAAACAAAACAAAACAAAAAACCACTACAGATCCAAGAAGCTGAGTGAATCCCATAAAGAATAAATCTAAAGAAATCAACAAAAAGACACATCACAATCAAACTTCTGAAAACTAGAAAAAAAATCTTGAAAAAATCCAGAGAAATGACATTACCAACAGGGGAAAAATAATTCAAATGACAGTGGATTTCTCATCAGAAATCATGGAGGCCAGAAGGAAGTAGCACAGTTTATTTCAGTTACTGAAACAAAAGAACCATCAATCCAGAATTCTATACCAGCAAAACATATCCATCATAATCTAAGGGGAAATTAGGCATTGCCAGATGAAAGAGAATTTGTCAGAGGAGGCTTACCCCAAAAACATGGTGAAAGAAAGTTATTGAGCAAAAAGAAAATAATAAAAGAAGGATTTTTGGAGCATCATAAAGGGGAAAGGACATGAAAAGAGCAAATATATAGGTAAATACAGTAGACTTTATATTTTCTGTAATTATATAGGTAGGTTGAAAGTAAAAGAATGGAAAAAGATATACCACACAAATAGTAATCAAAAGAAAGTGGCCAGCACCGGTTTGGCTCAGTGGATAGAGCGTCGGCCTGCGGACTGAGGGGTCCCAGGTTTGATTCCGGTCAAGGGCATGTACCTTGGTTGTGGGCACATCCCCAGTAGGGGGCATGCAGGAGGCAGCTGATCGATGTTTCTCTCTCATCGATGTTTCTAACTCTCTATCCCTGTCCCTTCCTCTCTGTAAAAAATCAATAAAATATATTTAAAAAAAAAAAGAAAGAAAGTGGATGTGGCTATGTTATATAGAACTAAAGGCCCGGTGCATGAAATTTGTGCATGGGGAGTGTGTGTCCCTCAGCCCAGCCTGCACCCTCTCCAATCTGGGACCCCTCGGGGGATGTCTGACTGCCAGTTTAGGACCTATCAGATTGTGAGACATCCCTCTCACAATCCGGGACTACTGACTCCTAACCACTCACCTGCCTGCCTGCCTGACTGCCCCTAACCACTCTGCCTGCCAGCCTGATAGCCCCCTAACTGCTCCCCTGCCAGCCTGATTGATGCTTAACTGCTCCCCTGCCACATGATCATGCCCAACTGCACTCCCCTACCAGCCCAATTGCCTCCAACTGCCTTCCCCTGTGGGGCTGAGGGGACTGGGAGACTGAGGCTGGATGAGGCTGGATTCTGTGGAGACTGGATGAGGCAGGGCTGAGGGGACTTGGGGACTCCGGATGGATGAGGTGGGGTGGAGGGGACTGGGCGCTGCCATCTTGTGCCTGTGGGCACTGCCATCTTGTGAGAGCATGGCAGTCAATTTGCATATTCCCTCTTTATTGGCTGTGGGTGCCACCATCTTGTGAGGGCATGACAGTCAATTAGCATATTTCTGCTTTATTAGATAGGATAGAATTCTGAGCAAAAAATATCAAGGATGGAGAGAAACATTACATAATTATAGAATCAGCCAACCAAGAATACATAGCAATCTTAAATATGTATGCACTAAACAACAGAGATGTAAAATATATAAAGCAAAAACTGTTTTAAAAGAAAAAAATACACAAATATTCCAATATAGTTGAAAGCTTCAGGGCGCCTCCCTCAACAATTGCTAGAACAACCGGATAGAAAATCAGCAAGGATATAACACCATTATAATTAACTAGTTATTAATAAGAGGAAAGGAGCAAAAAAAAAAAAAAGGCCGGATATCATTGGCATGTCATTTTGGCAGCTTCACAAGGAAGCTGCAATTTCACACTCCCCAGGGAGAGAAGGGATCCAACAAAGACAAGATAGACACATGCCCAGTAAAGTTGGGATGACATAGGGAAGGTACAATCACAGATGGGGTCAGAGAGGGTTGGCTAGAATGGGCGTGGCCACTACAAACGTGCAGACATTTGGGAATACACAATCCCCTCAAAAAAAGGAATTTGCTCTCTTGGGATTCTTGCACTCTTGGCTCACTCCACCCCTACAGCAACCGGGGGAGATGAGCCTGTCTCCTCTCCGTTAACAGATAGAGGGACTCAGCAATACCATCAACCATTTGGATTGAATCAACACCGTAGAACACTCCACCGAACCACAACAGAATACACGTTCTCTGCAGGTGTCCACAGGATGTATACCAAGATAGCGGGCCGTGAAACAGACCTCAACAAACTTAAAATAACGGAAATCACACAGGTTATGTTCTCTGACCACAATGGAATCAAACTAAAAACCCAAGTTAATTTTCTCCCCTCTTCTTGTTTCTTTCCCTCTTTTTCTGCTTTGTGCCACCCTCTCCGCCCCACCCGCCTGGGCTGACCCATCACAGTGCCGTGAGAACGCAGTTCCTGGGAAGTTTATGGCGTGAGATGTGGTTCGCGTGCCTTTGGAATAGACCTTTCCAAAATTTTCCTCAGCCTTTCTGCCGGAACCCTCTCTCTCTTCCTGGAGAATTACGATGACACCCCCCGCACCCCCCCCCCCACACACACATTGCTCTACTCTGACGGTCCCTGGGACCCTCCTAGGTACATCCAGAGGAAAGAGGAGGGTGGTTGAAATCCGAGTCTGTGTCACTGAGAATGGACTTGCATCATTTATGTGATTTCAGCAGCTTTGTGACAGAAAAATTAAATGGAGCAGAATAAATAGCTTTCCGTATGCTTTACGAGACTGAAAAATTCAACCGTAAATGTCCAAGTCAAAGGGCAGAAGTGGAGAGTGAGGGCATCCGCGGGGGCCCTCTGCCCCGGGGACCAGGCGTTGCATAAGCGCGCGCTGCTCTCTCGGTGCCTCTAAGCCATGAGCCTAGTCCCGCTCACACGTGGCGAATCGCTCGGAACCGTGTACCCCCAATGATGCGGTGCTCACTGACAAGCCGACCCCCGTTGTTTGCTAATTATCAGTAGGAAAGGGAAAATGACCATCAGTTACAAGGTGGGCCATCGGCCAAGCACGGCCGGGAGCCTCGGTCTCTGCCGGGCAGCAGCTGTTCCGGCTCCCGGTCCCGGAGGACAGCAGAAGGCAAGGGGGAGGGATGGAGGCAGCATCAGGGAGCTCCAGGCAAACATCCTTTCCCGGGGCTGATCCTCCTGGGACTGGGCACTGGGCAGATGGTGCCTGCTTTCTCCATCAGTCAGGAGCCATGGCCGGAAGCGTAGGGGTTGGGGTGTTCCAATGGCTTTTGTTGAAGCTCTTCAAGCTCCCTGCATTTTAAAAATCACACAAGTCAGCTTCTAAAGACCACAGAGGCAGCTCTCTGCAGTGCTCTAGGTTCTGGCATTCACTGGCCATGCTCCCACGTGTGTGTGTGTGTGGGGGGGGGGGGGGGCGGGGGGTGAGGGGGAGAATGACTGCGCCCAAGCAGCAAGCAGCTTAAACCCTATCATTTCCTTCCTGTGCCTGGACCCTCTCCTCTGCAGATCCCACTATCATCTCTCTTGCTCTCTCTCTCTCTCCTCCTCGTGCTTTTGGCTCACACGTGGGAAGCAGTTCAGGCGGAGCCAGCCTCTCTGGCCCTGACCCTCTGTCTCTACCTAGATAAGCGAGTCAGGCGACTTCAAGTCAGTGGCCAAATGAGAAAAGACACAGGTGAAAATATAACCGGGGATGCAGAGGACAGACCAGAGAAAATAGAACAAAATAAAAAGAAAACAAACTAATGAACAAAAAAATAGTTTAAAAAGATTGAACAGTATATAATGGACATGAAAAACATGCAAAGATGACTTAACAGAATTTGTGTCTTTGGCAAAGAAAACAGAATACATTAACAGAAAAAAATATTTGAATATATCATTTAAGATAATTTTCAGGTAAAGCACAATTTTTAAAAAGAATTTTGATTGATTTTTAGAGAGAAAGGAGAGAGAGAGAGAGAGAGAGAGAGAGAGAGAGAGAGAGAGAAACATCGATGTGAGAGTGAAAAATCAATTGGCTGCCTCCTGTACACCCCCTACTGGGGATCGAGCTTGCAACCTGGGCATGTGCCCTGACTGGGAATCAAACCAGGAACCTCAAGAAACACAGTTCACCATGAACCTTTTCTGGAGCCATAATGAAGATATCAAACCTCAGCTGCCAAGAAAAAAAATGGAAAAATAGTGACAAAACTTTGCAGTGAGGGATGAAACCATTTACATGGAGATCTAAGGATAAGCCAGTCATGGAAATTGTGATAACAGAACAGAATAGAGAGGCATAAACTATGGCAATGTTAACCATATAACTAAAGAATCCAGGTGGTGGGGAGGAAGACAGGATGAAGGTCGTGAAAGAGAGCTACATTCCTTACAGAGCAGGAAGATCAGCTATATTTGCAGCAAGAGTATCCAGTGGAGAACTATAAGAGCATTATTTAAGGGAATAAAAGTCAACACCAGATAAACTAGGAGTACTAGCATCACCATTCAAAATCAGAAAGTAAAGGAGGAAGAGGTAAGGTGCGTGAAGATCAAAGAACCTGCATTTATAGTGGGGGCCATAGATCCTGCTTAAAGAACAGAGATGGAAGTATACCAGTAGTGTAGGTTACAGAAGACTCCAATGACACTACTGGGCTGCCAAATTTGCAAAACTGGAAATCGCAAAACCCATGCACATCAAAGCAAAGCAAACACAGAACGGAAAACGAAAGATAAAGAACAATAAACGTATTTCTAAGATTTGAAGGCTTAATGTAAATAACAACTCTAATAAATAAAAGACCAAACTGTAGCTCTTGGTAATTATTATGGATGAATCGTTAAGCTATACAGTTAAATAAAAAAGCTGTTTATAAAAGGGAGTATATGGGTAGTCTTCCCATTGTGTTTAAGGAGGTACACATGTGTACTTTAAGTTTTATAGGCTCTATAACTAAGCACATGTACACACACACATGCATACATATATGTGAACCTATGAATCGGTCATTTCTGGAAGGATCTGCAGGAAACTGGTAACTGGTAGCAGGTGCCTCTGGTGCAGAAGGAGAACTGGAGTACAGGAGTAGTTTCACTGTCTGCGATTTTGTATTTTGTATTTTAACTGTGGGTTCTTATGACTTTTTTCAAAATACACAGAATACTTCAAAAGCTCCACAGGTAATTCTGACCTGCACTGGCCGAGCAGCCTGGATTTCCATGTTAGGGCTCCAGACAATCTAATGGTTATTTTATTGAGCCTCAGCGATAGGATAAAGATGAGGATTGCTGTCCCTCTATGTCATGTGGGGTTTGGCAGACCAGCAGATGGTCTTATTGATTTACCTGTAGCTGAAGTTTCCTGGTTTCAATAGAAGGTTATAGTCAACTAAAAAATGGTAAAAACAGAATCTCCATGACAATGCTACCAAGTACGGGGGCTTTGGACTCTGTGTTACCGTGTCTATTTTGTCTTCATGTTAGAGTGTCTCCATTTCAACTTCCCTGAATTAATAGACTGTGTCTTAGCTTATCTCCCGGACTCTGGGCTCTTTGTACTTTAATGCTCACTCTTCCCCATTGTCTTACCCCACCGATCCCTCCCACCAGGTCCCTCCAGGCACTCCATCAGACACACTCTGCTCTCTGGCTCTGGATGCCAGGTAACACGGTCCCAGTCTACCCACCGCACTGTCTGGTGAACTGTTCGCCACATGCCTGATTCTATTTCCATCTTTGTTCCCATTGTCGCCCCAGTTGGGAATCACCCCAAACCTACCTGGTGTTCATTCCTACATTGACTCCTTTCTCTCAGAGTCCTTTTACACTCCCAGTTAACATCTCGCAAGTTACCTCATCTGTGATCGTTTTTCTCCAACCCCAGTTTAGCCTCCTCATGGGGGAAGAACATGGGGCTCTAGGATCTGATCATTTCCCATCATCTTCACAGCTATGGCCCAAGTTCAAGACACCATCACTTTTCACCTGGTCTGTGCCTGGCTGGCCCCCTTGCGGTCCCTCCTGTGTCTCCTGTAGTTCATTCTCCGAGTGGCAGCTGGAGCCATTGTTGGCTTTGAGCCTAAGTGACATCATCCCCCTCTCCGGCTTACTACCCATCAAGAGATGTCCCACACTATAGTGACAGAATCTAAGCTGCAGGGGACTCCCCAGTCCTCGCAGGATATCCAAGCACACTCCCCGCAACGCACTCCCACGCGCTCATTCCTCCTGGGGCCATTGCACTTCCTCCATGTCCTTGCGTGCTTCTGTCCGTCACCGCCTTCAGGTCATGGTTAAAATGTCCTCTCCTCCGATGCCTTCCCTGACATCCTACCTAGGGTAGAGCTCCTCAATACACCCTCATCATTTTCTAACCCTTCCCCTGCTTAATTTATCTTCACAATGTTCATCTTCACCGTGTATGAGAATGGAAACCTTAACCGGAGCCAGGCTGCAAGGGTTTAAATTTCAGTGCCATTACTTAAGCTGTGTGACATTGGGCAAGTCCTTAATTAGCTTCCCTCTGCCTCATTTTCTTCATCTGTAAAATGGGTTTAGCATGATATGCAGCTTGTGGGAGTGCCACAAGGAATAAAAAGCACTTAGAAGGATGGCAGGCAGAAGACGAGGACTACATAAGCCTTTATCATAAAACTGGTATTTATTCACTCATTATTACTGGAGTCCCCACCTTAGACTATCAACACTGGTGGATTCATTTTTCTAAGGCACCACGGACTGAGTGGTCATAAAAACCAGAAATTCACTTTCTCACAGTTCTGGAAGCAACAAACCTAAGATCAAGGTGTCGGTAGGGTTGGTTTCCTCTGAGGCCTCTCTCCGTGGCTTGCAGGTGGCTCTCTCCTCCCTGAGTCCTCATATAGTCTTTCCTCTGTATCGCCTGGTCTTCATTTTCTCTTCTCATAAGGACACCATGCATACAAGGTTAGGGCCCAGCCTAAGGACCTCATTTTAACCTAACACACTGGGGACGGATCACGAGAATTCTCACTTCATATTACACAGTGTTTTACAAAGTATCATACTTTAAAAAGATATTAGCTTCTAAGAACATGCAATAAGTAACTTCAAAATGCAATGGGTATTTAATTTTAAAGCTTGCCTTTAACATTTATGTAAAATGTTTTTTGTACTCATTCAATAGAAACTTATCTGGCCACTGGGTAAAGCTAGCAATAAAACTACTGGTCCGCACCGTGTTATCCACCTCTTTTAAGACCTTATCTCCAACTATAGTCACATTCTGAGGCTGGTGGCTAGGCCTTCAGCGTATGAAATTTGGGGACACAATTCAGCCATAACATCTGGGGGACGAGCATTACAACCTGCTGAACTCTAACTCAGCAGTGAGAACCCCGTTCAACACATTCCCGTTTCCCAATAGCTCCCCAAGGAAAGCATGAGCGCACCTCCTATCCATGTCGCTTGCTCTGTCCGTGTCCCCGAAGCAGCACAGGGCAGTGGACATGGAGTGGGGAACATGACCAGTGCCCGAGAAGCACCAAGCTGGTCTTCAAGGACCCCTTCACAGCCAGGGGAAAGTAGGGGTTCCCCAGCCTCTCTGAGGAGCCGATGGGATTTTTGGGACTGGGGACTGGGAAGGAAAGGAGGCTCTGATTTAATTTTAATTTAATTTAATTTAATTAAGGAAAGGAGACGGGAGCAGGCAGCAGGCCAGCACTCAGTTTAGTGGGTGGTTCAAGCCCCACAGCAGGACGGATCTCCGTTCTAACCAAACGGACCAGTGCCTTGTCCATGGTGTTGCTCCCTGACAACTCGACGGAGGCTTGGAAGACAGCCCTTCTCGAACCGGCTTTCAACTGTACATGAGGTGTCGGGATTCCAAGGGCTGGGGTCGCTATCTCCTGGGAGCGCTGCAGGAGAGGGCCATGTTTTACTTAATTACAACAGGCAGACCTCACTCTGTACGGCAGTGACATCCCACAAAGGTTGCCAGTGAAGTTCAAATCCAAGTCCAGCTTAAATGCATAATGAACAAGGAGGGAGAGGTCACAGTTAAAGTAAACAGTCAGTGCACTTTTGGCAAGCAAGGAATTTGGATTTATCTTCTCTGTTTTGTAAATGTGACCTTTATACACGTACACACACACATGCACTCGCACACGCACACGCACCCGCATAGAGTTTTGCCTTGACCCCTGTGAGGACCCAGGACCTAACTCAGATCTGAAAGGGGAAGGCTTTATGAAGTAGCTCCAATTGCAGAGCAACTTATAATCCTAGTTCAAGCTAAAATACCATGAAAAGCCCCGACACATCATCTGGCAGCTCTGGGGGCCTGCTGTGCTCCAGGCACTCACTGGGTGAACACCACTGTGGGGACTGAGGCTACAGGGAGGGGTTGTCAGAGAATGAAAGGAAACCGGGTTCTTCCTCTTCCACTGGGGCTGCCTGGCAGGCTGGTTTGGTTGAACCCATTTTAGTGTTTTGTGAGAGTCCAATGCCCAAAAAATGTAGGCTGCTGAGTCATTCCCTTCAACAGCCCGGAGGTTTAATTGGAAAGAGCCAGGGCAGGCATCTTGACTGACGTGTGACATTATTTGTTGTCACTAAAAAAGCAAAAAGGAGTTGCAGCGAAGATGCAGGGGTCAGATTTACACAAGAATAACCACAGCTGGCAGCTTTCCAGGTGGCCGACCAGAGACTCCTAAAAAGGCAAAAGGGATTTTGACAAGGTGACTTCAAGACAGGGACAAGAGCAGAGCGAGGGCCCCCGGGCCACGGCCACACTTGACACTAACAGTTGGGAAGAGACTGTTGCCGAAGGTCAATCCAGAAACTTGAGGGGTGATGCAAACATGCTTTATATTCCTCTTCCTTTCCTTAAAAAATTTTGCTTTATTCGATTCACTATTATTTGAGGGAGCAATGCCTGATGTGTTCGTTTGTCTTTGTTTGACTTCGTAAGAACAAGAATTAATGCCTGGACGGTGCCTTCAAAAGTAACTGAGATAGTGGCTGCGAAACGAGGAGAAATGGGCCAGCTCTCTGGTCACGTGCTGTACCTCCACCTTCCTCATCTCAATGGACACCTCGCAGGTACCAGGTTTGCAGGGGATGCGGAGCTGGAAAAGGCTGTCTCCTTCATGATTGTGCCCTTGGGAGCTCATTTCTTAGGAAGTACATCTGGTGCCAGACAGTCATATTTTTAATGTTTTAGACTCAGTTTTCCTTTATTCACAGTGTGTGGGTGACATCTAAAATTGATTTTGTGCATAAGAAAAATAACATTAAGATATTGTTAGAATAGGTTTTCACAGGCACTTGACAACACGTGACACACTGCATAATTAGCAGGAATTCAGAGCTAATGGGTTTGTAAACCCATTATACATAAAAGTTTCACTTCTAAAATCACGTTCAGCTGCTACTTATAGGCATTGCTCTGACTTGTGTAAGAAACAAATCATTCCATGATTTAAAAGTCGTATTGCCTTGTATTATCTTTTAAAGCAATTTGAAAGCGTGGAGGCTGTTATTTTTTTGGCAGGGTGGTGGGGAGGGGAGCTGACACATACGGGCAGTTTGGAGGTTGAGTTTAAACTGTCTGAATTGAGTGGCACCTGGGAGAGACCCTTGGAAAATGTGGCTTCTCACGGCCAATGTCACGGGCTGTGTTGGAGGGTTGAGGCGGGTGTGAGAACAGCCCGTGTGGATGCATCGGTCCTTACCTGAAAGTCTGTCACAGAAGCAGTAAATGAATGTCCAATTTTCAAATAGCTTTTCTTCTTTAAAATGCCAGCATTCAAATGAAATATTTGTTTGCGATTGTTCAATGCGTTGCAAAGCAAGTCAGGGAAGAGATGAAAGCTGACAGAGGTAAACAACAGCTTTCCCACGCTTGGCAGCCCTGTTGGGGAGTCAGTGTCTTACAAGACAAAGATGTGAGAAAAAGACTGGAGCTGAGGGGTGTGAGGGAGTCAGCTCCTAACAGAAGTCAGCCTGCTGAGGTCACGTGACCAGATCACCTTAATTTGAACTGTCACAGGAGTGGTCTTGCCAAAGACACCTGTTCCAAGCAAACATATGCCTGGCCAACGCCCCCTCCTAGAATGGAGAAGACAATGCTTTGTCTTACTTTTATTGAAGCAAAGGGACCAAAGAGTATACCCCTAGGATCCCATCAGCCTCCAGTCTCCCCCCAAATAAGCAAACAGAAAAGGTGAGCAGGAAAACGGATGTTCTCCATGTTCACGAAGCTACCAGGATGCTGGCATTCTTGCCTCCCGTGCTTAGGACTGGACCCTCGGTACTTCCTGGACAGAGCCTGGTCCAGCCTCAGACCTAACCTGTGCACTGAAGACTCCATGGAGTGTCAGGAAGGCTGGCGTCACCAGTGACTGTGATTTCCATAAAGTTTGAATTATATCTCTCCTCCTGGTTCTGCTTCTCTGGTCGAACTTGATTGAAACACCAAGGGAGCAATTGTAATTAACAAGTAGATCTGACGCGCTGAGAGTGTGTCCTGAGGTTCCCAATATGGGGGTGGAGAGCGAAAGCAAGGCTCTGGGAGGCCAAGGACCATGGCTCTTACTTCATGGAACCAGAGCCTGACCTCTTGTGTACTTTTGTGCAGCTCTTGTTGAAAGAGTGGACCTGGTTCTTGCTGGCCACGGAGGCCACGGTTGGATTCTAATGTGATGACTGATTGGACATTGATTCACTGCCTAACAGCCACTGAGTGGAAGGGGAAAACTGGGCCAGAGAAGTGTAGGTCAGAAACTCAGTGCAGAAAGCACATTTACCTCCATAAGGTCATGGTCAAGATGGGAGGTGGCAGGATGAGCTGGAGCTAGCCAATGCCTCCCCGAGGGAGAACAGAGGGCACAGAACGGGAAGCTGAGTTTTGTGTGGAAATTTCAGAGTAACCAATGAAGATTACTGCATGTTTTCAGTGGAAAATTATGCATTATTTAGAACACACCCTGGTGGGTTTTCTGATTCTAGCTGTTCATTGCCATGGAGCTGTTTTTATAATTTGTAAATTGTGGAGAACGGATGGCGATGCAATGACAATTAGCAATGCAAAATAATTCTTGTGGATAGACCTGCATGTCCTTTCTGTCAGGTGGAGGTTAAATCCATCTCCCTTCCCAAAGGAAAACCATTTCAATGTTGTTACTCCATATAAACTTGTGGTTCTTTGACTTCTTGGAACCTGTGTATTATCGGTATGATTTCCTTATTTAATGAATAAGTTAAATAAAAATTTGGTACATGTTTATTGTGCATTTGTGTGACAGTCATGATTTTACTTTTAAAAAATTATCCTCTGACAACACCTGAGGGCACACACAGGGGAATGCCACGGGCAGCATCGTCTTCAGAGGCAAGGGACCAGACCTGCCCAGCGAGGACAGTGAGGGGCAGCCACCCCCAGGGAGGCCCACACAGCATGCTTGCAGCAGGGACAGGAATAAAAGGAACTTTTTTATATCTATTTTTTAAATAATGTAAAATCCAGGTCCTTTATCTTGCCCTTTGAGATGAATGTCGAGTTGCTTTTATAGTTGCTTTTTTGAAGAAGAGTTCAATGCCTTCTCTGTCTCTCCTATTTATACAAACATTTGTGATTTATATTTGACCTGCTCTCAAAACCCACATTTGAAATGGACCAAATGGTAACAGAAGAGAGTATGAGGTCAGACCTTGCAAAGAGCAATGTTATCAGCAGAACCACAGAGCAGATGGTGAAAAACCATAGGATAAAAGCAACAGAAGGCTGCATGGTAAACATCTTCAGCCACAAACAGGCAGCTAATGAGAGTGATGGACAGAAAGGAAACGTGGGGTGGGTGGTCACCAGAGGTCTCCAGCTCTGAGATGCTGAGGTCACCTTCACTTTGGATTATGTGGCTACAGTCTCCAGAGATCCCGGGGTGGTTTGCTTTCATTACCACTTGGTCTTCCTGTTGGAGGGGGGTGGGGGCAGGCCAAGGAAGTGACATTGCTAACTCTCTTGTCTGAATGGAAACACTGGGGCAGGGATGGGGACGCTTCCCTGAGGTGCTCTAGGCAGCTGGGAGAAGGAGGATGGAAGCGCAGGTCTCCTGCTCCTTCCATGTCCTTCCTATCTGGCCATCTTGTCACTAGAGCGTGGGGAGGGAGGGGATAGCCATGTCACTTTGTAAGCAAGCGAGAAATGGAGCTGAGGGAGGCACATGCTACTATCAATATCTGCGGGAGAGGTGAGTGCCCCAAGTTCAGGGTGAGCTGGATGGATCTGTGATGACTGAGATTTGTACTGTCCAGAACAGAATTCTAAAAGATCTTCTTAAAGCCCCTTTTAAGAAAAACATCACAGTATTCCGTTGAATGTGGATATACTCTATAAGAAACAGTGTGCCTACAGGAAGTATATCACACTTCTGTCAAGCAAAGTGTTTGGGAAACATAAAATATCAACTCTCTTATTATCCTGGGGCTGCTGTGAAGAGAAGGATCTAGAAAGCTGAGCTCCAAAGGAGTAAGAATACCCCCCTGGGATGAGTGGGGAAAATACAAAGGAACTTGAAAAGTTCTGAGGCAGGAGCAGCCCTGTGGTTAGACAAAGGGGAGAAGGTGTTGGGCATAACTAGAGAATCCAGGGGACCAGCCTCAGAGCCCTGGGCATGGGGACCCACGGGAGAGCCACTGCTGGGTGACTCAGAGCTCAAGACCAGTGCAGAGTCCTGAGCAGAATAACCAGCTGCCAATTTTCAAACGAGACAAAAATGTTCTTCAGCATTTGCAGTACAGAAAATTCTTGGAAGTTGTTTATGAGTGACAGTTTTAAAACATGGTCCTCAAGCTGTGTGTTTGGTGTCTGGCTCATATGTTAGAAGACAGAAAAATTGAGGAGGGATCGATGACAAAGTGTACCTTGTGCGAGAATTCCCAGTGGCCCTTGGATGGGGGAGGCGGAGACCAGGCTTTGCGGATTGGGGCTGAGTGCTGGGCTGGGAATTATTTCTTGGGATTGTCAAACCAGCCTGAGTCAATTGCCTGGAGGATTCGGGAGTAAATAATGAATCACATACAGAGAAGAAGGGATAGGAGTTCCTGCCTGTGATGAGCTACTGTTGATACAGGTCTGGTACCAACATTTCCATGGACTCCAAGGCACAATCCTCATAGGAGCGGCCCCTTTTCTAATTTTAATAATGGCTGATGTTTATTGAGCACCCACTCTATGCCAGGCATTGCCAGACATGTATTAATTCATGGAAATAATCCAAGAGGTGTTTTTACAGGCTTGAGTGGAGAAACTCATCAGGTAAATTAGCTAGCTTGTGCTTTAACTGTATGACCACTTTTCCGAGTTGTCAGTTTCAGTCGTTCTTGGATCTGGTTAAGCTGGTTTCCAATAGGAACATTTGCCTCAGGCCTTCACATGTTTGTGTAATTGGGGTTTAGCACACTCTGCTCATTTCACACCCCATCAAGAGTTGGAACAATTTATACATCTGATGTAGGTGGTTGATGACCTGTAGTGATTTGAAGAAAGTATGTAAACAGGCTTTATCTACCTTTTTGTAGCTCCTCCCACCCTTCAGGTAACATGGCACCTTAATCCTCCCATATGCTTTAAATCTACCTTGCCACTCATACTTGCAAATAAGGCAGCAAAGTTCTATTTAGGACCCTTTAAGGGGTGAGCCTGGGAAAGCCTACTCATTGTCTTCAGTTGCATGTTGGTTGACCAGATGGCTGTGGCCCCTTTAGTAGAAACGAATCAGTTTACATGAGGGACTGTGCTCTTCTAAGGGGCAGGCTTGAGGGGTGAGGTACTCTGGGTAGTAGGAGTTAAAAAGCAAAATCTGAGCACAAGCAGATGCACCCCAAGACCAGGAATTGCACAGGCCCCTGGGAAGATGTGGGGAGGAAAAAGTGAGACCACCATTCTCCAAAGTGGGCATCTTATGTAGTAACTTCTTATATCCTGGAAGAGTGTGAGGCAGGAGCCTTGGCTAGATGCCTAGTTGTCTCTTTTCTGTGGCTCATATACTTGTTGTAGCAGCTAATAGGGCACGCAATTGATGGCGTTTCTCTGGCCTGCTGAACCACAGATGGACGCACGGCATTGTACGTCTGATTAGATAAATTAAAGATTTGAAAGCAATAATGTCAGCAATAGCCACCATTAAACAGAGATCTCAGGAGCGGAACAGACCTTTTAAGCATCTGTTTTACTAAAAGCCCAGTATTTATCTCTTTGGCTCAGGTCCAAGTACCTCGCTGGCAAGGACTCAAATCCATCCCCAGGCTTGCCTCTTGCGATCTAAAAAGTCCAGTCGGCCAGAATGGAAAATTGTCCTTCTGGGTTTCAGAGTGCTATTGGAACACTTCTGAGCTATCCCACATGGTGTACTAAAAATGCGGAAACAAGCCACCAATGTTTTGTTTTGTTTTCAACATCAGATTGGGAAGGTATTTAAGTGATTTGACATCATTTCAGAGAAAACGTGCACACAAGAAATGCACGCCTGAATGTGCAGGTTTCTTTATCATCAGCTATTTATATTGTGAAGAGGTTTGTAAATTTTGGGGTGACTCCTCAAGAGGGCTCTAATGAGGCCACTGTCCATCATGGTCTTTCTGTCCTCACATCCGCAGCCCCTGATGCTCCGCTGGGTTCTGCTTCTGGCCCTGCAGCTGGGTCTGGACACTCATGAGAGCCCTGTAGTTGACCTGAGGGAATTCCCTGTCCATCTCACAGACTCAGACACCAATCTCTAGTCTTAGGGATGCACCATTATCTCTGCCTCCCCAGATTTCTTTGTGGTACTTAGGGCTCCTTCCTACTTTGCCGAATTTTCTTTCTCTTTCATGGGTTTCCATTTCCTAGTTTCTTCTCCTGTCCCGATTGAGGACCCTGCTGACTGTGAGTGAATGACGGCCACTGACACATGCGTTTCACAGCAGTGGAGGGACAGTCTTGCGTTGATGAGACCTAACACGGGGAGTGACAGGATAGGCAGAGCTCATCGAGTTGTGGATTTGGGCCTGAAGACAGAGCTTGAGGGGGCATCACGGCCACAGTTGACTTTGGATGTGAGTTTCGTCCACTCCTCCGATCCTGTTGCTCTACTCTGCCTCTCACCACAACCTCAGACCAATGAGCTAGAGCTCAGATCAACGTCTGGGCTGAGTGTTCTGGGTGGACGGGAAGCGCGATGTGAAATGCAAGCCTGACATGGGCCCTGTGCACACCCCGCCCATCTCCTAGCAGAGTGTTTGGGTGGAGGGCCAGGGGAGAGCCAGATGAGGGCCCGAGGCCAACGCTATCCTTGACAAGAGGACAGGAGCCTGGGCACAAGCGCGCCCTGGGCTCTGGGACTTCTTCCTGAGAAACGACAGGACCTGTCCTCTTGGGTCCTCACGTGAGTCATGGCTCCCTCCTCCAATGAGGAAGAAGTCACTCAAAGAACAACGTGCTTTGTCAACAGATGAGTAAACGGGCAGACAGATGGGGGATTGCTGGGTAAACAGTGATGGAGAGAGGTGAGTCTGTAGCATGAAATGTGGCCAAAGCAACAGAAGCCTGGTGTTTGGATATATTTCCCATTCCTAAAGCATAGCCACCTGTGTCTTTTATTTTTTAAGGGAAAGCTTTTTAAGAACCTATTAGGAACCATCAAAATGATTCCTAGGCATTAGGCAACTGTTAAAATGTTTTGATAGATTTAGAGTGAAAAAAGTTATAAACATATGGAGTTCATTTAAAAAAAAATAAAATGCATGTATTTTTAAATAAAAGGCAATTCCCTATGAAAGTATAGTTTAGCTTTTTTTGGAAGGGGGGGAGGAGTGGAGTTTAATTATTAAACAAACAAATGTTTACACACAAGCCAAAATAAATACATATAAGGCGTGAATGCTCTAAAGGCTGCTTTGATCAATCAGTTGATCAATCAGTACGGCGCAAGGCAGAGACCTGAGGCCGCCCTTTGAGAGCTAAGCTGGTTAATTCATTCCCTGACATGTCTTCCTCAGGGGTCATCAAGAAAGAGTGTATCTCCCAGGACAGATGTCACCACTGGTAAAGGAGTCCTGCTCTTGCTGACCGTCAGCGGCAGGTGACACACTTTATCACGCCCTCTTCCTGACACGTTGCCTTTACTTGGCTTCTCAACTTCTCTCTCTTTTCCTTCCTTTCTCTTTCTCTCTCTCTGCTCATTCCTCATTATCTGTGATGCCCCAGGGCTCAGACATTCTCACTCTGGTTTAAGTGCTGATGGCGGTCAAATTTATAACTTATATCTTATATCTCCGGCCCAGACCTCCTTTGATCTCCCAACTCATGCATCAGACAGCCACAGCTCCCATCTCCAGCACCGCCCTCCTGATCCCCTCTGCATGCATCATTGTCCCTGAAAATCTCGTCTCAACACTGCAGCCATGGTTGTCCCTTAAAAACATGTTGGGACTCTGCAATCTCCTGACCCAAACCCTCCTTCTGTTCCCCGACAATGCCAGTCACCCTGAGGCCCAGCAGTCCCCTTCCGATGAACCCTAAGGTCCCCAAAGCAGTGACCTACCAGTGGGAGACAAGTGCTTCCATTGCCCTCAGCCCAGCCCCGGCCAGGGGGTCTGTTCCCTCTCTACCACTGATTCTAGACATGGTCAGCCCCTCCAACATGAACACAACTCTCGCCAATGACAGTGTTACTTTTGTAAAGAGAAAAAGAACCAAAAGCAGAAGCCTGCCTCCGAGGGCTAGACTGCAGCCTGCTGCATTCATTCTGTGTCTCCAAGCCCAGCTCCCAGTGGGGAGTCCCCACCTTTCCTATGAATCCCAAATGCCAAGCCCTCCCGCACCATGCAAATCCTGCCCCCCCCCCCACCCGCCAGTGCTTCTGTCTTCCACCCACCTGGAGAGCCAGGTGAGGGTGGGGGTGGATGGAGTTGTGGAGGGACCAGGCTCTAATCCCCCTGTAGGCCAGGCTACACCAGACCCTCAGTCTGCTCTGGCTTCCTTGGTTTATTGAATTGCTGGTGGTCCTATGCTCCTGAGGTTGGGCTGGAAATGTGGCAGCTAATAATTCATTGTTTTGATTTTCTTCCCTACCAGTCTGACACCTCAGTGCTTATGTGAAAATTAAAGCTGAGTAATTTTCTCTTTGAATCAGGTTCAAAGGTCGAAGGATAGTCTTGACCTTTCCCATAGCAGCCAGCTCAGGGCCAGCGCCTTGTCAGCAGCTCATGCCCCATCTTCCCCAAAACGGAGCTCCCCATGTTTGCTCACAGGTGCTTCTGAGCAGGGGCACCTCCCGCGGCCTCTCCGCCCCTAAGCTATGTTTTATTACTAGATGCAGTTACAGGGTAACAAATAATGATCCGTGAGTTTCGACTGTGTGTTGAGCTTGGCAATAATGAAATACCAGGGGGAATGATCGATATGAACTAACATTTCTGGGCTCAGATTACATAATTTTCGGGGCCCACTGCAGAATGAAAATGCAGGGTCTCTGTCTCAGAAATGTTGGGGAATCTCCAGATGATGCCAGCAGAGCGTGAGACCAGGGTGGGGTCCTCCCACACATGGGCCGGTGCAGATGCTGAGAACCGTGGCCGGGACTGGGCACCGACCGCGTGAGGCTCTGAAGAACACACTTTATACACATGGTCTCATTTCATTCTCACCAAATCCTTCGAGATGAGAACTCTCCTTATTTCCATTTTACAGATGAGCAAACTGAGGCTTTCAGAGGTGACATCACTTGCCTAAAGTTACCCAACTAATAATCGGGAGTCAGGATTCAACCACCTTCAGAGACATCTTTCTGTAAATACATGAAAATTCAACACGCCAGTCAGGGATTGGCATCCCTGTGGGCTGATAACTGAACAAACATACACTAGGAAGTATTCATGGGTAAGAACGCAATCTGGACAACCCAGCGGCAAACCAGCAAGTTGGCTAAGTCCAAGTTCAGAGCAGCGTTTTTGCATCATTTAAGCCTGAAATTGCATATTTTGGAAAGCTCAAACAAGAGCCCCACATACCAGACTTGATGCCTCAACTACCCAACACTGAATGCAAGCGCTCGAGCTCGACCAGTCTCCCTGTAAACGCAGTAGCTTCCCTTTTTAGCTTCTCGTGTAGCCAAGGTCCTTACAACAGAAGAGCTATGCCTTACAGTGGCCAGTCCACGGCGGTGGGAGCACAGAGAAGGCGAACGGACCCACACCCACTCTGAAAACCGCAACCACGGATTCAGTTCTGATGATTAAACCATGAGTCCCCTCACCACCCTCTCCTTCCCAGGCCTCCCCAAACAGCTCCAAGTGTCGAAAGCAGGACTAACCTTGCTTTCTGCCATTGGCATTTTCTGTAATTAGACATCAATCAATGGCTGATTGGAGAGCTGACCACATGTGAACATTCTATGATTTTTATAATGGCATCAAAGTGGGTCTCGGTAGGACGCACATGGGAAAAACATCACTAGTCTGTGAGTGCTTTCCCCCCCAATGTATAAAATCCGATAAACGATTTGCTTCCCAGATGAAAGGAAAGAGCTGGGATATTCTGTTGGCTCATCACACCCAAGGTGGAATGAGTGGCATTAAATTCTGAGTAGGCTAACAGGCTGCTGCAGTTTATTTATTTTTAAAATATATTTTTATTGATTTCAGAGAAGAAGGGAGAGGGAGAGAGATAGAGACATCAATGATGAGAGAGAATCACCGATCGGCTGCCTTCTGCATGTCCCACACTGGGGATCGAGCCCCCAACCTGGGCATGTGCCCTGACCAGGAATGGAACCGTGACCTATTGGTTCATGGGTCAACGCTCAGTCATTAAGCCACCCCCGCTGGGTAGGCAGCTGTGATTTAAAGCTGCTTTTCCTTGCAGAGATGGAACAGAAATGTGGCTGGACCCCGTGTGTTCCCACCCACCCCCAGTCCGGCTGTCCAGAGCTGTGCCCGGAAGCTGCTTGCCTCCCTCCCGCTCCCTCCCTAGGGGCCTTCGTTCCCAGGACAGTGGATTGGGACGCTTGGTTTTGGTGTGACCTCAACAGAGCACCAGGTGCTGAGCCAATGTGGGAGCAATATTGTCTAACTGTCTACCCCTTTCTTCAGAGCACTGCACAAGTCCATACACTTAGTTTGACATTTTGCAAGATAAACAAAAGTTGGAGAAGAAAAAATAAAGGAAAAGGGATCATGAGATTTTCTTAAAGAAAGCATTTAAGTCAAAAAGTCCTCAATAGCCCGGCTGGCGTGACTCAGTGGTTGAGCATCAGCCCTTGAACCAGGAGGTCACGGTTCCATTCCCAGTCAGGGCCCATACCAGGGTTGCGGGCTCGATCCCCAGTAGGGGGTGTGCAGGAGGCAGCTGATCCATGATTCTCTGTCATCATTGATGTTTCTATTTCTCTATCCCTCTCCCTTACTCTCTGAAATCAATAACAATATATGTTTTAGAAAGTCCTCAATAGGCCTTAAGGGCTACCTGGTTTCCTTGAGGGGCTGATCTCTTTTTGCGGTTTCCTGTCCTCTGTCTACCTGCAGGGAGAGCAGGAAAGCATTCGGCTCTGCATAGTCGAGGCTCCAGGGAGAAAACTCAGCAAAAAACGCTCGTTTCAAACTCGTGTGGAGTTGTAATGTCACATCCCATCGTGACCATTGCTGCATTTATGTTCTTATTTTTAAAAAGAATTGCCTTCTTTAGAAAGGAACGGAGCTAGTATTTCTTATAAATGTGCTCATATTCTACCTTTTTCCTTCAGCTGTGACTTGAAATCCCAAGCAAATAGCTCTGTGGGATTGCAGTGACTTATTGAGCAGCGCCCTGAGTTAGGCAAGTGGCGAGTCAGGTTCAGCCCTCACCTCCCTAGACATCCCGGAATGGGTCAGGCCACCCTCCAGTGAACTTGGAACCGAGGAGTTTCGGGCCCCGCTGCCGAGGCCCTGGTGAAGGGTGTGCGTGGGAAGCTCCCAAAGGGAAATGGCTGTGGGCAGCTCTGTGTGACTAGGGAAGGATTCTCCGTCTGATGATCACACCTTACGCCGGAGTCAGCGCAGGGGCCCGTGTTAACTAAGACACTCTTCCCGCCCGTAGCCTTGCCCCCATTCAAGTCACAGGTTGAAGCTCCTTGGCCCAGTTATTAATCAATCACAGGGTGGCTTCTTGCAAAACCAATCCCCATTCCAGTTTGGCTATAATTTTCAGTGGTTGTTGTCATCATCCATTCAACAAATCTTTACTAAGTGCCTACTCTATGCCAGCAACTGTTCCAGGTCCTGGGAACACAGCCACGAATGGGATGAAGTCCTTATCCTCGGGGTGAGGGGACTTACATTTTGGTGGGAGATAAAAGCAGGAAATGAGTGCTTCATATGATAGATGGAAGCTTCAGGAAATGGCATTTGCACAAATTAGAGGAAGGTAAGAAGATTGAGAGTGATGGGGTGGTGGCTATTTTACAGTGAGATTGCCTCTTCGATAAGATGACATTTGAGAAGAAATAGGACGCCCATTTCCAGGGGAAGGAAAAGTGATGTAGGCAGAGGATAGTGAGTGCAAAGGCCCTGAGGTTGCAGGTTGCTTGACTTCGAACCCTTCACCATGACAGATGCCTTGATGATTTAGATACAGATCTTTTCTGTCCCCCGGAAATGTGGAAGGAGAGTCGGGTGACCCGGGATAAAGCAGAGAAGGAGGGGTGGGAGTGAGGAAAGTTCCAGCGCTCCACCTCCTGGGCCATTCCCGGTGGTCCCCATGGGGCAGGGGCGTTCTGAAGCTGAGAGGGCTCAGACCGTTGGCCAGGCCAGCCAGACCAAGGATTCATCTTGCTGCTGCCCTGGCTGCATGTCTGGGGTCCTGTGAGCAAACCTGGGGGAGGGATGGGGTGGGGTCCATGTAAACTGAGGTAGGCGGTTTCCAGTCTCCTCCCTGCCAGGCCCGCCAGAGTCAGGGTTAGCTCTTCTAGGCTCAGTGGGGTTGACTGGGGGAGAGACAGTGAGGGTACTGCAGGCAGCTCTCTACAGGGTGCGATTTTGGGGTGCTGATAGACTGTGACTCCCCCAATTCTCTCCCTGCTCCCTCCTCCTAGCTCTCCCACAAATTGCCAGTCCCTCCTTATGCCCTCACCCTTAGCCTTGCCCCCCTTCAAGCCACAGGTTGAAGCTCCTCGGCCAGGGAAGGTGACACAAAAGAATACCACGAGACAGAGGGCAACGCTCTTGGCTGTGCTGTCCCCAACGGGCTCGGGCGCCAGGGCCCCAGAACGTGAGAGCGAGGCTGATGTCTAAGTTCCCCGGAGTCTGGCTGCAGATGGCAGGCTCGGAGCTGGGGGATGGAGAAGCAGAAAGCGTGTGAGTCCCAGATCTGGGGGGAAGATCCGATGACTGCAGCAGTTTCTCGCCAGTGGAGATCAGTTCCCTCCCTCGGGGTGGGAGGAAGGTGAAGACTGGTGAGGTGAGGCGAGTGTGGGCTCACCCAGCCATCTCCTTGAGCTGAAACCTAGAGGGGCGGGAGGTGGATGTGGAGATGGCAACGAGGAGGAGGTTGGCATCTAGTTTGCTCAAGGCAGGCCCAGCGAACTTGCAAACCCGGGAGAGAGCCCAACACTAGACCAAGCGGCATTGGGAGTTGGAGGGCCCGGCAGAGACCCAAGGTTAGGGGGGAGGAGGAGCCCGAGGTGGGGACCTGGCAGCAGGTCATCACTGCGCCAGCCTTGCCCAAGCCCAGGTGCGTCTGCAGGGGAGCAGGGAGGGCTGCGCGGGCAGCAGCCCAGCACACATGGGAGCCACGGTCCCTGGGCTGCCCGCACATTGGCAAGCGTTTTTCAGTTGCTTCCCAGAAAGTGGGGCCTGTGTGGGGTGCAGGCTGGGAACGTGAAGTTTCTCCTCTGAGCTGTGAGTTTGCGATGATGAGATTCCTATTCTCAGTTCCTTACAAATTAGTTCCACGGGCAGAGAGCAGTCCCTTTCACAGTGAGAAACAAGACTCGGGGTGCGCCCAGCTCGCTAGAATGTCCGTGCGGGGTCCTGGGAGAAGGGGTTAATGCAGAAGCAGGGGCCAGAGGAAGGGGCTGTAGGGATGCCAGCTGCGCCCCATGCTGCTCAGGGCCCGCTGGCTGACCCCGAGAGGAGGTTCCTGGGCAGTGCATCCATTTCCGAGGGGGCGCTGTCACAAAGGACCACAAACCAGTGGCATAAAACCACAGAAATCCATTCTCCGGCAGTTCTGGGGGCCAGAAGCCCCAAACCGAGGTGCTGGCTGAACCAGCTGAGGGCCTGAGGGGGATCTGCTCCGTGCCTCCCTCTTCGCTCCTGGCGCTGCCGGCAATTCTGGGTGTTCCCTGGATTTTAGACACATCGCGCCAGCCTCTGCCTCTGCCTGCACGTGGCCTCTTCCCTCCTCATCACCCGTCTCCTCCCTTGTCTTGTAAGGACACCTGGCGTATTGGATTAGGGCCATGCAATGACCGCATCTTGACTTGATGACATCTGCAAAAACTCTGTGTCCAAAGGAGGCCGCATCCAGGTACCCGGGTTAGGACGGACTCCGCATATCTTTTGGGGGTCACTCCTAACGGCGAGCTGGCCCTAGCCGGCCGGTACACACTCGCCTTGCTTCCTGGTCTGGATGCGGGTTCAGGGAACTCAGGCTGTGGCACTCACCACGTTCCTCTAAGTGTTTTGCAGTCTGTTCACATTTCTCAGGCCAGGACGTGAGGTGAGACCGGTAGGGGTGCGCATTGGCTCCCAGGAGGGGCCCATTTCTCCCAGAGAGCACCTAGCTGACAGCATCTGACACAGAGGCCGCTGCCTCCAGGCCCCCCGCGGCTCTGGGCCACACAGCTCCAGGCCCCTCACCTGGCCGGCAGTGTACCCTGTCCTGCGAGTGGACTCAGACCTCCCACACACCCTGAAATAGACCCCGGGACTTCTGACTCCTGGGGTAGAAAGAGCCATGGAAATGTAAATCACACACAAAGAAGTAGAACGGGGAGTGGAGAACAGAACGTGTGTCAAAAGGTTCCCCTGCACGGCCCACAGGCCTGGGAAGGACCTCAGTCAGTGCGATCCAGGAGAGAAGTGATTGTCACTCTACCCACCTGCCCCCATCCAAGCAAGACAGCAAACAGCCAGCCCACGGGAAGCTGCAACCTACTGCGTTTCCCCCAAAAGCTTTCAAAATCGAATATAGCAAGATGGCATGTGGGGGCAACTCTATACAAATGTTTCCTGTAAAATAATGTGCATGGAAAGTCTGTTAGATTCTAGAAAGTTCTCCCTGAAATGAAACACAAGGAGTTCTGAGGGCATACCCTGACCTCCCGAGTCTAAGTAAATAATGCTCAGCCACCCCAGAAAGGTGGTTGTAGAGGGAACAAGAGGAACAAAGGCCCGGGCCGGGGAGTTTCTCCTGTGTGTTCTCACAGAGTTGTTCATGGCGGGCGCTCTCAGCAGTGCATGCTGCATGGATTAAAGGTGAACACCTGGTTACAAGAGCAAGTTGGCAAGTTAGCCCCGCCCCCCCACTCTCTTTCTCTCTCTCTGCCCACCCTGCACAATATATCATTTTAGTTGTAGCAAAAATACTTTTATACATTGATCATGCCCTAACCGGTTTGGCTCAATGGATAGAGCATCGGCCTGCAGACTGGAAGGTCCCAGGTTCGATTCCAGTCAAGGGCATGTACCTTGGTTGCAGGCACATCCCCAGTGGGAGGTGTGCAGGAGGCAGCTGATCGATGTTTCTCTCTCATCGATGTTTCTAACTCTCTATCCCTCTCCCTTCCTCTCTGTAAAAAATCAATAAAATATATTAAAAAAAAAAGTTGGCCTCACACCTATCAAGGATTCATACTAGCTGGAAAACCAAGGATTATTAAGCATTGCTTAGAAATGTGTCCCTAAAACTTCAAAATAATAAACTTTAATACATATTTTAATTTTGTGTAAGGGGAGATTGATAGATAGACAACTTGTAGGCTGTTTGGATAAAAGGGACTAATTCCAGGGTTTCTTATACCCAGTTCAACCTCGTATTACCCTTAGGTGCCCAGGTTGCACCTGTTTTAGCTCCAGCTCCAAGTCTCCCAGGATGACCCTTTCCTATATAAATTTTAAAGGTTTGAATGCCCCAATACAAAAGTTGATAATTCAAGATAAGCACCTTAGCTCTGTATTTTACCTCTTTTAATTCTTGTTGTTGTTGGTGTTGGTGGTGCTGATAATGGTGTTGGTGATAGTGGAGGTGGTGGTGGTAGTGGTGATGGAGGTGGTGGTGGTGATGATGATGGTGGTGGCGGTGGTGGTGGTGGTGGTGGTGGTGATAATAGTGGTGATGGTGGTGGTAGTGGTGATGGAGAAGGTAGTGATGGTAGTGGTGATGGTAATGATAGTGATGGTAATGGTGGCGGTAATGACAGTGATGGTGATGATGGTGGTGGTGGTGATGGAGGTGGTGGTGGTGGTGGTGATGGAGGTGGTGGTGGTGGTGATGGAGGTGGTGGTGGTGTTGATGGTGGTGGTGGTGGTGGTGGTGATAATAGTGGTGATGGTGGTGGTAGTGGTGATGGAGAAGGTAGTGATGGTAGTGGTGATGGTAATGATAGTGATGGTAGTGGTGGTGGTAATGACAGTGATGGTGATGATGGTGGTGGTGGTGGTGATGGAGGTGGTGGTGGTGGTGGTGATGGAGGTGGTGGTGGTGGTGGTGATGGAGGTGGTGGTGGTGATGATGGTGGTGGTGATGGTGGTGGTGATGGTGGTAATGACGGTGATGGTGGTGGTGGTGGTAGTGGTGATGGTGAAGGTAGTGATGGTATCGGTGAAGGTAATGATAGTGATGGTAGTGGTGGTGGTAATGATGATGGTAATGGTCATGGTGGTAGTGGTGCCCATGGTGATGGTGGCAGTGGTGGTGGTAATGACAGTGATGGTGATGATGATAGTGTTGGTGATGGTGGTGGAGGAAATGGGGGGGTGTGGGTCGAGGGTGGTAAATGTGGGGTGGAGAGGGGATATAGGATGGTGGGGATGGGGATACACATCACATGACTTTCAAATAATCTTTGGCAATGAGATAAAATATGTTCATGTTGGGAGCTTAAATGCTAAGAACTTGCAGGCTCCTTTTTAAAGCTTCCTGATGATTGTTCTCTAAACCAGTGGCTCTCAGCCCTGGCTGCCCACTGAACCCATGTGGGGAGCTTTTAAAACACACCAATGCAGAGGCTGCTCCTCGCTGTGATTCTGATTTAATTAGTTTGTTGGTGAGAAGCAGACAGGGGTGTATTATAGAGTCTCCCCGGGAGATGCTAATGGGCAGGCAGGGTGCGGAACCGCTGCAGGTCACACGGAGCTTCCCAATTAAGTGCAGGTAATGGTGAGAGGGAGACTCAGGCGGTGCCACCTCCTCGGAAGGGACAGCCTTGTCATCAATCTGGCTGATAATAAAGCCACTCACTTCATCTCTTAATAGTTCTTACAAAGTATAGCAAACATTCCGGGGGGCCATGGAATACTCACATACTTGGGCTCCCACTTCCAGAGTTAATGGACATTACTATTCCACCACATTTCTCCTGTATTCATGTTGACAATGTGGCTTTTTAAAAATAGATGGTAGATATGGATGGGTTGGGAAATTTAGAGCTTATTTGGACAAACGTGTTTAGAAGGCATGTTGCTTATTTAGACATACACCAGGTCAGTCACTCTTTAGTATAAGTGAGGGAACTGGGTGGAGACAATGGTAGAAACTAAAGGCTGGGGAAAGTTGGGGAGACAAGTTGGGAAAAGGGGTGCAGAATGGGTGTGAGCTTAGGATGGCTGAGGCAACCTCCTGCTTGTCTACTGCTGGCAAGGCAATGCGGTTATAATAATTTTATTAAGGAGTGTGTAAGAATTTTATTACGAAGAACTACTAATTGGGAAAGTGAGCAATCCTGACAATGTCAGCCCCATCTTGTTCCTCTTGCGGCTTTTCATTAAGTGTCTGAGTATCCCTTTTAACGCTGCCCTCCTTTTTGTAGAAGAAGGTTGATGCCTTTTGTCAGAACTGACCCTCAAACACCCCATTTAAATGGCCAACTGTGCCGCCTGGCAGCGACGGCAGCGGGGGGGGGGGGACGGGGGGCGACTGCCCTCCCTCATTTGGAATTGCTGCTTCCTGACATTTCTGTCCAACAAGCACAGCCTTGCTCCTGAGCTCTGTTCCTAGGACAGCAGCCGAGACTCCCCTGGCCCTTCCACTCAAAGATGTTTATTTTAAAAAGATTGTAAAAGGTGGAATTTAATTCCAAAATACTTCAATAAATAACCTCTTCCAAGTTCCTGTAATTCACTTTGGCAGGAGACGCTATAGTCATAACCCAGAGCAGCGTCAAAAATAGAAACAGACACAAACAAGCCGGGCTCAGCGCTGGCCTCGTGGCTTCCCCTTCGCTCGGATTCCCCCAGCATCCTGCCCTCCGACATCCTAACGCGACCTGTCAAATTGTGACGTAATCAAACCCACGGCATCCTCTATCACTTTTTGATTTCAGAAAGCCGTATCGTTCCTGCTTAACCATTCAAAACACAAACAGAGGGGATGCCTGGGAAGTTCAGATCTAAGGGCTTATTTCTCCTCCCTTGATGTCTCTAAACTCACCCAGGGAACAGGCATTTGGCAAATAAGTGGCCATGACTTATGGTCTTAAAGCCCCGCATCACCAAGGAAACTCAGAAATCAGGCCCCACCCAAGTTGTACTGAATCGGAGTCTGCATTTTCATCAGAGCCCCTGAGGGTTCCTGTGCACACACTTTGAGAAACACTAACTAGAGCACAAGATCAGCACTTGTACCCCTCAACTCCCACACGCAATATTCACATATAGCCAGAACACTTGGCTCGCAACTCTGGGGGCCACTCTTGGGTCCCCTAGATATGAGGTACTTAGGGAAAAAAGCACCCATACATACACATTTTCTCCAATTTTGTTTGTTAACATGGGAGTGGTGATTCCAAGTTCATGTTTTCCAAAGGCACCTCACGATGATCACTTTTTTTAAAAACTGTGCACACAGTGTCACGCTTCCTGAGTTATGGGTTCTAACTGAGAACCCATAGGCCAAGCGAGGAAGAGAAATACACCCAGCCTACATGTGATGCCAGGTCAGCCTTCTCCTAAAATCCCATAATGGTCCCGACAGTTAGGGATGAGCGAGGGAAAGACTTCTCTTACGGGTTTATGAGCCAAATGGCTTTGTCCTCAAAAGTCTCCTGATCAAGACCCACCCAGTTCAGCTTCTGCAAAGTGGGAGGGGCCTGGAGTCGCCCAGGATAGAGGGGGGGGGGCACATCACCTGCTGAGCGCTTCTGTGGGGGCCAGTGGTGGTGGTGGGGGGGGGCTGGTCAGGGACAGAGGGGCTGTGAGCTGGAGACAAGGGCAGCGGAGACCACCCCACCCCCAGCCTGACAGTGGCGTCCGGTCCAGTCCCCGTCCTGAAGGGTGGAGAGGCGGGCGAAGCCTCACTATAGCACCTGGGGTCGCCAAGGTCTTCCCGGGTGACGTCACACTAGAAACAGGGCTGTTTCTCCCAGAAGTCTGCGAAGCGTCTCTCAGCCCATAAATGGCAGATGTTTCCGAAGCCCTTTGCCATGGCCAGCGATCTCATAACTCGTTTCCATTTGTCATCGTGAGGTTGTGTGGGGCCTGGGGCTTCTCAGGCACTTGTTTGTGGGGTTCGGTTGTGCTGCAGCTGGGTGGTGCTGGGGCGTCTGGGGATGGACAGGCCTTTTCTTGGGGGCTGTAAGGTGCAGAGGCGACCTCTCTGGGCCTCAGCGTGAACCTGGAGGCCACGGCATGGCTGGTGGGGGCCCCAACACTCCCGAGACCTGCAGGCAGCAGGTGGGCTCGGAGGTGAGCATGCTCATTCAAGGCGTGTCGGACCAGACATTCAGGATGCCTCCCTGGCAGGAGCTAGCATCTCTCAGGGGACCAGGTGAGCTGACAGCCTTTGGAGAGAATGAACTGGGCCACGGAGGCTGCGGGGACACCACGCGGCAGCCACCTCCCTGCCAAACACAGAGGCGAGCCCAGACAGTGCCTGGAGCTTGGGGTTTGCCTCAGAGAATGCACTTGAACTTCAAAAAAGAAAACAAGGAACTGTGCCTGCTGCCGGGGCCACTGGGAATTCATCTTGGGAGGCGGGCACCGCTGCTGGCTCTTGCCCAGGGAGGCCAGCAGCTGGGCTGGGTCGGAGCCAGGAAGGCAGGGGCTGGTGCAGAAGCCAGAGGTTGCCGCAGGAACCAGCACGGGGGCCTCATCTTGCTGAGGGATTTAACAGAACATCTAAGCCCTGGAACCAGGTTCTCTGCACACTGGGAGGCTGCTCTGGCTCCGCAAATCTGTGGAAGACAGCTCAAAAAGAGGCCCACACTGCTGCCACCTTGCAGATAGATGTCTGGGTGGGGTGGGCCCCCAGCCTGCCTCTGGGCTCAGCCCTGTCTATGGTGCTTCCCAGCACAGAGGGTGAAAAGGACCCCTGGGACACTAACTGGGTGAGGGCCAGGCCACCAGGTGAGGCGGTGGGGATGGCAAGGGAGAAGCCTGACCAGCGCTGCCCATGGCGGGAGGAATGTCCTGTCACCCGTCACCTGGTGTGCTCCCTCTCAAACCACTGTGTGCACGGTTCACTCATACACTCAGGCCCAGTGAGAAGCCCTCAGAGGCCGGTCCCAGAGAAACAGCTCCTGGGTGTGGCCTCGGCAGGGGAGGACCAGGGCTGGGCTGGGCCTGGGGTGCCAGGAAATGGTGGTTCTAAAGATAACTTCACTGTTCCCCACACCCGCCTATCTCACGGACAGAGTAAGTACCTCGACTGACTTTGCCCGTGAATCAACATGCTTGCTTTTCTAGGAGCAGAGTTGCCCATTCCACTGCCGCGTCTGCAGTCGTGCACTGGCTCCGCGCTGAGGTGAAACCGCAGGTGTTGGTCCTAGAGCACCGGGCCTGAGGTCCGCCCGGCCGCTCCTCACACTCGCTCCCTGGGCCACACCTCACTGTCACACTGCCCTCTGCTCCCTCAGCCACCGGCCTCCTCCTTCCCCAGGGCCACCTCGGATGCCTGTGTTCCCGGGGTGCACCTCTGCTTGTAACCCTTGGCTCCACCCAAGATCTGTGCAGTGCCCATTGGGAACGCCCATCTCGGGGACAGCTGCACTGTGCCCATTGGGAATGCCCATCTCGGGGACAGCTGCACTGTGCCCATTGGGAATGCCCATCTCGGGGACAGCTGCACTGTGCCCATTGGGAGTGGCCATCTCGGGGACAGCTGCACTGTGCCCATTGGGAGTGGCCATCTCGGGGACAGCTTCAGCACACAGCTGCTGCGTTCTGTTCCACCCGCCAGGAAGACAAGCCTTGTTTATTGGCTCCTGGGCTCCCACAGTGCCTGGGACCCAGTAGGACCCAACCCATTTGCAGAGGGAGTGAAGACCAGGGAGGTGAGATAGAATGCACTTCCTGAGAAAGTCTAAGGGAAGGGTCTGCATGTCATCATTAAAGCGAAGCTTGAACACTGGGCTGCGGGCACTCGCTGTTGTGGGTTGTCCATGCTGGCTGCCCTTTCGAATCCCCTGGGAGGCTCTGAGGAAGCAGCAGTGTGTGTGTGTGTGTGTGTGTGCACGAGTGTGTGAGTGTGTGTGTAAGCGTGTGAGTGTGTGTGTAAGTGTGTGTGTGTGAGTGTGTGTGTGAGTGTATGTGTGTGTGAATGTGTGTGTATGAGAGAGTGTGTGTGTGTATATGTGTGTGAATGTGTGTATGAGAGTGTGTGTGTGAGAGTGTATGTGAGTGTGTGTGTAAGTGTGTGAGTGTGTGCGTGTGTGAGTGTATGTGTGTATGAGTGTGTGAATGTGTGTGTATGAGAGAGTGTGTGTGAGTGTGTGTGTATGAGAGTGTGTGTGTGTGAATGTGTGTGAGTGTATGTGTGTGTGAGTGTGTGAATGTGTGTATGAGAGTGTGTGTGTGTGAGAGAGTGTACGTGTGTGTGAGAGTGCATGTCTGTGTGTGTGTGTGTATGGCCTACCACAGACCTGTGACAGCTGTCAGCCCGGTGGGCCAAGGTTGCCCTGGGACAGTGTTTGCCTAAGCCCCTTCAGTGCTGATTCTAGCCTGGCACCCAGGGAGTCTGTTGTCTTTCATTGGAGTGGTCACCTGCTTGGCTCCGGAGTCTGTGCTGGCCATGGAAAATTCCACTCCAGATGGGCCACTGCAAAGTGCCTCTCAAAGGTTGTTCCAGTGGATTTCATTTCGTTTAAATTAAAAATAAATGCCAATAAGCGCTGTTGTTTTTGTTTTCTGCTCTAGAAAGGCTAGAGTTGGTGGAGAGAGTTACAGATTGGAATCCATGAACTTCATGCATTGCTGGGGGTGGATGCTATTTCCTCCTAAGCTTCGGTCCTTCCGTCGTCAAACATGGGTGACACCCAAGCATTGGGTGTCACAGGTATTGGGAGAACTGACTCATTATAATATCTATGCAACTGACCTTTTAAAATGAAAGTCATGGTCAGAGAAAGAGATTTATTTTCCTGTTAGTTTATGCTAAGTTTACAGATGCTAATCATGGCTGCCATCTTGTTACTATTTCTCCATTGATGTTTGCAGATAAAACTTTTAAGTATCCTGCTTTGACAAGAAAGTACTTTTCAATGTTTTAACTAAGACAGGTAAAAATCTCACACGTAAAAAACAGGATTTTTTTTCCTTTTGTTAAGAAGTAAAAACCTTCAACCCTCAAATGAGTGTACTTTTCTTATGTTTTAAGGGGAAAGCAGCTAATAAGGGAGAGATGACTCTGTCTTCGGAGAGATGTTTTGCTGAGATGCGCCTGGGGAGGGGTGACCGCGGGTGGTGGGAGGAAGAGACTTTTACCTTTTGTGTGCCATCTCAGTACAAATCAGGGCATGATATTTCATGATATTCTTGCGCATGTGGAACTAATAATAGTTTGTGAACTCAGAGGGAAAAACTGTTTTGGCCTTGAACTATGGCCAAGTAGACTACAAAGCTATTGTTAGGGAACTGCCCCTAGCTGGACTGGATTATTCTCTCTCTCTCTCTCTCTCTCTCTCTCTCTCTCTCTCTCTCTCTCTCTCTCTCTCTCTCTCCCCTCTCCTCCTCTCTTTCTTCAACTCCCTAGCCCTCAAGTCTAAAAGTCATGATAGTATTTTAAGAAGTTAATATACTACCACAGTTTTACTAACTCTTCAAACCTCTTCTCCAGAAGACATCTTGGCCACTCACAGATTGGGAGAATGTTGAAAGAGCAGAGGTGGGAAGAGTTCAAGGCCAAATGTTAGGACTTGTGACTGAGTACAAGTCACGACCTACCTATATGAACTTTGTCTTTGGTTCACAATCTACTGAATGGGACAATACCCCATATTGCGTACCTACCCTGTGCCCTTCTTCATGGGGTTCTTGTGAGAATCAGTTGGCTTAATGACTGAGTCTTTATTTCTGAAAACTCACATTATATAAGTTCCACCATAGGAAAGTTTCTGCCCAATGTCTGATATTAATTTCTTCTTTATAATTGGTCTGGTCTGTGTGGCTGAGTGGCTCAAGTGGACACAGATTCTCATAGCTGAGAAGGACCAGTTCAATTTCTTTCTCTTTTTTTTGGTTAATCATCAATTGAGGGCAAGAGACAGAGAGAGAGAGGGAGAGAGAGAGAGAGAGAGAGAGAGAGAGAGAGAGAGAGAGAGAGAAACATCAATTGGTTGCCTTCTACATGTACCAGCCAGGGCCCGGGATCGAGCCTGCAACCGAGGTATGTGCCCTTGACCAGAATAGGACCTAGGACCCTTCAGTCCATGAGCCAAACTGGCTAGGGCCTGGTTCGGTTTCTTTAAACATCTTGGCATCCAGTTAGGTTGCTAATGTGGTCAATGGACCAGTAGATCAGGGAGTGTCCTTTTGTTGGGCTCTGGTGGAAGGGAAATAGGTGTAGCCTCTCTGGAGGGCAATTTGGTGAAATGGAACAAGAGCTTTTACCCAGCCATTACCTTTATAATACTTCACACTAAAGACACATTCCAATGCGGTGTGCATGGTGTGTGTAGGATGCTGATAATAGCAGTGTTGACAACAACAAAGAAGGAAAACAACCAAGAGTCCAAAATGTTACAGATGCACAGCAAACATGTTTTAGAACTGCTTGCAATGCAGCCATCGCAATAATAGCCTATAGTTACTCATCATATTGAGTATCTCCCATGTGCTGGGCAATGTTTGTGATGCTAGGGATTCAGCAGGGCAATGGTTAATTTTATGTCAGGTTGATGCCCCTTCCTATACCCAGACTGAATATTTCTGGGTGTGTCTGTGAGGACGTTTAGGATGAAATCGGCATTTGAATTAGTAGACTCAGTAAAGCAGATGCACCCTCCCCAGTATGGGTGGGCTTCATCCAATCCACAGAGGGCCTTCGTAGAACAGCAGGAGAAAAATGGAGGTATTTACGCCCCCCTCCCTGCCCCCATCCCCATCTCACTGCTTGAGCTGGGGCATCTCCTTCTGCTTTCTCCTGTCCTCACACTGGCACTGACATCATCGGATCCCCTGGCTCCCAGACCCACAGACCTGAGCTGAGTGGCACCGCTGTCTCCCTGGGTCTCCAGCTTGCAAACGGCAGATCCTGGGGCTTCTCAGCCTCCATAACTGCATGGGCCATTCCTTCTAATAAATCTCTTCATCTGTATCTACCTATGTCTATATTTCATTTATCGATACCTAGAACAAAAGGGAGATCTATGCCTATATCTATACCGATATAGATATAAATCTCCTTTTGGTTCCGTTTCTCCAAAGAACGCTGACAAATACAACCAGTGAACAAAACAGACAAATACTATACCCCGGAGGAGCTGACCTTCTCTATTGCAGGTGACAGGATAACAGGATAGAATGAAAATCAACATCTAATTTAGGCAGCACGTTAGCTGGTAGCAAACACCACGGGGACATCAACTCAGGGAAGGCAGGCATGGCGGAGAGGGTGGAGGGTAGGTGAGGCCACAGGCTTACAGAGGAGCAATGGAACCCTCCCTGACAGGGCGGCAAATCTAAGGGTTTGAAGGAAGGAAGGGAAATCTGAGGGGGGGGGGGAGATCTTTTTAGGCAAAAGAAACAGGGAGTGAAGAGGCCTTGAGGAAGCAAGTCTCCCTCATGGTCCTGGAACCGCCCAGGCCATTGGCAAGGGGCTGGAGTGTGGGGAGCGAGGCCACAGAAGAAGGAAGTGGAGCTAAAGAAACCTACGACCATCACATGACTGATCTGGAAAGAAGTTGATGACCTATTAGCCGGTTAAAAACCAACAGGCAACAGAATAGTGTAAGCCAGAGGATCTGGCTTTAGTGAAAACATACAAATACACCCAGATATTTACTGTCTGTCCTGTTTCCCTGCCCCCTCCCTTCCTTCCTAAATTCTTTTAGCTCATTTGAATTTTTTTCTACCTTGCATACAGCTTACTTGTGTAACAAATAAATGGGACATGCCCAGGTAAAGCAAACTGACTGGATTTTATTGTCTTCGGTCAAGCTGTATGACTGCAGGCTCCATTAATGTCAAAATGTACTAACTTTTCTGAATTAGCGATGAACATTCCTGGCTCTGTTGAAATGTGAAGATGATGGGAGAGTTAAGATTGGCAACTTACTTTAAAGGCAAGTGTGACCTCAGAGAAAGAGAAGACGGGTTTCCAGGAGGCAGGCTGCCCCCATGTACACTGTCTTACATTCCGTGGGTGGAGGGTACAGGGATGGACCTTGTATGGAGACCACAGACATACACTGTGGTCAGACAGGTGTATGTACATGCGGAGGTCTTTCCCAGTCATACTCACCAGCCCATGCATGTGATAAAGGCCATTTGTACCAATTCAGGATTGACTTTGCTATAAAACTTGGATGATTGAAACTGCTTCAGGAATGGGGTGTTCTGGTTTAATTGAGATATTTGGATTATCTCTTCAACTCGGGAGTAAACAAAATCACAACCTAGGATTTCCAGTGCAGTTGTTAAAGGTCTTTCTAAACCACGAGCTCACTTCCCTGTGTGCTGAGTGTGCCGTGCCAGACACAGGCCAGTCTTTGGTGGTGTGGATGTCCTTGATGTACCTGAATCATTATTCTACTCTTCAACTTGTTTCTTGCTTTTTTTTTAAAAAAAATATTACTTATTGATTTCAGAGAGGAAGGGAGAGGGGGAGAGAGATAGAAACATCAATGATGAGAGAGAATCATTGATTGGCTGCCTCCTGCACACCCCACACTGGGGATGGAGCCTGCAACCTGGGCATGTGCTCTGACTGGGAATTGAACCGTGACCTCCTGATTCATAGGTTGATGAGCCACCACTGAGCCACACCAGGTGGGATTGTTTCTTTCTTCAAGGCCTACAAGTCAAGCTCTAAGGAGCATCTGCTTCTGGAAGTAACATGTATACTTGGCATTTTAAAACAGTGTAAGATCATTCAATTGCTGATTATAATTTCCCATGTCCTCTTAGAAGCAGAGGCTAGAGAAAATAGCTTACTGATTCACTGAACTTGTTTTCTGGAATGATCCGTATTTGATGGCTGGAAAACCTGGCATAGACAGAAGTTAAAGAGCTCCTTTACCAGGGCTCAGCGTCTGTCAACGCCCACTCCACAGGATCACATGACTCAACGTGAACTCCAATCTCTCAGGGTTCATGAAAGGAACTGTGGTTACAGCTGGTGGCACAGGCTTGGCTTTAGGAGATTTTTAGAGCAACCCAGAGGAAAACAGCAATGCAAGCTTGTCAGGAACCAATGACCCGGGAATGACCGAGCTCCGCTTTGACACGGCTCAGGGAAGCACGCACTACCTCCTCGTCCCATCGGAAACACACTGATTCCTTCTCCTCCTCCGTTCAGATACTGTGCTTGAGTGACACTCAAATAGATGTTTTCACTGGGATATGTCTGTAAGGGAAAAAAACCTCTTTTCCTCTTACATCTCCCTCTGATTCACAGAATTTATGTGTTTTATTTCTTGTTCAGTGGGTCCTCTCTGAACTTTTAGAGATGGTTATCATTTGATTGCATGGGATATATAGCCTGTATTCATTTTCCAAACAAAGCTTTTATCATGTAAATAGTTTCTAATAGTTTTATGGGGATCAGCACACATTAGACATTATAGAAATATTATTCAAACACCATACGTTGAAGGGTTCTTTCATGGAACTCAGGGGGAGAAACACAGAAGGTGAGCAGCGATGTCTAAGTCCACCCTGTGTTGGCAAGGGGTTCAAGCCTGGCACAGAAGTAAAGCATGCAGGCATGCACAAGCCCGTGGGGTGGCTGCACCATGAGGCCTATGGAACAGTGGCCATAGTGAGAGGGAGAAAGGTCAATCGTAAGAACACGACCTTTGATTTTGGTGACGTTTTCAAATATACCCCAATGGACATCTCATATTTAGTGGGCTGGGCTTTTAACTCAAGGAATCACCTAGCTTATCCTCTTGATTTCTCTGAGATGCAGCAAAAAGTTACCCTCCCTTCCCTTGAAACGCAGCCCAATGTGAGAAGCTCTGGCTTCAGAGAGGCCCTCTTGCAAGTATCTCCGGACTACCTTCTCTCTGCTTGTCAGAATTCTGTCCATCCTCTTCCCACTCTCTGAGATCCTTTGCTTGTGCTAAGGGCTCCAGGGCTCTACCCAAGGTTGTTCCTTTCTTATTCAACTCAACGGGAACGCTCTTGTTTTTTCTTAGGGTAATGGTTGTTTATGAAACCTTGGGGGTGCTGTACGGGCTCAGAGTGGTTTGGTCTGTTTTGTGGTTAGAATATGATGCACAGATGACCCAACCAGCTTCCCTATGTCTGGAACTGGCCTGGAAAGAAGCCATGATGGGTATGCAGGCTTGTTCCTTAGTGCTCTGTCTGTGGCTCTCCTTGGGCCAGTATTGCTTCATTCCAGCTCATCTGGAAATTTAGCAAGAAAAGAAGGAACTTGGGCCCAAATTCCTTATGTGGATAAAGGAATAACCAGAAAAACACTTGCCTATTGTAAGATCTTGGGCAGTCGAATGAGGATTCTGATTTCTCACAAGGACACCCAGGGTCCCTCCTCAGTGCTAACAACCTCCTGATGCTACTTTTGCGATAAAAGGGCAGTCTACTTTGGATCGGTTGGTGTGTGTGTTGGGGGGTAACCATAAAAGATCTAGTTATAGTTTAACACTTGCTTATTTAAAGAAAATCTTGTTAACTCAGTGACAAAAATTGAGGGTTTATTTGAAAATACTTGGTGGATTTTAGTTACATTATCCTATCTCTAGTTTTGTGTGTCACTATGACCATAGTGTTTTCTTCATCAGTTGTCCTAAAATCCAGGTTTTACACACTTTACAGGCGGGCTACTATGGATGAGGTTGGGATTGTTTTGGTGATTATGTATAACAAGGAATTTTCAGGCAAGGTATACTTCCTGACCCAATAACCCCACATCATAATAGCCATTACGACCAAGAGCCCAGCATCACCTCATTGTTCTCCCCACCATAGCCATGACTCACAAAGGATTCAGCAACGCTGGTTAAAATAAACTCCACTTACGCGCACAACAGGAAGAGAGAAACAAAATTCTTATCTCAATGATGCACGCCCAACAATTTCCCTGAAAAACAAAATCCAGGGCAAGGTATTTTTGCCCATTATTTTTGTGATTTTGAGGTCTTGTAAAAAAGATCTTCATTCATTTGGTAGCTCTAGAACTGACCTACCCCTCATGTTGTGCTGAATGCCCATTGCAGTTTATTTCTGGACAAGGGGGTCGGGGGGGGGGGCATGTAATTTTATGTTTTTTCATTGGTGGCAGCTCAGTGGGAACTCTGAGAGGAGTCACCTAGGGCTCCAGGTTTCTTGTGGCCTCATTCATGCTGTTCCGAGCCAGGCAAAACCCCAGGGACCCCCATGAACCCTTAAGTCAGCGGTTCTCAACCTGTGGGTCGCGACCCCTTTGGCAGTCGAATGACCCTTTCACAGGGGTTGCCTAAGACCATCCTGCACATCAGATATTTACATTACGATTCATAACAGTAGCAACATTACAGTTATGAAGTAGCAACGAAAATAATTTTATGGTTGGGTCACAACATGAGGAACTGTATTTAAAGGGCCAGATGGTTGAGAACCACTGCCTTAAGTGATGGGCAGAGAGAATGCTGCTGTTTGATATGCATAACTCTGAATGACTGTGAGATGAATATCAAGCAACATCGATTTTGCAAACGAGATAACAGTCCCGTCTCCTCTCTGCTTCATATCCCAAAATTACATGGTCTTGTTATCTTCAGGATTAACAAATATCTGCCCTAGCCGGTTTGGCTCAGTGGATAGAGTGCCAGCCTGAGGACTGAAGGGTCCTGGGTTCAATTCCCTGTCAGGGCACATGCCCGGGTTATGGGCTTGATCCCCAGTGTGGGGCATGCAGGAGGCAGCCAATCAATGATTCTCTCTCATCATTGATGTTTCTATCTCTCTCTCTCTCTTCCTTCCTGTCTGAAATCAATAAAAATATATTTGAAAAAAAAAGAATTAACAAAAATCCCATTCATAAGCCTGGGCATCCCTGTACCTACAGTGCCCGGGAAGGATAAATCCCCAAAGACTTGCTCTTAAATGCTGCAGTTAGTGGTTTGCAGTGAGCATGACAAGTCGCTGCTCTAACTCTTTGCGGCAGGGCTCACTCAGCTTCTTCCCTCCGCGTTATTTATTCACTGGAATGGCCTCACCTCCACACCTGGACGGCGGCCACGTGCAATCCCTCTTGCTCATGGGTGCGATGGTAGAGCTTTCTTGGGCTGAGTCCATCATCAGTTGGTCTCTCCGCTCAGGAGTGATCTTCGATTTCAGCACCACTGGAGGCACTAAAGTGGGACCATTTTTCTGTTGCCAGCTTACTGCTCTGAGCATGCTTTGTTCTTCTTGCCTCCTGTCAGCATCCAGCTGTCTCAGGATCTCAGTATTTCCATGGCTGCCAAGTCAGAATCTCTGTGTATCTTTCCTCTTGTTCCCCTCAAAGCAGTTACTTCTCAAAGATCTACGACCTCAAGTTTCATGCCAATGCCTGGCTCGCAGTTTTCTCTGTCCCTCTGCTGATCCACCCTCATTGCCAATACTCCGTGGACGCAGGTGCATCTGTCCTTTGGAAAGCCCCCCCTGCCACCTTTCCCACTGAAACCCTACTCTTCTCTGAGACTCCTTAACCTTCCACCATATCTGCAGGTGCTTCCTACCGACACCCGCCCTTATTAACGTCCCTCTCCCTTAGAGCCCAGTCCTGTCTTGTTTAATGCTATGTTTCTTTTTTTCTACATTATTATTTTATTGATACTCTTATTTCCTTAAAGCCTAGTGCCTCTGAGGGCTGGTATCTGGACATTTTCTCTGTTTCCCCTTCTGTCTTCTTCTCCTTCTTCTTCTTTTTTAAAAATATATTTCATTGATTTTTTACAGAGAGGAAGGGAGAGGGATAGAGAGTTAGGAACATGGATGAGAAAGAAACATCAATCAACTGTGCCTTGCACACCCCCTACTGGGGATGTGCCAACAACCAAGGCACATGCCCTTGACTGGAATTGAACCTGGGACCCTTCAGTCCGCAGGCCGACACTCTATCCACTGAGCCAAACCGGTTAGGGCAACCCTTCTGTCTTCTTTACATAGTAAATCCACTTAAAGATTTGTTGACTGACTGGTCCAAGGAGCCATAACAATATAGGGTGTAGCCATTAAAGGTCAAATTCTGGAAATATGCAGAGCGTCAAGAGATATGTTAAGTAAAAGTGAACAATTGTATAACTATGATTCTTCTTCACTTGACTGCACGAAGGTTTGCCACGATAAGCCCTCTATTTCATTTTTGTAATGTGGCTTTTCTCAAGAGTGCACCGTTCTTATTGCACCGATTGAGTCTTTTATTTAAAGAATAATAGATGAGACTATTACATTGAAACAGGAATTTAAAACTTCTGGGTGGTTCTGGCACCCAGGTTTGAGGAGTAGAAATGACATAAAGGAGCTGGCAGCATTATGAACCACCACCATACTTCTTCTGGCTCTTTCTCTCACAGCTTTCTCATATTTCCTTCTGACATTTCTCTTTCCTAGATTGTAAGTTTGTCATTAAATTTGGTCTCTCCCTTCTAACGAAAAGGTATAGATTTAAGTTTCCAAGGGTACCTGCTCGTCTTGAGAGAGGTAGGGGTTCTCAAAGACTACTTGCAAATGACACGGTCAACTTTCAGGAGGCACAGACTAACGTTAGATTAATTCAGCGTAAACTTAGCGCATGTATCTAACCTATAAATGTTTACGTGAAGCAAAACAAAAATGCAAGTTGCTAGCCAACAGCAAAGACTGGATAGTGGGAGACAGCACCTAATTCTTCAGCATTCTTAGACTCGGTGTGGGAGTAGCTGTCAAGATCAGACATGGGATCCTGAGCATGGGGTGTGAAGTCACCTCTTCTTTGTAGATAATGGTTCAGCTACCAGAAGTCAAACAATTCAATTGCATCTCTTTTGTAAGAATCAAATCCACCCACTCTAGAAGTCAAAAGATCCCAACGAATTATTTTTTAAAAATGCACCACTGAAGTATGATTCTAGGGCTTGACAATATATTACTTCCACCAGCGATCTTTTCAGCGTTGGCACAAATCGTCTGCTCTGCCCCACTCTATTCCTGACCCACATTAGCTGTATTTCTTTGATGCCAGACATTTATATTAAAGTAGTCAAATGGGCATGTCTAACATTGGGTATATATGCCAAAGACTCACGTGTATTCACCCTACAGTTACCTTTCCTCCTGGACACAGAGCTAAACTACAATTTCCAGCTACCCTTGCAGTTAGGTATGACCACAGAACACAGGCAGAAGTGATACAATTACTTTCGGGCCTGGATCATCAAACAGCTGCTACATAATCATCTACTCCCCCTCTTTCCACATCTGGATGTCAACACTGAGGAGACTGTGGAAGCCAAGTGCTAGAGACAATAAGCCTGGGTCTCTGATGGCATCATCCAGTTAGGTTTGCAGGAAGGAGAAATAATCTTCCATTCTCTTACCTGATAAGATATGGGAATCTTTCAATTGCGGCGGCTATCTAATTAATACAGTTCACCTAGCCTCATCGAGGACTAAACCTAATGACACACTGTAACAAGTGCTAAATAGTATCTATAATCTATAAAGTGCCTGTTTTGTGCTGGGCATTGTACTGGGAATCTTACATGATCATATGCATCCTCATAACATTTCTGGGGTAGACGTTAAGACTATTATTTTTTATCTTATAGACAAGCAAACCAAGAGCTCAAGGATGGTCAAAGTCACACAATTAGTGTAGTGGATTATATAATTGCCCCAGTTATTCACTTCCCTCTCTGCAAGAAGATTACATGTCTCTACCTGTTGCTATATGACATGCAGCACCTCACTGTGGGAGAAATGTACAACTCCATTTCACTGACCATTGGCATTGGTGTGACATGTGTCTTGTCTTTGGTCAGCGGAATGGGAGTGGATAACTTGTGCCATGTCTGAGCAGGACTTGCAAGAGCCATTGCTTAATTTGGCATTCTCCTTTCCCTCTGACGCTACAATGCAATGTCCCGGATCAGACAGGGCACAAGGGGGCAGAGCCAACGCTGACCAGCAAAGGCATGTGGCGTGAAGGAGAAATAACCCTTTGTTTTGTAAGCCACTGTGATGTTGGAATGGCTGTTGTCACCCTTAACCTAGTAAATGCTGATGGATACACCTAGAGCTCAGTGCTAATGCATTTGTATAGACACCAGAGCCTGGGCTCTTATCACCAGGCCACATCTCCAGAGTTCATGTTCCACTTGTACAAATTCCTGTTAGATGATATGAGAAACATATAAAACATCGTTTAAAAAAATCAATTCTCATTCTGGGTAGGAAAAAGTGGATGCTTGTAAGTTAACAGAGGAAACTGCTATAGCGCCAGGATTCAAACTGAGTTTATGGATCTGTCTCTCATGTTGCACAGAACATGCTCTGATTTAGTCCCACAAAACAACTGTTGGCGAGGGCGTGGGTCTTTTTATCCGTAGATTCACTCGCTGGCTCGTTTTGTAAAGTTTTCATAGCAGAAACCACAACCCTTTGACTGGGAGTATGGCCAGTGAATACTAGTCACAATCTAATCACTAAGAGAACTACAGTACTGTAGGTCCCCGGTCCTAAGCACAGGCATGGAGAGGAAATGTGAAATGTGAGACTGATCAAAGCTACAGGTTAAGGGATATGAACATTCTTTTTAGGATGACATGGTTCTTCTTTGTTTGAGGAAAATAACTTTGTGTTATTAATTAGAGGTAGTCAAATGATACTGATATGTGGAGTGTATAGTGTTTTCTCAGATGAGGGGCAGAATACCAGTAGAGCATGGACTGCAATTATGATGACAACTTCTTTCCACATGACCCTAATTCTTTCTAGAACTAATTATTTAAGATACATTTAAAACATATTTTTATCCCAAATGGCTTCATTTTATTTTTCTATCCCCCTAAACACTTGAACTACAACTAAAAATAAAGCCGTAATTCAACAAAAGTGTCTCAGTGATTTTTGAACTTAACTACCAATTCTCCTTTTATTGATATTAATGAATAAAATTTAATAATTTTGTAAAACTCCAGACGAACCAATTCTCTTTGGGACCTAAATAACATTATTGAAAATAAAGGAAAGAAATAATAAGTGCCACCTTAACAAGCTAGAAATCCAAATTTGTTCAATTTAAACATCTCAATGTTACCAACCTTCAAGTTCTGATACAATGAATTAAAAGAAAAAAGGCCTGCTTTGAAAAATATCCTCAATTTAAATTGGGTAAAAATAAATAGCTGCTTTCCCCTAATTTCGGCCCTCCCCTTAGCCTGCCTCCTGCTGGTACATTTCCTTTATTAATCTACATGTAATGTACAGATCATTGGATGAAGGAAAAATTAGTGAAAAAAGAAGCACTTCGTCCTGCCCACCTGCTCATGTTGGTTGAGAAGGTTTATCTTGTTTTCATTAAGCTTCACATGATCGACATTCTACTCTTGAGGAAAGTAATACTTCCTACTTGTGAAAACCAGTGAATGGGGTTAAGCTACCGTGAGGCTACATTTGCTTATTTTTAATCTCCAATGATTTTTTTTCTTATTGATTATTAAACAGCTATTCTCATGTCTTACTTTCTTTTTATCCTGAAAAGCAGAGATAGTTTGTGAGAAGACAGAGAGGAACATGAGAGCAAATTCAAGCATTTGTGTATATTCACAGAAACAGCCGATGCAGTTAATAAAGACCTGGGCCATACAAGAGGATATGTTATGTACTGGTGTTTATGAAATACCAGGGCGCAGTATTACATTTCTAAAAAAAAAAAAAAAAGACAAAATGGCTCTGAGCGCACAGGGATACATTTTAAGTTGCTCTCCGTAACAGATCTGACTGGAATGGGCAGACAATGATTTTGGAGTGTATATTGACTGTCCTAAGGACATAACGACACTTTGCTCAGCAATTAACCACTGAGGAAGAAAGCAGTCATAGTTTGGTATATTAGCACTGAACACATGGGCCTGTGCTCTACCGGAACGAAGGGTTATTGATCGAGCAATGTCGTATCCTAGATCATTTACATTCTCGTCTTTATTTTTTAATTCATCAGAGAAACGGAACTTGAGAACTCGCCATTGCTTTGTTTATTCAATAACCCATATCCTCGCATGGCTTTATCTTCCTAAGTGATCTCTACTTCCCTGCTGCTGACAGTATCAGATGGAACAACGCCAGGGCACAGCTGCTCTAAGTCATAACACTCCGCAGCGCTTCTCTCGAGCAGCACTTTTCATACATTAAGCCAGAGATAAACTTGCCTGTACCCATCAGACACTAAATGGAAGAAGCAGTGTGACAGCTCGTCCTTCGCCCAGGTGTGCAGTAGATTGCTAGCTTGCTTCTGCCTTCACTAGCCACCATGAAAGAAAAGACCCTCCCGCCCCTGCCAAGGGCTAGAAGGTATAAACACGCTGCTTTAACCAGGTCCCCGGTGCTCTGCGTACATCGTCGTCGGAAAGCAGCGGCATGACCAGCAAGGAAAATCAGGATCTGTCTTGTTTACCTTCAAAAGCAACCAGCCAGAACCAGCTCAAGACCACGCCGCATAAGGGCATCCTCAAAAGAGAAACGCAGCCAGCATATTCTGGAGGCTTCATTAGCACCTCCAACCAGCTGCCAGACCTTGCCTGGGCTCTGCACTTCAAACCGTGCCCGTGACACCTCAATGCCACTTGCAACAACTTCCTACTCGAAACGCGGCTGTCACCTTCCCTACCAATTTCCTCATCAGCATCACTTTGGGGGGGGGGTGGGAGGACCAGGAACTACTACCAAAGACGTGGAGGGCAGGGCAGAGACCAGCCTTGCCCAAGGTGAGGGCAGCATGCGAGAGGGACTTACCTGTGCCCCCGGAGGAGGTGGAAATGGACCCTGGGTGATAATAACCTGCCCCCTCTTGCAGTTTCTTCCTTGTTTCTATTAAGAAAAGGGAGTCCTGCCCTCTGTTTCCTAGGCCCACAACCTCATACACTTAGCCACGCTGCTCACACACTGGCTTGAAGACAGTCACCTGGTCGCATCTCACTAACACACCTTCCTTTCCTGGGGCTCACCAGCACTGCCCGGGAGTCTGCCAGGTCCCGACTAAGGGTGAACTATGTCTCCACTCTCCTGAGGGGGTCTCAGGACCCCTAGACAGGACTTGGCTGGTGTCTCACAGACCAGAATGTTCCCACAAGCGCCTTTCTATTATCTGCACCCCTTTGCACCCCCCATCCCCCAGAATTCGCAGAGCCAGGGAATGAAGGATGAATGGATGCTTTTGAAGCCAAAGGTTGAACCGAGGAAACTGTCCTCAGGGACTGATCTTTGGTGTGTGCGTGTGTGTGCATGTGCATGTGTGTGTGCGCGAGCGTGTGTGTGCGTGTGTCCCTTTTCTCCCTTAAGGACCGGATCTTTCTCATTCTCAGCTCATCTCGGATCTCTGGCTGAATCAGGGTTCTTGGTTTTGAATAGCTACTCGGATGCACCGCCATGCGTGAAATGGATGATTTGCAGCCTCTCTGTCCCACGCAATCCCCTAGAGGATCAGCTCTTCTGATTCTGCCCCGGGCAAGGGAGTCAGTCCTTTGGAGAAAGTGACTGCGCTCCACCTAAGGAGCTAACACTTCCCTGGCTGGGGCTGCAGCCCGCGAGGTGGGACCGGGCGCTGTGCTCTGGCCTTGGTGCTGAAACCGGAACCGGGGCCCTGACCATCTCAGCCTCCGGGCCACGTTGGGAGGTTCGCTGGGCACCGGCTGGGTTCCAGGTGCCCCCTCGAGGGTCGCTGGCAAGGAAGCTGGGGAGAGCCGGTGCCCTAGGACCCTCCGCAGGGCACGCGGCTGGTTTACTTCTTTGCCTGGAGCTGGGAAAGTTTTGTCCAATCTTTTTTTTTTTTTTGGTAACTGGAGCTGCCTTCTCCCCTCCCACCTGAGTCGCCATGGAGACTCGAGCTCTCTCTCCAGGCAAAATGGGCGAAGCTTAGTTAGCTCAGCCTGGACTGTAGCAAGCCCCCCTCTGCTCTCAGCAGCTCCTGGGCACCCGGTGCTCCGGGTTTCAGCAGGGGAAAGGCAGGCGGGTAAGGGTGCTGGCAGGGATGTGGCTGGCATTGCACCCTGTTTTGTGGGGGCTCCCTCGGACCGCCTGACTTTGGATAAAAACAGGCAGGAGACACTCTAAACATACAATAAATCTCCAGCTCCCCAACACGAGGTTCTCCCCACCCCTTCCTTTTATAGGAGTGGAGGCGGGATTCTTTGGAAAATTCTGGTACTCTGGTTCTCCATGAACCTCACCCCGTTTCTGTGTGGCTGTTCCTATTAAAATACGCCTCTGCCCCGAGTCTCTCCATGTTGAGCCTGACACAGAGATGCACCTGTGGCTCGCCCCCAGGTTTCTTGGGGTTTGGGAATCCTAATGCCATGTCTGTCCAAACGAACCCAACCGCAAGTCTCCGTGCAAATAAAAACATACCCAGGAGAGAGCAAGGCAGCGGACTCACCCAACTCCCTAATGCCATGACATCTCATTTGATCTGCAGGCGCACCCCCCCCCCCCCATAATTCACTGACTTTTAGAGAGAGCTTGTAGCCGTCATATCACACCTCTGGTTATGCTGATGGGGAACAGTTGGGAGTTATTGTTTCCATTCTCTGCCCGTTTTTCCCTAACCCCTCACTTTTCCCTTTCCTTTTCCTTTTCCTCCTCCTCATTCCTTCTCTCTCTCTCTCTCTCTCTCTCTCTCTCTCTCTCTCTCTCAGGTTTCCACAAAGACAATGGGCTTTCCCCAACGATACATGCCGGCGCCCCTGCCAGTTAATCGCGCCTTGGTCTTGGCCCCGGCTGTGCGAGGCTGTGAAATGCCCGCAGTAACGGACTGGGTTTCTCCGCGCCCGGGCATGCAGACCCCTCCTCTCCACCCGCCCCTCCCGGGAGTTTTCAGTTGCTCATGAAAACCTTGTGAAGCAGATTTCCCTTCTGTTAGTTATGTAACGGCTTCTCCCTTCCCCTGACTTGGGCATCTCGTTTCTGCTCCTCGCGCGGAGGTGCCCGCAGCGGCAGCGGCGCCTGGGGAGGGGGAGAGGGGACCCGGGGCACGGAGCGTCCTGCCCACATGGATGCCAGCGCCTCGCCTTCGAGCAAGTCCACGCACCGCTTACCTGGTTGCAGACAGGGTGGTTTCACTCAATCATGGTCTCCTCTCTCGGAACGGAGCGAGAGTCAGTCATTGACTGCACGATGGATGGATGGCGAAGGGAGGAAATAAAAAGAAGAGCAGGAAAAAAATCTGGAATCAGATGGTCAAAGGTCACAGCAGCCCCCGGAGGCTGTCAAGAGACTCCATCCTCCTCGCGGTGCATCCGGCTCTGGGTCTGGCTTCCCGGGTCCCGCGGATCCCGCCCGCCGCCCGCCGCCCGCCCTCTCCGGCCAGGTGCGGCCGGCTCGCTGGCTCCCTCCGGCCGCGAGCGGAGAGCGGGGCTGAGCGCGGGGGCCAGGGGCGGGGCGGGGGTGTGCGCCTGGGCAGAGGCGGGGGAGGGAGCCCGGGTGGAGGGAAGAGGGGAAAGGCAAGAGGGGCGGAAAAAAACCCCGCGGCTGGAGGAAAAGTGCTGGACCACGCAGCGAGACGTCATGAAAGCCGCAGATCCAGGGGACGCTACTCAATTCCAGCCTCCGGCTGCAACCCGCTGCCGCCGGCGCAGGAACCGACGCGGCCGCAGGATGAGAGCGAGCGCAGCGCCACCTGCTGGAGAACCGCGGCCGCACGGGAGCTCCGGAGAGGCGGGGCGGGGCGGGGGCGGAAGGGATGGAGCCCGAGACCCAGGCGCCCTCCCGCCGCCCATCCTCACCTTCGTGGTCGTTGGGAGGGGGTGGCACTACACCGACCCCTCTCCAAACCCGAACTGGCGCGGGGACCACCAAGCCAACCCCTCCACCCCCAACAGGAAACTGGAAACATGGGGGGGAGGACCTTTGGGTTTAGCCGCTCGGTCCCCACCTTTACCCCCATGTCACTGTCAGTCATTTCCAGAGAAGAGCCCGGAGATCAGGAAAGAGCCGAAGCTCGGGGATCAGCTTTTATCGCTGGTCGCTGGTCGGAGGGGCTCCTTCTGTAAGGTTTTGTGACACCAGGAAAAAGAGGGTCCTGTCGCAGCTCCCTCTGGGCTGAAATGGAGTCAGCCCCGGGAACCGGAGCTGGAGCGCGCGCTGTCCGCGTGGCCAGAAGGGGGCGCAGCGAGCGGCTGGCTGGGTGGGGAGCGCCACGCCCAGGGCTTCAGGTACCCCCCAGGACTCAGCCCGTGTTCCACCCCGAACCCCCCCTCCCCATCCTGATGTCTCTGGTGGCGTTGGAGACAAAGACACTATGGCCTTTTTCACGAATAATCCAGATTGCCTTAAAAATTGACTGTGTCCAGCCGTGGACAAGGCCTACTACTCCCTCTAATTAAATATTGACTTCAGTGAGGAAGGGAGACGGAGAGAGAGATGGAAACATCAATGATGAGAGAGAATTGTTGGGAATCGAACCGCGACCTCCTGGTTCATAGGTCGATTCTCAACCACCGAGTGACACCCACTGGGCTTCCCGCCTTTGGTTTTTAACTGGCCTGGCGTGGGTTTCCAGGAAGCACCTCCCCGAGCTCCCTTCTGCACCCCTTCTTTTTCTTAGGGTCGCCACAAACAATACCCCCACATTTCCGAAGCCCCTCCACAGCTGGCTTCTCCTCTGCCAGTGCACTGTGTTAGGCCGTCTTTCCCCAGAGGATACACGGGTTGCCGATTCCAGGGTCTGAGCACAGAGTGCCGTTGGCCTGTAGTCTTGCCGTGGCCCTTTCAACGACTGGCTGTTCCCGTTCCACTTTGTAAGGCGCTTTCTCTCCACAAGACACAGAATTTGCCTCTCCAAGAAGGCGGCCCCATTCCATAGGGAGGGCTGATGGAGACCTCTTATTTCCGAGATGATTTTATCCGACATCCATGCATCCCACACAGCCCCCAGCCCCTCCAGAGAGCTGCCTGCCCTAGAAGGATGGCTTTGGTATGGAGAGGTGTCTCCCTCAATCACCATCGTCAGCTGTGTACAAATCAGCCACACACGCAGCCTGGCGCTCGTATTGTGGCTGTGCTCCCACTTGCTTCTACGTCTGACTCACACAGCACAGGCGCAGGAGAGGGCAGTGTGTGCAATCTGCGACTCCTATGCTCCGTGGTGCTCGCTGGAGGTAGTGATTGTGTCGGAGATAAAGAGAAACCAAGAACAATTACGCTCCACGTGACTGTGGGATCCCAGGGTAAGGATGCAAGGGGCAGGATTTGGGGGGGAAACAGCCCCTTGAGCATTAAAGGTACCACGCACACCGGCTGCTTGTCTAAAGAGCATCCTGCTTGCTCTGTGAGCTGCTAAACATTTCCACTGAAGATGAGTGCGGGAGACCAATGCCAGCATGCCATAATTTCAAGAGTTTCATCAAAAGGTTGATGAGACTTGGGGACTCAACAGGGTTGAGTCACACATGTAGTCACCTGCATCTGGGAATGGCTAAAGGCATTTCCCCCAACCTGAATAGGAAACGGACTGTGGCTGCCAGACAGCTAAAGGGCATCTTAATCACATTATTGCCTCCTACTGGCCAAACACCTGAACAGCCGTAGGCTATTCCCCAAACTGACAATGCTTCTGTACCCTTTGAAACCTTACCCTTTGAAGTGTATGATCTCCACCTTGCCTTAGGACAAATGGTGTTAATAAAAGCAAGGGTCCTAGGCAAGGAGGGAGTCTTCAGTTCCTTTAGCTGAAGGTCCTCTGACCTCCAATGCCTTTCAACATTATATCTCGTCTCTGGACTCTTTATTAGTCCCTGGATTCCTACGTCATCTACGCACAGCCTTTCCCAGATTCCTGAACCCTTCTTGATGCTGGGACATGAACCCCGGCAGATTAGTAAACATTTGATTACATAGGTTCCTGCCTGCAGAAGGACTTCACAGAGTTTCTTTCTTACATCACATCAGACTAAGTAAGTAAGCGGAGAGAGCATAACAACGCACGTGTCTCCTGTGAACACTTCGAAAAGCCCCCTAACTGGAAGCAGCTGCCAGGGTTGTGGCTGCAGCTCTTCCTGGCTCTGCAGGAGCTTGTGTTAGAGGAGATGGATCACGTCAACGCGGCAGAGACAAGAGCAACCGGCTTAACTGAATCCATCTGTTCCCCACGGAGCGCAGACAGTGATGGGCATGGCTGGAACCAGGAGTCGCCAGGCCTCTGAGAGCCAGGCCAGCCGGGCAAACATATTCAGTTCCCTTAGCTCCCTAGAGTCCGGTCTCTCAGCTAACTCTGCTCAGCATGTCTGGCATCTCACTTACGTATCTGTTTGACTTCAGGTAAAGGCCAGGCGTGGGGGTGGGGGCTCCCGAGCCTTTAGTCCTCCCGTCTCTGGGTCGGTTAGTGCTCTAAAGCTGATACAGACGGTGGCTTTTAGGATTGATTGATCCTCTTATAGATGAAGCTGGATTCCCCCTCACACATCAAACTGTAATGGAGGCTTATTAGTAGCACAATTGACAAACCGAATTACCTCAACTGGGTATCATTTGTTGTGGGTCATCTCATTTTTCTCCAGCATTGATTGTGGCAATTTACAATCCAGTCTACCTCCTCTGCCCACGTGTAGCTCTGGCCGGGCTGTGGGCAGGCCCACACCAGAACTAAGGTGGGTGCCGTCTCTGGTCTCTGCCTTGTCTTTACTTCTGTCTACTTATGTTACAGTTAAGACCGTCGGCTGCTGTGGAGACCCAGCTCCTCTTCCATTTCACTGCCTGCAACCACCTCTCCCCACCAAAAATCAAAACCAAAAAACCCAACACAGGAAACAACATCTTTAAAATGCTGAGATGGATGTATAATTTTTAAATATTTTAACGATAAAAGGACATATTTAAGAATATAAAGAAAGAGCCCAGCTGGTGTTGCTCAGTGGTTGAGCATCAACCTATGAACCAGGAGGTCACGGTTTGATTCCAAGTCAGGGCACATGCCCAGGTTTCAGGCTTGATCCCCAGTGTGGGGCATGCAGGAGGCAGCCAATCAATGATTCTCTCTCATCATTGATGTTTCTATCTCTCTCTCCCTCTCCCTTCCTGTCTCTGAAATCAATAATAAAAAAAAGAGCATCAAGAAAGAGAAATATAAAAATTATTCTATTCCATGGCTCCATGTCCCACGGGACGGATGGGTCTCATCTGTGTTTCATGTTTAGGGACTATCTATAAAAAGCTGTTGTATTTCCTCTTTGGATTTTTATTACAAATTTGGAGAAACCCTCTTAATAAATATCTCCAGATGTAAACAAGTGAATACTGTTGCTAAGAAAGGTTCTTAGCACACTGGGCATTTTAGTGCTGATCTTCCGCATGGTTATTCTCCAGTTTCCTTTTTTTTTTTTAATTTTTTTAAAAATATATTTTATTGATTTTGTACAGAGAGGAAGGGAGAGAGATAGAGAGTTAGAAACATCGATGAGAGAGAAACATCGATCAGCTGCCTCCCGCACATCTCCCACTGGGGATGTGCCCGCAACCCAGGTACATGCCCTTGACTGGAATTGAACCCGGGACCTTTCAGTCCTGCAGGCCGACACTCTATCCACTGAGCCAAACCAGTTTCGGCCAGTTTCCTTTTTTTGATACAGTTTTAGCTCCTACACATTTTCCTTCCTTTGGAATTCCGCTCACTAGTCCTACTAATCTTAAATTATATGCTAATTAACATTTTGAAATGATACATTTTTATTTGTGGCCCATGACTTGGTAAATGAGTGCAATCTGAAGCCTCATTTGACAATTTGGTCTCAGAGAATGTTTTGTTTGATCATTGTTCAGTAGGCATCACCGGGTTGAATCAGCGCGACCCCTAAGGAATCCTTTAAAATGCAATTAAAAAATCATAATCGTTCCAAAGGCAATTTTTCAAAAGATTGCACAGAAGGTGATGATTGCAAACCATCGTGTGAATTACTCTTCCTGTGCCTCTTACTGGAAACGATGTTAGTTAACATGGAGTCTGCACAACAGAAACAGAAGGCCAACATGAAGGAGATGCCCTTGGAAGACACTCTCTCTGCAGCTCATCATTTGCTAAGATGCCCAGATCCTCTGTTTTTCCCTGGCATCCTTAGCAGAGGCTTTGAATTGGAGAGACTGAGATAAAGTTTCTCCTGTGGCTACTGCCACCGTCCGTGTGCCATGTCCTACCGTCACCTGCACACCAAGCAGTCGCCAACGGACTGGACCTTGTTCGCTTTCAGGCGAGGTGGAGCTCCAGCCCAGCATTGCCAGGCTTCCCGGGCTCCCCTTGGGATCTTACCAGCCTTCTTTCCTACAGTCACAGTGCAGAGTCCAGTCCCAACTTCCAGGTCAGCCTTGCTGGTCCTAGCAAGATTCTGATACTTCAGCCGTCTCAGCCCCCAGGATCCATGCCAGGTGGTGAGGTTAGCCAGGGGTCCCCTGCTTTATCATTTTATCTGTAACGTGGTGTTGCAGGGTTCGTAGGAAAGTAGACACGGATATGGGGCTCACTGTGCTGGAGGTGCTTGGGGGACATTTCTAAGGGATATTATGTCCACGGACCCACCTTTATGGAAGGGGAGGAATGAGAAGTGTGAGTGGGTAGAGGGGGGGGCGCAGGACTGACACCAATCTTGGCCGATCCCATGGGGAGCTCTGTAGCTAAGAGGAACCCTTAGAGTTCTGTACTGAGTCAAAATAGCCTGCATTTGATGGCTAAAGGATGTCTACTTAGTATTCCAGCAGCTAGGCCATATCCTTTCCTGAAGAGGGGTCTTGGGGACCCACCTCCCTGACTGCTGCAAATGGGGGTGATAACTTCTCTGTGCATAGGGTTCCTGTTACCACATCTGTGACATAGTTCATGTGCAAAGCAGAGCACAGGGTCTGATAGAGAATAACTGCTTCATAAATGCCAGCTACTTATTAATGGACTAGAGGCCTGATGCACGAATTCGTGCACAGGTGGGGTCTGGCCACCCCGCCCCAATTGGGGCCGATCAGGCCAGGCCAGCCTTGGGGGAAGGGGCTGCGGGTGGTTGGCGGGCTGGCCCCACCCACTGGTCAAACTCCCAGTCAAACTCCTGGTCAAGGGGACAATTTGCATATTAGCCTTTTATTCTATAGGATTATATAGGATGACCCTTGTGATTCTTATGAATAAGCAAACCCAGGATTGTGTGTTTTCAAGCAGCTCCATATATATATTTTTTAAATATATTTTATTGAAGTTTTACAGAGAAGAAGGGAGAGGGACAGAGAGCCAGAAACATCGATGAGAGAGAAACATCAACCAGCCACCTCCTGGACACTCTCCACTGGGGATGTGCCCCCAACCAAGGTACATGCCCTTGACCGGAATCGAACCAGGGACCCTTGAGTCCGCAGGCCGACGCTCCATCCACTGAGCCAAACCGGTTAGGGCAAGCTCCATATTTTTATCAACCCAGTTCAAGTTCCTCTTAAAGTACTAATAACATAAGAAAATGCGTTTTTCTTGTTTCTGATTGGTCAACAAGCCCCATCCCTGAATCAGTCACTATGGCTGAGAGAATGCTATGCTAGACATGGTCTGTTGGTGCCCAGCATCTATTTCCACCCATGTCTGGTACTCTGACTCAGGAACAGGGACATCAGGAACCCAAGGTTCTGCATCAACTGTTTCTCCTTCAGGCTGACAGGAAAGGGGTTCAGAAGACCGTGAATGCTCAGTAAGTATTATTAACCCTCTAATTGCAACACAAGAAAATTTGGTTCTCTCTTTGTTTTCAGTGAATATCTATTCGTCCGTTCATAGGAGACTTGAGGAACCATTGATAATGGGTCCACCTTGATTTGCTATAGTGGTTTTCAACACTCAGTGATTTATTTAGGTAGCTCTTTCCTCCCATGTTCTCTTTGTTTAGCACTAAAGTGGAAGAAATGAAAGATAGAGTCAGTAACAGCCCCAGAGTCCACAAGGAAAGAAGCGTCAGCCTGGAAAGTTTAGCGATGCTGCAGTCTGACACAGGCATTCACGGAAGCAATAGCTCATGGCGAACAAAGCACAGGTCGCACTGGCAGCCGCAGTCCCCTTGTTGTTGTCATGACTTGTATTTATCTGCTGACTCGAGACCCGCCCAGAGACAGGAAAGAGAATACTGGTAAAACAGACAGTGTCGAGGTGCTAGATCTGCAGGCTACAGAACTCGGAACGCATCTCAGGATTTAGCTTGTCCCTTTTCAATTTCCATGAGACTTTCTCTGACCCCTGCGAACACCCCCAGGTGGCCTGTATCACCTAAACATGTTGATTCATTCCCACGTTCCAACTTGTGGGCTGGGAGCACTTTTTGACCAGGTCAAAGCCCTTGACCCCAACTCTTACATGTTTAGCTTATTTCTTACCTTTGCCTCCTCTCCCCATGAGTCATTTTTCCTCTCCTTGAAACTATGTTCTTGACTTGGACCCCCCATTGGCTCGCTGCTTGTCCTGTTTCCTATCTTCTCAGTCTGTCCCATCATGCATCAGACAGATTATTTATCGTCCTACAAATATGAAAGGCACAAACTTATTTCCCACAGAGTTATATGATGCTTTTCAAATGAATATAATTCAGGAGAGAAAAATGATACAAGATAATAAAATAATATCAAGATGAATTCCCCCCCCCCCAAATATTTAATGGGGATAACAAGACAATACTATAGCCTTTAGAAATTTAAGCAATCTTGGGCGAACTACTTCACTTTTTAAGCCATCTAAAATAGGTATGTGTTGATGACAAGAAGAGTGGTTTCAATGACCAGCGAAGTCTTGGCCATTTGCTTGGGCCGACTTCTCATCCTTTCCAGAACTGACAGGACCCGTCATAGGTATATACATGCTACACTGTTCCACCAATAGTCAGCCCCAGTGAATCCCAGCTTGCCCAGTGAGCCCAGGGAAAACCAGCAGAATCCCTCTATTTGGATGATTCCCTGGGTCAGATCACATCCAGTTAATGAAAAATGGTTTGAGTTGCACAGTTACTCGGTGACCCATGGTGGGCATCCGTCTTTACTGGAACCCCAAATCAAGCAGGGAGTTGCTTTCCAGACGGAAAATTGCTGTGAGCAGAAGAGGGCCTGCCTTCCCATCTCAAGCCTAGGAGTCTGTTCTGTGATTCTCCGACAGGATCTGTCCAAGCTCCATGCGCTTCCCTGTTCGATGTCTGTGGCCACACCGCAGAGCTCTTCCTCAAAGACCTGACCTCCATCTCCTCCATCCTGGGGCTCTGGGTCTAGAGCTGACTCAGTCTGGGAACTGGACAAGAGGCTGTGAACGCCATGAAGAGAGGTTGAGTTAGGATTAGACCCAGCCTCCAGGTCAGAGTGTTTCTGATTTTATAGGCAGGACAACACCATCAGGAGGAAGCATTTATTTGATTCCCATCAAATGCCATCACCAGCCAGATCCCTGCAAGTCAAAACATCAATCATCACTCCATTCCTGAGGCTTATAATAGAATGGAAGTTTAGGTTCTGGCTTTCAAAGCATTGTTATTTCGATGTAGGTGTGTATGATTTATTTGTTTTATTTTGGATTCTTTATTATTAGTGAATTCTGGGAACCCTAGATAACCTAATTATTTCAGTAGGAACAGAAGGAATCGTGGACAAATCAATTCTTAATTATGAAATGACTCACTCAGTAGACAAAGGGAGTTACAAATACCAGGAGACACTAGGTAATGAATTCTATTAGAGCAATATTGGCAATGTTGAATGTTTGGGAACATTGAATTCATGCAGCTACAAAAGCAGCTAGACCTTTTCTCATAATATGGCAGTCTTCAGAAATGTGCATTGTTATTTGTTTGTTTATATATTTGTCAGCCCTTACACCTGAGAACGGAGAGCAATAGGGTACGTCTCCTGGTTCTTTTATGTGACCCCGCTGCTTAACTCAGAGCAGGATGGACCCCAAAGGGTATTCAAACTAGAACTATTAACACATAAATTCAGACAAATGAGAATTCCTTACTAAAAGAAAATAATTTTGGAGCATGTTGAACTGAGGGAAAGCAAAAAGGAAAGAGGAGCTCCACTCTTGTAGGTAACTGTTCTGAGCCAAGTAGGATGTGAAATAAATTGGAAGTGACGTGCCTGGTGGACTTGGGCTCACATCAATAAATGACGGGCTCATCCCTGAGTTGCAAGAGCCCAGAGACTAGGACGAGGTCACAGGTGTGACTTGCTGCAATGGCACCACAGTCAAAGACTCAGGCTCCAGATTGTCACTGTCATGGCGCCACCGATCCTGACTGTTCAACTCTCCCAGGAAGCATGAAATGATCTCTCCACACTTGTATTTCTCTTCTGATTGATGACTTTTCCCTTCACGGCCAGGCTGCATGTTACGATTTGAAACAGTGCAAGCCATCAACCACTGGGTTGCCAGACATGGGGTATTTCCTTGAAATGAAACAAGTCATACACTGTTCCTTTACCTATAATAATAAATTCTGTCAGAACAGCAAAGGGTTAGAATTATTAATTGGTCTACTAAAATATTCATAGGGTTTTAGGATGAAAATACATACTTGAAGGATGTGCTTTTAAGCAGTTCTGTTTTCCAGGTAATTATCAAAAGCAACACAGTTAAAACACACACACACACACACACACACACACACACACACACACACACACACACGTAAGAAAATTCCCAAGCAATTGACTGCAATTCATCAAGAAATCTTAGGTGTTGTTATAATATTATATTTTTAACTTGAATAATAGGTCACACCATTTCTTTCCCTTTAATTATGACTATGGAGAACCAAAGTTCTTGGAAAAGAACTTAATCAGCCATTATTAGGAAGGTCCTTTTAAAGGGTCTCTTGTCACTAAGGAAACAGGTGTTTACCATGGATGGGGATCCACTTTCCTTGGCAAAACCCACCTGGAAATCAACCTAGTGACCTCAGATAAGGGGATTTTTCAAACTGCAAGAAGGTTTCTTCCTGATTGTGTAATACACATGACTACAATAACATGGGTCACTGTTTAAGCCAATACACGTGCTCAAAGTTTCTATATTCTACTTGGAGTAAGTTAATATTAATTTGGAAAAGATGTGATATGTTAAAGATGAATATTTTAATCTGGAGATTGACAACTGAAAATAAAAAAGGCAAAGATATATAACTAAGATGTCACTGGAAAATTGTATACTAAGAAATATTTGTTTAACACAAAAGAAAGTAGTAAAAGAAGAACAGGGCAATAAAAAAAAAGAAACAAAAATTATTGGCATAGTGGCAGAACTGAATTTAACTATACAATAATCAGCCTATCTAATGAGGATGGAATATGCAAATTGACTGTCACTTTGTGACAAAAGATGGTGGCACCCATAGCCACAAGATGGCGGTGCCCAGTTCCCTCAGCACCACCAGAATCCCCTAGTCCTTTAAACCCTCACCGCGAGGGCAAGGGGCAAGCAGTCCCCTGAAGCGAGCACAGAGCCGGGCCCAGCTTGCCCCTGGCCACGGCACTGAGGGGCAAGCAGGCCCTCACAGAGAGCAGACACCAGGGCCTGTGGTGGCGTCAAGCAGGCAGGTCCGCAGAGAGCAGAGAAGCATGGGGAACGAGCCTAAGCCGTCAGTAGGATATCCCCTGAGGGCTCCCAGATTGGAGATGGTGCAGGTCTGGCTGAGGGACCGCTCCCCCGCCCCCCCCGCACAAATTTCGTGCACTGGGCCTCTAGTTAAATATGAATGCACAAAACATTATGATCAAAAGGTAGATATTTTCAAACTGAGTAAAAAAAATCAAGGTCCAACTATGTGCTGCCAATAAAAGATGCACTTTAAATTCAAAGGTACAAATTGGCTGCACATAAAAAAAGGAAAAGTGGACTATACAAACAGAAACATGAGAGGGCTTGGGTGTGTGTATCAGACAAAATAGACTTTAATATAAGAAGTATTTCTTGAGACAAAAAGGGACATTTATCATGATAAAAGGTTCAATATAGTGGGAAAATACAACTATCATAAATGCATCTGACAATGAGTTACAAAAAACATGAAGCAAATACTGACAGAATGGAAAGGAGAAATAGGCAAATGACAGTTATTGTTGAGAATTTCACGATTCCTCCATCAGTAACTGATGGGCCATGCAGACAGAAAATCAGTAGGATATTGACCACTTTAACAACATTATAAACCTACTTAATCTTAGTGACAACTATGGAATGCTTCACCAAACAAGAGCAGAATATACATTCTTTTAAGCACATAGAACATTCACCAGAGTAGACCATGTGCTCTATGAGGGACCGCTCCCCCGCCCCCCCGCACAAATTTCGTGCACTGGGCCTCGAAATACAAGCCCCCCTCCCTCCAATTTAAAAATATTTCAGTTATACAGGGTATATTCTTTGATCATCATGTAAGTTAGAAATCAAGGAGAGACAGAGCGATCTGGGAAAGCCCCAAGTATGCGGAAATAATAATATAAGTGAATATGTAAACATAACATAACAAAATGTGTGGGCTGCAGCTCAAGTAGATCTTAGAGAGAAGCTGTAGCTTTAGAAAAGAAGGTCTGAGCCCTGGCCAGGTGGCTCAGTCGGTTAGAGTGCTGTCCCATGTACTGAAAGGTTTCAGGTTGGATCCCCTGTGAGAGACACTAATGGATGTTTCTTTCTCTCTCTCTCAAAATCAATAGAAACATCCTCTGGTGAGGATTTAAAAAAAAGATACAAAATGGGTGCTTGAAGTTTTCACCTTAAGAAGCTGGAAGTGGATGACCAAATTAAAAAAAAAATCTGAGCAGAAAAGAAAAAACGACAGAATGGATCAATGACATAGAGAATGAATAAACAGTAGAGAAAAATTAATAATATCAGGGCTAGTTATTTTAAAAAAAATATTTTTATTGATTTCAGAGAGGAAGGGAGAGGAAGAGAGATAGAAACATCAATCATGAGAGAAACATTGATCAGCTGCGTCCTGCATGCCCCACACTGGGGATGGAGCCCACAACTTGGGCATGTGCCCTGACCATGAATTGAACCATTACCTCCTGGTTCATAGGTCGACACTCAACCACGGGGCCGTACCGGTTGGGATCAAGGCTAGTTCTTAAAATATTAATCAGATAGAAAAACCTTTAACTCACTGATGAAGGAAAAAGAAAATTCACATATTATCAGTACCTGGATGATACAAACCTCATAGACTTTAAAAGAATGATAAAAGTATATTATGAACAATTGTATCTCAACAAATTTGACCACTTATATGAAATGGATAAATTCCTTTAAAAATACATACTATCTTGATATCTCAAGGAAAAACAGATTATTTAAATATTTCTATATAAAACAAAATAATTGAATTAGTAATTTTAAATATCCCTACAAAAAATAATCAATGTGAGTTTGAGCAAACATTAAGGGGAAAAAAAGGTTACTAGTTCTCTTTCAACAAAGAGAGGAGGAAAGAGTTAATTCTGAACTCATTTTATGTGGCCAGCATTGCTCTGATACCAAAGCCAGACAAAGACATCATAAGAAAACTGGAGATTAATATCCTTCGTGAATATAGATGTAAAAGTTTTAAATAAAATTTTAGCCAGTTGAATCCAATAGTATATAAAAAATGATGATACACCAGGGCTGACTGGATTTTATCTCAGGAATGCAAGGTAGGTTTAAAAATCTCAAAATCATTTAATCCAATACACTATATGTGGTTGGCAGAATAATGACCACCCCCAAAAATGACGCAAGAGAACTTTCTGGGGCATAAAAATGTTTTAACCATTGACTGTGGAGCTATCTGCACACACATGCACACATACACATACATACGTATCTATAATAATAAAACATAATATGCTAATTAGACTGGATGACCTTCCAGACAAAGATGGTGCCGCAAGGGACCCCCAGGTCCTGGGTGCCTGCCAGTGGCCAGAGGGAAGCCTGGTCCCAGGTGCCAGAGGGAAGCTGAGGGAAGGAAGGCCTATTCTTGCACGAATTTCATGCATGGGTCCTCTAGTATATTAATAAAATCTCATCAACCTGCACACTTAAAATAGGTAACTTGTAAAATATCTTAAAAGTTCTCATCACTGCCCTAACCGGTTTGGCTCAGTGGATAGAGCATTGGCCTGCGGACTCAAGGGTCCCAGATTTGATTCTGGTCAAGGGCACAACCTTGGTTGCGGGCACATCCCCAGTGGGGAGTGTGCAGGAGGCAGCTGATTGATGTTTCTCTCTCATCGATGTTTCTAACTCTCTATCCCTCTCCCTTCCTCTCTGTAAAAAATTAATAAAATATATATTTTTTAAAAAAGTTCTCATCACAAGGAAAAAAATGTACTGGTAATTATGTGAGGGGATGAATGCTAACTAGACATAGTCAGGTAATCATTCTGCAATATATACAAATATCAAATTATTATTCTACACCTTAAATTAACACAATGTTATCTTTCAATTATCCTATATAATTAAAGGCTAATATGCAAATCGACTGAATGGTAGAACGACTGGTTGCTATGATGTGCACTGACCACTAGGGGGCATACGCTCAATGCAGGAGGTGCCCCCTGGTGGTCAGTGTGCTCCCATAGGGGGAGCACCGCTTAGCAAGAAGCCCTGAGCCGGGCTAACAAGGAGCGGGCCTAAGCTGTCAGTCAGACATCCCCTGAAGGCTCCTGGGCTGCGAGATGGTTCAGGCAGGGCTGAGGGACTCCCTTCCACCTCACCCCGCTGAGTGCATGAATTTTGTGCACTAGGCCTCTAGTATCTCAATAAAACTGGAAAAAATTAAAATGGGTGGATTTTATTGTATGTAAATTATTCTTTGATAAAGCTGTTGAAAACAAACATCTCTGTAAAAGTAAAGCAAAATGCAATATTTAGCACTGTGATAGTCTTCTGATGTGTCCAGCTGACTAGGTTAAGTTCCCATTTATTCAATCAAGACTAATCTAGGTGTTGTTGGGAAGATATTTCACACATGTGATTAAGGTTCATAATCAGCTGACTTTAAGTAAAGGAGATTTTCCTAGATGATCTGGGTGGGCCTGACTGAAAGACTGTAGGTGCAGAGCCGAGCCTTACCTGAAAGAAGAAATTCTGCCTGTGAACTCGGCTGCAACCAGGCCCCAGTGACCAGTTCCTGTCTGCCCTTCCTGCCCTCCATTCGGAGAGAATCCAGCCTGCCTGCACAGTGGTCTAAACCAATTCCTGGCGATAAACTCCAAATGTGTATTATTTTGTTCTGTGACACTTACCAGAGTTGTAATTTTACGTTGATTTTTGATTATGTGACTGGTGTCTGTCTTGAAGGGCAAGGGGTTGGTTTACTTTCTCCATCACTGCTCCCCGTCTTGTGCCTGACCTATAGGACACACTCCATAAATATTTGCTGAGTAAATGAAGTATTATCATGGGAGTACATTGATATTTCAGACCATATGTTTCAAATGTCAGCATGGAAAATATTATCATGATTTAACATAAATCTGGAGTTGGGAACATTTTTCTTAAAGGGCTAGATAGTAAATATTTTGGCCATTGTGGGCCCTATAGTCTACTTCTGTTACTTCATAGGGCAAATATAATCATAGCTAATAGGTAAACAAATGAGTGTGTCTGTGTTCTAATAAAACTTTATTGATAAAAACAGAGATACAGTTTGCATACAGTTATGTTTATTTAGAGCAGTGGAGGGGTGTTGTGTTAATGAATCACCTGGTCAGCATGTAAATTATTACAAAACAAGGTGTGAGGTATCATAAGAGAAACTTATCATCATAAGTATACTGAATATGATAAATATAATTTATCTGAGGGTTCCTAGGTGTGCTAATAGCTTTGCCTTTTCCTTACATAAATTTCTCATTGCAAACTACAATGAATATAGATGCAACAGATGCAAAGGTGTAGAGATTGACCCAAATGGACACCAAATTCAGGACAGTCTCTGAAAACTTGTTCTGTTCAATACGAACCTGGAATTTCATGATTTACAAGGCGTTGGCTTCTTATAAACACACGGGCATTGGGTGAGAGTTCCCATACCCCACAGTGAAGGGCCACTTTAAAGAGTTACTGACTTGCCTCAAGACTTAGTTTTGAGAATTAGAAAAACCACTGCATACAAAGCGTTATTATTACAAACTAGAGGCTCAATGCACGAAATTCGTGCAAGAGTAGGCCTTCCTTCCCCTGGCTGCCAGCACCGGCTTCCCTCTGGCACCTGGGACCCTGGCTTCCCTCCAGCCACCAGCAGGCACCCAGGACCCGGGCTTCCCTCGCAGCCCTGGCTTCGTCTGGAAGGTCGTCCAGAAGGACGTCCGGTCTAATTAGCATATTACGCTTTTATTATTATAGATTTCTAGGTTATTGTTGTTGTATTCCCTACATTTCATTTATTTGGTGGAAACATTCCTTCCATACACCTGGCTTTCTAGAACCCAAGCCTAAGTGCACAAATAAAGGCCTTTCCTACGGAAAATAAAATTCCCAAAGCACTGGGTGCTAAAATAACACATTTTACTATGTATTCCTCGTTGACCTTTCCTTCACACACAATCCTAATAAATGTGATTATTTAAACTTGTAGCCCAGAGCAAGTGCGCACAGTGAGGTCTGGGGAGAATACCCACCGACAGCAGAAATACTGCTGATAGCAAAGCAGCATTGTACGTATTGAATGTATTGTATTAAATAACCATGACCCATCAAGAACATGGGAAATCACGTTCATTGTTCTCTTTTTAGAAAGAAGGAAGCCATGCTGTGCTCTTTAGAAGAATTTCCATTAAAAGAGCTCAATTATTTAAATTAATTCTGATGCTAGAGGAGGAAGTTTTGATTATCTGGAGATAGCTCATATGCAACAGCAGCTGATAGCGCCCAATGACCAGGATATTAACACAGGACATGTCCCTCTTTTTATCTTCTCCTCTGTAAACATTTTATTCATGCTCTTCAATTTCTCTGTACAACATATAGCTTCCTTTGGAGCCAAGATTCTGGGAAGTATTTTTTTACAATGACAAGTGTCTTCTGCAGAGAGCCCCCTCAGTCAGTAGATGGATTTTGACATGCAAGTGTTCATAGAAGACATTAATCATTGCTCCCGCTTACAAACCAGAGATGGGCTTTCTTTCAGGAAACAGAAGGGGACTCCGAAATGCCAATTGGCATCATCAGCCTAGATGTGATTAGACACTTTATCCCCCAAGGTCATGTGTGAGAGACAATTTGTCATTAGTCCTCATTACTGGGTGTTATAAACTGCAGGCTGGCGTGCTGGTTTGTTGAGAAAGGCAGCCAACCACATCTTTTCTGTTCCAGATCATCGGCTTCAGTGGTGCTCAGAGAGGTCAGAACCCTGGCCTTGGGCCAGATACCCCGGTGAAGGTAGAGAAGGGCAGAGAGGTTCATGGTTTAGGCTGCCTCCATTTCTGCTGGCAACAGGGTCACTAAAATGTATGGGAGGCCAGGAGGATAAACATCCAGGGCATGAAACCAGCTGAGTGGATTTCTAGATGCAATTCTGCACCCAGGCTGCATGTGGGCCCAGTGGGAAGTGAGCACTCACCTGGCCCACCCCTGTCCAGTCTTTGAGAACGGGGAACTCCTACCTGCACGTGTATGAACCATTCCAACATGGTGACACTGAAGAATGAGGCAGGGGCCTGATCAGACAGGGTAGATGCCATGCTTATTAAGTTGGTCCCTAAATGTGGTTCACCTCCTTCCACAGGTGGTAAAAACATAGATCTTATAATCAGATCCAAGCTTTACCACTGCAGTTGGGTGACTCCGACAAGTGCACTCATATCTCTGATTCCAGTACACTCATTTGTAAAATGTGCTTCATAGATTAAAACAGAGAAATTTTTTAGCACGTTCAAGCCCTTAGCTGAATTTGTAGCACAGAATAAACAAATAATACATGGTGGGAAATGTCTACTTCACTGCATGGGAAGCATTTTTAATGACAAAATTCTAGGAGATTATTGTTGTTATATTCTCTATATTAGAGGCCAGGTGCACAGATTTGTGCACCGGTGGGGTCCCTTGGCCTGACCTGTGGGGATCGGGCCGAAACTGGCTCTCTGACATCCCCTGAAGGGTCCCAGATTGCGAGAGGGCAGTTCTCAGGTGACACACCCTGGAATTAGGCTCCCTCCTCCCTGGTTCCAGGTGTGTCACCAGAGAACCATAGCTGCCCAGTCACTGCAGCTTGGCAGCTCCTGCATTGAGCATCTTCCCCCTGGCGGTCATTGCGTGTCATAGCTACCAGTTGGATGGTCGGACAGTCAGATGGTTGCTTAGGCTTTTATATATATACTAGAGGCCCAGTGCACGAAATTCGTGCACTGTGGGGGTGGGGGTTCTCTCAGCCCAGCCTGCACCCTCTCCAATCTGGGATACCTCAGGGGAGGTCTGACTGCTGGTTTAGGCCCGATCCCGGTGATCAGGCCTAAACTGGCAGTCGGACATCCCTCTCGCAATCCGGGACCACTGGCTCCTAACCACTCACCTGCCCTGCCTGCCTGATTGCCCCTAACTTCTACTGCCTGCCAGCCTGATTGCCCCCTAACCACTCCCCTGCTGGCCTGATTGACGCCTAACTGCTCCTCTGCTGGCCTGATCACCCCCAACTGCCCTCCCCTGCTGGACTGATTGTCTACAACTGCCCTCTCCTTCCAGCCTGATTACCCATAACTGCCCTCCCCTGCCATAACCTGCCTCTGCTTCTGGGACCTGCCTCCTCTGCACCAGGTGGCAAAGACGCTGGGACCAGCCTCCTCCATGCCTTATGGAGCCGCGGGACCCCCAGGCCTCACCACACAGAACGGCCGCTGGGCCCTGCCACCGCTGTGCACACAGCCATCTTGTGGTGGCCATCTTGTGACGACGTCCCACACGAGGGCACAAGTACCATCTAGGCTCTTATTAGTATAGATGGACTTGTGGCCCAGTGCATGAATTAGTGCACCTTGAAAGGAACTGTGGGCCATGAGGCTACGGTAGGCCCAGGGGGTGGGTCTCGGCCTACCCTCCATACCCCCACCTGGCCCCTCCCACTGCGGCCCCCGGTCTCCTGTCTGCCGACAGCCCCGTTTCCGCCACCACTGCTCCCATGCGCTGACAGAACCAGAATCGCTCTCACCCGCTGATGGCACGGAGCGATTGGGGCTGGCACCGTCAGTGGGTGCTAGTGGAAGCTGCTGCCCTGATTGCCCCTCAGAAGCCCTCAGGGGCGATCAGGGCCAGCAGCTGCCGCTTGCACCCACTGACAGCACCAAGTGATCAGGACCGGCGCCAGGCACTGGCAGCAGGTGTGAGTGGTGGCTCTGGCGCCGGCTGTGGGTGTGAGTGGGGCCTGTGCTGGCAGTGGGTGTGAGTGCTGGGCAGGACCATGGCATTCGGGAGCAAAGAATTTTCAGTAACCATCAGAGGCTCACCCCATGACAGCTACTGGGTCTTGCCTTGGTCTGGCACCCCCGCTCACCTGCTCTGCCATCCCGCCACAACCAACGCCCGCCATGTTCCACACACGCCCCCTGGTGGTCAGCACACATCATAGCGACAGGTTGGTTGGTTGGTTGTTCTGGTTATTCCACTGTTCGGTCTATTTGCATATTAGCCTTTTATTATATAGGATTCTACTGTTGTTGTTATATTCCCTATATGTGGGTCTGATTCTGGATTCTCTATTCTGTTCTATTGTTTTATTTGTCTGTCTTTACACAAATACCACATTGGCTTTGATTATGATAGTTTTATAATAATTCTTGAAATCAGTAGTGTTAGTCCTCTAACTTTATTCTTTTTCCATGTTGTTTTGACTATTCTAAGTTCTTTGCATTAATGCATGAATTTCAGGACCTGCTTATCAATTACTACAAAAAAGGATTTTGAGTTTGATTGCATTGACTCCATCAACCAATTTGGGAAAAATTTATATTTTAGTAATCTTGAATAAAGAGGCTTATCTTCCCATTTATTTATGTCTTTAGTTTTAGTCATCATTGTTTTTAGCTTTTAGTGTAGAGGTTATTCATATTTTTTATAATATTTATTCCTAAGTATTCCTTATTGTTCATTGCTAGTATACAGAAATGCAATCGCCATTAATATATTATTCTTATATTCTGAAACCTTACTAAATTCACTTATTAGTTCTTATAACTTTTCTGCACAAATGACCTGTCATATTGAGGAAGTTCTCTTTGTCCATAATTTGCAAAGATTTTTTTAAAAATCAGGAATGAATGTTATAGTTTGTCAAATGCATTTTCTGCAATTATTGAGATGATCATATGGTTTTTATTTTTTTAGTTTGTTAATATGATGAATTACATTGTTTTTTGAATATTAAACCAGTCTGCAGTCTTGGGATAAATATCACTTCATTGCGATGTATTATCCTTTTCATATAAGCCCTCTTAGGTTGGAGTCCACTATCCTCAAGGGTCATGAATCTTAATTAACCCAAAAAGGAAATAGTGGCGGATGTTGTTGTCTGGTCTGCTTAGTATGCAGAGGGATGGCTGGCCTTGAAGAGAATGAGCAAAGGACCTCATCCTGCCTCCCCTGTCATCGTCAGGGCAGTCATTCTTTCTCAAGGGTTCTCCCACTGATCAACATGATACGCCTCTGATGGTCATCAAGCGATAGGGATATTATGACTGGTTATCTTATAATGCAGTGAATTTTACCTTTAATGGCCAGCAAAATTGCCTGAAAGACTTGTTAAGACACAGATTGTGAGGGGGAGGGGGCACCCCCAGAGGTTTGGGTTTATTGGGTGTGGGGCCTTACAAGGGAAGGAAGGAAGCCTGGGATCTGCCACATTTCCTGAGGCCACAGACTGACACAAGCTAGGACCATCTGTGGAGCAATGTCTCCAATAGGTGAACCGGTGCTGGCCTCCGGCTTGGTAACCATGGTAACCATGGGCTCTCTGTGCCCCTTTCATAAAAACACCATGAGAAAGAGCCTCAAGCCAAAGGAGTGGGAGGTGAATAGGGGTGGAGACTGGCTGGAGGAATGGGCAGGGGTTGAGGGGGAGCCAGCAGTGTATACAGAATGTGTGAGACTGTAAGTTAAAGACATGCTGATCTCCAAGGCTTGGTTTTCTTTGTTACTGCGGGCCCCTTGCACTACACCTCCGCTGAGTTCCTGGTGGTGGGTTGCCTCCAGCACTGGGAGGCAGCTGGGCCCCTTCCTCCAGCATGGGGACCACAGAGAGCTGGCTGGGGTTGTTAGCAGTTGATACAGCCAGTCCCCTCTCTTGTCACCTCTGGCCCTTGCTCACACAGCGGGTGGAGCCACCCCAGGGGTTTGGTTAAGAAGGCAGAGAGTCCCCAAAATGCCTTCCCTGGGTGAGGAGGCAGGTGCAAGGGCCATCGCTCAGCACAGCTGAGGTCAGGCAGCTGCCACCGGAAGGACCACACACAGACCCTCAAATGAGCCACGGTCCCTAATGCTGTGCATGGGCCGCTCCTTTACAGCACAGACACCACCTGTTCCTGCTTCATGGTCTGAGGACCAGCTTCCCGGTTCCCTTTCACATGGTGATGTGAGAAATGCTCATCTGTCCGAATTCAAATAACAGACTTGGAGACGGAAGTATGGCAAAAACGAGACTTTTATTAAATCCTCCAGAATGTTTGCCCACCCGGTTGTGCAGGCACATCTGGGGTAGCGAACACAGCCTATTTATTCTGTCCCTCCTCCGGTTCCTCATTGGCTGTGTACTATGGGATCATCTGATTCTTCATACGTCGCCTAGGTCTTACTGTCTTCCATTGGGCCATTTTAAAATATTGGGCTGAGGACTTTTCTAGTTGTCTCCACCTCCCCCTGTCTAGTTGAGGTAGGTGCCTCGGAGGTTTCCACCATGATGATGGCCCACACCCTCAGTTTCTTGCTCTTACATCCTCTTCCCTCCTCCCTACATCTACATTCTGTTTTCCCTGGGGAAATTCAGCAACCATTTCCATCAAAAGCCAGCCATGCTGGGAATGGATCACAGAGGCCCAGTTCCCACAGTGAGATGCTGACAATCTCTTGGGGAGATATTAGATCTTTTGTTCTAGAAAGAACTTATTCTATATATACTCAAAGGGAAAATCCCTTTTACTCTGACAACAAAAGTCAACCTGGGCCACTGTTTCAGATGACCTTGAGTCCTTTCCATTTTCAAGTTCTTTCCCAGTTCATGCAGGAGGCACTTAACGAGCATCTTCTGGAGACTGAACACTGTGTGGGGGAATCAATGAAAAGAGGAACCCAAAGAGGCCCACACCAAGGCACATCATAATTACAATGCCGAAGGTTAAAGACCCAGAGAGAATCTTAAAAGCAGCAAGAGAAAAGCAGTTAGTTACCTACAAGGGAGCGCCCATACGACTGTCAGCTGGTTTCTCAACAGAAACTTTGCTGAAACAATGAGAGCTGCTGATGGAACTAGTCCAATGTCTGCTAGCCGGTGGCTTCGGTATCTTTAAATCTGGACTGGGAAATAAATAATTGCAGAGGCTGGGTGTGTGTGTATCGCTGGCTCTCTCTCTCTTGGTTTTTCTCAATGGCAATGACTTTGGGGGAAAGGAGTAATATATAGAGGGCAGGATTGCATACCAGATTTAGGAGGATGGCTCAGAGTCTGGGGCAATGGACTTAACCTTCCTACACCTTCTTTTTCCTTCTCTGTGAAAAGGTAGTAACAATAATACCTACCTGGTAAGGAGCTGTAGGGATGAATGATCGAGTCAGGGAAAGTAGTTAGAATAGGACCTAGTCCATTAAAGCAAAGACTCAATGAAATTGTATTTCTGGTCATTATTATTGAAGTCCATTTAGACACTTCAAGAACTGAGCACAGAGAGCAGACTTTCCATGGAATTATTGGTTTAGGCTTGGGCATCTCTGCCTGACAGGTAAAATACAGGATGCCCTGTTAAATTTAACCATTAGATAAACAAGTCATTTTTTTAGTATCGCGTGTAATATTTTAGACAGACATATGCCACATTTTTCATTGATACCTGAACATTAAATTTAACTGGACATCCTGTCATTTTCTTTGGTAAGTCTAGCAGCTCTGCCACCTGGGCAAGAGCGACTGTTTCATTGGAAGAACTGGCTCCGGGTGCTGAGGAAGGGCTCTCGCTCTGATTCTAGGTCCTGCCTGCTTTGGGGGTGAGGGTTCCAGATGTGTTTCTGTTGCCTAGAAAGAGATTAGCACAAGGCTTTCTGCTTTGATCTCTTTTCACAATACTCACCCGCATGTTATGAAATGAGAGAGAGAGAGAGAGAGAGAGAGAGAGAGAGAGAGATCAAGAAGAATGGGGTGGTTAAGGAACCTGGTAAAAGTGACTACAAATTTACCTTACTCCTGCTGAAAAACAAATCAAAGAAAGAGGCTGCTTTGTTATGGGAGAACAAAAACAAAACAAAACAAAACAAAACAAAACAAAACAAGAGAAACACCACCACACCACCACGACCAAAGCTAGCCCACAGACACATGGAGCCAGAATCCTCGGAAATGTCCTAATGTGGGGCTATCTGCTCTGCTGTATGCAGCTGTGATTACAAGGAACTTGTGTTGCAATGATGATAAAATTGCAGGCTCTTGCTGTGGGGATTCAATGGCAGTAATTGGAGAGCAGAGTTATGGGTCGTACTTCGTTAACCCGAGGGCACGGCGTCTGTTGAAACTCAGCACTTCCAGGTACGCCCGTGTTCTGGGAACAGCACAGCGGAATGTTCAAAGTCTGTAACTGATTGATGGCAGTCGGCAGTGCTCTGACAAGCAGTAAACTGGGCGAGGGGTTGCCGGGAAGCTGGGAAACATTTCATGCAGGTGGGTGGAAATGTCCAGAGTAGAACTAGGGTTGTGGCAAGTTCTTTTCCAGAACTGTAGTACCCTGGGGAGAGAGACCTGTACCAGCTCTGCCCCCTCTCCTGAGGGCCCTTCTCCATCTCCTGCCTTCACACCTCTAGGCTGTGCCCATGCCCTGGTCCTCGGCTCCCTGCTCTGGGCACAGAGGGGAAATCAGCCGGGCTGAAGAGGTACATGGCTGTCTTCATGTCATGACCAACATAAATAATGCTGCAATCAATATAGAGGTACATGTGTCTTTATGAATAAATGTTTTCAAATTTAAAATGTGGTGCTTATGTTTAATGGACTGCTACTCAGCCATAAGAGAAGATGAAAGACTGCCATTTGCCCCAACACAAATGGATCTTGAGAATATCACGTTAAGGGAAATAAGTCAGATGAAAAAAATCAGGAACCATCTGATGTCACTCATATGCGGGATCTAAATCTGAAAGCAAAAAAAAACCCCTCATAGACACATAAACATATGGTGGTTACTGGAAGGAAGGGGGGTGGCGGGAGGTAGAGAAAGGTAAAGGGGGTCAGATATATGAGGACGGAAGATTTGACTTGGGGTGTTGAACACATAATGCAATATACAGATGATGTGTTACACAATTGTATACCCGAAACCTATATAATATTATCCATCAATGTCACCCCAATCTACATTAATAAAAGAGAAAGATGCAAATTGTCTGTACCTTCACAACACCCACCAGCCCATCAGGAGTGAGTATGCAAATTAACCCAACAAAGATGATGGACTAATTTGCATATGCAGGCACCAAGTGGCTGGGGGTGGGGCATTCCACACTGCCTCAGCTGCTCTGGGCCAGAGTGAAGGCAGTGCTGGCAGCCAGGGGAAGGAAGGCCCATTCTTGCACAAATCTTCATGCATCGGGCCTCTAGTAAATTTAATAAAACTTAAAAAAGACCTAAATGAGCATTTGAGCAGAGCCTTTAAGGCAAAAATAAAAATTCACAAAGGGAACCTTGAATTTCACCTTTCTCTGTTCTCTTTCTTCCAGTCAAATGGGGATTCTGATTTAAGTGCCGATTTCTTTCTTCCTCCCTGGAACTGTCTTATGTAATGTTGTCTGGTGGATGAGCTGAACTCACTGTGTTTGAATGAAAGGAAACGTGCCTTTGTTTTATTAAAAAGAGCGCGTGCTCGCCATTTCTTATTTATGAGCACAATAAGCCAGGCTCTCCAGGGAGGCCAGGGAAGGGCCCAGCAGATGCACGGGAAAAGGACACAGTGCCGGCGGCATTGAAGTGACATTAAAAATGGGCGAGTTAAAGCACCCCTTCAGCAGCCAGGACATAGGTGCTGCTGGAAACCCCTAAGCACATGCTTCAGTCTCTTTGGAACGAGGTGCTTGGGAATGGCAGGGTTTGGTGTGAAGGTGATGCTTTTAAAAGAATCCCTGGATGTGCTTGTATGTGACTAAAACCAGGGGCACCTTGCTTCTGGAGGCGTTTTAAGCAGGCCACGCCCATCCCTGCCTCCCAGGTGGGCGCTATGAGAACAGGAGGGCATTAGGAAGTCTGGGCAAGGCTGGAGCCTATCTCCCTCCTAGGGGCTGGCTGGGCTTGCAGGGAGTAGGAGCCCAGTGAGGATGGAGGGGACCGCGGGTGGAATGCTCATGTCCAGAATTCCTCAGCCCCTAGAAGCAGGCTGCCCTCCGTGTGGCAGGGTGGCAGACGGTCTCAAGGGCCCTGTTGGCACTTGTCATGCTGGTGACTACGTGAGCGTCTCCTGGCTTCACTCCTCCTCTCCTGGCTGCTGTGGGACAGAGCCAGGACACTCCATGACACCTGGGGTGGGCATGTGCTCCTCGAGGCTGTCCTGTGCTGATGTTTACCCCTCCAGGGTGGGGTTCATCGCTGTTAGGTTAGGTGGCTCAGGAGGCGGCATAAGAAATAAAGAGTCGAGTGAATCAGAAAATAAATGAAAAGGAAAGGAAAGGTTTATTGCATCCCCGGGAGACCCACGGACCCCAAAGACAGGGCATGTGGATTCACGCCAACTGGGAGGGGGGGGGGCGCTTTTTTTATACTGCGGTTGGGTGAGGGGCGGGGACATGAGCTGGGGTATTCAGCTGAGGAAGTTCCCGCTGCAGGGGGTCAGCAGGGGTATTCAGGAAGGAGTCAGTATCTGTGTGGGGGTCCTGTTGATTCAGGGAGAAGCCGGTATCTGTGTCTGGCAGACTGATCTGTTAGAAATGCCAGGGAGGGTCCATTATCTCATTACACGTCTGCATGTATCCGATCCTGGGCTCTTTACAACCTAACAATCGCCTCTCGGCGAGAGGGTCTAAATCTCCAGGCCAGTGCAGGTGGAGGGGACAAGCACAGCTCCGTGAAGCAGATGGGCTCCCCACGCGTTCTCAAGTTATGATTTAAATTCCCTCCAGCAGGCGAGGCAGCAAAGGGCAGAGGGCCCAGCCCAGAGCAGAGGCGGAAGTGGATTGTGGACATCACTAGGGTGGTGGGTGGGCATGAGCCACAGGAGACTGCACCCCAGTCATTGCTTTCAAGAGAAGGAAGTGCAGCCTTGGGCAACTATTAAAAGACGGCACACAAAATACAGAGACACACATGGCCTATGTTGACATGGGGCTCCCAACACGGCTCCAATGTGTCGGAGCCTTGGACGGGGACTTAGACCACACCCCAGTGTCCACACCTGAAATTTGGTGACTCTCATAGGACCTTTGTCATAGGGATGTTGAGGGGATTGAGTGAGATGATGTTCATAAAAACATGAGACTGGACCTACACTGAGTGTTCAGTGAGTCCTACCTGTAAACCTGTATGCATTTACATACATATATACTCAATATATTTACACTTACATGCATATCTAACATATTTACACTTACATACATATATACCTAAGATATTTCCATTTACATACATGTATACCTAATATATTTCCATTTACATACATATGTATCAAATATATTTACATGTACATGCATATCTAATATATTTACATTTAAATACATATATAGCTAATATATTGCACATGCATGTAAATAGTATACAACATATTAGATATGTATATGTGTATATATAATATATTATGTATATTAAGTGTATTTGTGTATATATTATGTATAATATATTATGTATATTAAGTGTATGTGTGGTCAGAGTAGAGTGAATCTATTTTGCCTGCTGGACAGTAGAGACCAATTCCACTTAAAAGGAATTATACATTGAAAGGTGGCTTCTGGCCAACCGTGGAAATGGACTGTTTCCCTCCTCAGAAGACACACTCATCAAGTTAAATTAACCCACAGTGGAGCTAGAAGTGGACACTTGCCTGATGTCAGCAAGTAAGAGATGGAAAGTCGTCATAGTTTAAGTTGCTGATATTGCATGCACACATGCACCCACATGCTTGCACACACATGAAGACACACAGGCACAGGAACACCTGGGCACACAGGAATCCTGGGCCGTGGGGCTGGGGCCGTGACTCTTCCCAAGGCCTCCCCTCCTCAGGCATCTCTGCTTCCCTCCATTCTCTTCCTCTTCTTTACGTTCCTCTCATTTTCCCTTCTGCTCCCCCTTTTCTCGTGTTTACCCCTTACCACCTTCGCATACATTTACTGGTTTCAGAATCTACATGAAGGTAAGGAGAAAGCTAGCGTGTGACCTAAACATTCTTCTTTACTGGTTCTTCAAAAATTCTCCTGAGGCCTGGTTCACGGAGACACAGCAGGGCTTGGAACTGTGTTCTGCTCAGCCCGCTGCTGGCTGCCCAGGCCACTCAGTCCATCAGCTGCTGGAGGCAGAGGGGGTCTCAGTGGGAGGCACGGGCGCTACTCTCCACCCCAACGAATTTCTGGCCTGTTCCGAGGCCACAGCCTCCTGCGGGCCCTGGGGCGGGCTCTGTCCCCTCTGCCCTGAGCTGGGATGTCCTCCTCCCCTCGGTCCCACCGCCCAGCTCCCAGGAGTTTGCCCCGACCTGCTCCGTGTGCGGAGAATTCTGAGCACTAAGATTTCTACTCGTGGTAAATTTATGGAGAACTTCATCAAAGAGATAAGAAATGGAGCCCATTATAAGCTGATGTGACCGAAAATTGGAGACTTTGTTGCTTTGCAGAAAATGTTTGCAGATCTCCATCAGAGTGTTTTATGAGCTCCGCGAGGGGAATGATGGGTTCACGTGTGTTTTTACCTATTTTCTTCAGCACAAGTTTGACATGAGATGCATTTAAATAAACCAGTGGATTTATTTGGAGGAAACATTCCACTTGCTAATTGGAAACAAACACACACACACACAAAGCTATGAAGATGAAAAATAGGAAGAAAGGAGAAGTGGTACCTTGCATTCCAGTAACTCATATTTTGTACATAAAAAAGAACAGATTTTTATTATTTTCTTTTCTTCTTCGTTTATTATTCTCAAACACTGATGAGAAAGAGGTAAATTTGATGGATTTTACTATAGTTCAGACGATGAAAATCTAATTTTCTTGTTCCTCCTATGCATTCTGCTGCTACCCATTTATATTCGTGGCTGAAGAACTAATTTTGGAGTTGTCTGAATGTAACAGTTCAAAATGATAACTTGAGTGTTCATGATTTTCATTATTGCAGCATGCAACCAGCGGCGGACTCATCGGCTCGGCCATGCGCCCATCCCGAGGGGTCAGTGAGCAGGCAGACCCTGCCCTCTGCACCACCTGGTCCTCTCCGGGGGCATGCCTTGCCAGGAGCTAATGCCTCTGTGTTTTCTTTGATGTTAAAAGTCAGCCGCGGCTTTATAGGAACGTGATGACGAGATTTACGTAGCCAGAAATCGACTTTAAGAAAAAAGAAATATTTTTATTGATTTCAGAGAGGAAGGGAGAGAGAGAGACAGAAACATCCATGATGAGAGAGAAGCATTGATTGGTGCCTCCTGCATGCCCCACACTGGGGCTTGAGCACACAACCCAGGCATGTGCCCTGACTGGGAATCGAACCATGAGCTCCTGGTTCATAGGTCAACACTCAACCACTGAATCACTCAGGCCAGGCAAGGAATTGACTTTTTTTTTTTTTAATGTATTTTATTGATTTTTTTTACAGAGAGGAAGGGAGAGGGATAGAGAGTCAGAAACATCGATCAGAGAGGAACATCGATCAGTTGCCTCCTGCATACTCCCTACTGGGGATGTGCCCACAACTAAGGTACATGCCCTTGACTGGAATCGAACCTGGGACCTTTCAGTCCACAGGCTGATGCTCTATCCATTGAGCCAAACCAGTCAGGGCAAGGAATTGACTTTTTAAAAACGTTGGCTTGAGATGGCTTTTTGGACTACAGCATGTAACCCACCGATTGTCTGCAGATATGTTGTCTTTGATGTGGGAAGCCGCCCATTGTCTTCACTAGCAGACAGGTGTGGACAAGGAACCCGGAAGGCTGGTGACCCTTGAGCCCTGGCAAAGGTGAGGGCTATGCACTGACTGTTTAGTTGAGACAATGGTAGCTGAAGCAACTTCCTCACTAGATAGTCATGTAAATCCTTACTCATAAGATTGTCTGTTACTGGAAATTGCCTGCCTAAGGGCTATGCATGTATCCCAAACTGAATGAAAGGATGGCAAGGCCTGAGCACAAGCAGAGTCCTTCTTCTTGCTTTGGGCTCCCCCCTGGCCCCCCAACTTCCAAATTATCATTTCTTGTCTCTGTCATTCGCGTGCTGCCCATCTCCAGAGCCTGAACCCTGAACCACACGGGACGTGGGTCATCACATGGGCAGTTTGTTGGAAATGCGGTTCCTGCTGACTGTATTCCTTTTCAGAACACACTTCATGTCCACAGCAGTCCTCATTCTCATGAACAGAAAGTCATGAGCTGGCTGTGTGCACAGTGCAGGGTGGGGGATGGTCACTGTGTGTGTGCAGTGCAGGGTGATGGGTGGTCACTGTGCATGTGTGTGTGTGTGCGTGTGTGTGTCCAGTGTAAGGTGGGGGATGGTCACTGTGTGTGTGTGTGTGTGTGTGCAGTGTAGGATCGGGGATGGTCACTGTGCATGTGTGTGTATGTGCAGTGCAGGGTGGGGGATGGTCACTGTGTGTGTGTGTGTCCAGTGTAGGGTGGGGGATGGTCACTGTGTGTGTGTGTGTGCAGTGTAGGATCAGGGATGGTCAGTGTGCATGTGTGTATATGTGCAGTGTAAGGTGTGGGATGATCACTGTGTGTTTGTGTATGTGCAGTGCAGGGTGGGGGATGGTCACTGCGTGTGCAGTGTAGGGTGGGGGATGGTCACTGTCTGTGCAGTGTAGGGTGGAGGATGGTCATTGTGTGTATATGTGCAGTGCAGGGTGGAGGATGGTCACTGTGTGTTTGTGTATGTGCAGCGCAGGGTGGGGGATGGTCATTGTGTGTGCAGTGCAGGGTGGGGGATGGTCACTGTGTGTGCAGTGCAGGGTGTGGGATGGTCACTGTGTGTGCAGTGCAGGGTGGGGGATGGTCACTGTGTGTGCAGTGCAGGGTGGGGGATGGTCACTGTGTGTGCAGTTTAGGGTGGGGGATGGTCACTGTGTGTGTAGTGCAGGGCAGGGGATGGTTACTGTGTGTGCAGTGCAGGGTGGGGGATGGTCACTGCATGTGCAGTGTAGGGCGGGGGATGGTCACTGTGTGTTTGTGTATGTGCAGTGCAGGGTGGGGGATGGTCACTGTGTGTGCAGTGCAGGGTGGGGGATGGTCACTGTGTGTGCAGTGTAGGGTGGGGGATGGTCACTGTGTGTGCAGTGCAGGGTGGGGGTGGTCACTGTGTATGTGTGTATGTGCATTGCAGGGTGGGGGATGGTTCATGTGTGTGCAGTGTAGGGTGGAGGATGGTCACTGTGTGTGCAGTGCAGGGTGGGTGATGGTCACTGTGTGTGCAGTGCAGGGTGGGGGATGGTCACTGTGTATGTGTGTATGTGCAGTGTAGGGTGGGGGATGGTCACTGTGTATGTGTGTATGTGCAGTGTAGGGTGGGGGATGGTCACTGTGTGTGCAGTGCAGGGTGGGGGATGGTCCATGTGTGTGCAGTGTAGGGTGGGGGATGGTCACTGTGTGTGCAGTGCAGGGTGGGGCATGGTCACTGTGTGTGCAGTGCAGGGTGGGGGATGGTCACTTTGTATGTATGTATGTGCAGTGCAGGGTGGGGGATGGTCACTGTGTGTGTGTGTTTGCAGTGCAGGGTGGGGGATGGTCACTTTGCCTTTGCTGGTGTGTGTAGAGTTGGCCTGCTTTGACCTCATGGCTTTTCCTGTGTTGGGCTGTGTGACCTCTTACCTTCAGTGCCCTTGTTCTCATCCAGAACCACCCAATAAATGGCAGAGGCAGGACTGGAACCCGGGACCACCTGACTCCCACATCTACGCTTTGTTCTATGATTAAATGCAGCTTGTTTGGAAAGCTCAGCGCTTGTGCTAAGAGAGGTGCCTGGGTAACACTATCATCCACGTGGCCACTCTGCCAGGGCAGCCTGTTCCCCTCTGGTCTTCCTGAGAATGAGGTGTCTGGAGGCTGGTCCTAAGGCTGGGTTAGAACCGTGCAGAGAGCCCGGCCAGAACAGGAGGCGGGCCTAACATGTGAGCTTCATGTGACGGAGGTGGGGGCAGGAGACATGCAGCTTCGGATGCCTGAGACTCGCTTCCTTTGTTCTGTTTCAGGGCAAAGGAGCCTGTTTTGGTTTGTTTTAGGTGAGGAGAGATGGAAGGAACTGAGGCTATGAGTGAGATTAAGAAGAATTCAAGAGGCTGACTGAATCTGAATTTAGAAAAAGTTCTTCTCTCCTTCCTGCTCAAAATGTTGTGTGTTGTTATGTGAGCAAATGTAAAAGAAAACAAAACAATGTAAAGTCACCAGTTAATCTTATATAATAAAAACTTAATATGCAAATCGACCGAACAGCAGACCGACTGGTTGCTATGATGCACACTGATCACCAAGGGGCAGATGCTCAAAGCAGCAGCTTCCTCTTGGTGGTCAGTGCGCTCCCACAGGGGGAGCACCACTCAGTGAGAAGCCGGATTCACAGCTGGTGAGCGCAGTGGTGGTGGCGGGAGCCATTCCCACCTCCGCGGCAGCGCTAAGGAGCAGCGAGCCAAGCGGTAAGGAGCAACAAGCAGGCAGGCGGTAAGGAGCGAGGGATACCAGATTTCAAGAGGGCACAGGTCAGGCTGAGGGACCCCTCCCCCCCGTGCATGAATTTTGTGCACTGGGCCTCTAGTGTTCATAATAACAGTTAATGTCCATGAGGCTCTAATTGTCCAGGCTCCTTTATTATTATGAACATCAAGTTAAGCCTCAAGAAGTCATTAGACTCACCCTCCTCTGCCATCACTGTTACGACAGGCACAGACGCCACCTTCCTCTGCTTGTGAACTCAGCTTTAAAAACTGAACATCCTCAAGACGCCGCCTGTACACAACCCAACACTCTGTGATCACTGGTCTGGCCAAGAAGATGAGCGAACGAGACTGTGTCCTGGCCATTGGTACCCGTGCCACAGGCTTCAGACACAGTTCCAATGAATGATCCGAATTGTGAGCTGGGGCTGGAAACAAATAATTGTGCTCAGAACCTCATTGCCGAGAATGTGAAGGTATTCCTCCAGTTTATTTGGGATGTGCTGACGGCCGATAAGGGACTTGGGGCGCTGGCTGTATTTCCCCATTTGACAGTGACCGATGCTTGACCGTTGGTTGTTTTCTTGATCTGGTGGCAGAGGAGCTGCTGGCATGCCCACAGGGCTAGTCAGGGAGGAATGACTTTACACCATTTTAATCTTGCTGGGGCCCTGGAGTTTGAAAAAGCCCTCCAAGGTGAGCTGGCTGGGAGTCTGACCATCCTCCCCATTAGCCCTCTGTCTCCAGAGCGTCTGCTCCTGTGTGGCCTGGTGACCTCAGACTCGCACATTAGGGGCTAGCCAAGGCTGGGGGCCACAGGCTTCTTTGGGCCACACCTGATGAATGTTAAGCGGAGGTTTTCGGCACCTTGGTAGAATGTGCAGGCCACAGGAGTCCTGGCCACCATGAGAATGGTTCTGCGTCACCTTTGTTCCCCACTCCCACTACTCGACCCTCAGACGGGGCTGCACGGATTTCAGCTTCTGCTTGACGGAGTGTGTTTTCGAGTGTTTGGTCGGAGGTGGGTGGCCCTTCTACAGTTTCCAGGCGGTGGACGCAGATGGTTGAGCCCACAAGTAGGTGACTATTTCAGTGGGAGATGTCCTGATCCTGTTTTGTTTTTTTCAATCCTCACCCGAGGCTATTTTTCCATTGATTTTTAGAGAGAGTGGAAGAGAGAGGGAAAGACAGAGAGAAATATCAATGTGAGAGAAACACATCCATTGGTTGCCTCCTGCATGAACCCCGACCAGGGCTTGGGCCAGGGAGAAGCCTGTAACCTAAGTATGTGCCCTTGACTGGAATGGAACCCGGGACCCTTCGGTCCACAGGCTGATGCTATATCCACTGAGCCAAACCGGCCAGGGCCTGATCCTGTTTGTGACCTACCTTTGACCTGAGGTGTTGGAACGGGTCCTATAGCTGCACGTTCCCCGCGAGCTGGCTCCACTGCCCTGTGGGCCGTGGGACGCACGGTAGCAAGCAGGAAAAACCACATCTTCAGGCGGCATCCGGCATCGGAGCAGTTAGTGCTTTTCCTGTGGCTGAGCGTGGCAGCTGTCTTCTCAGAGGAACTCGCCTAACTCAGGGGCACTAAGGACAATGCCCACAGTTTGCTGGTGACAGCAGCTCCCAAAGGGAGGGAAAGGGCGGCCATCACCGATTGTGCAGCACCGAGGAGGGAGCTGTGGAACCGTGAAGGGAATTCAAGTGAGGATCCTGGCATACCAACCAAGTCTTACATTGTCTGTGTCCCCGAGCTGCCTGCGGCAGGTGGGATGAAGTGTGCGTGGTTTTATTGTGGAAACTGCTGTGTGAGAACACGGAAAAGGAAGCAGCTGGCTGGGAGGGCGCATCTGGACTGCCAGGCTGCAGTCTCTCCAAGGTTCTGCAGGGCTGTTGGGGCTTGTACTCCCAGGGGCAAGCCTGCAGGGCCACTGGCTGCCAGCCTCCGGGGGTGGGAGATAGGTGGTGGAGGGGTAGAGGGGTGTGCTCAAACCAATATTTAATAAGCAATTGCAATGTAGATCTAAGAGCAAGGACAGTTAGTGCATTTAGTGTATTTATTTATTTTTAAAAATATATTTTTTATTGATTTCAGAGAGAGAGAGAGAGAGAGAGAGAAACATCAATGATGAGAGAGAATCATCTATCTGCTGCTTCCTGCATGCCCCACACTGGAGACCAAGCCCGCAACCCAGGCATGTGCCCTGACCTGGAATCGAACTGTGACCTCCTGGTTCATAGATCGACGCTCACACACCGAGCCACGCCAACTGGGCTATTCAGTGTATTTAAAACAGCGCCCTTATGATTCGCAAATGGATCGGCCACTGTTCCAGAGCCTTGTGCGTTTCACTTTCTAAGGAATACTGTCTCCCCCGCCCAGGCTTCCCCGCTGTCCGAGGCCTCCTCGCCTGGCCTGTCAGGTGGCAGGCAGCGGCACGCCTGGCCTCCTGACTCAGCTCGCAGATGTCACCAATATCCTCTCCCTGGGAGGGGAAGGCTCTAATTACACACTGACTGCTGGGTCCATTCCAGGCTTGCGACTTTCCAAATTATCTGCGTCAGAACAGCCCGCCAGAGCCATTTCCAGGTGGATGGCACCATAAAACATGACCTAAATGAGCTCGCGAACAGCTCCAGGCCCGGTCGCCGAACATTTGCTAGCTAATATTTGCACAAGTCATTACTCCCTGTTCCGTGCGTTTAGACAGCGGATCGCTCATTTCTCCCCATAATCAGCGTTTTATTTCCACGCAGTCCTTTCTCTGCTTTCTGGTACAGCCCCCCAGGCAGGGGCTTGGGGCGGTCTCTGACTATGTACTTGTTTTGGGGGTGAATGGCTTGCCTATGGCTGCCTTCCGGGTTGCCTAAGGCACTGACGGTGTATTCTGGAAGAAGTCATAGCTCACAGTTTTTCTTTCCTGTAAAACTCTCTACCTGCTTGGGAAAAGAGTAAGCTGGCCCTCTTTCCAATGTTTGTATAGTCGGCATGGGCAGCAGCCCCTTACCAGTCTGACCAGCGCTCCCGGGAGGGATGCTCCATGAACACATAGCTTTCAGGCTCTCTCTGCTAAGCCCAGACTATAGACTGTATGTCCCCACTCTTGTTCAAGTGCATTGTTTCTGGAGAAGCTGTGGGGCGGGATACACATTCAATGAAGTGACGAGTATGCCAAAGTCACAACGAAGCAGGGAATAGAGTGTTTCTGGCATTCCGGAAGCCCACCGCCCTGCCCCTCGTAGTCAGTACCCCCTGCCCTGCAACCGCACATGAACTCTGTGTGAACTGCCCTTCCCATGCACAGAACTGCCGGGAGGCACTCTGCTCGGGCTAACATGCTGTCCTCAGCGGCACCCGTGTGATACGGTCCCCCTGCACGTGGGTCCTTCATGTTCTGTGCCGTCTAGCGCCCCCCGGTGTAAACGCAGCCGACCTTACCAGCCTGCTGTTCATGGGCACTTACCTGTTTCCAGCTTCCGGCCACTGTAAGTAGTGCTATGACTGTTCTTGTAGGTATATGTGACACTTCTGAGGAAAAACAAAACAAAGATGAAAAAACCCAAAAGGATATTAAGACGCTTCTTGGTCCCCCAAAGGTTGAAATGGCGACGGCCCCAGGAGGAGCCTCGTTAAGCCCTGAGCCGCGGGGAGGACAGGAAAGGCTACCTGCCCAGGTGCGCACTGGCCGCTCTTCAGAGCTCAGCCCCCCGAGCTCCCTGGCTCCCAGGAGGGGGTTTTCTTTATATCCCAAGAGCCTGGGGTAAGGGGCAATCTTTAAGGAGGGGACTGTCTCCTGTCCTTCAAAGCAAAGCAATACCATCTCTCTCTGCCCCTCGTCTTGGGGTACCAGGGCCCCTGTGCAGGAGAAACCCCACCGGCCCATAGGCCGCCTCCTGGGTAAGCGCCGGGCAAGGGGCTGGACACATTTTTTACTACAAGGTATTTAATAAGAAACCGAGTCCAACCCAGAACATCCATCCTGTGGGCACATTTAGGTTAAAATACACAACAATGAATATTAAAAACCCAACCTTAGGCACTGTCTCTCCTCTATTCTATCCTCTCTCCTCACGGAGGAAATTCTTTTCTAGTAACTTCTGTAGAATTTCCCTTTGCCCCCACAGGCCAGAGGGATTGGATTGCAGCCCTGATCCTGCTGAGAAGGTGAGCCGGCATTGGTAGCCTCTACGTGGGTGGACCAGGAGGGGAAGGCGCAGAGGAGCGGCTGTGCCAGCGTCAACATCATTGCCACGTGCTGCTGGCCTTGACAGTGACAGGTGTGGTCTTTCAATGAAGTCTACATGTTTAGCCAGTTTTGGAAAATTCATTACTTTTCAATCATGGCTCAAGAATATTAAATTTTATCACCCGTTCCAATTTAATTTGTATCACATTGGAAATTACACGAGGAAAAGTTACTCTCACAGAAGAATGTGCTGTTGATGGGGATGGCGACACACACTTCTGAACAAGACCCAGGCGGGTTGCAGTCCCCTTGGGCTCTGAGCTCGCAAACCCAAGCCGAGGACGCCCTTGCCCTCATGGCCACTGAGCTCTGCAGGTGGCCAAGGTCAGTCGCCTAACCCAGTGGTCGGCAAACTGTGGCCCCTTGAGTGTGGCTCTTCCACAAAATACCACGTGTGGGCACGCACGTACAGTGCGATTGAAACTTCGTGGCCACACTCAAGGGGCCAAAGAGCCGCATGTGGCTCGTGAGCTGCAGTTTGCCGACCACTGCCCTAACCCAAGGGTGACTTCCAGCAATTACAGTACCGTTACTACATCAGCAGAAATAAAACAATTCACCCAAAATATGTTTCATGTCAGAGGGACCTCGGCATGGGGTGATGAAGTAAGGGTCTCCGAGAGTTGCCTGGCTCCTTGATTGTGATCAGAAGTAGAAGCAAATCAGTGGCTGTGTATGGTCCTTGGCAATGTCTGTGCTTGTCACAGGGAAGACTAGAGAAGGTTTCACATCTTCTCTGAGGCACAAAGACACCGGTAACCTAGGAAACACACACTCACTCTCACATACACTCATACTCTCACATGCACACACCCTTACACACTTACACAGTCTCCCTTTCTCTCGCTATCTATCTATATCTATATCTATATCTATATCTATATCTATATCTATATCTATATCTATATCTACCTATACCCATACCTATACCCATACCTATACCTATACCTATACCTATACCTATACCTATACCTATACCTATACCTATATCTATATCTATATCTATCTATATCTATATCTATATCTATATCTATATCTATATCTATATCTATATCTATATCTATATCTATATCTATATCTATACTACATCTATCTAATCTAAATCTATATTCCCAGCCACCAAAGAGAAGGGTAGTTCTGCAGCCTGATGTATGCAGTTTGACCATATTCTAATTTTTTCCAGATTCTTCTTCCCTCATTATTCAGATCTGAATATAGTCTACCAACTGCAATTTGGACAGATTTAAAAAGAACAGAATACCATCCCCCTTTCCTTAAAAACATAATTCTCTTCATATAACTTAATTTAAAATTTACTCTTGGATGCTTCATACTTGGCCCATGATCTCCTAAGACCTTTAGGTTTTGGTTCTCAGTCCTCATTGCTATTGTTAAGCCATGTCTCCCAAATGACATTCAGGTAGGTAGTTGGGTTTTGAATCTCTCTCTCTCTCTCTCTCTCTCTCTCTCTCTCTCTCTCTCTCTCTCTCTCTCTTTTCCTTTCCCTCTTTAGCTGATGTCTCCTTGATCTCTCTCTTATGCTCCAGACTCAGGTTCACCTGCTAAACCAATGGCTAGCAGCTTCCTTTGCAGGTCTAATTGGTGTCTGCATTACGTATTGTAATTATTGCTCACAACTGTCTCTGTGCTCACTTAGACAGACAGAGCTCCTCACCAACATGCTGAGGACGAAGTAACGGAAGTCAGTCCCAGGCCAAGGCTCCTCGGAGCTGGTGCCTGACCCTCCTGCTTTCCCTCCCAAAGTGACCATCGATGCCTTGCTTCCCAGAAGGTGCAGAAGGTTTGAGTCCTGTTATGCAATTACATGTCTCATCATTTGAACAGTCTTATGTGTGTCTATATTCAGTATACCACAGAGCTTTCTATTGAGCCTAACTGCTAATTATCATATATCTACCTAGTCTTTTAATAGTTATATAATGTGATTTATTTTTAGCAGAATATTTTGAATTAATGTTGATATTTAAAGCCAAAGAACATTTTCTTCTCGGTATTGAAGGCATTTCTGGTATAAGAGTTGGATAAATACATTAAGCAGTAAATGATTTCTTTTTGGATCTCCTCCATTATTGTTAGAATCGGCTGTCTTTATGGTCATGAGTTACAAGAACTTAAGCGCTAGCCCCTTTCAGTTGCTATTATGATTCACTGATAAAATGTTTTATAGTAATATTTTCTGGATTAAATTACCATCACGTGAGAGATCATATTAGGTTTTGGTCACCTATGAGTGGGCAACAGGTGACCATCTCCAGTCTTCTCAAATCATTGCGTCATATCCTTTCACCTCTGTGACCTGAGGAAAACCCAGGAAGAAAAGAAAATAAACTCAATAATTAGCTCATTACCCAATGTTCCATCATCAGATTTATTTGTGAGCTCTCTATACAAAGTTCTCTTTTTTTCTACCCAGTCTATTAAAGATGATAGAACTGAATTTGCTGTATTGATTGGATAGATGAAATATGAGAAAAATAGACCATGACTTTTATCGATTGTCTTTGAATATCTTCATTGGGCTACTGCATTATGGCTGAAAACTGGTTAGGAATAGTGTTCTGGAAGATTAAACTTTGTAAGGCAGCCAATAGAGTACTAAACTTCCACTGTGTTGTATTAAATAAATTAATAACCTCATTGGATAAAGGGAAGGAAAGCAAACACTGATTGGGTGTTTAATTACACTTCAGTAGGAACTCATATCACTTGGCTCTGCAGCCCGCTCAGGCCTGCATTGGTGATTTTTGCTCCAATTCTTTCCTGTGCTACAATCCACTTTCCATGCTCATCTATGGCGCTTTCCTGCTACAGTGTCAGAGGTGAGTTGTTGCTGCAGAGATCCTAAGGCTGCCAATCCCACCATATTTACTATCGAGTCCTTACAGAAAATGCCTGCCAACCCCTGGTTTAGGTAAACTTCATGGTGTCTAGAAGGAACACCGGTATTATTAGAGTCACTCTATGTCTTAGTTTCTATGAGATGACAAAAGACACCCACCTCTATTACCTTCCATGTCTATAAATCTCCACCCAAAGCAAACAAAGCTCCTCACCTTGGAGCATGTTGTTTCCAATGAATTCAACCAGGGGTGCTACCTCAACCCTTGCATTACCCTGGACCTGCTGACCCTGCTGCTCTTTCCTCATCTATGAAATGGGCATAAGAGAGGTGTCGGCCTCATGGGCTTTCGTGCAGGTAAAACGAGCTACACACACAGGGCTGTGAGAGTATCGCTCAACATACGGCCAGTGCTTATTGTTGTGGGTGTTGTTGTCATGCGGAACATATATTCCTCACATGCACACATTCTTATGTAAAAGATTTCTACCCACATTTCTTTTATTCCATTTGTTTCCTATTCATATTGTAAAAGTATATTTGCTCTCAGTGAAAAAATTAGAAAGCACAAGTGTTAAAATAAGCCAGGCATAAGCACTGGGTCTTTTGTTCTGTTTTATTTTACCCTTTAAGAAATGCACACCCATTATGGTTTTTATAAAGTTGGGATCATAGAACTGCTTTGCATGCCTGTTTTAAAATTCAGTACTAAGTTCTGAAACATCTTCTAGGTCATTCAATGTCCTTTGATAATAGCATGATTTGAAAGACACACGGGAGAGCGCCCTGTGGTGATGAAGGCAGACATTGGGCTGATGTGTCTGCAGCCAAGGAACATCAAAGATCGCCAGCAGCTGCCAGAGGCTGGGGGAGAGACCTGGAGCGTACGTTCCCTCACAGCCTCCTAAGGAACTAGTCCTGCCAATACCTTGATCTTGGATGTGTAGCCTCCAGAACTATTTTGATTTCAGGATGATAGAACATCACAGGAGCACTTGAACTCCATCATGATTGGGCTTGCTAAGGTCTGAATGGACGGAGCATCACATTAATCTTATATGTCAACTAGAGGCCCGATGCATTAAAACTCATGCAAGAGTAGGCCTTCCTTCTCCCCACTGCTGGCACTAGCTTCCCTCCAGCACCCGGGACACGGGCTTCCCTCCTCCGGCCACCTGCAGGCACCCAGGACCCAGGCTGCTTCCCTCCTTTGGCCAGGCTGGCTTCTCTGTGACCCCAGCTTCGTCAGGAAGGACATCTGGTCCAATTAGCATATTACCCTTTTATTATTAGACTTTGGCTGCTATCTATAACACATGTATTTCCCAGCGCACTCCAATAAGAAGGTAGATAGCACATCCTTTATCTTCTGTCTTCCAGTCGATGAAGACAGGTTTTATAGCTAGAGAATCAAACAAGTAACCATAACAACAAACTAGCAAATAAATAAGACCAAGATTCGCCAGAGGTTTGGACGATGACATCTGGATGGCTTGGAGAACCCTGATAAGAGAAAGACTTTTGCGGCAGGGCCCAGTGGCATTTGTTTTTTAATGGCTGGGTTCCTATATTTCAAGTTCCCTCCTCTCCCTCCTCTGCCTCCTCTGATATGAGCCAATAGTCAGGGGTGGTGTGTGTCTTTCTGAGCTTCTCAGCCTTTCCCATTGATCTATCCCTTAGAGCTTTTGCATATCCTCTGGCAGATTTCTAGATATTTGATTTTTTTTTTTTAAATTAAGAAACTTTAAATTTCACTTTGAAACTCTTTTCCTTGGTAATAGAAATATCCAGCAAGTTTTAAAAGTAGTGCTAATTCCTTTAGATTTTCTGTAGTTGTATTTTTGGATTTTTTTTAACTTACGCTATTACCTGTGATTAATGAGAGATTTGTTTCTTACTAACAATTCTTTAAACGTTCATTTCTTTCTCCTGCCTTGAAGCAGTGGGTGACACCCCTAGTAAGATACTGAGTAGAAATTGTGACAGTGGGGACCCTGGTTTTCTTGATCCCAAAGCAAGGTTTTTAATACTTCATGGTTAAGTGTTTCATAGGTCCATTTCATTGAAAGTTTTGAATTGTCCTTTTCCTAGAGCCCACAGCCCAAATTCAGATGCAGTGAAACCATCGGTACTGTGGTCTCAAACATCGCATCCAGTGAGAAGCCACATGGCCTCGATGGCTGCTTCTTACATGCCCTTGTGGATGCTCATGGAGAGAACCCAACATCAGGAACAAGCTGCTATCAAAGGCAGACGAGTACATCAGGCAATTTACTGGCAGGCTAAGCAGAGAGAGAGAAAAATCGAGAATTACAGTTTGTAGACCAGAGAAAACGTTCTTGCCAAGATGCGCTGGGCGAGATGCAAGTGGCCCGAGAGGCCATCACACAGCTGCGTGGGGCCTCTCGGCAGTTTCGTAAGAAGCTGGCTCACCTCAGAAGCAGCTTAAAGCCAGTGAGGGACTTGGTCAGAATGACAAAGACAGAAGGTAGAATGGTGGTTTCCAGGGTCTGGGGGAAAGAGTGGAGAGGGGAGCTAATGTTTAATAGGAAGAGAGTTTCTGATGGAGAGAGTTTTTTAAGATAAAGACTTTTATGGTGATGGTCCCCAACAATGATGAATTAAATGTGCTAAACACCACTGGAAATACACTTAAAAATTATTCAGAGGAAAATTTGATTTGTGTCTAGCTTGGTCTTCAAAGGCTGCCTCTTTCCTCCTCCCACCAGTATTCCCTTACCGTATGGCCCACAGCCTGTTCCTTAGCCCCGTGGGGTGAGCTCTATCAATATGGCGAGTGCATAGAAGCTGCTGGAGATGGGCTGGAGCAGGATCCTGCGTGACTTCACTAATTATTTGTGGCAGGTGCGCAGGGCACCCGTGTGCCGGGACAAGGAGCTGGGCTCTCGGCAGGTCAGAGGAAGCAGCCGTCCTTGTGGTTTGCTTTTCCCCTTTGTGTCCTTCACATTTACTCTCCCTGGTGGACATTCTTCCTCTTATTCCCTAGATCTTGTTTCATGGTGAATTCACTTGCACTTGGGCCCTTGAGTGGCCCGTCTGACAGGTCATAAGCATTTTTAATTCCGGTCCAGGTGTAATATTGCTGCGAACATGTTTTAACAGATGTTCACAGGGTCTAAGCAAGAGGCTGGCGATGGTTGCCATGGAGCCGGCTGTGCTGGTGGACCCCAGAGGCCGGCAGGGGACTGTTTTGTTTTACATTCAGTCAAATCCTCCAGCAGAAAGTCTGCAGGCACTTCCCTTTGGCCAATCCTGCCCCTCCTCACTTGTCCTGGGCCCCCAAGTCCAGAGCAGGGCATGTCTGCCAAGGAGCGGGAGTCAGCTAGAGGGATGTCAGCAGCCTTGTGTGAAGGAGTGATTTCCCAGGTGGAAGTTCATGTGATGGAGTCCACATCTCATCACAGAAAATCCAGGGTCCTGTGACTCAAGCCAATGAACTGTACCCCCTTAAGAGTTTGACAATGCAAAAAAGAATGGAGTTGCCCATTTTTTCACTTTTCTCACATCAATGTTCCTCTCTGTCTTTCCCTCTCTCTTCCACTGTCTCTAAAAATCAATAGAAGACTATCAACTGACACCATACACAAAAATAAACTCAAAATGGATAAAAGACTTAAATGTAAGGTGGGAAACCATGAAAAATCTTAGAAGAATCCTTAGGCAGCAAAATCTCAGACATATGCCATAGCAATATCTTTACTGATATGATTCCTAGGACAATGGAAACTAAGGAGAAAATAAACAAATGGGACTACATCAAAATAAAAAGCTTCTGCACAGCAAAAGAAACCATCAACAAAATAACAAGAAATCCCACTGCATGGGAGAACGTATTTGCCAATGTTATGTCCAACTAAGGGTTTAATCTCCCAAATTTATAGGGAACTCATACCGTTAACAAAAGGAAGATAAACAATCCAATCAAAAAGTGGGCAAAGGACTGAAATAGACACTTTTTGAAAGTAGACATACAGAAGGCCAAGAGACTTATGAAAACATGCTCAAAGTCACTAATCATCCGAAAGATGCAAATCAAAACAACAATGAGGTACCATCTCACGCCCTTCAGAATGGCTATCATCAACAAATCAACAAATGACAAGTGCTGGTGAGGATGTGAAGAAAAAGGAACCCTCATGCACTGCTGATGGGAATGCAGACTGGTGCAGCCACTGTGGAAAACAGTATGGAGTTTCCTCAAAAAATTATAAAAATGAAACTCGCATTTGACTCAGTGATCCCACTTCTAGGAATATATCCCAAGAAATCAGAAACACTAATCTGAAAGAATATATGCACCCCTATGTTCATAGCAGCACAATTTACAATAGCTAAGATCTGGAAACAGCCTAAGTGCCCATTAGCAGATGAATGGATTAGAAAACTGTGGTACATCTACACAATGGAATACTATGCTGCTGTAAAAAAGAAGGAATTCTTACCATTTGCAACAGCATGGATGGACATGGAGAATATTATGCTAAGGGAAATAAGCCAGTCAGAGAAAGATTAATATCACATGATCTCATTCATTTGTGGAATATAATGAACAACATAAACTGATGAACAAAAATAGATCCAGAGACACAGAAGCATTGAACAGACTGTCAAACCTCAGAGGGAAGGCAAGGGAGGAGGGAGTGGGAAAGAGATAAACCAAAGGACTTGTATGCATGCATATAAGCATAACCAATGGATACAGAGAGTAGTGGGGGGGGGGATGAGGGCATGTGTTGGGTAGGGGGGTGGAAGTGGCCGGGAAGAGGTCAATGGGGGAAAAAGAAGACATATGTAATACTTTAAACAATAAAGAATTAAAAAAATTACTGGAAAAATATCCTTAGATGAGGATTAACAACAACAAAATATTGCATTGTATGCATAGACCACCTTTTGCTTATCTGTTCATCAGCTGATGGACGTGGATTGCTCCCACACTTGAATTGTTGTGAATCTGCTGCTGTAAACATTGGTGTAGGAATAGCTCTTCCGGACCCCACTTTCATGTCTTTTGGGCACATACCTGGCTCATAGGTGGGACCACAGGTAGTTCTATGTTTAACTTCTTTTGAGAAACCTCCATGCTGTTCTCCAAAGTGGATGCATCATTTCTGGTGTTTTAAACAGTAGCCATCCTGATGGGTGAGGTGGTATCTCACTGTGGTTTTGATTTGCATTTCTCTAATGATTCGTGATGTTGAGCATCTTTTCATGTGCTTATTAGCCACTCACATATCAACTTTAGAAAAATGTCTACTCAAGTCTTTTGTTCATTTTTGAATCAGATTGCTTTTGTTGTTGAGTATCAAGTTAGACCTTTGGAAGAGGTGATAGGGCTTTAAAAAAAATGATTAAAACGCAGTGTGGCTCAAGGAGTTAGGCTGGAAAGGGGAGCCTCAAACTTCATGCCACCTGCAAAACCAAGTTGTCTTTTGAGATTACCCTAATAATGTGGCTTCTGTGAAGCTCTGATTCCTTAAAGGCAAGAGGATGGGCCTTCCCTTGTGTTGTTGTCTGTAATTGGAGGGATCTTAGAGGGGTCTGGGAACAGTCCATGGAAGCTAGGCGAGGCCCAGGCTTAGTGGAAGTCTGGCACAAGGCCGTCCATGATGGAACAATCGCTGCCTCCACTCCCACTGTTTTCATAGGCTCCATTGGAAAGATGCTGTTCCCAGCTCTGGGTTGATCCCCACTCGTATCCCCAACATGTCACTCACGGGAGACTGAGGAGTGGGCACACTGGTGGGTTGACCTCAGCCAAGGCCTGCTGGACACCCCCTGGGAAGCTGGCGCTGGGCCTGGTGGGCACTCTGAGGGAAGAAACAGACAGTGACAGGATGTCTGAAGGACACAGAAGCCCTGGACTGTTGCCACGATCACTGTGGAGAGAAGGCGGCGGCCCAGGCCCAGTGAAGTAAAACACAGCGGGTGTGATGCTTAGGAAAAGGAGGGGATGGCAGGTCAGAGCTGAGGATCTGGGAGCCTCTTCACACTGGTGCTGCTCACAGGCCTCAGCAGGTTGTGCTGCCCCCAGGACAGTGTCAAGCAGACCCATGGCGCTCGTTCTCCTTCCTGCAGTTCCCTCCCCTCCTCTGTTCCTGTCCTTGCAGGGAAGTGGCAGGAGGATGAGGGACATGTGGGAAGATCTGTCCACTGTTTGGGACCATTCACCATCCTGACTGGAGGCCCTTCCCCAAGGTCTACCATCTGTTTGATGCATCTATGACTCTGGTTCTATTTCTGTTCATCAGTTTATGTTGATCATTATATGCCACAAATGAGTGAGATCATGTGATATTTATCTTTCTCTGACTGGCTTATTTCACTTAGCATAATGTTCTCCAGTTCCAACCTATGAGGGAAGGCGGAGTGTTGGGGGGTAAGCAGTTAAGAGATCAGCCAAAGGACTTGTATGCATGCATATGAGCATAACTAATGGACACAGATGGAGGGATGGGGGAGGGCATGTGCTGGGGGCTGGGGGCAGCCGGGGAGAGGTCAATGGGGGAAAAAAAAGACTTATGCAATACTTTAAACAATAAAGAATTTAAATAAAAACAAGATAGACCAAGGAGTGGTGAGAGCAGAGGGCCTGCGGGCAGCTTGCTGGAGATTGATTTGCAAACAGCGAGAGAAATGGCTGGTGTCCTTGTCAAAGGATTGCAGCTGTCCATCTACATAAAATTCCGGAATTAATCCAGTCGCTGGTTCATTATAAATGATGGCAGAAAGCAACACAAGTAAATTAAGAGCATAAAATTGCTTTATGGGTTTGGTTTTCCAATTACAGAAAGAAAAACCCATCAGTTCAGTGGACAAACACAGAGAGGTGCTTCTGAACCTCGAGGCGGAACCACTTCTGTTTACTTGCTAGCTGGTCTGCTGGACCGGTCAAGAGCATAGCACCATCGTCCTCTTCCGCAGCGTGAAGGAAAATTAGATCCCTGCTCGGTATTATAGCTCTTTTCCTTCCTCCTCCACTTTTTTGGCTTGTCATATTTGCCTCTTTGGGTGGTCCAATTGCACTCTGTGAAAAATAAAACAAATAAACATCTATGAGAAAATATAAAATGGGCAGGTCTGAAAGAACTGCCCCCCCCCCTTTTAAACTAAGAAAACATAATAAAAAGAACACATTTACTTTAAGAATTGTGCTCCTTGATTGAATTGAAAATGTTCTGAATGTTGGAACTTCGGCTTCCCTGCAGGTTTTCAGGAACACAATAATTACTTCAAATCCTCAGAGCCTGTTGTAGGCAATGAGGATACAGCAGATAAAACAGCTAAAACCCCAACTTGATGGAGTTAGAGCCCAGTTCGGGGAGACAGGAAGTGGACAGAGAAATCAATATAATATGTAGTATGTCGTGGTGATGAGCTCTACAGAGAAAAACAAAGCAAAGATGCAGATGAGGGCTCCAGGGTAGAGGGGTGGTTGCCAATGAAATGGGCAGGGAAGGCTCCTCTGGGGCTGTCATTTGAATAAAGACTTGAGGAGAGAGGGAGCCATGCGGACGTCTGGGGGAGGAGGGAATGGCAAAGGCAGGAGGACTGTCTAGGAGGCCTATGTGGTTGGAGCAGTGAGTGGGCTCAGTAGTCTGAGACCAGGTCAGGTTGGTAATGGGAGGGGCAGATCAGATAGGTGCTTATCAAATCCAAGTTCTTGCAAGGGCCTACTCTAGAAAAGGCATGCCAGAGGAGCAATGAGACATTGTGAAGAGACAAAATGTGCAAACGCATTTGCAAATCCTATGTCTGACAAGGGACTTATATCTTCAATCAATAAAGCGCTCTTACACTCACTAATAAAAAAGTTAAGTGAGCAGGGGATTTGAATGGACATTTCTCCAAAGAAGATTGACAAATGGCCAATACAAATTGCATTTCCTGAATTGCTAATGATGTTGAGCATGAGAAGGTGTTCAACGCAGCTAACCCTACAAAGGGAAATGCAAATCAAAACCACAGTGAGATACCACTTCACACCCACCAGGGTAGCTATCCTGAAAAGGACAGAGAGTAACAAGTGTTGCCAAGAATGTGGAGAAATTGGGACTCTCATAGGTCCCTGGTGAGGATGTAAAATGGTGCAGCTGCTTTAGAAAAGCCTGGGGTTCCTCAAAAGGTAAAACATACACTTACCAGAGGTCCCAACAATTGCACTCGTAGGTTTATGATCAAGAGCAATGAGGCCATGCCCACAGGCACTTGAACACAAATGCTCACAGAAGCATTATTCAGAGTAGCCAGAAATAGTAGCCATCCAGATATTGAAACACAACGCATTATATCCATCTAATAGAAGATTAATTGGCAATAAAATGTAATGAGGAACTGATAAATGCTAAAACCTGAATGACCCTTGAAGACATTATGTTGAGTGACAAGAGTCAGACATAAAAGGCCATGATGCATATGATTCCGTTTATGGCAAATGTCCAGACCCAGCAAATCCAGGGGCAGGAAGCAGATGAGTGGCTGCCGGGGCCCCAGGGAGAGGGAGAAAGTGATTGATGACTAAAGGATGCAGGGCTTCTTTGCGGGATAATAAAGTGTTCTAAAACCGATGGTGGTGGTGGTTGCCCAACTCTGTGAATGCACGGAAAGCCATAATTGAACTCTTTAAGTGAGTGAGCTGCATGGTGTGCAGTTCTATCTCCATAAGGTTGCTAAAAACACCTAAAAATGTCTTGCTCTGGCCCGACCAGCATGGCTCAGTGGTTGAGCATGGACCTATGAACCAGGAGGTCATGGTTTAATTCTAGGTCAGGCACATGCCCTGGTGGCAGGCTCATTCCCAGTGGGGGGTGTGCAGGAGGCAGCTGATCGATGATTCTTTCTGATCATTGATGTTCCTATCTCTTTTGCCCTCTCCCTTCCTCTCTGAAATCAATAAAATCATATAACAAGGTCTTGCTCTGGGTGATTTGCGGAGAACCTTCTACAGGGACGCAAGCCAAGAGTGAAGATCCCAGCGAGGAGACTGTGACAGTAGCCCAGGCGCAGAGATGTGGGTGGTCTGGAGGAGATGAGGACAGTAGGGAGGTTCATTTCATGGCCAAGTGGGAGGCTTTGCTGGACTGGATGGGGCTGCACTATTACTCCACTGTGAAGACTGGGTGATACCCAGACAGAGGAGCAAAGGGTGGGGAGCAAATCCACAAATGAGCGACCCTCTGGCCCACCTCTCCGGGGAGGGCAGTGACTCGGTACTCCGGGACATGCGAAGACACTAGAGCCTGGTCTCTGCCTCAGAAAGGTGACAATCCAGGTGCAGATTTTTGCCCAGAAGCACAGAAACTCGAAACGAGGATGAGACTTTAAGTGCTCCAGACAACCCCAGAAGGAGAGATTGCAGGACCATAAACTAGTAATCGCCACTGAGTTCAAATATATGAGTCAGGGCAGCAGTACCCTCAGGCAGGGCTGGAGGAGGCGGGTGGGACTTGGAGGGACCAGAGACAGACGGAAGCCACAGGAAAGCCTGTGACTTGGGAGGCACGAGTAGACCACGTGGCTGAAGGCAATCTCACAGGGACATGTGCAGGGAGATACACTTGGAAAAAGCAGAGAGTAGTTCCCTTTTTATTTTTTATGGATTTCAGAGAGGAAAGGAGAGGGAGAGAGAGAAATAGAAATTTAATAGAAAATTAATGATCAGAGAGAATCATTGATTGGCTGCCTCCTACATGCCCCACACTGGGGACTGAGCCTACAACCCGGGCATGTGCCCGGACTGGGCATCGACCTGTGACCTCCTGGTTCATAGGTCAACACTCAACCACTGAGTCACGCCGGCCGAGCGAGAGCAACTCCCTTTTAACATGCAGAGGAGATGATGCTTTGTCATCATTTGATCGTCAGAATGAGCTAGACAGTTTTATTCCAGATCGTAAACCCGTTGTCCTCTTGTGCAAGACTAACGACTTGGAAGACCTACTGGCTTTCAGCCACGATAGGGCAACCAGCAAGGCGCCTGACAGATGGCCTGGGAAATGAGCCGCGGGAATGAGGGTCTGACACTTAGTCAATCTGTGGAAGGAGACTCGGGAGGAGGGGAAGCCTGTTAACTGCAAGGAGAACGCTGGACTACAGAATGGACAGCTCGGCGTCCTCACAGATGTCTGAACTCCATACATCAGGAGGCTGTCAAAGAAACACATCGAAACGGTTACTTACGTGCAGGCGACTGCATTGGGAATTGACTGCCGGCCCCTCTTTCCGATGAATAAGTAGGGTGGCCATGGGATATTTTTAGGGCCTGGAGCATGTTTCTTTGATTTGCATTTTTCCCCCTTGGGAAAGTTATATTGTCCATCCTCCTGTTTTGGAAACAATCCTCTTTATAGCCCAGAAGTGAGGAGCTTGTGTTTTCGAGGGAGGCTGTCTCTGCTCAAATCCCAGCTCCTCACTCTACTGCTGTTTGACGTCTCTGTGCCTCAGTTTCTTCCTTTGTAGAGTGGGATGTCGGCAGCCGCGGTACCCACTTCCCAGGGGCACAGGAGGCGTGGCGGGTGCCAGGTGTGGAGCAGTTTGCCGGCCTCCCTGATGCCGGCTGGGAGGCAGCGGTCTGCTCTACCCGCTCCTCGCTTCTGCTCACGTGTGTGTCGCTGGGCAGCGTGCTCATTCTTTGCTGCAAATCTTCCTGCGCCTCCCGCTGCAGGGCCCCGGTCTTTCTTGGAGGAGGGGCTGCTTCTCATGGCCAGCAGCGCGATCAGTGGCTGGGGGAGGGATGGAGACACCTCAGACGGTAGCCTCAGGATGCGCACAGATGCTGGAGATGGGGCCGTGGGTTCACCCACTCATCCCAGGGCCCACAGCTCGGCGCAGCCCCTGCAGGCCCCTGCTGGGAACGGGCTGTGGCAACAACTGGTTGGAGCCAGAGCTACCAGGTCTGGTTTCCAAGTCCATCAGGTGAATCATTCTGAACTACTGTTAGGGTTGAATTGTAAAAATTGTCACCTACAGTGGTCAGAAATAATGAACATTGGCAATGTCATATGATTCCACCTAACATGTCCGGTTTTCTACTTCAGTTGATTGATAGATATAAATGATTATATCATTTACTACTTTTTAGCTAGAACCACCAGTGTCAGCAGGCTCTATGCATGAGCCCATGGTGAAGGGGAACCAATTTCGGTTTTCACCCCATCTCAGAACCTTGATTAAAGTACTTTGTGCAATCCATTCACAAACATTTACTAGATGCTTCTTTACGCTGGGCATGAGACAGTACTTACTCACCAGGTAGTCACAGTCTGAATTTACTTAAGGCTCTTTCCCACCCTCCTCCTCTTCCTTTTCCTCCCCCTCCTCCTCTTCCTCCTCATCACCATCTGTCCTACTAGTATATAGAAACACTCAGCCGTGCTGAATGGCCAACAGGAAGTAATCCTAAATATTTTGGGAGGTCATAAAGGACTCCAGGTGGAATATGAAGTATGGAGATGATGCCAATCTTGGCTATGGTTTGACGTTGGAACCTCTGGGGTCTGGTTTGAATACGTGCGGAAGGAGAGGGAGCCTGAAAAGATTCCGAGGATCTAGTTGTCTCCTGTGCCTCTGGTGTCCCCTGGGGAGCAGGAGGCCCTGGCTAACCACAGTGAGCATGACGGAGGAACCAGCATGTCGTCTAGTCCATCTAACCCTCTTGCCCACGGGTCCGGCTCTGGTGGTCCTCTTCTGCTCACGCGCCATTCTTGCCTAAGGCTGTCGGCTTAGAATTGGTTGCTTCTTTCTTCACGGCCCTTATGAATAGGTACAGAGTTTTCAGACTTGGTATCTCAAATGCCAAAAGCCTACTCTCTCCTTTGACAATCATCTTCTCCTGAAGGTTTTGCTTCTCTTTAAAACACTCTGCTACATGCTGGAGAGTGGATCCAGCTTTAGTAACACGTCGGTTGGGCTAGGTGTGGCTCTGCTGCAGTAACAAATAACTCCACGTTCTCAGAGACTGAAACAACGGAGGTTTATTTCATGCTCCCACCACATGCCCATGTCAGTTCGGCCGGGGCCTGTGACACTGTTTTCTTTGGGGCCCCCTGGCCAGCTCTGTGCTTCCGTGGTGGCTTAGGCAAGAGAAACAAAATGTGGCAAATTACACCAGATTCTTAAAGCTTCCCTCTGCAGGTGGCTTTATTGCAAGTCACATGACCGCATATAACTTCAAGAGGAGGTAGAAGGGTGCAGTCAGTCACGTGTGCGGAAATGAGAGGGCTGGGATGATCTCGTGAAAAGCAACAGTGACCAGTGCCAGTGGGCAATGGGCGTGTGTGCCCGATGCCTGAGCTTCCTCTCACCAGCCTAAGCATTCTGTCTGGGCCCTTGTTTGCTCTACTGGTTGTGCTGTTTTGTTTCTGTTTTTGTGAAGGAGGAAGGATTGGCATCTGTTTTCTTAGTCATATGGTGAGAGAAGCAGATTTGACTTTGGGTGGTGGGCACCCACTGTAATACGTATTACAGAACTGTACACTTGAAACCTATATAAGTTTATTAACCAATGTCACCCCAATAAGTTTAATTAAAAATGATAACAATATTAAAAAAGAAGAGTGTGGAGTATGACTTCTGATAGTCCTATACAACTACATTTCCTATGCAATTCCCTGAAATATCAATATGCAACAGCAATATTTTTTGCTTCCTTATACATTTTTATTGTGGTAAAGATACATAACATAAAATTTATGCTTTTAATCACTTTAGAGTGTATATAATTCACTAAGGACGTCCACACTGTTTTGTAACGGTCACCACCGTCCATCTTCAGGACACTTCTCATCTTCCCAAACTGAGATTTGACCCCTTTGAACAATAACTCCCCATCCTTCCTCCCAGCCCCCAGCCCCCAGTCCCCACCACCTACTTTCTGTCTCGATGGATTTGATTCTCTGTTCCTCATACAAGTGGGGGTACACAGTGTTTGGCCTTGTGTGACTGGCTTATTGCACTCAGCATGTTTCCAAGTTTCATCCATGCTGTAGCATGTGTCAGAATCTCATGTCTCTTAAGACACTAATATTCCACTATATGAATATACACACTTTGTTTATCCACTCATCTGTCAGTGGACACTTGGGTTGGTTTCACCTTTGGCTACTGTGAATAATGCTGCAGTGAACATGGGTGTGCAAATACCCGTTCAAGTCCCCAATTGTAACTCTTTTGGGCATATATCCAGAAGTGGGATTATTGGGTCATATGGTAAATCTATTTTTAAATTTTTTGAGACATGCAATAGCAATATTTAACCCAGAATTTTTAAGGCTATTTACTGTGGAACTATGGGCCCATCTTGGTGGTTCATAATGCATTTTAGCTTAATCAGGTTCTGAAAATTTCTGGTGAGCAGTGGTGTGGGGATTGGAATTGTTCTTGTGACATCAAAGTGGAGTGGGGGCAGTGGCTCTGGAGAATAGCAGTGGGTATCCAGGTAACACTCCTGGCTGACCTGGCCCACCTGGCTCACCTGGGATCACCTGGCTCACCTGGCCCACCTGGCCCACCTGGCTCACCTGGCCCACCTGGCTCACTTAGGTCACCTGGCTCACCTGGCTCACCGGGCTCACCGGCCTCACCTGGCTCACCAGGCTCACCTGGCTCACCGGGCTCACCTGGCTCACCTGGCTCACCTGGCCCACCTGGCTCACCTGGCTCACCTGGCTCACCGGGCTCACCTGGCTCACCGGGCTCACCGGGCTCACCTGGCTCACCTGGCTCACCTGGCTCACCGGGCTCACCTAGCTCACTGGGCTCACCTGGCTGCATGAGCAGGTGGTGGCCTGGGGGAAGTCAGTGTACAGACAGGTAGCCCCTCAACCACAATGCACCCTAATGTGGCCTGTCTTAGGTGGACTTCCCAATACGTTTTGGATTATAATACACATAGAAAACTAGGGGCCCGGTGCACGAAATTCGTGCACTGGGTGTGGGGCGGGGGTGAGTGTCCCTCAGCCCAGCCTGCCCCCTCTCACATACTGGGAACCCTCAGGCATTGACCCCCATCACCCTCCAATCACAGGATCGGCCCCTTGCCCAGGCCTCATTTCCCCCCATCACTGGTTCTGCCCCCAGCCCAGGCCTGATGCCTCTGGCCTAGGCGTCCGGCCTGGGCAGCGGGGACCCGCAGTGGCAGCGGGGGGCGCCGCGATCACACGGGCTCCGCCCCTGCCCCTGCAGGATGCCTCTGGCTGAGGCGTTCGGCCCGGGCAGCGGGGACCCACAGCTGCAGCGGCCCCGCGATCGTGGGCTTCGCTTTAGGCTCAGGCAAGGGGCCCCTAGCTCCTGGGGCTGCCAGCTTCGACCGTGCCCAGCTCCCATCGCTGGCTCCACCCCTACTTCCTGCTATCACTGGCCAGGGTGGAAAAGGTGCCTGGTTCTCCGATCATGGCGGGGGGGGGCAGGGCAAAGGCGGCCCCAGGGCCGCCTTTGCCCTGCCCCCCAGCTCTTAGCTCCCCCCTGGGTTTCCGATCACTGTCAGTGGCAGGGGGCTTCTTCCTGCTTTCCCTTTTGCCTCCCTGCATTGTGCCTACATATGCAAATTAACCTCCATCTTGTTGGCAGTTAACTGCCAATCTTAGTTGGCAGTTAATTTGCATATAGCCCTGATTAGCCAATGAAAAGGGTATCGTTGTACGCCAATTACCATTTTTCTCTTTTATTAGTGTAGATGGTAATATTCTTATGACAAACTGGGATGAATATGAAAAGGCTTATTGAGTTTGGCCACAGACCCAGAGGATCCAGTCACCCCAGAACTCCTCCAAGCTTCGCTATGGGCTCAGGGGCTCACACTCTGGCATGTCTGCACCCCGGGAGACGCACCCTGTTGGGAGCTTTGTGAGGAAAGCTGTTGTTGTGGGAGTGGGGGGTTGGCAGGAACAACCTGAGTGCCAGCCATCATGTTTTTAGGAGGGGCCACGGAAAAGGATGTGGGACTGGGATGGGAAAGAGAGGGGTAGAGTGGGCCCTGATGTGGAAACAGAGTCTGAACCTGAGAAGGGACTTTCTGGCAACAGGCAATGACCTTTATGTAGGATGACAGAGCAGGTGGGCAGCCTCCCATTTACCCACCAAAGCTCTTTCTTTTTAAAACTAAAACAGAAACGGATTTTATCATACAATATAATTATTTTCTTATAAGAGTAATACATGTTTATTGTATAAAATCTAGAAAATAGCCTAAAAATAAAGCAGGAACAACAAGATTGGTGGATGTTCATAAGAAGCATGCTTTTAAGAAATTTAAATTTTGCTCAGAAGACTCCAATCTCTTAGTCATCAATGTGTGAGAACAGGTTAAATAATTTATAATCAAAGGTGTTCTTGTTTAAAAGGTAAATGAACTTGTAAAGTCTGAAGTACGGTTCGACTTTGGGAATAGTTGCAGACAGCGTAGAGTGCTCCCCTGGACAGCCCTCACCAGGTTCCCCGCGCCCCCTGGTGGTAGCACCTTCAGGCACCAGGTACATTTGTCAGACTTGGAAACCAACATGGGTCCATTGCCATTAATGAACTAAACAGACTTCATTGGGACGTAGTTTACTTTTAGATAGCTCTATCCCTCCCTCCGCATCCATCTTCTAGGGGCATTATTAAAAATCTTAGGTACTACCTCCCATTCTTGGATCCAATATGATTTCACATTTTTGGAACTCTCCTTCACTGCAAAAGATTGCTTCAGATTATTACCAAATATGAGCTTTCCTATGCGGGAATTCAAACACAATAACTAAGCCATAATCCATAGGCCCTCCTCATAAAGACTAGAGGCATCTTTATTGAATAAACCCACTTATAAGGTTCCTAATAAAACAGAGTCCTCAGATGCAATAAACTTATATTGTTATGTCTCTTTTCTTTTTAACTCTATGTTATTAAAAGAAATAGAAAGGAAAGCTGCATCAGTCAGAGTCCTAGAAGGAAACAGATGACACACTCAGATGGAGTAACTGAGGACATGTTAATAACACAGCTATTTATAAAGCTACTAGGGGCCCAGTGCACATATTTGTGCACCTTGAAAGGAACTGTGGGCTGTGAGGCTGCAGTGGGCACAAGAGCAGGTCTTGGACCACCCTCCACGCCCCCGCCCAGCCCCTCCCGCCACTGCCCCCTGTCCCCTGTCTGCCAGCAGCCCCGCTCCCACTCCTGCCGCCTGCTGCTCCCACGTGCTGATGGCGTGGGGCAATTGGGGCCAGCGTCAGCAAGGAGGTGGAGAAACCCTCAAGGGCGATTGGGACTGGCAGCCACCACTCACATCCCCTGACAGCGCCAAGTGATTGGGACTGGCGCCAGGTGCCGGCAGCAGGTGCAAGTGCCCAATGGGACCGCAGCATGCTGGAGCAAAGAATTTTCAGTAATCACCAGAGGCTCGCCCCATGACAGCAACAGGTAACCCGCTTTTGTCTGGTGTTCTTGCTCACCTGCTCCACCATCCCGCCGCGGCTCATGCCTGCCATGTTCCGCACGTGCCACCTGGTGGTCAGCGCACGTCATAGCAACTGGTTGTTCGGTTGTTCTGCCGTTCGGTCTATTTGCATATTAGGGTTTTATATTTACAGATGGGCAAGCAAGACACTTGGGGACAGAGAGAGACTGAGCACCAACAGTGAAGAGCTGATGTCACCTCCAGGCTGGAGGGGCCGGGAGGAGCAATTGTAAGACATGACGGCGACATAAATGCAACGAGAAGCCAACAGTGAAGTCTGTATTCTGAAACAGACGTTAAACCGTATGATTTCACTCACACGTGGGATATAAAACTGAAAGCAACAAGGGAACAAACGAGACAAACAATCAAACAAAAGCTCATAGACACAGACAACAGTATGGTCGTTACCAGAGGGAAGGGGGGTGGGGGATAGTGAAGGGTAAAGGAGGTCAAATATATGGCGATGGAAGGTGATTTGACTGTGGGTGGTGGGCACACAATGCAAAGTACAGATCATGTATCACAGAAATGTACACTCAAAACCTATATCATCTTGTTAACTAATGTCAGCCCAGTGAATTTAATTTAAGCAAAGTAATTTAACTAGAATTGTTCATGTCATTCAGTCTAGACGCTTTTGTCCACATCAGCTGTGCAGAGCTGAATAGAGAGGAAAGTCAGGCTCCTGGTAAAATAAACGAAGGGATGACACGTATAGTTTAGCTTTAGTGTCATTATGCCCAGGCTGTTTCTGGTCAATGCCATGCTTCGTGGCCACTGGGGGAGTGTGGCTGGTTTTCTAGAAGGAGGGTGGTCAGGGTCTTGGCTGCAGGATAAGCTGAGGTGTCGTGTCAGCTACACTGCAATGCACTCTGCTGGCTGGGTGCCCCCAACCCTCGTACTGGTGCTGCCATGCCCCAGCGGGTGTCCTTTTCCTTTGTTCATGGGGTTGGTAGTTGTTTCCTGCCTCAGAGTCCTGTAAGCAGGTACTCATCCTCACTTTCTATCTATTCCCCCATGTTTGGGTTGGAACAATTCCTAGTTACATCCCTTATCAGACAAGTTGTGCATGTGTTTAACCTCATTCAGTCTATCATGATTTTCAAAATTTCTTTTTGTGTCTGCAGTGTGAGGACATGGATTCCTCCCCTCCTCCAAGTTTTAGTGAGAAAGAATTGACATGCATCTTTGTATCAGTTTAAGGCGCACAGCATGATGGTTTCATTTACACATATTGTGAGATGATGACCACAATATGTTCAACTAAATTTCATCTTATCTTACTAATAAAAGCCTAGGTGGTCCTCATGCTGTCACACTGTGATGCCCTCATGCCATCACAAGATGGCTGCATGCACAGTGTAGGCAGGGCCCGGTGGCTACTCTGTATGGCTTCTGCCGGGTTTCCCGTGGCCCCCCGCCTGCTGTGGAGACGGGACCTCCAGCTCCTGCCTACCTCTTTGGGGCAATCCATTGAGAAGCCCTGGATGGGTGGGCAGGGCCTACCTCTTTGGGGTGATCATTTGTGGGGCTCCCTCACTGTGAGAGAGCACAGGCCAGCCTGGGGACCCCCCTCCCCCCCGAGTGCACAAATTTTGTGCACCGGGCCTCTAGTAGAGGTATAAGCAGAAGACAAAAAGGGAAAAGAATTCTCCTTGTGATAAGAAATCTTAGGATTTACTCCCTTAACTGCTTTCCTATGCATCACACAGCAGTGTTAGCTATAGCCATTTCATTGTACACTACATCCCTACTACTCATGTATCCAAAGACTGGAAGTTTGCACTTTTTGACTCTCTTCCTCCAATTCTCCCTCCCCCATCATCCAACTCAGGCAACCACAAGTCTTATCTCCTTTCCTGTGAGTTGTTGTTTGTTTTTTTTTAATTCCACATAAAAGTAAAATCATATACTATTTGTCTTTCTCTGTCTGACTTTTTTCACTTAGTGTAATGCTTTCAAGGTCCATTCATGCTGTCACAAATGGTAGCATTTCCTCTTTTATTACTTTTAAAGGCTGATGGCCATGGATTTTGAAGTCATCATCCCAACCAGGAAGACGTCCAGGCAAATGGCAGGCGGGAGCCAAGAATGAGTTCTTCCTTTAATTCACTCGCACATTCGCACTTTGACATTGTGGACCCAAGAATTGATAACTGGCGGAAGCTCCATTTTGATTGTCATAATAAAAAAACCAATTGGTGGACAGCTTTATTTTAGCATTTCATTAGTAGGTTATGAGCTTATGATGAAAACAAAGTACTTTGAAATTTTCAAAAGGTTGAAATGAAGATATCACTAGGTTTGTAGATTGGAGAAATATAACAATATGGGCCACCTTCACGATAAGTTAGGGAAGTTAGTTTCTATGTTAAATGACTGATAAATTAATCGATGTCATGTTGGGGGAGTTTTCTCTCTGTGTGCTGCAGTGCCTGTCTTCAGTATTGTCAACCAGTGAATGGAAGCCAACCACATTCAAATGATCATCACCGCAGTAGTAACAAACACAAGTAACCGTGAGTGAATAAGGGCTAACCGTCTTCCAGGCTGTGCTAAGCATTGTACAGGATCACCACAGTTGATTCTCATAGCAGATAGACCTTATAATGAATCCATGATCACATAAGCAAGCAGACGCAAAGAACTGAAATATACCCAATATCACAAAGGGTAGGAGCCAACATTTGGACTCAGTTTGTCTGATTCCATTGCCCAGAGTCTTAATCATAGGACCCTGCTGTCTCCCAGTGATTCAAGTTCATGCAGGATTGGAGGAGGGGAGGCCTGTGAGAACCTTGACAGGCTTGGATATCCAGAACCTTCCAAAATGAAATGTGACAGGGTTAATTTCTTAACAAAGCTGCACTCATGCTCTGGAAGTCCCTGTGCAAATATGGAAAGGGGACAAATTCTTTCCAGTATCAATATCTACAAGAAAGATGAGAGGTTCTACTTATTAGCATGTTGAAGTGATTCTACTGTGCTGATGTGGCTGTCATAAATGCTAATAGCATCTGGAAAGTGTTTTTTAGACCACAAATCAATCTACAATGTTATGTGAATGTATGTGTTGCATTGTACGTATTGATTCTGCTATAAAAACTGAAGATAGCTATAGGAAACTGCTTTCTAAACCACAAATCACTACACATCATCGGTGACATGCTCATTCTAGGGATAGATATTGACTCTTAGGAGGAGAGGGAATTTGGAGCAATTCTCCCTGTTCCTGGCTGGAGCCCCCACCCTGCGTCTAGAGCACAGCACCTAGGGCGTGGCACCATGCTTTACTCAGAGAAACTGGAGTGGGTACCAGGAAGGTCTCATCACTGAGGTCTCTGGGGAGAGCAGGGAGGCCTCTTGAGCAGGTCCCACATGTCTTGAAAGAGAAGGCGACAGGCCTGGGCTTTTTTTTTTTTTTTTTAAATATGGAACGCTTTACGAATTTGCGTGTCATCCTTGCGCAGGGGCCATTTTTGGTATATGTGCTGCCGAAGTGAGCACAGTCCTGGGCTTTTAATGTGCAGATCATGGGCATGCATGAGTTGACCCTCCCTCCAGCCCCAGTGGAGGGAGTCCCCAGGCATTTTCAGCAGCTTGTGTAGGTGTGGGGCACAAGGGAAAGGGGGTGAGGCTGAGAGCAGTCGGCAGTCAGGCACCAACACGGAGTCAGATTCCTCATTACATGCTGGCTCCAATCCAAGTCCATGAGATTCCTGCGCACGCACATCCTTTCTCTCTTGAACTTGAACTTGGGAGGAAGCCAATCCCAACACGACTGCTATCTCTTTTTAGAATGCTCTGCAAGCAGCTAGCTAGCCAGTTTCTGGAACCTCAGCAGTCGCAAGAGGAATCAGGCATGTGCCTGCCCCCTCCACTGCACCCCAGGTAAGGTGGTCCACCCAGGTAAGTTGGTCCACCCAGGTAAGGTGAGCTTTGCTCAGGACCTTTCTGGACTCTCTCACTCGGTTCTGGGTGAGAGGCAGGCACTCTCCCCTCACCCTTGGGGTGAAACTCGCAGTGTGGCTCATGCTGAGCGACTTCTCTTCAGAGTCTTACCTGTCTCCACTGTCACCTCCCACCTTTCCCCACCTGGTGTTGAGAGGTTCATGAGTAGCGCTTCTGCTTGTAGTTTTGGGGTTAAATCTACTGTGATTCATCTCTGGTATTTCCATTAGGAACTTCCTATCTATTGTACCTGGAGGGATGTCTAAACATCCTGCTACATTTATGTCCTTCAGTTACTTTTCAGAGGGATCTGAGATGGTCGACGGTAGAACTTCATATTCCGTCGGTCAGTTTCAAATACAGTCAGAGACCTTTCTGCTCTGGTCTTCGTCTCCTCAGAAGCCCTGCCCCCATGTGACACGGCTTTGGTGATCCTCATGGTTTCTCAGAGACACAATGCAGGTTCCAAGAGAGTGGAAATTATGTCTATAGAAAATATAGGTCTTAAAGCATCAAGAGCAATGGTTTTTAATCACGTATATTACAGAATCTTCATCTTTAATGGAGTTTTTTTTTTAAATTCTTCAGTATGTTTATTTTTGAATGAAGGAAAAGTTATAGAAAGACTTCGTTCAAATATAGTTATGACATTTGTATAATGCTTTCAATTTGCAAAGAGTTTTTATGCATATTATCTTTTTTTTCCATCACCATTTGTCACTTCTATGTCCTTTTCCACCTCCACCTACGCTCCTCCCCAAATCATCACACTTTTGTCCATGTCCATGAGTTCTCTCTTTTTCTCCTTTTTTTTGCTCAATCCCTCCATCCCTCTAATACTCCCTCCCACCCTCCATCACCAGGTCAGGGGTAGCCTACAGACATAGCAGCTCCTGTTAGCGGATAATATAGGAAATGATGCATACTTTATGCAATAATTTGATTTTTAAAAGAAAGTGTTTTATTTATTCAGAGTTTACTGAAATCCATACGGGGGAAAGCTGAAGATGATTTGGTTAAGTTCCAGAATCATTCAGGTCTCAGGCAACAAGGCTGGGAAGGGAAACCAGGCCATGGCTTAAAAATACATTGTAGAGGTAGATTTCCCAAGTCTGCAAGGGAGGGTCAAATCACGCACGCCTGTGACCTGCACATTAAGTCTGTGACACTTCTCCCTGTTGAGGGCTTCTCAGCTTTCCTCCATCTCTTGTTAAGCAATTTAAGCTTTGTGTTTACATGCTGCCCAATTAAATCAATTCAGTTTTTTTAAAGGCAAGAAACACATAGAAATAGATATTAATATAGCCACATAAAAAAGACAATATGGAAAGAGCCTCAGCTAGTGGTGGCCTGTGTTGTTGGTCCCAGTGGGAGGGTTTATGAAGGTGGTGGGTAGGCTGGGGGCTCACGGTGTGACTAGGATGGACTATTGGTTGTAAGTGAAAGACCCGTTCTGCATTCTCCAGTCCTCACCTGCCAGTTCTAATGAAAAATGCCCTCCCCCCCCCACCCCCCACGACATGATTCCCAGTGTCACTGGACAGATCTTCACCCTCATTCTCAACACCGTCCCTTGCTGTGTCTGTAGCTTCACTGAGGCTCAGGGCCTGCAGACCTTCCTGAAGGCAGAGGGGTCTCTTGGGAATAACCTCTCGCACTTGGGAGCCGGCCTCTTTGGAAACACAAAACGGAGGCATTCAGTGTGACTCTGGCCACTTGGTGCAGCGACTCAAGGACCGATTTAGATTTTGTTGAAATTATAGTAACATTTTAGAACATGACACACGTGAATGCAAATGACGCACGCAGACGCAAGCACCGGAAGGCAGGAGTCCCGGCCATCTGTGCTCCCCAGATGGAGCGCTCCAGCCCAGGAATGACGTGGCTCACGTTGAGATGGGGAGCGCTGGCCACTCTGCTGGCTAAATGTCCAGAGGCTTCTGGTTATTTTAACAAACAATCACTGAGAACACAACCATTTTTCCTGTTGTCTTTATTATATTAGACATTTTGTAATAAAGTTTTCACTGTAGAAAAGTTAGAAAATGTTAAAATATTAAAAATTGCCCCAGTATCGCCACTCACCAATAACCATGATAAATAATTTGGTTTATATTGCTATGTAATTAGTTAAAAAATCATATTATATAGTAGTTTTTTTTATCTTTATTGTTGAGAGTATTACAGATGTCCCCCATTTCCTCCCCCGCCCCCCATTGCTCCCTTCCACCCAGATCCCACTCCACCCCAGGCCTTCACCACCCTATTGTCTGTGTTCATGGGTAATGAATATATGCATATAAGTTCTTTGGTTAATATATAAAGAACTCCTATAACTCAATACCCCCCAAACTAGCAAAGAACCCAGTTTAAAAAATGGACAAAGGACTTGCATAGACATTTCTCCAAAAGATGATACACAAATGTCCAAAAAGCATATGAAAAAATACTCAATATCACTTGTCATTAGAGAAATGCAAATCAAAACCAAATGAGACATTGCCTGGTTGACTGGAGGGCCTTTGAAGGAAGGACATGAGGGAATGAGATGTTACAAGTGTCTGTCCTGCTCATTGCAAAAAGAGACACTCAGATGTGTGCCAAGGAAGTGAGAAAGCCAATGACATACAACAAAGCCCTCACAAACAAGTGAGAAGAGTTGGCAGTGAGAATATTACCACAAAGACTTCCCTACTGGCAGCCTTCGTCTGCCAACTGGCTTTCTGAGAGCTCAAAAAAGACCGTTGATAATATTGAGTTGGCTCTTCAGTCACTGTTACCTTGTTCTTAATAGTAAATGTGGTCAGAATCCCTTCCTACCCTAACTAGGGCAAACTTATTTCTGGAATAAATGCAGTCCTCACAATACAGACAGGCTCTGTTCCAGAAAAATTCATTTCTAGGTCAGTTGAGCACAAGTTGGAACTCATTTGTAGTTGGAAAACAATTCTAGATAAGGTCTTTAAGTTATCAGTTCTTATGATTCAAATCTTAGGAAGGTTCCTAGGACCGATTTTATTCATAACCAATGGCCATTTCTAATAGAACCTTCTGTGGTTCAGTCAAGAAAACTTGATGAAGAATTCCCGTCCTAAGGCTTCTCCCTCCCTCTAGGATTCTAGTCACTGTAGTATAGACTCAAAGACTGCCTTCCCAATAAAGGCCAGTGTTATGTTAATTGCCCGGCCAGTGCCCAATGCCCACACCGATGCATGGCTTCTGGGACACTTTGATGGGAACACAGTTTTGACCTGTGTCCAGAGAAGGGCCTCTATGGGAAGCTTAAAAAACGGCTCCCCAAAAGATAATCATAATCCCTGGAACCTATGGATGTGATCTTGTATGGAAAAAAAAGGAAGAAGAAGAAGAAAAAAAGAAAGTCTTTGCAGATGTAAATAAGTCAAGGATCTTGGGATGAGCAGATTGTCTTGGATTGTCCAGGTCGATCCTAACTACAATCACGTGTATTCTTTATAAGGAGGCAGAGGAAGACTTGATAACAGAGGAGAAGGTGGCTGGAAGGTAAAGCAGAAGGAGAGTTGAAAAGTTGACCTTGAAGATTGGAGTGATGTGGCCACGAGTCAAGGGATGCCTGCCATCTGCCACAAGGAATTAGGGAGACAAGAAGCCCGACACCCCTAAAGCCTCTCCTGACACCTTGATTCTGATCCAATAACCCTGATTTCAAGCTTCTGGTCCCCAGGACTGTGAGAGAACAACCTTGAGTTGTTTTAAGCCATAAGTTTACAGCAATGTGCTACAGCGGCCACAGGAAGCTAATACAGCTGCTATCGGCCACCTGCACCCACCCTTGGCCCTCTGGTAAATGACCCCAGGTGACTATCCGCAGGAGACAAGAGCAGGGAGAACATGCAAACAGATGGGGAGGAAAAGGGAGACACTTGCCTTTAAAGGTACGGTGACCCGGACCTGCCTTAAAGAACCTTAACTTAAATACATATGCAAATTACTTATAAAATCAGACCCAGTAAATTCCATATTTCCACTCCTGCTCCCTTTGGGGGGAAAGAACAGGAAGTAAAATGGGTTGACTACAAAATGGCCCCATCCCTACCCCCCCCACACACACATTATGGGGAAAGCAGAGCTCCTCCCAGGCCCACCCCAGCACCAGTCATTTGGTGCTTCCTTCCCCACTGGAGTGTGTGAGGTGCACAAGGACGTTGCTGCATGCAGTAGATCGCTTGGAAAATAGTGCATCCCTGTATCGAAACAGGTGTGATGATATGCAGTGGATGATTAAGTACCAACACTCGCCCTGTCTGAGCATTTGCCCAGATGTCTGGAAGAGTCAAGATTACACATTGATTTTCCCAGCACTGGAAGGAATGAGGGCTCTGAGCATGCTGAGCTCAGCCAAGGAGACATACATGTTGCATCTCTGCACATGCAAATGCTCACCTACAACCAGCCACTGGGCAGAAGCCATGTCTGTCCCCTGAGGAGCGATTGGCCTCTCACCCACACGAACCACACTTCTGCTTCAGGACAAGCTCTGAGCCCAGGTCCAAAGTGGTGCTACCTGGAAAGTAAGTTTGGTTTCACCCGAGGCTCTCGTCCTGAGCTGGAGCAGCTTTTGCAGGATGGAAGACAGCCCTCCTGCACCTTGCTTCTCCTGCTGGGGGCTGCCTGGCATTTATCACCAGGAATCTTCAGGTCAGGGCAGCCTACAGGTATAGTAGCTCCTGTTAGCGGATAATATAGGACAGTGATGGCGGACCTTTTGAGCTCGGCGTGTCAGCGTTTTGAAAAACCCTAACTTAACTCTGGTGCCGTGTCACATATAGAAATTTTTTGATATTTGCAACCATAGTAAAACAAATACTTATATTTTTGATATTTATTTTATATATTTAAATGCCATTTAACAAAGAAAAATCAACCAAAAAAATGAGTTCACGTGTCACCTCTGACACGGGTGTCATAGGTTCGCCATCATTGATATAGGACATGATGCATACTGTATGCAAAAATGGTGGTCATTTTAATGTGTAAGTGAACAGAACCCAAGATTTCGGTCATCCCTGCACCTCATGCTGGACCTACCACTTTATGCACCTTCTGTAGGTGCAGGAGAGGAGGTCACAGTGATGAGAAGCACCGGAACTTCAGTGGGATAAGCTCGGAAAGGGTCCCTCTGCTGAGGATTAACCGGGGTCATAGCATGTGTCTAGCTGAGGCCACACTGTGTGACCAGCCACAAGTCAAATGGCCGCCTGACCCCTTCATAAGGCGGTGGGGACTGCAGCCTCAGCGAGTGGCCCTTGCTGAGTGCCTGCAGTGACCTCACCCCTAGAGCAAACCCAGTGACCCGCGCTGCCTAAAGGAGTGGCGCAACCTCCCCCTGCCCAGCCCAGTCTCCCACATTGTATTTGATTTGCTTATGCAGAAAATCACTGAACTCAGGCCACACGCCTGCCCATCCCAGCACAATCCTTCATCCAGCCGAGACCAGCATCCGGGGGAGAGTGAGCCGCCGAGGCCACTGCCTCCTGGAAAGTTTTCCATCCCTTGCAGATCCGCCCCCGCCTGTGCCTGGATCCCACTCCTGTGACCGGGTCTTCCTGTGGCAACTGGGCCCATTGATGTCCGTTTCTTTTCTTTTTTTTTTTTAATTAAATCTTTATTGTTCAGATTATTACATTTGTTCCTCTTTTTTCCCCCCCATAACTCCCCTCCTCCCAGTTCCCGCCTCACCCTCCGCCCTCACTCCCCACCCACTGTCCTTATCCATAGGTGCACGATTTTTGTCCAGTCTCTTCCCGAATCTCCCACACCCCTTTCCCCCCCAAGAATAGTCAGTCCATTCCCTTTTTATGTCCCTGATTCTATTATAATCACCAGTTCATTCTGTTCATCAGATTATTTATTCACTTGAGTCTTAGATTCACTTGTTGATAGATGCATATTTGTTGTTCATAATTTGTATCTTTACCTTTTTCATCCTCTTCCTCTTCTTAAAGGATACCTTTCAGCATTTCATATAATCCTGGTTTGGTGGTGGTGAACTCCTTTAGCTTTTCCTTATATGTGAAGCTCTTTATCTGACCTTCAATTCTGAATGATAGCTTTGCTGGATAAAGTAATCTTGGTTGTAGGTTCTTGGTATTCATCACTTTGAATATTTCTTGCCATTCCCTTCTGGCCTGCAAAGTTTCTGTTGAGAAATCAGCTGACAGTCGTATGGGTATTCCCTTGTAGGTAACTGGGTTTCTTTCTCTTGCTGCTTTTAAGATTCTCTCTTTATCTTTTGCTCTTGGCATTTTAATTATGATGTGTCTTGGTGTGGTCCTCTTTGGATTCCTTTTGTTTGGGGTTCTCCGCGCTTCTTGGACCTGTAAGTCCATTTCTTTCACCAGGTGGGGGAAGTTTTCTGTCATTATTTCTTCAAATAGGTTTTCAATATCTTGCTCTCTCTCATCTTCTGGCACCCCTATAATTCTGATGTTGGTACGCTTGAAGCTGTCCCAGAGGCTCCTTACACTATCCTCGCATTTTTGGATTCTTTTTTCATTTTGCTTTTCCCGTTGGGTGTTTTTTGCTTCCTCGCATTTCAAATCATTGACTTGATTCTTGTGCTCCTCTGGTCTGCTGTCGGGAGTCTGTATAATATTCGTTATTACAGTCCGTGTATGCTTAATTTCCAGTTGGTTCCCCAATATAACATCGAGGGTCTCATTAGTTTTCTTGTAGATCTCATAAAGTTTATCAGCGGCTTCTAAACAGTTCTTGAGAGACCTTAAAAGTGTGGTTCTGAACTCTATATCTTCCTTTGACAATTTTGTCCTGTTTCTTTGTCTCCACATTTTATTATGCTTCCTTGGTGCACCCCCTAGTGGTCTTTGTTCGCAGTCTTATAGTTAAACCTTGATTGTTGTAGCTAATCCCAGGGATGGTTTGACCTCCAGGCCAAGTGGCTATGAGAATCAGCTGTGTCAGCAGTGAGAGAACTTCTGTCCTCTAGGGAGGTGCTAATTTAGCCTTTGCCTGAGGCTATCCAGCAAATGCCTCTGTGCAGGGCTTGGGTAGGGCAGGTCACACAAGATCAACAGGGTGGGCCGGAGAGAGCAGTTATGGCGGCTCTCAGTCCTGTCCCCAGGGGATCTGCCTCTCTGAGTCCCAGCACCCGCTGCAAAGCTGGGAGAGAAAGCTGCACTCGCTCTGACCGAAGCCAGACAGTCCCGCTTCTCCCGTTTGAGTCTGGGTCCCTAAAGACTTGCCTGTATCTGGAGCTCAGAGTCTGCGACTCCCTTCCGATTGAAAACAACAACCGCGCCCTCCGCCCCCAGCCCACTCCGCGCACTCCGCACCTCAGAATTTGACTTCAGCACTGCGCCTCCTCTGAGTGTCCGTATGCGTTTCTCTTTCCTCCTAGTTGTAGGACTTCCACTCAGCCAGCGTTCCTGTGGTTCTGGGTGGTGTCGGTTCCGTCTTTTAGTTTTACTTTTGAAGTAGTTGTTCAAAGCAGCAAACTCCGGCGTTAACCTATGCCGCCATCTTGGTTCTCCCCAATTCTCCCAGTCTCTTAATAAGTCCTGATGTCCGTTTCTATTTCCAGTGCTTCCTCCCACAAACACCTAGGGTGGTGTTTCTACCCAGCAAAGCATGATGGGGACTCACCTCCCCAAGCTCGGACATCTCTGGAGTGTTGGCCAGCGAGCACCTGCTAAGCAAAGCCCGGCTTCCTGTTAATTACTCTCACAAAGATGACTCACAGAGAAGCACAAAGCGAATGGGAGAAAGTAAATTAGGCTGGATAAGCAGGGGAGAGAAGTCACACAAAGGTAACAGGAGGAAAAGCAGCCGTGGGGAAGGGCTGGATGAACAGAGAGAGCGGGGCCAGGGCTCCCGGAGGCAACTGTAGCGGGTAAGAAAGCCAGCGGAGATGAGACATGCGAGTCACGGATAAATGGAACAAGTGTTGCTTCGTGAGATGAAATGCCCAGCCGACTTAATCCACCAATCGCTGTTTGTTTCATGAAATCAACTGGTTGTCAGAGTCCTCTCTCCTTGTTGCATTGCCTGATTTACTTTAAGAATAAAACTGTTGCGCAGCCGGTATGGCTCAGGGGTTGAGTGTCACCTTATGAACCAATGTCGGGCCCTCTGTGTTCTGTCCCCCACGATGGGAAACTGAGAGTTAGGCTATCTGTTAAGTCTGATTCCACAGAAACAGAAAATAAAGGACTAGGGAGGGAGAGAGCAGACTCCAGGAGCCAGCTCGCTGGGCCGATGGTTCATGTCCTGCTCCCAGCAGCTATTCCCTCAGCAGCAGCGTCTCACCACTGGGTGCCCAGGGTCCTCCCACCCCCACCCCCAGTCTGAGTGGCTGGGTCATAGTAGGTACCCTACCAAGGCCTGGCGGGGTCAACAGCTGTTGCGTGGCTCTCACATTCCAGGCACTTCCAGGCCGCCCCCTGCGCCTTACAGGCAGAGGAGAGAAGGAGCAGCGGCTGAGTGATTCCCCAGCATCTGAGAAGAGGTGGTTTGAGATCTGAGGCCATCTGATGCCCCAGCCCCCCGCTTTCCCACTGAGCCGTGCTGTCTCCTTCACGAGGTACCTTCTTAGGAACTTGTTCAGGCTGAGTGGTAGCATCAGGGAAACAAGCCTATCAGAAGGCGCAGAGTCGCACTGCGCTGCGATGCTCATGGCTTCTGCTGGGAGAGAGAACCGGGCCTGTGGGCTTCTCCACCATCGTTTTCTCAGTTCCAAGCAAATGCCTGCAAGGGTGTTTCCTGTGACCCTTGCATGTCCTTGGAAACTCACTCCACAAGCCTCCTGGGTGCCTACAGAGGTCAGTTTCCATGTGGAGTGGTTAGAGGTGATAAAGGCACATTCCTTACGGCAGGATGCCCAAGGTTAAGTGAAGGACACAGCCATGGTCCGATGAACTGTCTGTCACCTAATGACAGCAATGCAGGCCCAGCACCAGGGTTGAGAAAGAGCATCATGGCTTCCCCAACCTGTTATTGAGGGATCGCTCTGCCTCCCTATCTCTGTCTGTTGATCTCTCTTACTCACTCTCTTTCTCTTGCAGTAGGAACTTTCAGCTATGATGGCATAAGATTTGGATTTGAGGTGTATTGTAGTGGATATCTGCTGTTTCTCATGCTCCCTCCCCCAGTTCTCTCGCTGGCACTAGGACGGTTTTCTTTCAGGGAGCTGTCCCCTCTCCACCGCTGGTCCGTGTGACTCCCTGCATGATGTGACCGGCTTCTGAGTAGGAATGCATGAACCAGGACTGCTGGTTGGCAGGTTCCAAACTCCTATCCAGTGACAGGTGGGGCTTGGGCATGCGGCCCACGTCAGACCAGATCCGAGTGGATCCCACACGTTTGCTGGACCACAGCTCTCATTATGCTGGCTGAGCAGTGGAATGTCCACCTGCGCATGCTGGGCTCCCACGCAGAGATGCTGCCTGAGGAGGAAGCTGGCCTGGGAGAAAGACAAGCCAAGGGCAGAGACGGACAGGGCCCTGGTGATACGTTTACATCCTGGGCCCGGTCGTGTCAGAACAGATGCAGAGACTTGCAGATATAGGGTCTCCTAAATATCCAACGCATCCTTCGCCCTACCTCTGGAGGGGCTCAGCAGCTGTTACTGACATGATGCTCTGAGTTGCATGGGCTATTGTTCTTGGCTGAGTAGCTACTTTGGGAGGCCCATTGGAGGAGGAGTGACTAGCAGGGTAGGAGCCAGGCGTTCTTGGGTCCCTGGTCATTAAACGCAGTCATGAGTTCTGTGTTGACGACAGCAACAGTTCTTTGCGGGGTCACGTCCCTGGCTCTCTCCTCGGGTAAACCTGTTAATGAGCTCAGGCTTCAAAACCTGAGAAAGTCTGAGATGGAAAAACACCCCGGCCTCTGTCTCCTGTGATGATTGTGTACAACCAATTACTTCCAATCCTCACAGATGACTGCACTTCAAAGTCAAACAGTCTTTCTGTGATACTGGAGACAGGACGCAAATAACACAGGGAAGGCTTCGCCTAATAGAAGGGGCTAGTTGAGAATAAGCCTGTTAACTTTCTGCCCCATTTTCCTGGCGTATAAAGTATCATTCAGTGTACAAAAGAAACCTCAGACCCATCTAACAGTTCCAACCACAAAGTATGTTTGGGTTCTATTGGTCGACCGAGTATGGGAAAGTGTCGTTTCAAATAAAAATGACAATAACATGAAAGTATATTTGTAGTAGGAAGTTTCAGCTGTGATGGCATATTCCTTCTGCTGTGAGTTATACCACATTTTGCCTGCTGGCTGAAAGAAACCAGAGCCCTGGACTCTGGGTTTAATTTTTGTATTTCTAGGCAAACGCTGGGAAGGAACATAGTATATTTCTTCAAAAACAAGGAAGAACGGGCCCTGTGCAAACTGTGCCTTCCCCGGGCTCTGGGAGCTATTCTGTGTCCAGCGGCAGGAGTGATGCTTAAGCCATGAGCTTCATAAATCACTTAGAGGACAAGATGCTGGTGATTTGGAAGATACATTGAGTGGAACTGAGCAGATTCGGCTGCCCCTGTTGTTTTATCTTTCATATTAACGGCGATGATTCTGTCCTCATCTTTTTCATGGCACTTTATCAATTAGGCGGCAGGTAAAGCCCATCGGCCTGGCCAAAAGCTTTGGAGCTTTTCTGCAGACCGAGAGGCATCCTTCCCGAGACGCATCCTTCCCACTCCTCCTCCCTCCCTCTCCTTCCGCAGGAGCAACAGGCTTGAGGACGCTCCCTATCTCCCCCTCGGCACACCCCATGCATGTCTCATCCTGTCTGAGCTTCGGCTTCATGGCAGGCCACACTGAAGGAAGCGCTCGCCACTGTGAGTCTTCCTGTCCAGGAGACGTCTCTTCATCTGTTCGCCATGTGAAGCCTCCCAGGTTTCTTATCTCAAAACTCTCACAGCAGCTAAGAGACCACAGTTTCTTCTGAGACCCTCACAGTGAGAAGCCCCGGTGAGCAAGGGTCTTAGCTCTGCCGGCAAGTAGGAGTCCTTGCTGGCGTCCTCCAGGGGCCACTCTGGTTTGGGGCAGTTGGAAGGGACATTCTCTATTATGTTACGTTTAGATCTCCGAAGCACATTCATAATCCATGGTACCTACTGTCCTTGCCTTTTGGTGTAGGTTGATTTATTTCCAACTCCTCAGTGTTAGAACACTCTGCATTGTGTGTGTGTGTGTGTGTGTGTGTGTGTGTGTGTGTGTACATGCCATGCTCTGGAGGCCACAGCTAAGATGATGATACAAAACCTATATTTAACCAAAATATGATATATCATCGTGGTTCTGTTATTTTCTTTTTTGCTCTAAAACAAAACAGAAAAAAAATATCTAGTTGCTACTAATGGTGTCTTTTAAGGGAGTTTCTGGGTAATCAAGATCTATTGCCATGTCCACAGACACTGCTCGTTACCGATGTCAGTAACGTCAGCCAAACACATCCTCAGGGAGGAGATAACAGCAGCGAAAGAAGAAGGCAAAGGCTGTGCCCGTGTTTATGTATCGATTAGGCTCTGTTTCAAGATCAATTCTGCAAATTGTAGATGGAAATAACTGCTTGTAGATTTCACTTGGGACGATTCTGCCTAATAAAGACAAAGAAGAGGAATTGAAAACGTTCTTCTTCTGAATGAAACAGAAAACAACAAACCCAAACCATCTGCTGAGTACGTGTTAAGTCAGGGCTAGCTGGGGTCCTGGGTCCATTATGGACAGCCCCAGTCAAAAGACAGGGTCTTCCTTGGTTGAATGGGTGGGAAACAGCAGAGCTGAGAGTAAGTAGCAGGTCATGAAAATAAGAACAATACCCTTTGGTAAAAAGGGTCAAGGAGGGTGTCTTCCACGGTGTGGGCCTCAGGGATCTTCCAGGGAAGACCCTGCCCCTCAGTGGCAAGTTCACTCAGGAGCGTGTCCTGTTTCCCTTTCATTTAGTTTCCTGGGTCACAGCCTTTGGTGATGTGAACGCATCTATACATGGCACCCCTGAATGTCCCTGCAGTAACATGTGACTTGGCCTCCAGCCTCCAACCAGGTCCACACCCCCAGGTTTGGACAACTTCTCCCATTAGCTCTGTTTCTCTGTGGGAGGGTTGGCACACTCCCTGCTAGAGAAGGGGCGTGGCCTCTGGGCCTCAATGCTGATTTGCTGAAGAAGGTCCAGGTGACTTGCTGCTGATCAGCTGCAGGTGTAGGATATCCCTTTGTGTCTATGCTCCCTTGTTCTATCTGCTCAGAGAACACCTAAGAGCTTGATCTTTCACGCCCCGCCACCCCCCCCCCCCCCACACACACACACACGCACAAAAGGTCCAAGGGTGAAGTCCTGGGTGGGGCCTCAGGCCCAGAAATCAAACATCAGTGCTTCTCAGACTTGTTCGCATGGCCTTGATTGTTAACTGTTGTCAAACACTGTGCACAGGGATGGGCTAGCAGGAAGAGCGCTTTTCCGAAAAATCACCCCCAAGTGTTTGCTTTGCAATCAAGCCATCATTGTTAACAATGCTCATATCTCTAAAGTGACAGAAGCATCATCCTGCCATCACTCATCCCGACCGCGATGAGTACAGATTGGAAGGAGCCGGCGTTCTAAATGGCTCCGCAGACTCATCGCTGCGCTGCTGACATCTGACGAGCTGGTTTTCAAGAACTTTGGGGCACGGTTGGCAGTTGGTGGTGACGACACCGAGTGCCACTTGGGACCAGAATGTCAGCATTAGTATTCTCCACGGGAGGATGCCGCCTCCAGTGTCTGAGCACAAAAGCCACGCTGGAGGACCACAGACATCACCGAGGTAAAACTCCTGCTGACTGATGGGCTCAGCTCTTGCTTTGAGTTCCGGGCTTGCTTGCTCTGACTGTAACGGGATCAAAAGGCAATGGTGTTGTGAGAGAGGAGGATGGGTTGGCTTAGGCACCCGTGTCCTGTAATTTGTCTCCCTATGGTAGGACCATAAATAACATCGCATATCTTCTGGGAGGGACCACTAGCGATATTACAGGCACTGATCTTGTTTTATTCTTGACATTGTCTAAATTAAACTTTGTAAAATAAACCTTAAAATGTTAAAAAGTGAAGTCCCGAGAAGTTGTGAGGACCCCTTTTTCCCTTTGTCAGTGAGGGAGGTTGTATCTGGAGTTTCTTCAAGTCCATTTCTGTGGCTCTGAGGCAGTCACAGATGTAAAAGGTTCATGCACAGACAGTTTCCACAGTACAGGGGACAGTATGGATGCTAACCCTGTTGCCACCCCTCTGCAAACTGTGTTAGTAATGAGAAGTAAAGCTAACACATACCATCTACAGTTTAAAAGGCCTTAAATCTTTTTTTAAAAAAAATTCAGAATACTACATAAAAATGACAATAACAATTGTTCCTTAACATCCATATGGAACAATATGGAGCACAGGAAGGTAAGTGAGGCCTAGGCAAGAGGGACCATGAAGAGAGCTGCTGTTGTATCAGTTAGCGTTTGCTGCGTAACACACCACCCCAAAACAAGTGGCCCAAAGCAGCAATCACGTATTTACACACAGTTCTGTAGGTGGGCAAGTTGGCTTAGTTCAGACAAGACAGCTTGTCTCTGCTCCATATGGTGTCAGCTGGGCTCACACGGGTGCCTGCAGTCAGCTGGGGGTGCTGAAGCCATTTGACAGGCTAGCTGAGGGCTGGACGGCCTCACTCACAGGGCTACTGATGGCCCTGCTGACAGAGGTCACAGGTTATGGGCTATTGGTCATCCATCAGGCTATCTGGGTTAATTGACATAGTGGTGGCCGCAGAGTTCCTATGAGTAGCCAGGGAGGACAAGCCTCAATGCACAAGCACTTTTCAAGTCTCTGCTGACATCACCTGGTAATAGCCCATTGGCCAGAATAAGTCAAATGTCTAAGCCCGGGTTTAAGGGATGGAGAAATAGACACAACCTGAAACCATACACAAAAGGGTCCTGTTGCTCTTATTTGACAAGAGACCAATAAGTAGAGAGGAGGTGGAATCTTTGGTGTGTTTCATTGTTTAGATGGCCGGCAACCTGAGAGAGCGGCAGGTGTAACACCCCTGATATTTAACCTCAGCTCAGCCCTTATATATGTTTAGAGGGTGGGAAAAACCTAAGACTGGTAAGTTCCTAGGGTCTGCTTTCTGTAGTTGTCCTTGCAAAAATTAACCCTGGAATGCTGTAAAATTTCCCCTGGAATGCTGCAAAATTTCACCTGGAATGCTGCAAAATTCCCCCTGGAATGCTGCAAAATCCCCCCTGGAATGCTGCAAAATCCCTCCTGGAATGCTGCAAAATCCCCCCTGGAATGCTGCAAAATTCCCCCTGGAATGCTGCAAAATTCCCCCTGGAATGCTGCAAAAGCCCCCCTGGAATGCTGCAAAATTCCCCCTGGGATGCTGCAAAGATAAGCCCAGGAACACTGTCTCCCTTCAGATAGGTCCTGTCCTTGATCTGCACTCAAAATGTATCTTCCTTTCTGAGTAATAGATGCATCTGGACTTTGAGGTCGCCTTATCTTTACAGCCCTGCTTTTCTTCTTGCTACACGTCCCCCAGTTTCCTAGGGTCTGTAAGAAAATCTCCCTGCGTGGAGAGGGAAGGAAGGAAATAGAATCTCTGCTGCTTACAGTCTTCTGAGGGGTCAGCTGCATGCAAGCAATCGTGGACATAAGCCAACGGCCGCCATCCGCTCGCTCCTCCACAGCGAGCAGTGAGTGAGGCTGGAACAAGGGCCAGGAGGGGTACTGTCATCCACTCCCACGTGAACACGAGGAATGGGAATGAGAGTGCCCCGTGCTTTTGTTCTCTTAATGCTTGGCCATTGGATTTAAGCATTTAGCGCTGGTCGGCCAGGCACGTGCTGTTCTACTCTTCTGGGCTGCCCATCAGGCTGGCACTGCTCCCGCCTCCAGCAACCCACCCGGTCCTTGGGGTTCCTTCCTAGGGTTACCACTGGAAAGCTGACAATTGGATCAAAATAATGAAATATTCAAATTAACTTTGAGCCCACTGGCATTAGGTGGAAACTTTATTCTTTTCTTTATTTCTTTGCATTTTTTCCCCAGCCATATGATTCAATGTAGCTTATGTAAGATCCTGCAATGTGATTAAATGTCAACACTAGGGTGATCTGGGGATAAAATGTCAACAACCTGGAGATGGCTCCAAATTGAATGTAAAGGTCTTCTTTTATTAAATTCTCCTTTAGAGTGAATGACTAGGTTATGCTGAAATAACAAGTCATCCCAGATCTCAGCGGACTGGCACTGGGGAGGGTTATTTCCATGGACTTCGCTGGTCAGCTGGTCTCTGTCCTCAGCACTGAGGTCTGTAATGTGACCCCTGGCCCAGAATTGTGTAGACAAGACCAGCACACGTTTTCAGGGGGAAAAATTAAAGGTCACAAATATTAAATATTCTTTTTAAGTTAAAGTTCAACTAATTTTGTGTCTGAAGCAATGACAGTCCAAAATTAAATACTCTTGCTGTTTTGAAGCCAAGTCCAAGGTCTATAAATTTTTAAATTAATGTTCAATGGAATTAAAATCCTCTTTCACTTGTTTTTTTGTCCACTAGAGTCTTTTTTAATTTTTTCAACAACTGTGTGTTGACTGGGCAGCCATCTATCATAACAGGCTTAATGCCTTTAGGACTTTCAAGTCCATTAGTCAGTTTCTCATTCCCACTTTAAAGAATATAAAGAGGTCAGGGGACTCACGGGTTTATCACGGCGCTGACCTTACATCAGTAACTGACCTCAGGGCCAAGGCAGCTAGCTCAAGTCAAACCTGCTTCTCAGGACATCATACCTGGTAAAACCTGGACCTGCGTTACTGCTGCCAGATTTGACGTGGAAGCTCCAAGGGCTCTGAGGGCAGGTTGGTGGACGGAGAAGAAAAATCATCTGTGGTTTCATCTTTGCAGGATATCATGGGGCCAGGTCTTCCTTGCCTAAGAAGTCAAGTCCATTGCAAGAAATCTCCCTTCCAATGCTCCACAATGGCACTGTTTACTTGTACATGTTGTGTCTTTTTTCAGAGGAGACACGTTTGGAGACATATTTGAGGCAAGGCTATCTTCCTGCAGAGTATAGACATGTGCGGTGGTGGCAGCCTCTCTTTCCCATTTAGGTTTCATTGCCTATGAGTCCAGAGTTTGGATGATTTCTCTCAGGTCCCCACACTGGTTTTCAGTTGAATGATAGGAGATCCCTGAACCAAAGATGCTGTTGATGCTTCAAAAATCTGTGCTCCTGGAACATAGTTCTCACATTTGCCTGTACCTTCAAAACATATTGGAGCTTTAAAAACTTAAGGTCCAGAATGCACCCCAACCAGTTACATCATAGTCTCTGGGGTGGTTATTTATGTGTCAATTTGGCTGGGCCACAGTACCTAAATATTTGGTGGTGGTGGAGGCAATAGAGGTGATGATGGTGATGGTAGTGATAGGTGATGGAGGTGATGGTGGTGATGGAAGTGATGGAGGTGATGGAGGTGATGGTGGTGATGGAGGTGATGGTAGTGATAGAGGTGATGGAGGTGATGGTGGTGATGGAGGTAATAGAGATGATGGAGGTGATGGTGGTGATGAAAGTGATGGAAGTGATAGTAGTGATGGAGGTTATGATTGTGATGGTGGTGATGGAGGTGATAGAGGTGATGGTGGTGATGGAGGTGATGGTGGTGATGGAGGTGATGGAGGTGATGATGATAAGGGTAGTGATGGTGGTGATGGTAGTGATGGAGGTAGTTGTGATGATCCTGCAGCCCTTCCCAGCAGCTACTTGACCTGATTCCACCAACAATCTTTTCAGTCTCACAAGTTCTCATTTACTATTCACGATTCCCAGCTTATACACCAGATGTCTGTATATTTTAAATGCCAAATAGGGGAGATGTTAGGGGGGTCAATAAGTAATACCGCTCTTTTGCTCACGTACTTTCTGAACCAGCAAAATATACAGAGCCAGACTTGTAGGGATGAAAATTTCAGCTTATAGTGATAAGCACTGGGCTGGAGGACCTGGCTTAGGCAGGCCGTCAGAGGGGTAGTTAGTGTTTTCGGCTTCAGCCCTCTCCTCTGGGTTGTCACATCCTTAGCACAGCCCACCCCAGGCTCTGTTTGTCTCCCAAACAGATGCACTAGCTCAGGATTGATGACTCACTCTGGCCATGGGAAGAGAGAGAAAAAAATCCACTCATTTATTTACACATTCATTCATTTATTCACTCGACAGGTGCTTATTGAGCGCTTAGTAACTGTCAAGTGTGAACAAAGTAGAAAATAATTCTGCTTTCATGGCACTTATATTTCAGTGGAGGAGGGAAAAATCTTTTTTTTTTTTTTTTTTTTTGCCTTTTATTGGCTTTGAGAAAATAAAACTCACTCTTTCTCTGTGAGGAAGTGATAACAGGGCACTAATGGAGCTTCCTTGTCAGGAGAGGTGAGGTGCATGTACTTCTCCGGGTTGTTCTAAGGAAGTACAGTGCCATTTCTCTTCGGAAAGTGATCAGATCTACTGGAGGAGGCCATGTCCACCTCTCTGGCTGGTTGGAGCCTCTCTCGTCTGGGGATCCACAGACCCTTCCGTGCTCTGCTGCTGTGATGGTAGCACATTCTGTCGGAATGGTTTCTACTTCCTCCCCTGGCTGTGAGTTCCCCGTTGCACAGCTCGGTACCTAGTGACTTGTGACATTAATGAATCACTTCAAGGAATCACACCAACTTGATTGTACATGGAAATAGGGTTATTGGAAAGACATTGGTTTTTTGAGGGAGAAACTGGTGGGTCCAGGTTTCAACCTTGGGGGGCATGTTTAGAGGATAGTGTGAGATTCCTTGTGTGGCTGGATTTCACGGCCATTTGCATCCCTTTGCGTTGCTGAGATGTTAGAGGACTCTCAGAGAACAGTTCAACTCTACATCAATCGTGTGCAGTGTTGCTCCATGTTTTAAAAAAACACACAATTTCAGTCTTTGAAGATTTTAACCAATCTTCAGTCTTTTTGTTTCTTCAACATTCCACCAATATACAAAGGCCAGGACAAATACCACACCCCTGAACCGACGCAGGGACGTAATTATCCTGTTCCTGCGCAGATGACTTGCCCTTTGACCTGTCACCAGAAAGATGATAAATACACCCAGGACAAATGAAGCGAGGAGAATGTGTCCCTGGTCTCAGTCTGAGGCTGGGCTCCTGTAGTAACATCGCTAGGCAGCGATTTCACTTATCAGATAGCTACTGTTTGTGTGCTTACCCTTAGGACTGTCTTATGGTAACGTCTCTGAATAAAGGACGCATTTTCATCTAAATGTGTCTATTTTACTGCAGAATGGGAAAAAGAGAGCCAGAGGGTGGTTACTACTGGCTTCACACTAAGGGTTGAAAATTAATATACATCTGAGGCTTGCTTTAGTGCCATTATCTGAAATGCAAAGGTAGTTCTCTATGAGGTAGCAGTACTTAAAAAGGACACCCCTTGTCAGGCTGAAAGGGTTTCTTTGAGGGGAAATTGGCTTTAAGTTGCAAATCCTCTTGATTTGATTTCTCCCACCTCTTTTCATCTCTCATACCCTCCTGACAGGCTCTATGAATCCATCAAACAAGAGAGGCTGAGAGGAAACAGACTCCTGTCTTGGGGGAATAGTTGGGTCAGTTCAGGTTGAACTTTGATTGGTTTTTAGCTTAAAAGGTATTGGAAAAACTTTGCAGAATGAAGAGTCGCTACAATGTGATTTTTAAAGCACGCTTCAAAGATAAAAACAGAACAAAATTGGTTGTTCTTTCCAAAAATCTGTAAGTTAAATTGGCACACAGATACATTCCCACGCTCTAAACTGTTTGGTATCAAGTGAACAAAGCTCTCAGTCTGAAAGAAAGTTTGCAGATATTAAAATAGTTGGTGGTAGTAAGGAATCTTTGAGGTGTTGGATGAATGATGTTTTCTGGTGTTGTTCCAGAACAGGTAAGACATAAAATTGAACTTTGTTCAGACCAAATCAGGGTTTGTAGCAGCTGTTTATGTGCTTACCCTTCAAGGAATCACACCAACTTGATTGTACATGGAAATAGGGTTATTGGAAAGACATTGGTTTTTTGAGGGAGAAACTGGTGGGTCCAGGTTTCAACCTTGGGGCATGTTTAGAGGATGGTGTGATTCCTTGTGTGGCTGGATTCCAGTTCTGCAAATCGAATTCTAAGACATGTTTTCTCAGGCTGCAGTAACAAAGCCTCACAAACTGAGCTGCTTGAACATTTAATTCAATCACATCTGCCAATGTCTTATGATAACCCACAATTATATCATGACCTCACACACCCCGTCAGTTCACTCACTAATTTAATTGTTCGTTGTCTGGCCATCCAGGCAGATGATGCTTTTGGTGAACAATTACTTCTTTCTTATGTGTTATAATCTAGAGGGATTGTGATATACACTGAATGCCTGTGTTCCTCCTGCCCTCTCTCCCCCCAAAACCTCATGTATTGAAGCCCTAAACCCAAACATGATATTATTGGGAGATGGGGCCTTTGGGAGATAATTAAGATAATGAGGGTGAGGTCTTCATGATGGGACTAGTGCCCTTATATGTAATAAATACAAGTGAGTTCTCTCTCTCTTCCATCTGAGGACACAGCTATGCCTTATAAGGCAGCCATGTGCAAACCAGAAGGAGAGTTCTTGCCACAACCAGACAAGTCTGGCACCCTGATCTCAGGCTCCTCGCCTCCAGAAATGTGAGAAGGTTAATTTCTGTTAAGCCACCCAAACTCTAGTACTGTGTTATGGAAACGTAGGCTGATTAAGTTAGACTGACATAGTGTCTTGCTCTCCCCTAGATAAGGGCAGGTATAACCCAACCCAAGCTACTTAGACGAATTATCCTCGGAAGCAAATCTGAGTAGTGAAAAGCCAAAAAAGTTGGAGTCTATTCACTTGAGACAGAAGCACACTGGCCCGACCCCTCCTGCTGCAGGACATGCCTACTGATCCACATTCTTGTCTCTTGGAGCTGCCCATACTCCTGCCTATTTCCAAATCCAAGTCCCCAATCTCCCTCACGGATACCATGAGCTCTTGATGTTCTTCCAATAAACCCTCCCTTACCCCGTTTAAGTGAAACAGAATTAGGGTCTGCTGCTTATAACCCAAGAGTCCTCATTAATATATCTACCTGCTGTGCCATTTCATGGGCAAGGCCTACACACTATCAGTTCTCCCTTTATAAGACAGGATAGTTATGTTTTTATACTTATTATCTTTGCTTTAGAGACTTCTGAGAGAAAGTTAATTTGATGATTTTTGACACATTTGAGTCATTGGTTATATTTTGATGGAGGAACCCAAAGATACTGTTAACTAAAATTTTATTCATAAAGGAATATTTAAATAAATCATCAGAGTCATTCTTTCTTTGAGTTAAATTGCTCATTGTATTTGGAGGAGAGGTGTCTGGGGAATGGTAGGATGGAGAAATGAAAGACATGAACATAAGCTTATGCATAGGCTAGCATTAATAGGCAGTGGGTGCTTTCAGCTTTGCTATAAATTATAAAACTAATAATGACTTGCATAAATGAATAGGAAGCTACAAATTACTTTATGGTTAGGAAATTCTGAAAGACTGGTGGTATTGACTTTCCCTGAGACTGTAATTGGAAAAAGTGAGGTGGTTTAAGATGAAAATTGATTTACATAAATGTCTATCATGGCCTTTTATTTTTGTGGACAAGGGATATTAATGCACTCCTTATGTTTTTAATTTCTACAAGCCCTAGTGAAAATTAAGCTTTCACATGACACAAAAGAGGATGATGGCTACTTGTATTTCAAGCCACAGTGATTGATGGTTCAGTCCCAAAGATTAACTGAGCCAAGAATTGTAAATGTTTTTAGAGCAAATTCGATGTTTATTCAATTAATCAACTCAACAGATAATTATTGTCCCAGCTCTGTCTGCTACTGTGCTGTTTGCAAGGTATACAGTGTACAACATGCCCCTTTGCCACACAAAAGATACAGCCTAAAAGATGACACAAGAGAAGTATTTATCTCAGTCCGTTGTATCCTCTGTTTGATGCACATAAATTTTTATTAAAATTAAAAATAAAAGGAGGCATAAAGGTACCCAACTAAGAACAATAAATCATTGGCAACATAACAAAGTTATCTACCAGAGCAGTGAAGCCCAGTTCTGCAAATGGAAGGAAGATGGGAAAGTGTCCAGGAAGGGTTTTAGAGGAAGTGTGTGTGTGTGTGTGTGTGTGTGTGTGTGTGTGTGTGTGTGTGCGTGTGCGTGCAGCTATGATAATCCCAGGTAGAGACCAGAAAGGTGATGAGGTGAGAAACAGGTAGGGAAGGTTGAGAAATATAAGAAGCTCAGTCTGAGGAGAGATACAAAGAGAATCAAGATCAAGACTGGAGCAGGTTGGGTCAGTCCTTGGTAGGCCCTGCAGACCATGGCTAGGGATTTGGTGCACTGCAACCATTAAAATCTTCAAGTGGTGGATTGCAATGACTAGATTTTTGGTTTTGAAAGGTCACTTTGATGGGTGAGAGGAGAACTTATGAGAAAAGAAAAAATTGGAATCCTAAAGTGATAGCTCCAGTGATTTAAAAATGGCGATAACTTGACTGAAGGCAATGGCAGTGAGGACGAGAGAGGGGAGAGGTAGGAGACACGTTAAGGAGAAAATCTGACCTGACTTAATCCATGATTAGAATTGAAGTTTGCAAATATTGTGCAAGAAAATGAAGAGGCAAGATTGACCACCAGGGTCTGGTCTTGGGTAGAGACACAGTCATAAAGTTGTCTCCAATGCATTCATTAATATAGAAGAGAAAGAGCAAGACTGTGGGTGGAAAGCAAGATAAAAACTCAATGTTAGAGGCCTTGAATTTGAGATGGTCAAGGGACTTTCATGTAAATAAGCAGGAACCAACTGGACATTAAAGTCAGAAGCCCAGCAGGGGGTCTGGCCTAGACATGTACCTTCTGGAAGTTGCCAACACATAGGTAGAGTTAAAAATATAAAGTGAATATGATTGTCTAGGGAGAGAAAGTGGAAGGAAGAGATGCCACCCTCTGTGGGTGGGCAGGAAGAAGCTCACAAAGGAGATGGGAGGAAGTGGTCTAGGTTGTCACTAGGAGGAAGTGTTGTCATGGAGACCAAGAGGAGAGGAGCTTCAAGACAGAAAAGCCATCAGAAGTGTCAGATGCCGCAGAGGGATTCAATTGCTCTATCTGTTGCTTTGGAATAAGGAGACTTGAGTAATTTATTATGAGTTATTTAGGCAGAGGATGCTAATCTTTAGGTCAGTTGTTATAAAAAGGAGTAAATGTTGGGGTTCCATCTCTGAGTGGCCACATGTGCTTTTGCTGCATGAGTACATCCTATCCCCTCTCAACTCTATTTGATGCCACCAGGATATGACTGAGCACAGGATTTATCAACCTCAGCACCACTGACATTTGAGACCAGATTCTTCTTTGTTGTGAAGGGATGTCCTGTTCACTGTGTCACAGGAACCCCAATGTTTTCCCTTTGGTTATCCTGCCTGCACACATCGGCCCAAAGAAATTTATGAGGACCCTCATTTTCAATTGTGGGAGGCTTAGGGAGGCTTAACAGCATCCCTGGCTTTAACTGCCAGATGCCAGTCCCACTCCCTTTTCCCTAAGATGTGACAACCAGCAACTTCTCCAGGCAACATCAAATGTGCCCTGGGTGGTAAAATTGTTCCAGTTGAGAGCCATTGCTCTGGACCAGTAGCAAGGGAGCCCAGGCTGCATCCTTCATCAGGATGGGAGCACGGACCACAGAAATAGATTTTAGGTAAACACTGACACAGCCATAAAGTTATCTCAGAAAAGATGTGTGTTGATGGGAGCCAAATAACCAAGCCATGCAGACCTTCACTGTTTGGGTAAAACATTATTTTTTTCTGAAACAATGAACAAATTGTCTCTAGAAGAACAGTACAAAATGGTAGAAGTCAATAATAGAAAAAGATTCCATATATATATACAGGGAAGCAAGAGCTTGTCGCACTCACCATTAATGTAGGGCTGGTGAGCAGGACCCGCATAGCTCTTTGGTAATCGTCCTCACAGATCTTCAGTAGTTGATTATAATACCAGCTCAAAGTCGTGTAATTTGTTCCTGACCTCACCTCTGCTTTCCTCAAAGTGAAAATTCAGGTGAAAATTTAGTTCTTAAGGCAGAAGCAATGTTTTCCCCCATGTCACTTGGTTTGGTTTTCTACTTTCCAAAATCTGGGGTTACTTATGGTTATTAGCAGACTTATTTTCTCTTGCTGATTTTTACTAAAATGATGGTATGCGTTAGCCCCTTAGTAAGGATTTTCCTCTCCTACTGACTATGCAGCTGTGTTTTACGCTTAGGTCTTGGTGAGTGGTCATCATTCATTGGTTTGTTCTGTCAGTCAACAAATAATGATCACGTGTCTGCCTGGTGAGGCCCTGTGCTGCCCACCGGGGAGACTGGGAACGTTATAGATGTGATGTTATAGATGTTGCCCTACAATTTTCTCAGCTTCTGGAGAGAGATAATGAAGAAGTTAAATATACATTTAAAAGATAAAATAAATAAACATTGTGGTCATTGCTTTGTAAAAATTAGAGTGATGTGATTGCCATCGGAGGGGTGACATGGGAGGTCTGATGTAGATAAGGGGTCCAGGAAGGCAGATCAGAGGGACAACATTGTTCTGCTGCCTAAAGGATGAGATCCAGCCAAGTACTTGAGGGGCTGGAGAAGGTAAAGCCTCTCCAGGGACAGAAAGGACAACAGTCTAGTGAGCAGGGGGTGGGAGCTACGCTAGTCAGGGGGGCAGATGCCAGCTCACAAAGGACCTGTTTGCACTTGCATTTTGGTCTCAACAACAAAAGGAAAACTGGCGAGTTAAGCTGGCGATAAGAAAAGATTGTGTGATCGAAGTTTTTAGAGTATTATTTTGTCTATTTTATGAAAACTGCATGGGGAAGATTAAGAGTGGAAGCAGAAGACCAGCGAGGAGGCCATTGATCAGCTCAGTGGTAGGGGATGAGGGCAAGGTGGAGGGTGGTGGGAGTAGACAGAGAACTGGGCACTGAGGAGATGTGTGTTGGGTATAGAACAGATGAGATGTGCTAAGCAGAATACTTGCCCCAGAAGATCTCAAGCCCAATTCCCAGAACCTGTGGATATGTTACCTTACACGGCAAAGGGCACTTTGCAGATATGATTAAGGGTACAGATCGTGAGATGGGGAGATCGCCCTAAATTCCAAGTGAGGCCAACCTAGTGGATTCTTAAAAGCAGGGGATCTTCCCCAGCTGACCCAGGGAGGTGCAATGGAAGGAGAAAAAGAGATGCAAAGCCTGAGAGGGACCTGACCCACCACCGTTGACTTTGAAGGTGAAGGAAGGTGTCTGTGAGCCAAGGAGTGTGGGTGCCTCTAGAAAGGCTAAGGCTGTCATCTGACTGCCAGCCAGGAACAGGGGTGCAGTGCAGTCACTGCGAGGAAGACACTGCTGCACAACCAGAATGAGCAAGGAAAGGGCCTGTCCCCAGAGGCTCCAAAAAGGAGCGTGGAGCATGGCCCTGCTGACACCTGTCTGTTAGCTCAGGGAGTCTCAAGTCAGGCTTCTGCCTCCATGCAGACTTGACTTTGGATGGTGAACACACAATACAATATACAGATGATGTATTATAGAAGTCTACACCTGAAACCTACATAATAAAGTTATGTAATAATTGGTTAATTTTATTAACTAGCATCACCCCAATAAATCCAACAAAAAGTAAGAATCAGAAAAAAATGTTTGAAATGCCTGCAAGATATTTAAGTTAGTGAAGATATTTAAGTTAGTGGTACCGAGCAGGTAATGGTTATGTAAGTCTGGGTACAGAGAAGTTTGAACTAATGACAAACTTTTGGACGAGAAAGAAGACAGGTGATATTTACAAACATGGGTCTAGCTGGGCAGACCTGAAAAGGGAGTGTCGATGGAGAAGCCGACTAAGCCCACTGGTAAGATGCTGCAATAGTCGGAGGTTGGGTGGAGCAGGAGACATCACAGGTAACAGAGAAGGAGCCCCAGAGTGGCAGGGAGAAAACCAGGAGAGCACAGCATAGTAAGTCACGAGAAGGGTGTGTATAGTGAAGGAGGAAGTGGCCAATTCTGCCCAATGCTGCTAAGGGTCTGGTGGGAGGATGACAGGAGAGTGCCACTGAACTTGGCAATGTGAGGGAGACCCTGGGTTTGGGGAAGATCACATTAGGAGAGTGGTGAGAATGGAGAATGAATAGGATCAAGATGAAGAGGCGAGGAGTGGCTGGGTGAGGTGATTAAGTTTAGTTAATGAGTCTTGCAATTTTATTCCCAGGACACAAGAACAAAGAATGGAGAGGTCTTGTCCGGAGGTGGATAAGGGTCAAGTGGTGCCTTTAAAAATGGATGTGGTTGGTGTACTGATATGAATAATCTAGTAGGGAGAGAAGTTGATCTAGGAGAGAGAGAGAGAGACTAAGCGAGGAGTAGAATATCTGAGAAGGGAATAAGAGATGGGACCCAGCTCACAAGCAAAGGAATGTACCAGTGCTGTTCCCTGAGGTAGGAAAGCAGAGAGGACGGATGGAGACGCTGGTAGGTCTGTAGATTTATTGGTGGGATTCTGAGGAAGAATAAGTTCCTGGCAGCCCACCAGCCCAACCTTTCTACATTAGTACTGTCTTCATCACAACTTGGGAGTCATAATCCAAACATTCAGATGTCAGGAGAGAGTTGACACTGGGTCATTTTGATGCAAATGGCATTTTTATGACTGTACTAAATATGTTTATGGCGTCGGTAAGGAGGAAGTCTTGGAGGTGGAACAAAATGATGCCTCTGGGAAAGAACATGAACAGTTTTGCTGAGAACAGTAACTAACTACTCACTCGCTTGCCTCACTCACTCCCTGGGGCCTTGTGAATCTTCTCATCTTTTTATTATCAGGCACCTGTGAGGTTGGCAAGCGAGCCTTATCACGGAACAAGGCTCTTGGGGGTGTGGTGCCAGTTGTTTTGAGTCAAACAACTTATTTCCCCAGGTGACCTTGAAAGCGGAGACAGTCATTATTGAGCTGATGTGATGGCTCAGATTCTAGATGTATTTCTTTTTTACAAAATATATTTTTATTAATTTCAGAGAGGAAAAGAAAGGGAGAGAGATAGAAACTCCAATGATGAGAAAGAATCATTGATTAGTTACTTCCTACAAGCCCCCACTGAGGATCCAGCCCACAACTTGGGCATGTGCCCTGACCGGGAATCGAACAGTGACCTCCTGGTTCATAGGTTGATGCGTAACCACTGAGCCACGTCAGCTGGGCTAAAGGTATTTCTTTTCCTTGGGCCAAGTTAACTGTACTGTCTGAAATGATCAGTACCCTGCCTAGTCTTCAGCGGTTTGCAAGGAGAAAGAAAATACTAGAAGATTTTTATTAAAGTACAGTTGATATACAATATTACATTATTTGAGGAGTACAACATAGGGATTCGACATTTATACATGAAGTGATCACCAGCGTAAGTCTAGTAACCATCTGTCACTGTACAAAGTCATTATGGTAATATTGACTGTGTCCCTGTGGCATACATGACATCCCCATGACTTTTTTATTTTATAACTAGAATTTTTATGGTAGTACTTTTTACCTCATTCTCTTAAAATTCTTGTATATTGCGGTATATAGAAAACATGAATAGAATAATATATGCATGCAATTTATGGCTAAATAAAACCCAGATGGTAGTGACCGTGGGCCAATTCTTCACTCCCGGGAGTGGGTTAGCACCTGCACACTGACCTGATGATGGAAGGAGCTGCGACGTCCAGGAAGAACTCCCCCAGGACTTCATTATTGAGGCCGACCTCCCCCGTCTCTTCATTGTGCATGTGTGACATGTTCTCAGTTGACTTCTAGAAGCTAAACTAACCTGTCTCATATTTAAAGGTTATAAACAAAAGTGGCCATGGCTTTGCTTTTGCTCGAAAAAGAAGGAAGGAAGTTATGGTGAGTGCCCTCTCTTCTCTTACCTGTACTAGGAATGCTTACAGGGGAAGCATTTGCATGAAGCCATGGGAAGCCAAACAAGACACCTGAAACCATTTTTATTTTACTTTAAATTTTAAAATATGGTATTTTTTTAAAAATTTTATTTGCAATTGGTTTAGCTCAAAATAAAGTGTATTTATTTGACTACCTTGCCTGTGTGGGTTGCCCTGATGATTTTCCTCCTCTTTTTTATTAAATTGTGATACTAAATACTAAGCCAGACCTAACACAGAAATAAAGACACGCAGACTTTTCAAAGATTAGGTAGGCCCTTGGGTGGGACCTCTTAGGCAGGAGTTGGCTTGAGGTCATAAGCTTTTCAACCCTCTGGTAAGTACTTAATAAAGTCCTTTTTCATGACAAGGATGAACTACAAAGTGGATTTCACATGGTGGACCAGGGCAGGCCTGGGCCTGAGGCCACATCTGACTCATGTCCATGGTGCCTTCCTTATGATTCATGTCCATAGTGTTTTATGATTCATGTCTCAGCCCCTCTGTTTGACCTGGCTTGATCCAGCTGTAGTCAATCTCATCGCATGTCACACATTCCCTCCCCCTCCATCCTTCTCTTATTGTACCCCCTAAAATTTAATAGAAGGCACAAGCTGAGGCAGGGCCCTGACCGGTGCCCCCACAGGCTCTGGAAGTAGAAAGCTCTGGGCCTCCTCTGGGGGTTATGTCTCTAGGCTGTGTAGGACCGAATATTGGTTTATTGATGAAGATGGCAGCTAAAATCTGCCTGCCTAAACCAGATGACTGGGTCGAGGCACATTAGGAAAGCTGCCTTGAGCCTGTGTTTGTATAGCAAACACGTTGTTTTCATGTAGATTGTATGCTGCTGTGGGTGGCTTGGAGAAATACCCATCTGAGACACCCTTGGGGTTAGGTCTTGCTGGAGGTGAGAGGGTCCCTCCTAGAGAATTTGATGTGGGGTAATGACAGAAAGGTTATTATTTCAAAGACCAAGGTTGACACTTCAGTTTAGAAGACTCGCTGGTGGTAGGCACCTGGCACCTAACTCCTCTGGAACAGGAGATCCAATTTTCTGATTTTACCTGTTTTCTCTGGTTAAAAAAAAGCTTTTGGGGCTCAGAGAGGAAGAGGATTGAGGGTTGGTTCTAGACACAGAGGTGAGGACTGGCCACAAGGAAGTAGGTGTCAGTGCTGTCTGCTGCTCTGATTACATCTTGTTGGGTAACAAAACATCCAAGTTTGTAGCCTAAAATAATAACCATTGCATGATGTTCACAGTCTGCAGTGATTCCTCTGTTCCATGAGGAATGACTAGGATGATTTGGTGGAGTTCTGCTGGCAGCTGGTCTGGTCTGGAGGGACCACTCACCTGATGCTGGGTCAGGTCAGCCTGTCTCCCTCACCAAAACCCTTGTGTGGGTTTTGTGGCTTCTCTACATGGTCTTTCCTACAGGGCACTTGGGCGTCTCACAGGGCAGCTCAGGCTCCAAGTGCAAGTGCCCCAAGAGACAGGAAGTGGAAGCTGCCAGCTCTGGGTTAGAATCCTGCACATCACCACTTCCCCCATATTCCATTAGCCAAAGCAGCCACATGATCCCTCAGGTTCAATGGGAGGGGGCAGCGACCCCACTTCTCCACGGGAAGGATGCCAAAATGTGGTGGCCGTCTTTCATCTGCCATCTGTGCTATTCTCTTTGAACTTGGCTTTTGTTCTATACTTTGCTTCAGTCCATTTCTCTCTTCCCCAACACTTAGTCAGAATGAGTAGAAGTAGGAGTAGGAGCTGTGTCCTTGCCTGGAATCCAGTGGTGTGGGGAGGCGGGCCGGTCTCAGAGGGGGTCAGGAACCATGGGAGTAGGGATTGGGAAAGAGGTGACCAAAAGAACCTAAGACACCTCAGGGATCTTTAGGAGTATTTGCGAGAACTCTGTATGTCCCCCAATATGTAAGATGAGGGTGGGTGTCATATATTTGGAAAACAATAGAAGACAAGAGGACTGGGGGATACCTTGTTTTTATGACATAGTACTTCTGATGCCTTCCCCATCAGAAAGTTCACTTCACAGAAACAAGGATTATATCTGGCTTTGTCTTTGCCATTTCTGAAGCACCCAGCAAATGCCAAATCACCATTTGTTGAGTAAATACACAGCTGTGAATTTATTATTGTTATGTGCTATTCACTCTGTTGGGATTTTACATACATTGCCACATCTAACATCATGACAACCCTATGCTGTTATTATTCCCATTTGACAGACAAGGGGAATGAGGCTTAGAGATAATAATCTTCCCACTGTCACACTGGTGGGCCGTGGCATAGCTGAGTGAGGGGCATGTCCACCTAAACTTTAGGGGATGAAAAGGAGACTTCTGAAAGGGAAAAGTATGAACAAAACACAACAAAAGCCCTTGAGTGAGTGTAGAAAACAGCCTGAGGCTGGGACATTCACACATCTCAGGACCCAGAGCAAAACATTCCATGAGAATGAATTCTAAGTTCCATTTAATAAGTAAGAAGAACTGGATGGATAATGTGTTTTGGGCAACATCTCACAGGCATTCTTTTGGCTGTCACCTTCAATCCTTATAGGTTCCTTTCCCTCCCTGCCCCGATGTCATCCTCATGTTCATTTCTAACTTAGCACGTTGCCCCGGCCTAATTTCTAGACTCCTGCTTACTCCTCATCCCATTCTAATGTTCTAGTGCAGTGGTCGGCAAACTGCGGCTCGCGAGCCACATGCGGCTCTTTGGCCCCTTGAATGTGGCTCTTCCTAAGCCTTAGGAGTACCCTAATTAAGTTAATAACAATGTACCTACCTATATAGTTTAAGTTTAAAAAATGTGGCTCTCAAAAGAAATTTCAATCGTTGTACTGTTGATATTTGGCTCTGTTTCCTAATGAGTTTGCCGACCACTGGCCTAGTGATTCTTCCGCACCTGGACTCTCTTCCCATTCTCACTTTTGGTGTTGGAAGCCCTCCTCCTCCAGAGACTAAATCTAGGAATTCCTTTCACTGTGACCCTGGGGACCTCTGTTAACAAAACTGAACTGCTCACTCTCCTGTTATCATTCATCAACCTCCCCATCTCAACTGCAACCCAGCTTCTCACCGATGCAACTTTCCTCAGCTCTTTACCATGAAGGCCACCCATCCTCCCAATTCTTCATCCCTGGGATGCATAGGAGAGGCCAACAGAGTCAGTTTTCATAATTGTTGTGCAGAGGGACCAACAGTTTGAAATATGTCAATGTTTCAGGAAAAATTATCCAACATTTTGAAACATAGCCAAAAAGGTGGGTGGCACGTCTTTTAATATCATACAGGGGCAGAGGCCAGTCAAGGATTGACTAGGAGAGTGTACTTATTTCATCTCATTGTTTATTACTGCTCAGAGTAATAACATAAAGTGACTTGTTAAGTGCTCTGGCCTGATAGAGATACAAATCATTCATGTCTGGTGGAACAGATGACTCTAAAGTTTTATGGCCTATTCAGCATTTACAAGTTTTATATCCAACTCAACAATCTCTTTCTAACATTACTTTACTTTTTTTAAAAAAATATATTTTATTGATTTTTTACAGAGAGGAAGGGAGAGAGATAGAGAGCTAGAAACATCGATGAGAGAGAAACATCGATCAGCTGCCTCCTGCACATCTCCTACTGGGGATGTGCCTGCAACCCAGGTACATGCCCTTGACCAGAATCGAACCCGGGACCCTTCAGTCCGCAGGCTGATGCTCTATCCACTGAGCCAAACCGGTTTCGGCTAACATTACTTTACTTAGTTGCCCATTAATGTCTTAGCTCCCCAGGTGTTCTCTGAAATGGTCATAACATCTTACCAGTTGCCTCATTAGCTAATGAGTTCAATAAAATCTTTAACACATGTTCATTTTATATTTCCCCAGGAGTCTCTTATTGAAGGTTATACTCTAACAAAGTAAAGCCCTGACAGGTAGAAAGTGCTATGTTCGTTTTGCTGAGGGAAGGTGTACGTGGGAAAAGTGGAAGATAAAGCCGAGGGAAAGGCTAGGGGCTCCCTCAGAGGGTGTTATATTGAATAAAATAATCTGCCCCTGGTTCACTGGTAACGAACAACCGCTGATGGTTTTATGGGAAGAAGATTGGCTTGGGTGGACTTGTGTTTTCTCGAGGCTTTCCTGGCTTCATCTGTAGGGCTAACTGAACTGAGGATGGAACATAGGGGAGCTGAGGAGGGGGTGCAGGCAGCCACTGCTGTTGGAGAGTCCCAGATTAAGGAGTAGCAGTGGGATGTCATGATCAAGACGACCAAGCAGACCAGGCAGGAACCCTGTTCGACACTCAGCCTCCTAAGGTTAAATCATTTTCCACTGACTCTTCCCCATGAGCCGGCTATCATGGTTTTGTTCTTTACCATTTCCAAATATGCTGGCTTTCAAACCAAATACTCAAACTTACCATGCTTTCAGATGAAAATGCCATTTTTTCTCATGGCCCAGTTTATTTAAGATGTTAAACGGGTTGACCTCAATGGCACATATTCATTTTGACTCAAACTCACAACACGTGTCTGTTAATTTCAGTGACACGTGTTCATCTCAGGGCAAGTAAGGATGAGGAACAAGTTGAAACCAAGAAGCCAAACGATGATCAAGACACAGTCCCAGGAAATAAAGCAGAAAGGAACAGGAAAGTCTGGGCCCTCAGTGCGGAGCCAGGGAGAGAGGTGGCCAGTCAGAAGTCCTTAGGAATTCAACATCACGACACTCAGAACACCCCCATTCTGTGGACATGTTCCCAAGGGCTCAATGCTGACAAGTCTTGAGTATCTATGACTCACTTACGCTTGAAGAGAACTGAACTTTAAGGGGGAAAAGATAAAAAATAATATATTCTGCTTGGGTCTATTGGCTTTTCTTATCTCAAAAAATGGGAATAACTCAGTGGTGTTGCTGGACTTTCTCATTCTGTTCCGATGAAATGGGGGCTTGCTGGCTACCCAGGCGTTGCATTCCAGACCTCTCCCTCGCCCCCTGGATGGGAGCACAGCCTGGTTTCCATCTTCAGTGCAGCAATGTCATTGGGAGGACAAGCACGTCTGGGTGAGGTATCATTTTGGTCCAGCCGCTAAAACTGAGAAAGCCAGCCAAATGCTGATGCAGCAACACATCTGAGCTTCCTACGTTTATTCAGAACCCAGCGGCATTTACCTCTTATCTATGGAGACTGTGAGGCTGATAACAGTGGGATAATTAGTCAGAGACCGCTGTTTCTCATTTAATAGCTTGGGACACTACAAGATTCGCATCTGGTGCAAATGGAATCACCCTGAGATCATTTAATTCCCACAGTTGGGAGAGAGGGCTCCTGCGGCCAGGAATACTTCTCATAGTTTATAGAGATGATGGGTGACAATGACTGACTTTCCTATTTCTCTCCTCTGCAGGCTGGCTGTAGGGGACCCAGTGGCAGTTGCTGTGGGAGGAGACACAACCTGCAGCAGATTCCAGAATGGAAAGGAGCAGAGGACAGGTGTGCGGGATCCCCATGATTAGTACCAGAGAAATAGGGTGTTTTAAACAATCTCCTGAGAATCTTAGCAGCACCTTAAATATGAGGAAACCAGGACTATGGCTTTGGAGAGGCGAGCTAACTACCCTCAGGACAACTGCAAGCATCCCGCGAGCTGCGTTTCTCACCACTCCTCGGCCGGTGCGTCAGGCACGGAGAATCCTTCGGATGGCTGTTTTCTCCTCCTGGAATGCTCTTCCCCTCCTTTTTACCTGTGGCCATTTTATTCATTGCTCACAACCAACCTCACATGCTCCCTCCTCCGCCAGCCTTGCTTCCCTGACGCCCCCTTCGCCTGCTCCAGGTGGGATGAGTCTCCCACTGGAGCTCCATTAGCCCTTATAGCTCAGTGTTTCCACTTAAACCTTACGCGGGTTAACATGCTTTCCTCAACTCTCAGGCTCCGCCATCATCCCCGTGGGGAGGTGGCCTCTGCAGTAACGGAGAGCAAAACAGCCTTTGCACAACCTTATGTGTTTCCCTCATGTGGAGCTGAGCCTATTGAGACCCAGGAGAGGCATGGTCTTCTCCTGCTGGCAGAGCCACTCCACAGGCGCGGGCTCGTCCCGATGAGTCTCTGTCCCCATCACCTGCAGCAGGATGGGCAGTCTTATCTGAGTGGCCAGAGCAAAGGCAATGCTTCTCCCACAGCAACTGTAGAGAGCGCACAACTTCCTCAGCTGCAGCGTAGGCCTCCGGGGGCTGCTTCGGGGTGACTCCTGCACCTGCTCCCCTTGCCCAGCCTTCGTTGGAGAGCATCCTTATTTTTCTGGTCTCCCTATTCATCTGGTCTACTCTTTGCTGCAGCCAGGTTATCAACCACTTCTCCATAAACTCTGGTGTTTTTTTTTTTATTGCACAGTAGAATTTAGGAACCAAGATCTGTGTGCTGGGCATGCTCGCTGTTCCTGGGACATCCTCGCTCCCAGGCCCTAGCCTGCATGCACACATCTGTGTTTACATCGGCATATACTTATTGGAACATACATTTTATAAAAACACTAGAGGCCCGGTGCACAAATTCATGCACGGGTGGGGTCCCTCAGGGTGGCCTGTAGAGATCAGGCCCCAGCTCGCACTCCTAGACTCCCATCCCCGCAGCACCGCCTGGCACCCTGCCTTAGCCTGGTGCCACCCCCTCACCTGTTCCACCATTCTGCCTGCAGGGTGATCGATCGGGGTCCAGCCCCCCACTGGGCTCCCTCAGTGCCTGGGAGCCAGGCAGCAGCCCTGCCCCCCACTCCCACAGCTGATTGCTGTCTGTGGGGTGATTGGCGGGGCAATCAGGCCCCCGCTCACACCCATATTGACCTGGTGCCACCCACTCACCTACTCCACCATCCCTTGTGGTCCTGCTCTTGTTGGGGTCCATCAGGGCTGGCAGTGCCTCTGCTGCCAGTGCCACAGTCACCAACATCTGCCATGTTCCATGCCACCCCCTGGTGGTCAGCACACGTCATAGCGAGTGGTTGAACAGGGTCTAACGACCACTGGAGGGGGCAATTTGCATATTAGGCTTTTATTATATAGGATACGGCCATCTTGATCCAATCCAACACCACTCGGTTCCATCTGGCCTTTTGTTACTATTATGCTGTCTTAGTTATGGTAGATTTATAGTAAGTCTTAAAATTGGTGGTAGGAGTCTACAGCCCCTTTCTTACTTGTTCAGTTCTCCTACACACATGCCATGGCTGAAATTGCTAACTCACACCCCGGAGAAAAACAAATTGGCAAATAAAGTATAGTGTCATGTCCAGTTCTTTCTGTCTCTAGCCCTTCAGGACGACCCAGTCCAGACAGGTCCCAAAGGTACCCCGGTCAGCTCCCTTCTCCCACGGTCAGCAGTTAAGCTCTGGGAGTTAGTTCTCACGATCTGTGTTCCCTCTTCAGCCCGCCCTCCACCCAACATGCTCATTGATAGAAAATCGAAAATCACCATTGGAAGCCAGAGTAAAAGAGTTTGCAGTCAAGGTCCTCCAGTGGATGCTAGAATTGATGAGCTGAAGTTTTCATGTATTTACAGCCAGCAAGTTCATGCTTCACAATGTACAGTTTTATGGATTTTTGACAAACAGCTAGTCTTTCATTGACTGCCACCGTTCCTTAGGGAACGTTTCTGCTCCCCACCCCCCATGCCCTCGGGATTCCTTTCACAGTCAAACCTCCCCCCCAGTCCCTGGCAACCACTGATCTGCCTTCCATCTCTATAGCTTGGTCTTTTCCAGAATGTCATATACATAGTTTTATAATGTGCAGCCTTTGGGACTAGACTTCCTCACACAGCCAAGTGCACTCAAGGTTCATGCATGTTGTTGTGTAAGTCCAGCTGTTCCTGTTTATTCCATTGGGTGGGTGTATCATGGTTTATCCGTTCTTGTTTAGCGTTCCCATGTGTTATTTCCAGCTTTTGGAAATGAGAAATAAGGTTCCTATAAAAATTTACAACCAGATCTTTATGTGAACGTAAGTTTTTCTTTTCTTGGGTAAATAAATAGGAGTGGGATTGCTGAGTCATGTAGGTGGTATGTGTTTGACTGGAAGAAAACGCTCAACTTCTTACCAAAACACTTTACCATTTCGCGTCCTCACCAGCCAGCTCCTGTGCCCAGCCGGCACAGCCAGGTTCAATGAGCCTGAGAGGGGGCCGGGAAGGATTTAGAAAAGACAGACAGAAGAATAAAGCTGGGCCTAGGTGGGACGCTGCCCTCTCTGATGGAGAGACAGCGCCACAGCCTGCATGCCGAGTCTTTATTTTATAACCAGATTCCACGAGGCAAAGTAAGGGCGTGGTTTCAATGTTCTCGAGGGTTTTGAATCTACTCAATCACATGCACCTGATCAAGCTTTGTTTACTTGCTGCAGCTCCCGCAGCCCATGTCACTCAGTCACGTGGGACCACAGGTTCAGACCATAAGGTCAAGCTTACAGCTATAGCCTTTGGTTATAATTGTGCTGGGACTTGCACGTGGCTTTTCCACGAGAAGATTGTGCCCTCTCATTGGTCCCAGGCTCGAACCTGTCCAAACGCTGTAGCCGCTCTGCACCAGCTCCCAGTGGGTGACAGCTCCGGTTGCTCTGCACTCTTGCTGGCATGAGGTATTGTCACATTTTTTTGGGTTTAGCCATTCCAATAGATGAGGTGTGGTGTTCTATTGTGTTACTACATACATTTTCCTGATGATTGATGGTCATAATTTTTAATATGTTATATGCTATTATTGGAGACATATCTGTTAAGATCATTTGCACACTAAAAAAAAACTGTGTTGCTTATTTTCTTATTTTTGTGTTTTGAGAGATCTTTATGTATTCTGAATGCAAGTCCTTTATCAGAAATGCGATTTCCAAATATTTTCTCTCAATGTGTGGTTTGTCTTTTCAATTTCGTTAAGTATGTCCTTTTCAGAGCAAAAGTTTTTAATTTTGATAAAGTCCAATTTCTCATTTATCCCCTTTATGTAATGTGGGTTGATGTTATAATTAAAAGCTACTACATAGATCATGCAGATTTGCTCCCATGTTTTCTCTCTTTCTTTTTTATATTTTAGTATTTTCAAATTCAAATTTTGTTTTTTAATTATAGTTTACAGTCAATATTAGTTTGCATTAATTTTAGGTGTACAGCATAGTGGCTAGACATTCATATACTCCTGGGTGGGAAAGAGAGGGGATTAGGAAGTACAGACTGGTAGTTACATAATCGTCATGGGGATGCAAAGAACAGCTTAGGGAATAGAGTCAATAATATTGTAATAACTGTGTGTGGTGCCAGGTGGGTGCTGAAATGTTAGGGGAACACTTTCTGGAGATCCTGTGTTTTCTTCTAGAAGTTTTATAGTTTTACTAGAGGCCTGGTGCACAAAAATTTGTGCACTCAGGGGGAAGGGGGGGTCCCTCAGCCTGGCCTGTGCCCTATCGCAGTCTGGGACCCCTCAGGAGATAATGCCCTGCTGGCTTAGGTCTGCTCCCAGGTGGCAGAGGGCAGGCCCAATCCCTAGGTGCAGCCCCTGGTCGGGCTCAGAGCAGGGCCGATTGGGGAGTTGGGGCACTGCCCCCTGTCATGCACAGAGCAGGGCGGATTGGGAGGTTGCGATGCTACCCAGAGTCACCCTCAGGGTAGGGCCGATTGGGGGGTTGGGGCACCGCCCCCTGTCACACTCAAGGCAGGGGCAATCCGGGGGTTGGGGCTCTGCCCCCTGGCACGCACAGAGCAGGGCCCATCAGGGGAGTTGGGGCTCCTTACCCTGTCACGCACAGAGCAGGGCCCATCAGGGGGTTGGGGAGCTCCCCCCTGTCACGCACAGAGCAGAGCCCATCAGGGGGTTGAGGAGCTCCCCCCTGTCACTCACAGAGTAGGGCCGATAGGGGAGTTGGGGCACCGCCCCCTGTCACACTCGGGGCAGGGCCAATGAGGAGGTTATGGCTCTACCGCGTCACACACAGAGCAGGGCCTGTGGGGGGTTGGGTTGGGGTGCCGCCCTCTATCACCCACAGAGCAGGGCCGATCAGGGGGTTGGGGCGCCACCACTCTCACACTCAGGGCAGGGTCCATGGGGAGGTTATGGCTCTACCCTATCACACACAGAGCCGCAGGGCGATCAGGGGGTTGGGGAGCTATCCCCTGTCACGCTGATCCCAGTGCTGGGAGGCATATTACCCTTTTACTTATATAGGATAGAGGCCTGGTGCATGGGTGTGGCTGCCTGGTTTGCCCTGAAGGGTGTCCTGGATCAGGGTGGGGGTCCCCACTGGGGTGCCTGGCCAGCCTGGGTGAGGGGATGATGGCTGTTTGCAGCTGGTTACACACCCTTCAGGGTGGGGGTCCCCACTGGGGTGCCTGGCCAGTCTGGGTGAGGGGCTGAGGGCTGAAGCTCCCAACTGCTCCTTTTTTTCTTTTTTTTTTAAATTCTGGCCCAGCTTTAGCTCTGGCTCCAGCTCTGAGGCTTCTGCTGCTGAAAGCAGGTATCTGGTTTGTTTGGGTTCTATAATCGAAACAATGTATAACTCCAGCGCTGAGATCCCAGCTCGCTGAAAGCAGGTTTCTGGGGTTTTGTTTAGCTTCTATATTTGTTACAATGTTTCAAACTGCAGGCTCAGAGGCCGGCAAGGCAGGCGGGGAACGTTGGTTTCCTCCATCACTGAAGCAAGCAAGCCTCATGTTAGTTTCAAGCTGCCTGGCTGCTGGCCGCCATCTTGGCTGGCAGTTAATTTGCATATTGCCCTGATTAGCCAATGGGAAGGGTAGCAGTCGTACGCTAATTACCATGTTTCTCTTTTATTAGATAGGATAATTCACTGAGTGTGTGTTCCACTTTGAGATGTGTTTTGGGATAAAGTATAAGGTTACTTCAACACACTTTTCTTGGTTTATTTGCACAGCTTCCTCCAGCACCATTTGCCAGAAAAACTTATCCTTCGTACATTGAACACTTTTTCATGTTTGTTCAAAATCAATTGGCTGTTCGATTTTTTTGGACTATTTTTAGACTCTCAATTCTGTCCAATTGATCTATGTGTCTGGCCTTTTGTTAACATCACAGTCTTAGGTTATTGTAGATTTATAGTAAGTCTTGAAATTGGTGGTATGAGTCCTCCAACTTTGTTCTTTTTTTCCCAAGTTGTTTTAACTATTTTGGTTCCTTTGTTTTTCTATATGCATTTGATAATCAGCTTTCATAGCTAGTAAAACAGCTTTCTTGAATTTTGATTGGAGTTTCATTAAATTTATAGATCAGATTAAGGAGAACTGACTTCTTAACAAGATTGTCTTCTATTTCTTGAATATAGTGTATTTTTTTCATTTATTTAGATCTTCTTTGATATTTTTCATCAGAGTTTTGTAGTTTTTAGTATACAGATCCTGTACATGTTTTTTTAGATTTCTGCTACATGAAATGTCTGAGATTTTACTGCCTATGTTTTCTTCTAGGATTTTTATGGTTTCGTGACTTGCATTTAAGTCATTTATCCATTTTGAGTTTATTCTTATGTATGGTTTAAGTTGGTGGTCTAGTTTCTTTCTTTCTTTCTTTCTTTCTTTCTTTCTTTCTTTCTTTCTTTCTTTCTTTCTTTCTTTCTTTCTTTTTTGCATGTACATGTCCAATTTTCCCAATACCATTTATTGAAGAGACTGTCTTTACTCCATTGTATGCTCTTGCCTCCTTTGTCAAATATTAATCGCCTATAATAGCATGGGTCGATTTCTGGGCTCTCTGTTCTGTTACATTGATCTAGATGCCTGTTCTTGTGCCAGTACCAGGCTGTTTTGATTACAGTGGCTTTGTAGTATAGTTTGATACCTGGTGTTGGTTGTGATCCCTCCGATCTTGTTCTTCTTTCTCAGAAGAAGAGATTTCATTTCCTCGTATGCCCCGCTGGTGTTTTCTTCATGAAATGTCAGGGTTATGTGTACTGATGATATTTTAACAAAACTATTACACCTCATACAGTCAGTCCTGTTTCATAGCAGTGCTGAGTGCTGACCTTATCCCATTTTTAAAATTAGAATTGGTCAAAATTGCAACCCTTTCCCCGTCTCTGTCTTCTCTCTCTCCCTCCCTCCCTTTCTCCTTGCATATGTAACTTAGGCAGAATTCTGATATTTATGTATCCAAACTTGCCATGGTTGGCATCATCCTGCTTAGCGCTGATTTTCATTTCTAAGGGGTTGTGTCAGGCAACAGCGGCCTCATTCCCGCAGTAAGGAAGCCCCAGCCAGACAGTTGTCAAGGCAACAGAAAACGCACACTGTGAACCGCCAACGAAAGGCCAATTCTGGCTGCTTACAGTCTGTACAGTGTTGAAGCACCAACTTAATTTCGGGGCTTGGCAAAAAGAATCTCTTTTCTGGCTAATTATAAACTGCACCCAGTGTTATCTGACTGGGTGATAGATGATCACCTGCTAAATGTGACGTGAAAAATTAAGGCAGTTTTCAAAGCAGGGACCTAAATTCAGTGCCTAGAGGATCAATCGTTTATTCTTGTCATTCTGCATAACCAGCATGGAACAGCTAAATGTAAGTGTGTGTGTGTGTGTGTGTGTGTGTGTGTGTGTGTGTGTGTGTGTGTAGGAGCTTCCAAACCCATATTTATTTGAGTCACATCATGTTTTTTTTGCCTCCAAATGTATTCAAAAGAAGGCAAGAGATGCCTGCTCATATTTTGATTTTTGGGGGAAGAGAGACTAAATTAAATCCCTGTTCATGAGCACTGAGAGCTTTAAATTACTCCCAACAGGTGAGATTATAAAATTAGAATTCATTAATTTCAGATGGTTAACCGGTATTATATCTCTTGTTCTTCTTCCTCTTCTTTTTTTTTTTGCCTGCTATTATTCTCTCCCCACATACTTGCTTGTCAACAAATTCCAAATTAATGTTAACATGGTAATTCGAGCTGGAAGGGGTCAGGGTGAAAGCATTGATCTAATAATCCACTGTCTTAATAAACATGTTCCCTTGAAAACTTAAGGTTTTAAAATCTGACCTTGTATGAGAAGGGGTGGCCGGACTGGCGGTGGGTGGCAATCCAGTGAATCCAGTGTGGAGTGCTCTGAGCAAGCATTCATGGTCTCTTTCTAGGCCGAGCTGCTCTTTGTAAGCCAGGCCAACCTCCTGGCGGGTGACATGATTAGTATCTTTCCCATACTCCCACTTGGGAAAGGCAAACTGAACTTCCAGCCTTTAGAAGAGGAAACCAGACTTACCTGAGGGACAGGTTAGCTCAGTGGTCGGCAAACTCATTAGTCAACAGAGCCAAATATCAACAGTACAATGATTGAAATTTCTTTTGAGAGCCACATTTTTTAAACTTAAACTATATAGGTAGGTACATTGTTATTAACTTAATTAGGGTACTCCTAAGACTTAGGAAGAGCCACACTCAAGGGGCCAAAGAGCCGCATGTGGCTCGCGAGCTGCAGTTTGCCGACCATGGGTCAGCTCTTTCACTCCTGCAGATTCAACAACTGACCAAGATGTGAAATGATATTTGTAGTTAAGTTGGCATATAATTTCTAGAAGGCTACGGAGGCTGACCTTCTAGAAAATGCCATGGAAATGAATGATGCTTTAGCCTTTAATGTCCACTGTATTTACTCCTGTGTTATAGCAGCCTGTAATGCTCGTGGGATTGCATTTTATACGCTGGGCACATCTGCACAGGCAGAGGGATGCGGAAGGTAATCATCGGGTACACAGGTAGGTCAACCAGGCTTGTTTGGACATTTTAAAGCAACAAACCAGGTCTTTTGTTCCTTCAGTAGTGTTTTGGGATATTGTTCCTCTTTCTAGCCTTTCCCCACGTGTTTAAGTAGGTCCTAAGCGTGGAAGTGCAGAGTATTGAAACTAGAACTTCATGAAAGGACTGAGAATAATTCACTCTTGACTTAAGTTCATTTTCTATTTTATTTCTATCCCTGAGGTGGCTGTAGTGGGCAAGTGTGGGAGGAAAGAATGGCCCAAAATAAGAAACTGAAGTGAAATGAAGTGGCTGAGATGTTTCCCAATGACCCGCTTTCTGCAATTGTGTGTAAAATGAAGGATGTGTATGTACAATTCCTAGGGAATGGATCAATAGCTTTCATCAGGTTCTCAAATGGGTCCCTGACCCACCAGAGATGAATGATGAGCACAACCCAAGACTTTGTAAAACAGGCAAATGGACTATAGAATGCCACCCAAACACGGTGTCTTAAAGGAGGGTCTGTCTACAGAGTATCTGGGTGAAGCACGTGGAACCCAGTGAGCGACAGAGGGGAGGACGAAGGTCCAGACCACTGAGAGCTCCTTGTCCCTTAAGCTGGAGTCCAGACTACCACTTCCCAACTCCATTTGAGGGCCCCCTCTTCCATCTTTCCTCAGTATCTACATCAACATATTATCTTGAGAATCAAAGGAAATAACAGGAAGAGAGAGTTTGAAAACACTAAAATGTTCCACAAATGTTGAGTTATCATTTGAAGATGAGACTTGGCAACAGTTTAATGCCACGTAAATGTTTATAATTCTGCCCACCACCATAGGAAATATCTGTGATATTCAAAATGCCCCTTGATGCTACAGTTCACTAATCCTTTTGCCTATCAGTTAGCTTATAAACTTAACATGCCTCAGACACTAAGACGTGCTATCAATACACGCTGACGCTGTCTTTCTAGTTCATGGCTGGGTAGATGCCCCTTGCGACGATGTTGATGGATGGATAAATGACTCAGAGGTGGAATATGGAGTGTAATCCAGCAGCATCTTAAAGCGATGCAGTCAGAAGTAACAGCCAACTTTTCAGTGCAGCTTAAATGATGTTGAATTAACTGCAACATGGCAGCATGATTATGTCTCAACATTGCTGTGATAAAGCTAACCACGAGGGAAGTCCTGTGTGCAGAGAGCAATAGGAACAAAACATCAAATAAGATTTGTCTAACTTATTTTGGAACTGAAAAGTCAACATATTTTATAAATTAAAAAATCTGCTGTCACTTGTGTAGCTGATTTGAGAGAAGTTGGCATGTACTTTATAGCCCAGTTCCCATTTGAAATAAGATGCAGACAGATTGCAAGAACTGGGTTTTGAGCCATAGGACTGAGTAACTATCTCTCTCTCTCTCTCTCTCTCTCTCTCTCTCTCTCTCTCTCAAATCAATAAAAACATATTTTTAAAAAGAAAGTGGTATTTTTATTTGGATTGTCAGGCTGTGAGTTAATCCTCGGAATCACCAAGGACGAGCTGACCTTTGCTCACCAGAGGTCACATATAAACTTTGTACTTATTGGATATAGTTTTTGTTGACAGGAAATCTTGCATGAAATTTGACAATATTTCCTTTCATTTTCATGAATCACAAAATCGATGAATGAAAATGCCTGGCCGCAGTCATTTAAGGAGTTCAGAGAGAGGGGCAGGGTTGAATGGAAGAACTGAGTGGCACAGAGCAGTTGTGGGGGAGAAAAAAGTTTTTCTATACCCTTTTAGGGTCCCTGGCTGGGTCTGAAAATTAAACTGACAAAGACAGATTAACAGGGGAAAGGCACACAAGTTTATTTAAAATAAGTTTAAAGTGACAGGGAAGATTTCATTAGGAAGTGAAGACCTGAAGAGACAGTAAGAGCTGTATTTTTATGCTCGACTTGGTGAAGAGTTGTGGAGAATTATGAAAGGTTAGGAAGCGTAGATAAGTGGTGAAAGGAGAGAAAGAGCAATCCTATTTGTGAAGATTCTTCTTGGCATCCCTTTGCCTTTGAAGAGAAAGATGCTCCTTTTGTCTGGGTATCTTTCAGGTATACAGAGGAGGGTTTTGTGACTTGTTTCAGGGGAGAAGGGTGTGGGGAGGAGGTCAGAGTGACCTTCTTGTTTTGGTCATTTTCTCCAACTCCTTCAGCTTAAAATATTCAATATGCCAAGATGCCATATTTAGGGGTAATATGACCTGAACCCCATCACAGTGGTAGAATGTGACATCACCCCAGGAGAAGAGGGTTCTCTTCCAAGTAGGACCCTCTGTTCTGAGACCCTCTGTTCTCAGAACTGGGAACAGTCTGAGACCTCAGGATTGGGGCTCTGGCTGCTGAGGGATTGACAAGACGAGGCCCGGAATTTCACAGGACCTGAGGGGTAAGTCTTCCAGGAAAGAGGAAGGCAATGTGGAGGCCTGGGGGTGAAGGAGGACAGGGACCCAAAGGCAGGCATTACAGGAAAAACATAATATTATACATCAGAGGGTCTGACCACACCCACAAATTAGAAGTCAATGGAAAAGCAGACCCCCATGTACCAGGGGAAAGGAAAATACTTAGAACTAAATATGATAAGAAATGGGGGGGGGGGCGCGGGAAATGAGGAAGACCATGAATACTCCTGAAAGACACATAACAGACTTGGACAGTAAGAAGGTACTCCTTGGTCAGGGATAGACCACTCAACATTAAACACCGGCCCATTCTGCCTCAATCAGTGAACAAAGTGAGCACAGTCATAATCAAAATACTAAAAAATTTGCTTTCATTCCCTTGACCAGACATTGGACTCATATGGACTCTAAAAAGTATGGATTAGCAGAGAAACTCTGAGAAGGAGGTGGAAGGGGGTCTTAACCCAGTGAGGTATATGTAATAGGCCATCAAGCTTCTGCAGTGAAAGCAACGAACAGATGTCCCATAAGACAGACCAATGGAACACAATAGGGAGTCCAGAAATAGATCCATCCAACTCAATGGAATGCTTGTATATGATACAGGATGCATCTCAAATGAATGGGGATATTATGAACTTTCCCGTAAATCTTGTGTTGGAACAGATACATTCATTGTAAGAAGATAAAATTGGATCTACACTTCATATGGAAAGAAACCCCAACTATCAATGGTTTCTATGTAACACCGAAACCATATACTCGAGTGGAACAATCTTGGAGGGAGGGAAAAACTCAAAACCCAGACCCAATGAAAGACTGAGAAATCCAAGGCTGCCCATGTGTGTGTTTTATTGTAGCAAATAGAACAGAAGCCACGAGCAAAGCTAAAATTAAAGAACAAGCATTTCACCTGAAGAATCTAAATCTGTGTATCAAAATGCTTTACCGATTTCCAAGTGAAGAAAAACAGAGATCAACATCTACTTTGTGAAATCACTACCTCTCAAGGCAAAAAGCTCACCCTCCAAGCAGTCAGGCAGGAAAGGTGATTTGCCTACAAATTAAACAAAGGAATCTTTGTCCCAGACTTGTCCGTGACAGTGACCAGCAGATATAGACAAGAACATTTACAGAGGCTTAAAGGGGAAAGGTTGGAACCCAGGAACCCGGCTACACAAGGGTTCCTTCATCTGCAAGAGCAAAGCAAATAGCCAAGGCTGTAGAAAGGAATTCGTTTCTGTGCCATTCCTGAAACACACACACACACACACACACACACACACACACACACACACACCCCACAAAAACACAACAACACAAAACTGAACATGTATTGCATCAAAGCAAAGTAAAAAAACTCCATACAAAAAACTTGAGAATGTGGAAATTATGGCAGATAAATTGGAGAACATGGTTGTATTTTTAAAAATTGTAATAATTATTGAAAACATTGTTAAAAACATGGTGCATATGCTTTTAAACATGTCTGAGAGTGAAAGTTCCTCTTCCTCTCACACAGACACACATCCCTTTAAAATCCCAACTTATAAATTAGAAGAAGGAGAAGAGCAAGGGAACAAAAAGTGGCTAATGATCTAATTTTACATAAAGAAGCATCGAGAGCAGCGGTCTTGTCTTGGCAAGAGCGATTTCAGGGGTGGGCAAACTTTTTGACTCGAGGGCCACAATGGGTTCTTAAACTGGACCGGAGGGCCGGAACAAAAGCATGGATGGAGTGTTTGTGTGAACTAATATAAATTCAAAGTAAACATCATTACATAAAAGGGTACGGTCTTTTTTTTTTTTAGTTTTATTCATTTCAAACGGGCCGGATACGGCCCGCGGGCCATAGTTTGCCCACGGCTGGATTAGATGAATATTGGTTCAGTGCATGTTTTAAGATGTAAAGAAACTTATGAGGTAATTTTAAAAATATATTTTTTCTAGTTATTTGAAGTAAAAAATAAAAATAGTCAAGTTGCAAAAGAAGAGAAAACAAGAAGAAAAAAAAGCAGGCAAACAGGAAAACAAAGACATAAAATGCCAACTCCTTAAAGTTTATTTCCTCATCTATAGTGTGGGTTATCCTAAACCTAACTCATGGGCTAATTTTGAGGATTAATAGGGTAATACTCAAAAGGTACTTTTGTGTGTGGCTCATGAAGCTCAAAGAATGTTTATTATGATCTCAGGTGGCAGGTGGGGAAATGGGGGGAGGGGGCCAAAAGGTACAAACAGGAAAAAAATTGTAACTACGAGGTGATGGATAGTAACTAGACTTACATTGGTGATCATTTCTCACATACATAAACATATCTAATCATTATGTTGTACACCTACAATTAATACCATGCTACATGCCAGTTATAGCTCATTTAAAAAAGTGTCAGTGTTATGGAGCAGAATACGGCACCCCAAACCACACCTCTTTGGGATAAGGACCGCTTTGAGCAAAGGTCATTGAGAACTGGCAGGCACGGGCAAAGCTCTGAGCATGGGTACAGGCTGTCATCGAAGTGTGCCCGCCCCTGTGCCATAGCGAAGGCACAGACCTACACCTGCCTAAGGAACCTTACACACAGCCCTTGTTCACCACACTTTCCCTGGTCACCTTCCCACAGATTGCCTCCCCTGCCCAGAAGCTCCCACACCCCTTACCTGTTGTTGGTATTAAACCCCAGCCCTTTAGTGATGGAGGCTCCCCTGAGCAGGTGCACGAAGCCCGTGTTAGTAACCGTCTGTCTCTCTTCTCTCGCTGGTCCGTCTTGGCCAGTCTCATGGCCAGGCCCCAGCGGGAGAACCTAAGCCAGGTACTAGTAGAGGAAGAGATATTTCTCTTCTACTTCAAGAAAGGGGGAAAAAGTTGAAAAACATTAAACATCTTTTTAAAAAGATTTAAATTATCTTTTTTATTTTTAAAATTTTTATTGGATTTATTGGGGTGATATTGGTTAATAAAATTATATATGTTTCAGGTGTACAGCTCTCTAATCATCATCTGTAGATTGTAGGTATTCACCACCCCACATCAAGCCTCCTTCCATCACCATTTATCCCCCTACCTGCTCCCACCCCCTTGCCCTCTGGTAATCACCATACTGTTGTCTGTGCCTAGGAAATTTTTGTTTGCTTATTTAATAAATCTTAAAGCTACTTAGTTAAATAAAAAAAACCTAGCAAAAGACATGCATTCACTTTTAGTTTTTCCCATTTTAGTTAAATAAATTAGATTCTAACAAAATTACATAAATGTGGGAGTTAAAAAAAAGGATTACAAATTCAGAGGAAACTACAAAAATAAAGGTAACTTTAAAAATACACATCCTATAAATATATTTGATATTTTTATGAAAAGGACAATTCTCTGGCCAAGTATATATGATAAAACTTTACTTAAAAAGAAGCAAAAACCTAAATAAGCCAATCACTGTTACTGAAAAGATTGTTCAGAGATTTGAAAATTTACTCCCCATATGTTCAAGTTCAAGTGGTTTCACATAAAACATTCGATGTCATATGTAATATAGCACATATGATAATATATAGTTATTTTTAAATCTCAATTTATTTTTATAAAGTGAGACTAACTTGCTACCAATGCTTGAGAAAGATAGCACCCAAACCACGCAACTAAAAAAATAGCACATGAGACTCTCACGTAGGAATATAGGTGCAAAAATTTGAAATGAAATTCTAAGAAATCAATCTCAGTGCTAAATAAAAATGGGAACATACCATGAACAGATAGAATTATACCAGAATACAAAATCATTCCGCACTAGGAAATGTATGAATTTAATGTATCATATCTACAGTTCAGAGTAAAAGTATGCAACTACCTCTGCATATGCTGAAAATGCATTAAAAGCTAGGATACATTTAAAAAGAATAGACGTTAAGAGCATTTTTAGGTATACAAAAACTGAATGAAAAATACGGAAAGATTCCTTATACTCCCACCCCCTACCACAGCTTCCTCTATTATTAATATGTTGTATCCACTTGATACATTTGTTACAGCAGATGAACCAATTATTATTTTTATTAGACATTATTATTAACTAAATGTATATATTATACATTATCATTAACTGAAGTCTAGAGTTTACATGTGAGTTCTCTCTTTGTGCCGCACCTTATATGGACTTTGACAAATGTGTCAGGACAGGTACCCACTGTTACGGTGTGACACAGAACAATAATACAGGGCCCTCAGAGTCCCCTGTGCTCCACCCACTCAGCTCTCCCTCTCCCCAAGCCCCTGTTTTTTTGTGGTTTCCATCGTTTTGAATTTTCCGGACTGCCATATGGCAGTGAAGGCCAGCAGAGCATGTCACCCCAAGATCTGACCAAGAGTTTAGGACGTGCTACCCCAAAATATGCTGCTTTGGTACATTGATTATTCTGAGCTGAAGGCACTAGAAAAACAGCAAATGCAGGGAGAGGCTTACCCTGAAGCCAGATCCTCCTAAAGGCACTCAATTGTCACAAATCCCTCTCCATCAACCAGGGAAGACGGACTCTAATCATGGAGAGGAGACTAATAAAGATCCACACCACAGCTGGGCAAACTTGGTCCCAGGCTGTCATGACTGGGGCCCTTCATCTTTCCTGAAAATCACCCACTCACCACTGAGAGGCTCACATCCCTACTAAGAGGCTCACATCCCCTACTAAGATGGTATTTGATCTGGATTCTACGCCACCTCAGATAGCTACTCAATTTTCTCTGGGCATGGCCTATGTACACAGGTTAATGAATAAATTTCTGTTTGTTTTTCTCTGTCTTTATTATAGGAGTCTCAGCTAAAAAACTAGAAGGGTAGAGGGAACTTAGTTTTCCACCCCTGTAGTAGGAATCATACAGCATGTAACGTTTGCAGATTGGCTTCTTTTAATTAGTAAGATGTTTAAGGTTCCTCCACGTCTTTTCGTGGCCTGATAGCTCATTTCCTTTTATTGCTGATTAATGCTGCACTACCTGGATATACCATAGTTTATTTATACAATCACCCACTGAAGGGCAGCTAGATTGCGTTCAAGTTTCGGCAATGATAATGAAAGCTGCTGTAAGCATTCACGTGCAGCTTTTGGACCGAATGCACATCTGTAACTCACTTGGATAAACACCAGGGAGTGTGATTATTGGGCCATATGGTAAGAGTGTGTTTAGTTTTTTAAAAAGCCATCAAGCTGACTTTCAAAGTCACTGCGCCATTTTGCATTCCCACCCACAATGGATAAGAGTTTCTCCCTGTCACGCCACAGCTCTTAATAAAGCTTAGGCACCCCAATGCTCAAAGAGGGCAAAACTGGAATGAGTTTCCGTTTTCTTAAAACACTTTACATAAACAATTGGGAGACTTTAAATACGCCCTCTCACATGTGTTCCCCCCACCCGGCCCCAGGGAAATAAACACAGTTACACACACTTTCTGATCACCTACCTGTGTAACCCTGTTTCCGGTTCCTGGAGCTGGAGCCTGGATCAGGGCGATGCGCTGACTCACGGTTCACCGTCCGAGCTGCTGGCATCTCTGCATCCGGGCTTCTGTTTCAGAGCGTCCCAAGGCTAGCTACTTTTACCTGCCTTGGTTTGATCTCAAAATCTAGATTTATTTATACTTCTAATATTGACATTAATTTTGCTTTTCTCTCCCAATTCTCTGAGTGAGAGTACGCAGTGGTAGGTGCCAAATTAATGCTTATTTCACTTTTATCTTTAATGTTTGTTGGAACATCACTCTTCTGAGTACCTGGAACTCAGGTAAATTTAAATCTGTCCAAATTGTGGTAAAATGTATAAAACATGACATTTCCTGTTTTAAGCATCTTTAAGTGCACAGCTCAGGGTCACTGAGCACATTCAGGCTGCTGTGCAGCCGCCATTGCCTTCCAGCCCCAGAGCCTCTCCATTTTCTAAACTGAAGCTCCGTCCCCATTCAACACCAACTCCCATTCTCCTCCCTGGTCCCTGGCGGCCACCATTCCACCTTCTGTTTCCGTGAATGTGATATTCTGGGTGCCTCTTATAGGTGAACTCATTCAGTCTTTATCCTTTTTTGATCAGCCGATTTCACTGAGTATAATGTCTTCAAGGTTCCTCTATGTTGCAGCGTGTGCTAGAATGCGCTGCCTTTGTGAGGATGAGCAACATTATGTTGCTTATGGTTTATCCACCTACCCCTGTTGGGTCATTTCCACCCGCTGGCTGTTGTGACTAATGCTGCCATGAACATGGGTGCATAGATACCCCTTCAGAACCCTGCTTTCAGTTCTTGGGGGTGTATATCCTCCATTAGAATCCTAGCTCATACGATAATTATATGTTTAAATTCTGAAGAACCACCATCCTGTTTTGCATAGCAGCTGCACCATTTTTCCTTCCTACCAGCAGTGCACAGGGTTCCAATTTCTCCACACCCTTGCCTGGTTTTGTTTGTTTGTTTTACTTTTTAATGTGGAGCCTTCTTATACAGGGTGGCCTTTATCAAATTAGGAAAAGTGTCACATCACTCATTCTTCCTGGAACAGAGGTAATTGTAAAATGTCAAATTCAATGAGCTCTGCTCAATATCTTCAACTTTGAGGGGGTGAGAAGTGGATTTTACAACTGCTTCTTCTACTTCCAGATGACAAACTCCTTTCCCATTTCACACTTTAAAGAAGAATTTAATTCATCTCAACCAATATTGGGTGAGGGCCACTGTGTACCAGGCCTACTGTGTACCAGGCAAATGGGCCCAGCAATGAAGAAAACCTTTAACAATTACAAACCCTTCAGAAACCCCGAGTCCTAGTGGTTTCTTTAAGGATGACATTTCCCCCTCTGCCAGAGGCTAAAACCAACAGTAGATAGCATAAATGCAAAAAGACCCATTGGAAGGCCAATGGATTTTGATATTCAGCAGGGCTAAAAATCAGCATAATATTGCTCTGCTGTTATCTCAATGACTGAAGGCAATTCCCTAACCTGATAATCCTTTTACTGTTTACCAAACTTTACCTTTGATATGCATCTATGAATTCCTAAAGGGCAATTGTGTATTCAAGTGAATAAAAGCTGACAGGTCCAGCCCTAATCGGTTTGGCTTAGCCGGTAGAGCCTTGAGCGTTGACCTGCGGACTCAAGGGTCCCAGGTTCGATTCTGGTCAAGGGCATGTACCTTGGTTGTGGGCACATCCCCAGTGGTGAGTGTGCAAGAGGCAGCTGATCGATGTTTTTCTCTCATCGATGTTTCTGACTCTCTATCCCTTTCCCTTCCTCTCTGTAAAATCAATAAAATATATTTAAAAAAGAAAAAAAGCTGACAGGTCCAGGGTTTCAGGGAGCTTCTCCACTAGCGAGAGGTTTCCGCCTGGCCCCCATGCCTCTAAATTCACATTTCTTGTCTAGTGTTTTCACTTGTGTGCAGCCCGTTCTTCAGATCCTGAACCCTTAGCCGTAAATGGACGCAGCACCCCTTGTGTTAGCTAGGAAGCGGCTCCCTCCTGACCTCATTGTTACGTCTCAAACAGTGAGTCTTCTTCTCAGAAGAGACAAGAGGGGCAGGCACTAGCAGATGGGCTCTCTGTAGCCCTTAATTTGTGCTCATCTGTGGTCCTTACCATTTGTTATGTGTGTTCATATTGCTTTCTTACCAGACTTTGAGCTTCTTGAGAGAAGATGTTATCTATTTTCAATTCCCCACAATTATCCCTAGAGTTTTGCATGTAAGCGTTCAAACGGTGCTTATTTTTCATTTGCTGAATATTAATCAACAGGCCTGACCCCCCTGATACCTTGCTTGTTTCTGAAAAGTTGCGGCTCCCATGCCAGGGAGAGTGGTGATTCCAGACCTCCAGACTTAGGGTTAAATGGGTAATTCATGTCACCTTCCTGCCCGCTCAGGTTGGGGTGGCTGCCCCTGAGGGTGGGGTTGTTGGCCTGCCCTCTGGCGCCCTCTAGGGAGAGCGCTATGTAGACTTGGTCCCATTGCTTTAGTTTGTATTTTTTTAGGGAAAAAAAATGAGCAAGCTGAGCTCTGTCCTGGAATGCCTTAGGAAGTAGAAGGGAAGCCCACATATCCTCCCACAGCAGGCTTGGTTAAGACCCCAACACCCCCTGACACACGTCTCAACTGGAAGACGTGGCTCTTGGACTGTGAGTGTGAAAGTGGTGAGTAAATTGACTTCTCTGAGCTCCACTACCACCTCCTCTCATTTGGCCTCGGGCATTGTTTTGCTCTTTTATGAGCCTGAATGTAATGAGTCATAATTAAAGTTGGAAATCTCTAAGCATATTTGCAGTCCAATTTCATCTGAGGCAATAAAAACTAAATAACTCACAGCGACTTGATTACTTATGTTCCTCAGGTTCAGGGAGGCAGGTTCATGAAGCAGGTCTCTTCACAGCCTCCACGTGACAGGTAGGGTCTTCAGGGGGCTGAATGTGCCCATAGCTCAAGTTTGTTTCACTGATCTGTCATGCTCTCTATAAACATGAGTCAGGGCACCTGTTCAGCAAGTAGTCTCCCAGGGGTCCATAGTCTCACCTTCTCCAGGGAGGTGAGGGCTAGTGTGTGAGGCAATGACTCCCAAACTCATTCCCAAACCTTTCTATCTCCGCTTCTGAGCTCTATTGTTGTCCATTTGACTTATTTGCAATCCACAATGTCAAGTGAATATGCGACATCTGCCCGAGACCTGGTACCATATTACCAGTTGATTCCTGGACATCAAGAATCTGTGTTAAGCATTATTGACATTGAAACTTACTTTTTTCCACAATTGGCTTCCCTTCTCAATTCCCATCTTTCTTCCAGTCTTCCTCTGTCCCCTCTGTAACCTCACTTGGTCCTTCCTTTCCTCCCTCCCTCCCACTCTCTTCTGCTCACATTTGATCAAATGCCTCATGAGGATGGATACAAAACAATATGGAACCTCTACTCATGGAGCTTACATACATTACACTGGCTGCTGTAAAAATGATGGAGTCCTTGCCAAGTAATATGCAGGTATTTTCTTATTTAAAAACACAATGCTCAATATCTACATCATTTTCTCCTTTCCATCAATTCAAAGCCACATCAAGAGGAGCAATTAGTTCTGTCCTCAGAACACCTTTTCATCTCCTCCTCCCGTCTTCGCGTTTTCACTGTCAGCCCTCACTTCAGATTGTCATCAGGCCACCCCCAGAGATGTGAGTTGAATTGTGTTCAAGTCCTAGTCCACTGTACTTGCGAATGGGAACTTATTTGGAAATAGTCTTTGTAGATGTAATGAAGTTAAAATGAAGTCATATTGAATTAGGGTGGGCCCTTATCCAGTGACTGGTATCTTTATAAGAACAGAGAAATTTGAACCCAGAGACATATAGGGAGAAGGCCATGTGACAATGGAGATAGAGATTGGAATGATGTGTCTACAAGCCAAGAAATGCCCATGATTCCTGGCAAGCACCATAAACTAAGGGAGAGATACATAACAGATTACCCTCATAGCTTCCAGAAGGAATCAACTGTGCAGACATCTTCACTTGGGACTTACAGCTTCTAAAACTATGAGAGAATATGAGACTCCTCTAGTCATTGAGGTAACCTGGTTTGTGGTGATGTGTTCAGGCAACCCTAGGAAACTAAGACACCCATCAGTGCAATAACTTGCAAATATGTCTCCTGCCTCCATACACCCCATCTTCCCCTATCATTGATTACGGTGGCTTCCTGCACATTGCTTCAGGGAGGAGTCAAAAGATGAGCACAAAGAACTCAATCATGGGAGGGGAGACAAGAATTTGGAGAGGGGGATGCTGAGACTGGAAAGTGATGATGATTATTTAAACCCTTGGATACTTGCAGAAATCTTGGGGTGGTCACACAACTTGCCCCGGACATGGAGTGGGGGCTTGAAGCATAGAGAGGTCGCTGCTGCTCTCAGGGTGGCATTGAATCTTCTCTGCTGAGGGCCACTACCTGATCTTCTAGGGCTCTGAGCTGGCCAAGTCCAGCCATAGAATTTGAACCCGAGACATTCTTCTCTGTGGCAGGCAGTCTTCCTTACCAGGCCTGTACCTCTATATCAGGCAGTAGGCTCTTTCTTTGTCCTGGTCCTCCCTTGCTCTGTACTTGTCTGGATTCCTCTCTTTCCCTCTGTACCTGGTACATACCTGCTCATCCTTCAAAGTCCAGTTTAAGTCTAATTTTATATTATAATTTTTTTCCCCAAGCAACTCAGCTAAAGTAGATATGAACTGGCTCCACTGAATTAAATGGAGTGACACTTGTCTAATTATATTTGGCACAACCGAGTGCTTCCTGAGTTATCTCTTCAATTTTTGTTTGGGTCTCTTTGCATCTTTTCTTCAGAGTTATTTTTTCAGGATGATTGCAAGTTGCTTGGGCAAAGGCCATAATACATTTCTTTCTATGTCTAGCAGGTCTCAGAACAGCGCTTTGCACAGTGAAGGACTGGTGTGGCTCAATGGTAGGGTGTCAAACTATGAACCAGGAGGTCACAGTTCAATTCTGGTCAGGGCACATGCCTGGGTTGTGGGATTGATCCTCAGTGCGGGGCATGCAGGAGGCAGCCGATCAATTATTCTCTCTCGTCATTGATGTTTCTATCTCTCTCTCCCTCTCCCTCTCCCTTCCTCTCTGAAATCAATAAACATATATATATTTTAAAAGAAGATGCTCAGTAAGCTCAGATGTCTTGGTTCTCAACACAGTAATCTGCTCTGGATTTGTTAACTCTGGGACATTGGACGAGTCCCTGAATGCCCCCAGTCTCAGGTCCCTTCCTTTTGACATGAGGAGTTTGACCTGGAAAGTTTCAGGTTCCTCCAGTCCTATTGGACTAGGACACTGCTCCTGTGGCTTAGAGACATGCCAGGAAGATGGGACGTGAGACTCCTCTGGCCCCATGCCTGTCGTCTGGGGCCTCAGCAAGCTTCCCCTGCACCAGCTTCCCCAGGCAGCTGGGCCGAAGTCATGACCTTGGTGTTGGGAGGAAAGGAAGCCCAGGTGTGAGGCTGGCAGCATCTCTGCGTGACTCAGGTGTCCGCCTGACGTTCTGTCTGGGATGCAGGTTGAGAGATGCCAGACCCCAGCCGGAAAGATCTGCCTTCCCACACGTGCCCGGAAGGCTCTGGCGATGTTTTCACATGAGCGCTGTGGTGCACAGGGTTCTGGAGAACGCTGCTCTGAATGAGCACTAAGTGTACCTGTCCTACTTCATGTGATTTCCCAGGATAATTCCCTTGAACTTCTGACTGAGAAACTGAGGGATCTTAGCAAACCTCCCACCCGCTCCCCTCTGCACCCCTGCTCCTGGGTGAAGCCGTAGGTCTCTAAAACCACACCGTAGAAAATGCACCCAAATGTCATGCTCGTCCTTTGCCACCGTTCGACTGCTGCGCCATCGGAAGTGGTGGGAGGCTCTCCCTGTGGCTTCACTACGCCTCTCTCCCGCCGGGTGGGTGGGGAACTGGGGCTCCGGGGCTGATTAAAATGAGGAAGAAGGCAGGTGGCATCTGATTCCGTGGGCCTCTGGGGCAGTGCTCACCTCGGGAAAAACAATCCTTCATCCTGGCGCAGCGAAGGCACACGGTCCAGGCTTGGAGGTGAGCTCCGCTCCCAGCAGCGTGAGGTGGACGAGCCCCCTTAGCGCTGGCAGGATGAGTGAGCGGGAAGTGGAAACTCTACCTGCCAGGGCCCAGTTCCTTCCGGGGCTTCAATTGCTTATGTGACAGCTAAAGCCCCCCTTAACACCCTCCCCCCACTTTGGAGCAGAAGGATGCAGTTCTCCATCCCCAGCATTGGCAGCTTGTCCACAGTTACATAAATAAGAAGGAAATTAAAATGTGATGGATTACACAGGGGGTGCGCTGGCACTGATTTCCTAACTAGAAATTACCCTGTTTGCTCTTTTGAATCGTTAATGATATCAGCCCATAGTGTATTCACTTTGGTAATGAGGTCCTCCTTTTTAATTAAGACGGAGATGCTGTACATCTCTTGTCTTTCCTTAAGAGAATCTCCCTGTGTTTAAGGCCCTGAAGCTTTAATTACAGCGGGAAGAGCGGAGTGCAAAGAGCTGAAGGGGGATGTGCCTCTTCTTTTTCCATAAACAGAATCACGCAGAGAACTCGGGCAGGTGGGGGAATTGGTCAATTTGCCAAACCTTCTGGTCACTGGAGGCCAGACAGCACCCCCGAGGGGCTGGGCACGTAGCTTGTTCCCAATCACGTTACCTGCTCTGCCCAGTTTCAGAGCCCTGTCAGCCCATCCAAACTCCCCATATGGTCCTAACAGTGTGCATAGAAATTGTCACAAAATCCAGCCACAGCAGACATACAGGCTGGCACCTGTGTCTCATGCCCATCAATCTTGTTTATATTGAAACTAGAGGCCCGGTGGGGTCCCTCAGCCTGGCCTGCGGGGATCGGGCTGAAACCCGCAGTCCAACATCCCCTGAGGGGTCCCAGAGTGCAAGAGGGCACTCTGCAAAGTTGCTGTCGCTCAGCAGCTCCTGCATTGAGCATCTGCCCCCTGGTGGCCAATGTGCATCATAACTATCAGCCAGTCAGCTGGTCACTTAGCCTTTTATATATATAGACATGGAGCTGGACCATCAGGCTTCTCCAGAGAAACAGACCCAGTGGGAGATACATAGATGACAGAGAGATGATAGATATTTTACAATGTTCATGGTTTCATACAGTAGCCACCTGCTTGCACTATTTATCTTGTTGTTTGTGACATTTCTGATGTAGTCCATGTCCTATTGAAACCATGACTTGCTCAATGTGTAATTTTCACCGAACTGTACTCTAATATTGAAAACAAAATGGAAATAATTCTTTTATAAATACTAGTTGATCTTGTATCCTGTTTACATGATAAAAATTTTCAAGTAGAAAACATTCTAAGGAGCACAGAGCTATTCTCCTATATGCTACTAGAGGCCTGGTGCACGAATTTGTGCACGGGTGGGGTCTGCCTGGCCTGCCTTGATGGGGGCTGATCAAGGCTAAGACAGCAGGGGGGAGGAGAGGTGAGAGGTTGGCTGGCCAGTCCCACCCTCGATCAGGGTAAGGGGACCGATTGGGGGTAGTGCCGGCCAGGGGGAGGGGCCATCAGAGGTGGGGGAGGGCAATTGGGGCCCCATTTTGGCCAGTTGGCTGCTGCAGTGCCTGTCATAGTGACTGGTCATTCCGGTCGTTCTGTTATTCTGGTCACTTGGCTTTTATATACTGTATATAGTTGTCATGGACAAGTTGTCAAAGACAACTTCAGGTTAGTGTAAAATAGCAAATAAAAATAACAGAAATGATCAAGAAAACTGAAAATTAGTTGTTTAAAAATATAAATAAGATGGATAAATCCTTAGTGAAATTATCCCAGAAAAAATAGAGAGGACATAAAATAGCAACAATAAGAGTGAAAAGGGGTATATAATTACAGGATATAGTAAATATTTTAACATCACAAGGAAACACAGTCCAATAAATTTGAATCTTAGATTAGATAATTTTCTGGCAATTATAATTTAACAAAATTGACTTAAGAGGAAATAGAAGATCCGAATAAACCAAATAAAGCAAAACTGGTTAGTATTCCCAGTGCAATAGTCAACTGCGTCTCCCCAGGATACAATTCATTTGAGTTTCAATGGACAAGAGCCAATTGCAGAACAGTCAGTTTTCTCTAATTTATGGAGTTATAAAGTAGCTCAAAAACAATGAAAGACAGAGGCAGCCCCGATGGGTGCCCTGGACAGCACACTCTGTCATCTTATTGCCCATTTCAAAGACTTTCACAACTTTTCTTGACTGTCTCAACTGTTTTTTGATGTTGACTTCCTTTAAATAATGACCTTTATTCTTTGGTGTTTCTGATTGCCCATCTTAATAAAGAATTTTAATTTTTTAACTTTAATTTTCAATAAGAAACCAGTGGAGCAGGTATGCTGAGGTCAGATCAGTCTATGGGAACCCAGACCCCACTCCTGGTGACAACAAGTTCACCTCAATTCCTAACAAAAGCTTTTGAGGACGTGTGTAGAGATGGCCTCAGCTGCTACACAAACCATCTTCCATCTTCTTTTCTGACAACATAAGTTTACAAAGCAACATTTAAACAGTATTTTCCATTTTTTTCAAGTAAATCGCCACAGCCTTTCTCCCAGGCCATCTTCCTCCCACATGATGTCTGTGTCACTGTTGACGTATACCTCAAATGTCCACATGTGGGCCATTCCCTGTGGATTCCAGTGCCATAGACAGGAGTCCTCCTTTTTTACAATATGCAAACATTCCTCGGTTGCCATGGCAATGTCATCAGCCATACTATTTGCCTAATGTTTTCCAGAGACAAGTGGCTGAGGTCGGAGCTCTGAGGGTGCTGGATTCAGGACTTGACAAGCAGGAAACTGGAAAGGCAGTCAGGTGTCCGACTAGGAAGGGAGCATCAAAGAGCCAACGGGATTATCTGAGGAAATGGAGACCTGGGGGTCAGAGACAGCTCACAACATAAAGCAGGGACCGTAAAGGGGGAGGGGAAGGTGCTGAGAACAAACATCATCGCTGCATCTGTTCGCAGCCTGATTGACCATTGCCAGGGTGATCCAGTTCACCGCTTGCAATGCCAAAGGCAAAGAGAAAAGGACTGGGGTTGGACTCATTTTTGTCTGTTTAGATACAAGACATTAGCTCTCTGGGCCATTGACCTTGTATAGACCAGGCAGCATTACTGCCTGCCAGCTCTGGCATTTTTCAGCAGGCTGTGGGCATCAAAGAATTAGCCTCCTATAATAAAATCAACTCTTTAAACCTCTCAGAGGATAGGGATCACTACCCAGATGAATTTGCTACCAAATAAAGAATCAGATGCCAAGATAAACAAGAGAAGTGCCAGCTGGGAGGGTTTGAAAGAAAATGCAGGCCTTTTATTTTCTTTTTGTTCTGGTATTGTCAATTGAATTAGGATGCTTTGTTTTTTCTAAGCTGATATGAGCTACATTTTTAATGATTTAAATGTGCTCACGATATTTCCACCAAAGGCTGGTTCCCTGAACGGCCAGCCTCCTGTCGGATGACAAGACGGTTGGCATTGCCCAGGTCTCAGGCAGCCTTCATCAGGGCTGCTGTGGGCCTGGGTTGTATCCTTGGTCCAGGGGCCAGAAAATGGGTGTCTCTAGGAATGGCTACAGAATTTGAGGGGCCCATTGAAAAACGTAAATGCAGGCACTTTGTCCAAGAAGTAGTGGGGCTTTTAAGACGGCAACAGCAGAAATTGAACCAAGTGTGTGACCGTGCTGAGCACAGGGCCCTGAGGTACAGCATAGGTCACATGCCCATGAAGCTAATACTGGTGGTCCCAGCGAGGGGACAGCAATGCCTTTCTCACCATCAATTAAGAATTTGTCTTGCCAGAGACCTGAGGTTTACAAGTCGGGGACTGGATAAACTTTCCAGGCCTGAAAGCTGACTTTAATAAAAGTTGTGTATCCAAAAGAAATGTTGTTCTGTGTAAACAGGCTTCACCTCGGATTTCTTGGAATTTATAAGATGATCCAAATTACTTTATAACCACAGTCCTTGGGGATCCATGGGGATCTCTCTATGAGAAGGTTTCTCTTTTGTGTTTTATTTAGATTAGGTGCTATCTACCTTTATCTGTTTATATTCATATGGTAGATTATTTGGGTGACAGCCCGATGCATTACCATGATATTCAGGGACTCCATTTGTGTTAGGGTTTATGATCCTGTCGGCATGTAGCAATCACCTGTACTGATAGTGTCTACTTTTTAATGCAGTGTTTCTCTAACTGGATTCTGCAGAGGTGTGTTCTTGGGTGCCCTAGCTTTCAAGTTTGGAAACACTGCTTATCTGAGTCAAGTTCTGACCCAAAGGTTTTGCAGATTTAATGATTAAAGAGAATGTCCGTGCCTTTCCTAATGAGCACATTTAAGTTGAATGTCTAAAAGAATAGTTGAGGAAAAGGGAAAATGGCAATTTTCATTCAGGTAAGATTTGGTTAAAAAATCCAGGAAAATAGATAATGAGGAATAATAATGCTCTTCTTTAGTAATGGTTTTCAGAGTTCATTGTATGACACGAACTTTGATGTATTTTTTCAGTCCTTTCATGTGGGTCCTAGCTGAGCATCTGTTTGGCAGATGAGGGAAACAGAATGGAGAGGTTCAGTCCCCACCTAGGTCTATAGCAGAAGAAGCTGAAGTCACATCTAAACCCCAGGTTCTGATTCTAAAGCCAGTATCCCCCCCATGCCATTTTTTTATACACATTGGTAGAAAACCTTTAACACATGAAGGTTTGTGTAAGCTTTTATAGGAGCATGAGAATCTGCAGAATTTATGAGGATGTGACTGTTTCAAAAGGCATGTAACTGAAACCAAGGTTTGGCTGCCTGCCACCATGAAAGCCAAACTTGTGAGACAGGTGCTGGTGAACAAGGAAAGAGGTTTATTCAAGTGCTGGTCACCAAAGCCCATCTTCCCACCTCAGTGCAGGCAGAGGTTTTGATAAGGAGGAGAGGGAAAGCAGAAAAAAGAAATCAAGGGGAAGGGGTTAAAAAGTTCTCTATGTGCAGGCCAGTACAGTCTATTCTGATAAGGACCTTGAAACTGATCAGGTGATAGTCTGCTGTATGTATCCTGGTCTATATCATCCTGGTTCTATGGTGGGAGGTCAGCAAATCTGGAACTAGAATGACTGAAAGCCAGTCTTTCTTCTGAAGTCAGTTCCTAGGATTCTTATACAAACATGCTGTTTACCTACAAGTTACATGTTAGAGTCAGTACTTACAGAAACAATGTCAAAAGAATGGTGGGTTGGGTTACAATTCCCCACTGTTACACGTAGGATTTATTATTATTATTCAGATATAGTGAGGCCCACAGATCAGGAGATGACTGCTATTGAAAAGCTAGTCTGTTGCTCACAGTTACACTATGCAGGTTCACCCTGCGAAGCATTAGGGTGGGCCAGGAGGCAGAGAGAGAGGGGGAAACCGTTGCCAAGAACCCATCCATCTGAGCTGCAACCATACGTCTCAAAGATGTAGACGTGTGAATAAATGACACTGGAAACAGAAAGCAAATGTGACACGTGATGATTGCAAGTAATCATGATAATGCTCCTTGGTGATTAGGCAGAGATGATAAGAAATTTTTAAAAATTTCAAATTCACTTTTTTTCTCTTTTCACTTTGTTATTTCCTAACATCAATAGCAGAATTAGTGTCCATGAGACTTCACAGGCTTGGGTTCTGTGGCCCCACATAAGAGGTCTCAGTCCACTGGTGCCCCACCCCAGTCCACCAGCTCTTGGGTAACTAGTTTGACCTGCACTTCCAATGCCCTCTTATCCCTGCTGGGAATCTGTGAGTCCAGGGAGGAAATGGACTTAAGACCCTAAGAGGTCCGGGCCCAGAGAGAAGGAGTCCGTGTTCTGAGAGGGGGCACTGAGTGTGACATTGAGAAGTGGAAAGAGAAGAGGTGGATGGGGTGGGTGGACTTGGTAATTGGCCAGGTCAGGTCTATAGCTGCAGAAGGACTGAAGAGCAGTGGCCAGCTTTTGTAAACCCAGAGGCTCTCAGGGAGTGAGTCTGCATCATCCTGGTGAGCCTCTGTCTTCCTTATGGGCAGGGGCATGTCAGAGTGGGGACCAAGGGGGTAAACAGGTTTAGACCCTGGACTGTGTCGGGCCACGTGAGGAAGTCTCCATACCCAGGATTTTACCTGGTCTTCATACAACCCAGTGGAGTATTCGAAAACCTTGGGCAGGAACACAGCACATCTCTTTCACATTCTTTCCCAACCAAAAAATGGATTCAGCCTTCAAGGGCCATCTTGTCTGAAAGTCCAATAACTCCCCCTTGAAGTTTTCTCCTCCTCAAATGGTCTGGGAACCTAGAGGGTTGATGTGGTCCCAATAGGCCACGTGTCGTCAAACTTTACACACAGAGCTGAGCTGAGGTTGGTGTTCACAGCCACATGGCTCAGACGGAGCTCTGGTCCCACCCACCTGAAGGGCTGCTGGACAGCCGCTGACCTCAGTCCCAGCCCAGGTCATTGCGTTCCTTCCAGGGCGGACAATGGGACTCACTCAGAGCTCAGCGCAGCTAATTGGATGCCATTATTTGACTCTGAGTTTCTCAGCCTTTAGTGCTCAGCTCACTGGGATAATGTCCCCTCTCCCCCTCTTTCTAAGGGTGTAATCCCTACTGCTGCTGGGGAGCCCAAGCTCTACATTCCAACCGTCCTATTAGACCCCTTTCCCCAGAAAGTGGAGCTGCCCCCTTTCAGTCCCAGGCACCTACACTCCTTAATCTATTTCAGCATCTTAAAGTTGCTGTACTCTTATAGAAAAAGCAAGGTGAGCCCTAACCTGTTTGGCTCAGTGGATAGAGCATCAACTGGCGGACTGAAGGGTCCCAGGTTCAATTCTGGTCAAGGGCATGTACCTTGGTTGTGGGCTTGATCCCCAGTAGGGGGTGTACAGGAGGCAGCTGATCAATGTTTCTCTCTCATCGATGTTTCTAACTCTCTATCCCTCTCCCTTCCTCTCTGTAAAATCAATAAAATATACTTATATAAAAAAATAAAAGGCAAGGTGACCACCCAGTATCAGTCTTGCTAGAAAAGAGGAAGGAAGAAAACACACAGAAAGAACATTTCCTCTTCTCAGGGCATCATTCCACACTTCCATTCTGAATGGTGCTATCATTTTTCTCACTTCTCTGCTCCGCACTCGCAGCACAAAAATCCTTAAAAAGAACGTTAGGGCCAAAGGCAAATCATTTTCTTCAGGTACACATCCCAACATCCGAGCTGCTGGTTCACTGATGCTTAAGTCCACTGCTGGGTGAGATGAGGGCTTTCCTTCCAGTGTTGACTTGGTGACAAGAGTTTTATGACAGGCTAGTAGGATAACATGCTTCACTCCGATTCTTAGATTCATTCTGGAATTCTCTCAGCCAGAACCTGTGATGATCTCGAGTAGAGATTGGCAATCCACAGCCCATGGGTTAAATCTGCCAGCTGCTGGTTTCACTTGACCCATGAGTGACCACAAAAGTGTTGTTGGCACCCATCCAGGCTCATTCACTTGCATATCTTTGTGTGGCTGCTTTCATGCTGCCACGGCAGAGTTGAGCAGTTGCAACAGAAAATGTATGGCCTGCAAAGCCCAAAATATTTACTCTCTGGCCCTTCACAGAAAACATTTGCTAACCCCTCGTCTAGGTGACCTGAGGTCCAGGTTCTGGTACCAGTGCTTACCAGTGAGGTAAGTTATGAGCTAGTTACTTAACCTCTTTGCACCTCAGTTGCCACATCTGTAAACTGGGCACAATCATACCGACAACAGGGATGAGTAAGAAAAAGAAATCAATGCTTGGAAAGTGCCCAGCAGTGTTTTGCACCCAGAAACGTTCCATTTAGTAGATATTGACATATGAGTAATGTGGTGATGAGGATTTTAGGAAAAAACATTGACTTTGGGTAACCTTTCTGAGCCTCTCAGTTATCACAGATAGCCTGGTGACATCATCTCTGCACGGACAGAACCTGTGCCCTGAGGTTATTTCTGTCCAGTTCATGGCTACACGTGTCTTGCATTAATAATCAATGAAACAACCCTGAGCAAAATCATGTATTTCTGAGCACCTGAGTTGATTGTCAATAACACACCACGCACAAAGTTTGACACCTGCTTTGGCCATGTCTGAAGTGTGGCACGAGGCGGGGGGACAGGAAGAATCATTCAGGAAGAAGCCAGGAGAGAAGATAAAAGAAGCAACTAAAATGCAGCTTTCAGATGAGCGCAAATGCAGTGTGTCTCCTTCTCCTTATCACGGGCTTAAATGAGGGGTCAAACCATAGTCCGCGTAGAGGAGAGTGTGTGGCTCAGGAAAATCACATGCCTAACTTTTGTGTCTGGCTTCAGGGATAACATGATACCCCTTGTCCCATAGTCCCAGCCCTGAGCTCTGGGCTCATCAGGATCAGAGCAGCTAGACAGTGTTCAGCATCCTGGGCTGATCTCAAGAAGCTTTCATATGGAAGCAATTACACCCTCGGTGGCAGTGGGGAACCGTGAACGTGGAAATATGCTATTATTTACTAGCTCTTGGAGGTCCTGCCTCTTGTATTTCCTTCTGAACTTGGTGCTCCATGCCTTTCGAATCACCCCTGCTAAGCCTGGCTCCTCAGACAAAATTCCAGCAATGCAGAAAGTTGGCAGTCAAATAAGTTCCATTGGCCTTTAGGTTATTTTATAACTTGTAATTTTCCACTGCTTTCTGTTCTCCATTGACTTTCCATTCCCCATTGTAGTACAAGTGTAGTGCACAACATTGACCTTGACACGTGATATTCATTTGCTTAGCAAGGACTGATCCGTTAGGTGGACTTTGTCTGGAGAAGTGTGGACTGTGTCTACCAATTGAAGAATGTTAAATGTGGACATACTATGGGTATCATACATGACTTTCAACAACAGAGGCGCAGAGAAAATGCTTCTCAGAAACATTTTAAATGGATTTTCTGTACTTTCAGCAGAACCCCCATTAAGCATTCAGGTATATTTATTTAGGTAAGTGGTCTGTGTCCTCAATAAATTTGCAGTTTGGGAATTTTCTTTTTGACTTCCCAGAGTCTTATGCGTGTGGCCACCTAACGGAAAGAATATCCTGGGGTGGGGAGGGGCCAGGTGACGATGCTTCTTAAGAGGCTCAGTGTCTCTCAAAAGAGGAACAAGGAAATCTAATTACGCGTTCAGTCACTTCTTTATAGAACGCCTACTGTGTGTGAGGTGCAATTCTAAGCAGGGGGGCAGTGGGGAACTAGCTGACCGAGCCCGCTTGGAGTGGACATTCTAGTGGAAACACAGATTAGCCCAAAGAACTTAGATAAAATAGACAACAAAATTCCATCTAGCGCTGACTATATTACAAAGAAAACCAAACAGGGCAAAGGGGCAGGCCAGGAATGGCGAGAGGAGCTATTTGAGATGGAATGGTCTGGAAAGGCCTACCTGACAAGGAGATTTTTGAGGAGAGACCTGAATGCATGGGAGAAACGAGCCATAGGAAGGTAAAGAAAACAGAAATCCAGGCTCAGGAGATGTTAAATACCCCGTGGGCGGGAACCAACCCGACGTGTGTTATAAGCAAGGAGACCAATGGTGCTGGAGCAGGGACATGGCTGAAGGACAGAATTCATCGAGGGGGGTGAGGTTTAGGGGTTTAGAGGTTTGAGCCTCATAGGCTGTGGTGAAGGCTCTGGATCTTGTCATTGAGATGAGATTCCTTTGGGAGGGTTTGAGTGGGAGACTGAAGTGTCTGATTTGCAGATGAAAGAGGTGACTGTGACTAACACCTGGGTGATGGACTCTCATGGGACAAGAGGAGAAGCTGAGTTAGCAGCTACTGTGGAGGCTGCTGGGGCAGGAGAAGACGGTGTCCTGACAGGAGCCGTGACAGGGGCGGGGAGTGAAGGAGTGGGATTCTGCTTACAGGAGAGGAAGACCAGCCTGCCTTCCTGCTGGACTGACTGTGAGATGTAAAGAGAACAATGGGGAGTCGAGCATGACTCCTACCGACATTTTTATTCTTTGCAACTGGGTAGATGTTGGTGTTATTAATTGAGATCAGAAACGGTATCAGTGAGAGTTCACACACACACACACACACACACACACACACACACACACTCGCTCTATGTTTTAAGGAGTTTGAGGGTTAATAAGGAAATTGAGTGCTTACAGAGATGCTGGAAGAGCTGAGGAAATTTCAAATCGACTCAAGTCCAGCAACATTCAAGTCCATTGAAGAGCCCACCACTCACAGGATAGAATGGGCGTGTGTTTCAGTGTGAGACTCAATTTCCACAGACACACAGACCATCAGAGGGGTTTTCAGTGTGGGGGGAAAAGAGAAAAATATCTCTGTGGGTGGATTTATTTTCTAGAAAGAGAGAAAAGCAGCTCTGATGGTCACGTCAGCAGGCGCTAAAACCAGAACGCGGCCAGAGTGCTTTCCCACAGGGAAACTGAGTCCAGAGGGTTCTCTGGTGCCGTCCGCAGGCACTTCAGGAAGGGGGGGGGGGCGCAGAAGTGTCAGGAACCCCTGGGAAAGGGGAAGCCCCTGCATCCTGGGCCGACTTGGCAAAGCGGCCCCTGCCCAGGCCCAGGCGGTGATGCCCTGAGAGCAGGAGCCGGTCCCCGTGCCGTCCCTTCTGCTGCTCCCACAGGCCCTGGGAGAGTGTGCGCTGCCGCCAGCCAGCCTTGCCTGGAATCCCCGCTTGCCAGTTACCAGGAGAATTACTAGACAAGTGACCCCAGTGCTCAACTACCCACAGTACCTCTCCCGTTGATTTATTTATAAGGACTGAATGAGGCAATCATGGGAGATGCTTAGCACACAGTGTGGCCACAGGTCAGTGACATTTCTTCCACTCCCGATCTCAGTCCTCAGTCCCTGGTGGCCTCACAAGCAATCAACTTGAAACCCTGAATTCAAGGGACAGTTAGTGGATTGGATCTGCTTCTGAGACCACTCACCTCCCGGATGAGGGAAGGTCCTCTCGGCACTAGGGGGCACCAACCACATGGAAAAGAAAGGGACGACTTTAGAAGGCTCAGTCCGTTGTCCTTCAATGAACATTATTGAACTTTTGGGAATGGTCGACGCAGAAATGTGCCAACTAGTTCTGCTGGGGGAGGTGGTTACACTTTCATGTCTTTTGAAGAAAGTTTTCTTAGACCCTCCTGTGTAACTCGCCAGGATTGTGGACACATACACCCCCACCTTTAAAAAAAATTCAGCCCCCTTTACCTTCAGTCCATTTTCTTCTGTATTTATACTCCACGTTAAGCAGACACTATTCTCGGTGTGGAAGAGATGTGTGGAGGAAACGGGGGGCTTTGCCTGTCAATGTTTCAGGCTGTTGGAGCCAGTCCAACTCATGTCAGACCGTTCAGTCTGAAGCCACACTTTTTCAGCCCTTTAAACCTGCCTCATGAGTGGACAGAGTTAGTGCAAAGTTCCTGTGATATCTAGGAAACAGGATTTTCCCCATCAGACTTAACCCCGCATTCTATTGGAAAGTAACTAAATCCTAGGAACCCTGAGATGCAAGCAGTGAGCTCTGGAATCCACGGCAGGTGAGAAGGTAAGGAGAGGTGTGGCCAGTTTACGCTTAGCCCAGGACACAGAATATGGCCAAGGTATGAAAGGGGGGTCCATAGACTTTGTTGGGCACTGATCACACCTCTTCCAACATGGCCAGGCATCCCCACTTCAGAATTCCCAGGTTCTTGTCAAGACTCCAGGGTCTGGGCTGTAGCTAAGGGCTAATGCACTAAACTGTCCTGATGTACAGCCCAGGGATATGCAACAAATTCGCAGGTGATTTTACATCCTTAAAATGTAAGAACCGCTACTCCAGGAGATAACGAAATGCCACCGCTGACTTGGTTCATGCTGTCTTCCCGTGGCCTTCATCCTAGCCTATGGCCGCCTTCTAAAGGAGGCTTGGAAAGCTGTGACTGCCACGCACAGTCAAATCCAGCAGTAACGCCCACATGCCCGGAATCACACCTGGCGTCCGGGACTCTCCACCCACCCGAGCACATTCCTGCCACCTGTCAGCCTCGGGTGCTGGGCTGGAGGCTCAGTGCTGCAGGCTGGCATTGCGGGGCTGTGGCTGGGACAGGCGGGCTCTCAAGTGCAAGAGGCAACAGTTCCGAGGGCCAGAGGGGGTGCAGGGTGGCAGTGGGAGGGGCCGTGGACCCCTTTGGCAGCAATAAGCTAGGGAAGACGTGTCTACAGTGCCTCTGACACGGTTTCCATATGGAAGGCCTCTCTAGGAAGACGCCATGGAAACACGGCTGAGCTCTGACATGAAAGCGAGATAATCCCAGCGAGGCCGTCAGGGCAGGGAGATGGAGCACTGCGCTGGGAGCCCCGGGTCTGTGTCTGCGTCCGGAAACCCCTTCTAGGGGAGCCTGACACTCAGCCCATCTTCCCTTCAGCCACAGCCTCTGATTTCCAAGCCGTGAAGCAGGCAGAGAGCACCCTCCTGGATAAACCGCATCTGTCAGCAAAACAGAAAAGCAAACCATCCCCAAAATAGCGCCTCGGTGAATCGGCGCATTGCAGGCCTTGCTCTAAAGCTGCCTCGTGGGCAGTTTCTTTTACTGCATCTACCCAGCGCTGCAAAGAGTTCCGACTGAGAAGCCAATCAGAGATTTGAGTGAACGCTAACGAACGTGCCCCCCGGAATGGACCCTCGGGTGAGTCTTCTCACAGGCAATTCCCTGCACACAGAAGGAAAGGCACTTCCTAATGTGTACTAGTATGACCTAGCGGGATGCAGGCCAGGCTTGATCAGGGTGCAACCAGAGCAGCACACAGGGACCCATGCTCTGCTGTCGCCACCTTGATAGTCTTAATATTTTTCATAAAGGGCTCCAACATGTTTACTTTGCATTGGTCCCTGAAAATCACCTAGCTGGTCCTGGGAGGATGGCTGTGTGGGGGGTGTGACAGCTCAGGGTTTGAAACCGAGCAGGTCTGGATCCAATTCTGACCTCCCACGTGGTGGCTGTGTGGTCTTGGTGGGATGTCGTCAAGACCGAGTGAGTTCATGCAGCCTGGACTTGGTCCTGCAGGGACCCAGCCAATGTAAACCACCCACCCCACGATCCAGAGGCCAAGGCGCCGTGTGCTTTCAATGCATAGAACGTGCACTTTAATGAAGCGTCTTCCTTGAGCGACTCTTCCATGTACTACTCCAGAGTCCACACCCACCAGACGTTACCTTTGTGATGCTGTAATGCTGAGGAGGTAGTGAAATAGCATGAGCCTCTGCGGAATCCGAGTCCAGTCACCTGGTGCCCACAAGGCATTTCTCACTGCGAAGCTGCACCCCCTTCGCCCTCTGTGATTCCTGGGAGCTCAGAGCCGGCCCAGGCCCCCAACCTCCTGTGTCAAGTAAATGCGTGGCCCTGGGGACATTTCCAGCACTTTGTGGAAACCTGTGCCTAACAGGGAAAAGTGTGGGGAGACTTAGAACTCGCTCTTCTACTCACTGGTGACCTTGACAAGCAGCTTTGACATTGAACTTGGGGTGGGGGACACATGAGACAGTGTACAGATGATGTGTTATAGAACTGCACACTTAAAACCTATATAATTTTATTAAACTACGTCACCCCAATAAATTCAAGAATAAATAAATAAATAAACAAACATTAAAAAAAAAGAACCAACAACATCGAAACTTCAGGCCTTTTCTCTGTAAAATCGGTGTCAGGCTCATAAGCCCCCCTTCATCGGATGGGGAGAAAGATGAAAGCAACTCGTCATAGGCGAAAAGTTTGGGCACCCTGTAAATTGCCGTGCAAATGTGAGGCGTTATCTTTCTTCATTGTTGTTTTTCTAGTGATTTGGGAACTACGCCCAGGGAATTCCATTCCTCAGGGGTGACGGATGAGTCAGCATCCTTTTTAACCTCAGGGCTGCTCAGAGCCCTTAGGTGCTGAGAAGACCCTGACTGTACGGGAGGAAAATGGTCGGAGGCCTTTTCCAAACACAGTTGTCCAGAACCTGCTCTCATGAACTCCTTGAAGGATGGATGTGTGACAGGGACCCGCTGGCAGCGCTGGGCACAGCTGGCTTATGGGGCAGATTTGCTTCCGTGCCCACCATCTGCTCTGGCCTCTCCCCTGCTGCGCCCCCCACCCCTGCAGGCAGGCTCCCCGAATGAGGACCATGAGGAGGTCTGGGGGAGTGACCATCTGCGTCCCGTCTGGCTCCTTATCGAGTGGCCCTCCTCCCTGGGCCATCCCTGCACGGTTCTCTCCAGATCAACAGACTGGAAGGCACTAGACTGGACCCAAGACTGATGGCTGCCACTGCCCTTCTTCCTCTTATCTTCCTCTTCCTCCCCATCCTTCTCCTGCTCCTCCTCCTCTCCACCCGACAGTCTGAGCCTCAGTCCTCTGAGATCCCCTTCACTGACTCAAATAAAATACAGACCCTCAAGCTGGAAGTATTGCTCTTTGAATTCAACAGTGTCTCTTTAAAAATAATGTCAAGTGCAAGAGGATATATTATTCAATTTCAATTTCACCGCCCCCCCCCGGGTTTAGGGGGCACCTCTCAAGAGGTAACAATGACAACCAGTGATGGGCTCGGCGCAGGGCGGCCCCCCAGCAGCGGTCAGCTGCAAGCTCAGCGGGCTGGTGAGCCTGCGCATTCTCGGGGTCCCGTGACCTGCCTTGCGCCTCCCACCCTAAGAATCTGTGCGGCAGACACTGAGGCTCGGGGAGGCCGAGCCGGTCATTGGAGAAGCATAGCTGAGAAGTAACAGAGCGGGTGATTGCATGAAGGTTTCCTGACTACAAGGCTGCTCCCCACAAATCGAAGGTATAGGAACAACCTCTTTGTGACCCCAAAGCCGTCCCTAGTGGCCTCACTGTCTGCTTTGTCCTCCTTTTCCCCGTTCGTCTTTGATCTGCATCTATTTCCCCTCCTGTCTCCTCTGTCTCTGTCTCCTGCCCGAGGCGCCAGGGGAGCCCCCCCACGCTGAGACCAGACACATCTCTCGCCCCGCCCCAGGCAGGAGGAGAGCACACAAAGCAAACGCTTACTGGCCTGGTTACTGGCCTGGTTACTGGCCTGGTTACTGGCCTGGGGGAGACGGGACGGAACAGGGTCTGCAGGGCTCTGCTCCGTCTCACAGGCCCCGGCCCGTGGCCAGGAGGGAGGCCTGGCAGAGCAGGAGGGACTCAGGTTCAGGCTTGCACCCCAGGAAGATCTTCCTGACGGACGTTGAGAGGGGATGAGAGCGGACCCAGAACACTGCGGAGGCCCCGTGCTCACGCCGCCTGGCGCCCGCGCCCTGGTCCCCGGGGAGCCACGGGGACTGGCTGTGGCTCTCAGGAGCCTGAGCTGCACGGGGCTGGCCTTGCTCGGGCTGGGTGCCTGCGCCGCGAATTCCTGTCAAAGCCTTTGCGAGTGAGAAAGGTGGGGTATGGAGGACCCCTTTCTCTGTTTAAAGCGGACGAAGACGATGGACACGGATGGAAAGGACGCACCAAGGACTTGTCTTAACGGTGCAGAGTGTTAAAGGGCAGGTAGCCTGTAACCGGGCTCCCCGCAGGCACCGCGGAAGCTAGCAGGCCTGCGCCACCCGCAGACCTCCTTTCCTGTGCCAGCCTCACGCCTGTCCTCTAATGGCCACAGGGACAGCATGTTGGGACCGAGCTCGGAGCCCGGCGGGGCCCTGGCGCCGGAACGGGCGGGCTGCTGGGCAGGCCGGGCTCCTTGCCGCCCGCTTTCTGGTTCCTCCCCACCCGGGCCACCTGTCACTCACCTGCTGACAGTCGCAGCCCGCTTCCTATCTGGTCATCTTTCCAAACTCGGGGGAAGCAGATGACAAATGCCGATAAATGGAGAGGAAGGAGTCACGGAGGTTTAGAAGTTGATCACCAACAGATTTAGCAGCAATTAGAAAACTTGGCTCCTTTACACCCAGGTTCGCCTGCTTGCCAAGCAGCCCTCGATTGCGCGGAGGGCCAGCACTCTTCCTGGGTTCCACTTGCCAAGTCGCTGGGCGTCCAGATGGTGACATTGACCTTTGATGAGCTCCCCGTTCCTCCCAGGAATTGCATATTCTAGGAAAAGTCAGACCTCTGACCACGAGTTAGGGAAGTTGGATTTTTCAAACATCACACGCACACACACACACATGCGCACACACAGACACACACACAGACATACACACTCACACACACACGCACACAGAGCCTGCAGCACGCTGCTCCCTCTTGTCATGAGAGAGCTGTAATTTTGTACTCGCTGCAAAATAAAAGCTCCATGTGGGAAAAGCCACTCTGCCTTCTTGGTGGTTTGTGGATGCAGAAGTCTGCTTCTCTGGGGACTTAGAATAACAGGAGGTAAGCTCCCCCTTTGCGCCAGGGTCTGTAGCAAATACTTTACACATTTTCAATACTTCACCAAGTCCTCAGAGCAAAGGCACGGGGCTGGAGCTGACAGCACACCCCCACTTTACAGACGAGCACATCGAGGCACAGAGAGGGTCACTTGCCCACAGTCCAGGTGACTAACTGGGGTCAGGATTCGAACCAAGGCCGCCTGGCTCTGGGGCCTGAGCTCCTGAACACGCTGCTGCGCTTGTCCTGAGCAGGAAGGCAGGCCCCGCAGCTTGCCCGGCCAGTGTGGCTGCGCAATGGACGGGAGACACTAGGCTCTGTCTAGAGTCTTTTTGGTTGTCCCCGCTGGAGGGGCGCTCTGGCCTCTAGTGGGTGGAGACCGGAGAAGCGGCTAAGCATCCTACAGTGCCCGGGACAGCCCACAGCCAGACCTGCCTCTGCAGGCCGGGTCAATGCTGAGGCCGGGACCCTGACGTAGGGGGAGCGCAGGACCCACACGCACATCCAGACACATCACACACCTGTCACCCAGCAGCCGCTGTCTGCATGTCTTCCCTCCTCTGAGGGGGCAGCTGGAAGCTCCAGTCCTTTGAAGTATTCATTATTTTGAAAGGCATTAAAGTAATTGTAGGAAAGAGTAGGAGAGCGAAGCGAGCTACAGGTTATTGTTCCTTGAAAATATAGTGTGTGTGTGTGCATGTGTGTGCCTGTGTGCGTGTGTGTGCATGTATGTGCCTGTGTGCATGTGCATGTGTGTGTGTGTGCCTGCAATGCAATCATATGACTGCTCTCGTGGCGTTGACGGCCGCGTGATGTCCCCACAGGCTGCCACGCAGCAAGTCTACCACGATGCTGAGCGCCAGAGTCTGCAAAGCATTGACCTTCTCCCACGCCTCCCTCCAAACACGGCAAAGACCTCTCCGGTCCTCCCCCGCGTCTGCCTGGAGGCAGAGCCCACGTTCCTGCTGCGATTTGTGTGGAATTTGGGCCGTGATGTCCTGAGCCACAGGTAGTGCCTAGCCCTGCGTGCCATCCCTCCCTCGCTGCGATGCCAGCCCTTGGGTAACACAGTGCACCCACCATGTGCCCACCTCTGGCCGCACCCGTGGGCCGGCACTGCGCGGGAAATGCTAGGGGCCTGTTGCCAACCTGCTGCCCCTAATGCCCACACCGGATGATACACAGTCACCCCCCCACCCCCAGCTGCAGAGTTTCAGGGTATGCTGAGTGCAGGGTGAGTCGTAGAACTCCTCCCGGAACTGGAGCGCTGAGAGGAAGAGGCACAGACAGGAGCTGGGCCAGGACAGCGGGTGGAAAAAGGGCGCACAGCACCCTCCCACCAGCAGAGGAGGCTGTGAGCTCAGAGGACAGGGGAGGGAGGGTCAGGCACCCAGTACTTCTGAGGAGTCAGGTGGGTCCCTGGTTTGTGTGGCTGCGAGGGTGGGACCTGGCCGCCCTCAGCTCTGGCGGCACCTCCTGTTCGGAATGTGCTGAGGGAAGGGAAGAGAGTGTACTCCTTCTCCCCACCCCCCACCGCCCTGTCCAGTGTCCCCAGGGGTCACCACAGGCCACTTTCTTCTCTCTTCTCACTAGCAGGTGAATAGGACCGATGACTGGCCACCAGCCTGTCACTTTTGTGTGGTCCAGTGGCCTGTGCCACTCCAGGCCGGCCAGCCCCCCACCTCCCCCAGCCTCTGTCTCCCCAGGGCTTCATGGGACTGTTTGTTAGATTTCACTGTTAGATTCGCTGTTAGCTTTCACCGTCTCCCGCTCCTTCTAAAAACGTCTCCAACACTACCTCCCCCAACCCCCTCCCCAAGGCAAAAACAGCACCGGTCCTACCCAGGAGCAGCAGAAAGAAGCAGAACAAGGGATGCAGGTGACAAGCCACCGCCTGGGAACAGAGACTTTGAAGGAAAATCCGGCCAAAATGATGCCTGGGCCAGAGGCCGGGGAACTGCGTTTCCTGCAAAGCCCAGCTCCAGGGGACACTCCTGTGCTTCACCCTGAGGAGCGCCCCCTAAGGCGCGGGAGCTCTGAGAGCCACGCCCGGGGACGCTGGTGCTGCAGGCTGGTTCTAGGGGGGCGCTGCCTCCAGGGTCAGCACTGGGGGCCACCCGTTCTAGGACCTAATAATGGAGAGAGTGACAGAAAGGGGTGTCACAGCTGAAAAAGGCCTTAGACTCAATCACAGACAGTTACAGAAGAGCTACCGAAGGCCTGGCACTGTTCTAAACGCCTTATAAATATTTATTCACGTCTTTCTCACCACCCTATGCAAAGGCACTGTAATTGGCTCCATTGGCAGAAATGTGAAGTCACGTGCCCAGGAACACACAGCTGACGCGGGGCTCACACCCAGTAGGTCTGGCTCCAAAGCCCTGCACCACGGTCAAGTGCAAGGAGGTCAAGCCTGTTGCCCACCCCCGGAGCTGGGAGCGACCAGAAACACGCAGGCTTGTGGTTTCACCACCCACAGCCTCCCCACCCCTGCCCCCAAAGCAAAATATTCTCTATTCTTTCCTTTTTTCTGGAACTTACCTAACAAATGTCCAAACAGGGTTGTTTGTGAGATAGGACGTTAGCTTCAAGGATCTTTCCTTCTTTTACAGAATCCTAATTGCAGTTCATTGGACCGATCTGGACCTTTTTCTCCTGAAAAGAAAAATGAGGAGCACACCACGTTTCATCAGGATTCACATGTGCCCGGAATGCAGTCCCGAAAAAGCCGAGAACCCACTGATCGCCTGGGCTGTCGCCTCCTTCCTGGCTACCCCTGAGGGCAGCAGACCCAGGGGTCACAGTGAGCAACGCGCCCCTGGGCCCCGGCTCTGCCCTGTCCGTGTCCTGCCCGGAGCACCCATTGGGGGATGGGTGCTAGATCAGGGCAGCCCCTCAGGCAGCCGACCTGGCAGTGGGGGCACATGTACCTCCCTGGGGAAGAGGCAGGAGGAGGAGCGGAAGCATCACACTCCGGGAACTCCGCCTCCCGGGCCGTGGCATCAGGGACCAGCTCTGCCTGCGTGGAAGTGGCACAGCGTTGGGCAGGCCCAAGGACTGGGTTTGGTTTCCTGCAAGGTTTCTCAGCCTCGGCCCTGGTGGCATATTTGATTGGTTAAGCCTTTGTCGTAGGGGCCGTCCTGTGCACTGTGGGATGTCAGCAGCAGCCCTGGTCTCCACCATCAATGCCAGGAGCACCTCCCTAATTGTGACACCCAAAAATGTCCCCGGATATTGCCAAATGCCCCCTCAGGGGCAAAATCACTCTCTATGGAGAGCCATTGGTTTACCTGATAACTCCAGAATCAATGCACACGTTTGAAATGGAATCGAGCCCTCCTCGCCCTTGGATGGGGCCCAGCACTGTCCTAATTTTCTCAAATGACTTGCGATGAGTTATGAAATGGTTCAAGGATGGAGTGAGGGAGACATGACATTCGGGAAGGATTGCGCAGACACGTCTGATAAATAAACACGGCTTCTCTCTCCCTCATTTAATATTCTTCATAGGAGATTTCAGAAAGAGCCTAAAATAACATTCCACACTTTGCATGCAAGTTACAGTGAGCCCCCCACGTTCTGGAAGCAAAGCTGAGAAAGATTAAAACGCTAAATCTTCTGCATAATAAATGTGGACGTGGACGGAACACTCCCCATTCCTCTCATAGTTGCCTTTCTACCACCTTTAAACTATTCTTAGCAGCAGACAGCTTGAGTTTCATGATGATTGACCGTCAAAGCCCCAGAGTTTGGATAATTTATGGAGTTTGGAATGCATGTCTGGAAACACCGGAGCAAGGGGGGAAGGGCCACCCTGCGCAGACCACCCCTTTCCCATTCCCTTTAACGTCTCTTCCATGGGGTACGCTCTTAGCACTGTTCTTAGCTTGGGCTGCTGTGGCAGATGATTAGGTGACTTACACAGCAAACATTAGTTTCTCACAATTCTGGAGGCTAGACGTCCAAGATCAAGGTGCCAGCAGATCCAGGGGCTGGTGAAGGCTCCCTTCCCAGTTTGCAGACTGCCATTGTGTCATCACAAGGCTGAGAGAGATCTCTCATGTCTCTCCTTGTGGGGCACTAATTCCCTTCATGAGGGCTTCACCTTTGTAACCTAATTACTTCCGCAAAGGCCCACACCCAATGCCGTCAGATTAGAGATTTAAGCTTCAGCATATACATTTGGGGGGAGACACAAACATTCAGTCCATAGCAGCACCCACATTTCTTAATGGGAGAACATTTCAGCTGATGTTCATATGCGCCAAAGCCATGGGGCAAACTTCCCAGGGGCCCTTCCCCAGCCCCCTGGGGTACATGCACTGTTGGTGGTCCTAAGATTGGACCCAGGATGAATCACAAGTGTAGGGAAGCTTTCAAAGCGAGAGTCCATTCCCTCTGCTGAGGGACCATTTATTACTTGATGCTAATTTTCAGTAGATCATCAAGTTCAAATACAGAATACATTTTAAATGGAAAGGAGAAAATCTTTCTGACAGCTTGTACTTCGTTTTTGTATCCAAAGGAATAATTTTCTTCTGTGGTGGGAGGTATCTCAAGATGACGTGCTATGACCTGCATCTTGGCAATCCCCTCCTTTGAGTGGGAGAAAACTGTGGATAGGAGATGTTATTTCTGTGGTTGCGTTACAGTCGATGGCAAAAGGGACTTTTGCAGATGCAACTGAGGTCCCTAAACAGTCGAATTAATGAAAAGGATATTGTCCTGGGTGGGCTTGAACTAAGCAGCAGAGTTCTTAGGGTCTTGAGGTCTGAGATAGAAATCAGAGACAGACATGCTCCCGCTGGCCTGGAAGAAGCCAGCAGCCATGTTTGAGTTGCCTGTTGAGGGGTCCACACAGCTAGGACCCCAGAATGGCCTGTCGCTATTGAGAGAATCCCCAGGCCAATGGTCAGCAAGAAAACGGGACCTCAGGCCTACAACTGCAAGGAGCTGCATTCTGCCGGCAACCAGTGGAAAAGGACCACCAGCCCCTTCCCACCACATAAAGGGTGTCCCAAAATTTACGCAAGAAGTAATTTTGATAGAGAAAACAGGTTTATAATTAAAAATTGTAAATTTTTTATTGATTCATAAAGTATACAGTATAGGGTTATGTATGGAATAGCATATTGGGTAAATGGCTTCCACGGCTTTGCTGGCACTTATGCACTCTTTTGTTGAAATTTTCCATGACTGTTTTGCACAAATGTGGCTAAATTTCGTTGATACAGCGCTCAATTTCCTCCTTCAAGGCATGGGTGGTCGTGGGCTTGTTGGCATAAACCTTAGACTTCAAAAAAACCCAAAGAAAAAAGTCCAACGGCGTTAAATCGCATGATCTGGACGGCCAATTCTGATCACCAAAACGGGAAATTACATGACCAGGAAATGACTCATGCAGTAATTGAATTGTTTCTCGGCCTGTATGGCATGTGGCACCGTGGAGGCCATTTACCTGATATGCTATTCCATACATAATCTTATACTGTATACTTTATTAATCAATAAAAAATTTACAATTTTTAATTATAAACCTGTGTTTTCTATCAAAATTTTGGGACACTCTTTATATGTGACCCCTTTATCCTTTTTGTCCTCCCTCCCAGACCCTTCCCCTCTGGTAACCACCATTCTGTTGTCTGTATCTATGAACGTGATTGTTTTGTTTGTTCGTGTGTTGCTATTTGCTTTATATCCCACATGTCTGAACAGCCAACAACTTGCCAGGAAGTGTGCCTTTCCTATGCAAACTAACCGACCCAGAGCCCACACTCCAAACACCTTCTCTGTCTGGTCCTCGCACTCCTGGAAGCAGCATTCCTCTGCCTTAATGAACCCAGGGTCAGATACCAGACAAATACAGACAGCCCTTCCACCCAGAGCCCAGTGAAATGACCCAACCCAGGCCATCCTAAGCCCGTGAGTCTGTGTGCCCTGCCCTATTGGCTCCATCCCACATAAGCCACAATAAAGGCTTCTGCCCCTGTGTCCCGCTCACTCCTTCTGCCCCTGACTGACCCTGGTGCTTCCCCGTGTGGTCCTGTATGGGAAGGCACACCCTCTTCCCCTTAGAGACTGTGAGTAACAAATATCCTTGTAATAGTCTTTTCATCTCCTGATCTGTTGGCATCACCACATTTTAAACCAAATTGATAAAAGCTTATGTCCACACAAAACCCTGCACATGGATGTTTAGAGCAACTTTATTCACCACCCCCCAAACTTGGAAACAACAAAGATGCCCTTCAGTAGGTGAGTGGCTAAGTAAACTCTGGCAGGTCCAGAAAATTAATAGTATTCAGTGCTGAAAATACATGAGTTACCAAGCCATGCAGAGACATAGAGAACCCTTAAATGCATGTTACTAAGAAAAAGAAGCCAATCTGAAAAGGCTACATGCTGCATGATTCCAACTATATGAAATTCTGGAAAAGGTAGAGAACTATGGCACCAGTAGAAGATCAGTGGTAGACAGGGTTGGGGGAGTGGAGGAGGAGGTTATGAAGAGTTGGAGCACAGAAGATGTTTAGGGCAGTGAACTGTTCTGTTTGGTACTATAAGGATGGATACATGTCATTATATATTTGTTCAAACCCACACAATGTACACCACCAGGAGTGAGCAGTAAACCATGACCTTTGGGTGATAGTCATGTGTCAGTGTAGGTTCATTGACTGTAACAAATGCATCACTCTGGTGGAGATCTTTATAATGGGGGAGGGCATACATGCTTGGGTGCAAGCTTGTGTATGGGAAGTCTCTACACTTTGCCCTCAATTTTACTATAAATCTTAAAATGCTCCAAAAATAAGTCCTCATCATCATCGTCATCATCATTGTTGTCATCATCATCAAACAAACTGGAGGTTCATTTGGGCAACATTTTCTTCTATACACGCACTTTTTGAACCCCACCCCCACACCTCAGGGATGTAAATATGAAATGCAGACTATGAATCTCTGCTCTGATGGATTCCTTCAGAAATTTCTTGGAAGATCTAATTGGGTATTGAAAAAAAATTCTACCCAAAGGAAAACCAACACATCTTGGCTTTCCCTGCTTCTTACAGATTTTTAGTATAAGCTGAAGAAGAAATAAAAGGATGGAAAAGATTTAGCCAGACAAAACAGCGTGGTAGGCAGTGTTCCATGTAAAATGCCTGGGCGTTGCAGGCAGCCAATATCCTCTAATGGAAAAACCCCCACATGTAGAAAGTGAGCGGTGCCTTGTATGTTTGTCAATGCCTGTATGATGACTGTATCCTGGGATGGCCATCCAGAGGCCCTAACCTGCCTCAGTTTATACATCAGACTTTAAACCTGATCTTCCACACTCTCCTGAACTTCAGGAGCTTATCAAAGATCATTACTCTGTTTATTTCGCAAAGAAAAGTAAACTCCTTCTTCTGTTATTAGTGATTTAGGCATTTTCCTCTCAGGAAACAAGTATTAAGCAAGTGATCCAGCGCTATACTCTCACTGTCATTTAAAAGAGCTATTATTTACAAAGGAAGTTGAGATATATATATTTGTAAATAAATTCTTTTCTTGCTGACTTGCTATCCCTTTATAAGTCCTATGCTTTTTAATAGTTCCAGCCACATTGACGTAAAAATATGTTTTAAAGTTTTATAAATAGTGGTATCACAGAACCAAGTACCTGCTGGTACTGCTATAGACACGAGAAAACACACCTACATATGTACACACACCCACATCCCCAGGTCTCGCCCCTTTCTGTACATGTACAATGTGTGGGAGTGTGTCTGTGTGTGACCCTGAAATCAATAAAATGAGCAGTAGTTTTGTGCTGCGGCAAACAACAACACTTTAGAAATCGGTATGCATGCCTGCAAGTGACGCCAACACCACAGCATGCTCATTTCGCGATTTGGGGCAATTTAATATATGTTAGCATCCACTTTTCTTTTCAATGAGAATAACAATTCTTATCTCAGAGGGTTATTAAGATTAAAAGTGACTCCCCCTGCCTGAAATGCCTTTGTTCCTGGCCATTAACGATGACTGTCAATTAATGATGATTGGCATCAATTCAACATCAACAGGAACCCCGAATCTGGGGTGCAGTGAAACTATTCAGTGCAAACAGCTTAATTGTGACACAGCAGGACAGCCTGGCCCTTAGGCCCTGGGGTGAGGAGGCCTGGGGTGAGGAGGCCTGGGGTGAAGCCCCTCTCTGGCTAAACAGCTGCGCTCCTCCCTGGTTTGCTCCGATCTGGGGAGATATCTTCAGTGTTTCAGTACCTTCAGTGTTTCAGCTCCAGCCAGGAAAGGCAGTCTTCAGATTTTGGTGGAAAAGAAGGAGCCAGAGGAGAGCCACCTATATACACAGAAGTACCCAACCCTGGTCCCTGATTGGTTCATCCTCATGCAAATGAGGACTCCAAATACTCACAGTTTAATTGGTCCAGAAGGCACTGTCTTGATTGGTCATAAATGAGCTGCTCTGATTGGTCAGTGAAGATGTTGATGGAATATAGTTGCACAGCTCGGATGGCTAGGGATAGCCTCAGTCCTATTGGTTGAAATAGGATTCAGGAACTGCTCTGTGAGGGCTGCTCAGATGGCAGAAACAGTGCAGGCAGGCACTTCAGTTCAGTCCCACCTTCTCCCTGAAGCGCAGTTTGCCTGAGAGGCCCCTGTTTAGAAATGATTGCTGGCTCTGGTTTTTGTTTTTATTTGAGACCAGTTAGCCACCGGGAGCCCTTCCCAGTAGCATCTTTTTCCTCAGGGTCCACATGGCCTCCAGGGTTTTCTTCTTGTCATTCAAATGCCACTGCTTTAGAAAGCCCAGCCCTGACTAGTTAATGTTTAGTAGTCACCCAGTGACTCAGTTGTACAGCCTACCCCATAGCCCGGCTACCACTTGCTTTGTGCATATTCATTCAGTTAGACATAACCTGAATCCCTCTGCAAGAGAATAAATACCACGTGAGCAAGAATCTTGTCTCTCTTGTTCATCACTCTCACGCTGGTGTCTGGAAACACCCTCGCCCCACGGCAGTCACTCAGTAAATATTTGTTAGAAGGAAGGAAAGGAGGGAAGGTAGGGAAGAAGCAAAGTAAGGGAGAGCTGGAAGGCAGGATGAGGGAGGAAAGGGTGAGTGGAGGGAGGCAGGAGTTTAAATGTCTAACAGGGTGACAGCACATCACGTAAGCATTCAGTACACTTCAACTGGTTTACCTGTGATTTTTGGCAAGTTTCTTCAACTTTTTAGGCCTCACTCCTTTTATCTATAAACCATTAACAATTACACACACTACCCATTTGCTAGGGTTGCTGTGAGGAACAAATTTTTAAAAATCAAACAGATAAATGCAAAGTATAAGCACCATGCAGGAGTATGAGACATGGTCATTAAATAACTACTAATATTGCTATTACCCCTTCACGTGACATCATCTGGATGAAGTCCTTTGTTTTAATTCATTCAGAACCTAAGGATTATTAGTAGGAAGACATTAAAATAATGTTTTCTTTTACAAAAGTTATCATTTATGATTTTATTAATAATTAATAAACAGAACAGAAAATACTAATCAGTGTGTATATTTTTTCAGTTAAATATGGACAAAGTTAAACTTTAACACAAGGACAACATGGCCCCTTTATTAGAAATCAAGATCTCCTGCCCTAGCTGGTTTGGCTCAATGGATAGAGCTCTTGCCTACAGACTGAAGGGTTCTAGGTTCGATTCTGGTCAAGGGCCCGTACCTCGGCTGCAGGCTCCTCCCTGGCCTGGGCCCTGGTCAGGGCTTGTGCAGGAGGCAACCAATCAATGTGTTTCTCTCACATCAATGTTTCTCTCTGTCTTTCCCTCTCTCTTCCACTCTCTCTCTCTAAAAAAAAAAATATATATATATATCCTTGGGTGAGAATTTTAAAATAAAGAAATTGTGATCTACTTTGATTGATGGCTGAACCAAACAAATCATAAGGAAATTATCAGAAAACTATGCTTAAGTTGTTTGAATCCATTCTTGTGTTTCTGAATAGACAGAGAAGTTGCCTTATATTTTAGGTAAGAACAGTTTTCTGGACTTCAACGACAGTAAAGCAATACAACAAAACGCCTCTGCAAAATGAAAATGCGGGCAATGATTTCTCCTCACCCGCCTGAAGGGTAGATGCATGGTGCCACTTCTCCCTCTCCAGCACAGTTTAATTTCTTTAAAACTTGTTATAATGAAATGCCTCAAGGTACTCGAAGGAAACTTCCCTGTGAAATAGATTAAAATGTGAAGAGTGATGACAAGACTCACGCTTTGGGCCAGGAATCGCCTCTCAGTTGGCTAACACAGTGACGAGGGTGGTGAAGGGAAATGGAAGGCCAGCTTGGCGTTTCCACCGCACGGCTGCTGGTTCTCGGAGCTCACTGAGTGTGTGACCACGGGGAGACTTGCCCGCTGTCCCCCCCAGGTTGGTAGCTCCCTTTGTCACCCCACTGAGAGAGATGAGGGGTCGTGTCCTCTGACAGATGGGGCAGCAGCAACCACTGCCATCCCGCAAAGGCCGGCGGGGAGAGACCAGCAGCCTGGGCTCGGCACTGAGCTGGACGGACGCCTCCTGGGGAGGGATGGGCTCTGCTTGCTCTGCGCAGGTGACTGCACGGGCCCGTTGGTGTGGCCGGCGGCCCTGTCTCTGCAGCCCCACCAAGTGACCCACCCGTCATGTCTGGGCACATCCACTCACCTACCTTCATTGTTCGTTCAATAACGCATCTCATCAGGTGTAATAGTGAATGTCCCATGTTTGATAATGAGTTTTAGCCTCTGAGATAAGAAGACAAGCAGTAATGCTGTTTAATGAGCACTTACTATGTCCCAGGCTCCATGGTCGTCCTCCTAATTAAAGAGAATGGGGCTTCCAGAGGTTATGGAGCTAGGAGCGAGCATGCTTCCATCCCGTCACTTCTCCTTGGCGCAGCTCTGGACTCTCTGGATAATGAGTGCTTTTGGTCAAATCACCCACTGGGTTCTTCCGAGGTTGTTCCCCGTCAATCCCCGATGCGTCTGAGACGGGCTGTCCATCTGTCACGTGGGGGCGTGGAGGAGGTTGGCTCTTGCGCCGTTTTCAGGTTATCCGCGTCCTGGTGGCAACCTGCTCAGGTGCGTGGTCAGTGCCCACAAGAACAAGGTCTGTAACAGGAGAGGCCCGGCCTCCGCCCCAGGTGACCTGAGGGCGCCCTCGGCTTCTGCCATTGGCCCCACAGTCTCACATTTGGCACAGACCTCACGGCGGGCAGAACGCCTTTCACCCGGCCCTTCGCACTTCCTGGAGTGTGTCCTCTCTTTAGTATCACAGACACCACCACCAGGGCGCCCACCGGGATCCCCCAGGGGAACGCGGGGAATCTTAGGACATTTCTCAGGTTCCCAGAAACCACCAGCAGCGCCCCCACAGGTGCTCCAGGATCACATGGACGGCGGACGCGATGGCCGGCAGCAGGGCCTCCATGGCTGGCCGGGCTGTGCCCCTGACTGCCAGGACCCTGCACAGTGTTCTGTCTCTAAGGTAACCAGGTGCCTAGCAACCAGGTGATCAGTTGGGCTGGGGGAGGGGAAGCCGGTAGGTCTAGAAAACAGTCCTGAACTTGGCTCTGAATAGTAACCCTTCATCCTGCCATTGCTGTCAGGCTCTGGCTTTTCTTTGTTTCCTGGGTAGGATTCTGTTTTTAATAATAATAAAAAAAGAGCCTGTAAAATCACAGTAAAGCCCTACGTGGGTCTAAACCTGCTTGGAGCCTACCACTGTCCGAAAGGTTCCTCCTCCGACATGTCAGGGGCTGAAATGTGTGGCCATCCTTCTCCCATCATCCGTCTTCAAAGGCCGTGGTCCTCCTTCCACCCCCGTTCTCGCCATTTCGGTGTCTGAGCTGGCTCAGTGCCTGAACGGCTCCTGGGCCCATGTTCCCTGCCCTTCTGAGGAACCTCTCTTTAAATTCCCACCAACCGGGGGACTAGAGCCACGGAGATGGAGTCTCGTATGACTCTGTGGGCCAGCACTCCACAGTCAAGGTGTGGGCAGGGCCTTGCCCCCTCAGAAGGCTGGAGGGGACCATGCTTCCCGCCTCTCCCAGCTTCTGTGCTGTCAGCCAGCCTTAATTTCCTTGGCTTGTGGCTGCATCGCACAATCTCTGCCTCCCTCTTCATGTGGCCTTCTCGTCTGTGGGACTCTCGGTGTTGTGTCCTCTTCAAGCAGACTGGCCCTGGGTTGCGGGACAGTGCTGACCAAGTATGAGGTCATCTCAGTCCTTAACAACATACGTCTGCGGATACTCTGGTTTCAATAAGGTCGAATGCTTATTTGGTTCCAGATGGACTTGACCTTGGGTAGTGAGGAGGGCACACTACTCAACCCGTTACACTGGGTATTGCTCCTTTCACTCTCATGGAGTCCTTGGGTGATTTGAAATCCTTAAACCAGAGGTTCTCAACCTGTGGGTCGCAACCCCTTCGGCGGTCGAACGACTCTTTCACAGGGGTCACCTAAGACCATCCTGTGTATCAGATATTTACATTATGATTCATAACAGTAGCAACATTACAGTTATGAAGTAGCAACAAAAATGATTTTATGGTTGGGTCACAACATGAGGAACTGTATTTAAAGGGCCAGAAGGTTGAGAACCACTGCCTTAGACTCACTCTTGTCTCTTAGAGTTCACCTTTGCCCAGGGCTCTTTTCCTCCACCCATCACTCAGAGCATCCCCACCCCCACCTGTTCCGCTTTCAACTTCCTTTTGAAAAAAAAAAAAAAATTCCATAGCTCCCAGAACTCAGGCGTATGAAACACATTTGTGTGGCTCTACATGTCAAAGCTGCGCTGCGGCCATGAAGGGTAAACGGGGTGCTGGCTCCCAGGTCCTCTGTTCCTCTGAGAGGACTAGGGTTTGTCGAGTAACTCAGAGCCACAGAACTTTCCTGTTCAACCTCATCCTAGTTATGTTGGCTCTCAGATAAAGGAAAGTTAATTACTTGCATACTTGATCAACTGAAAATATCCAGACTGTATATTTTGAGTCTCGATCAATTAGGACTATTTGCCTAGAGAGGAACCAAATTAATGATTTCCTTCGCTTTCAAGTTGCGGAGAAGAAACGCCTGGCTGCCTTCCTTACTGCACCCACACAAAAGCCAGCTTTTATAAAAACAATAGTCATGATAATAATAACCGCGGTGCCTGGCAATCATCGAATCTGTTTCAGGCTTGGTCTCAGGAGCACGAGTACACAGGGGACCATGAGCTGGACGCCAGCACTCAGCATCTGGCCCTGACCCTCATCTGAGAAGCCTCTGCGCTTGAGCCTCATCACCCGAGAATAAACACTCTAATGAGAGTCCCGAGAAGAGGTAATAAGGAATTGGTTTTTCCCATTGATCTTTTAAAAAATATATTTTATTGATTTTTTACAGAGAGGAAGGGAGAGGGATAGAGAGTTAGAAACATCGATGAGAGAGAAACATTGATCAGCTGCCTCCTGCACACCCCCTACTGGGGATGTGCCAGCAACCAAGGTACATGCCCTTGACCGGAATCGAACCTGGGACCCTTCCGTCCGCAGGCAGACGCTCTATCCACTGAGCCAAACTGGTTACGGCTTTTCTCATTAATTTTAACCATCTTTCCTCCATTGGGCGCTGTCCCTGGAGGCACCTTCTTTGTGGCACTTCCGTCAAACATGGCCACCACCACCGCTTCCAGCAGGTTCCCTGGTGCAGAGAACCAGGACCTGGCACCTGGCGCAATGAACGGGCACCGGAATGACTGGGGGTTGAGTTTGCCACCTGCTCTCTGCTCTCCATGGGAGCTCACACCGGCCACCTTGCCAAGAGAGACATGCTCTTGAACTCTGCAGCCCCGCCCCACAATGCAGAGCGCTTAAAAGGGATCAAACACTTGGTGATTTCAAAACACGAGGACAAGTATTTCCAAGGCCATCTCAAAGCACCTTGGAATGCACGTCGATTACTCACCATCTGTTGAAAGAGCCAAGCGCACACAATGTGCACGTAGCTAGAGGGGCGTCTGCTAGGAACAATGCAAACGGGATTGGAGAGCCAGGCCACAGGTGGGGACATAATCGGCCTGAAGGTGGGAAATGGCGCCCCGGGGCCAGCAGCTGCTGAGTCCTGAAAGCTCTGCTTCCGTCCTCCCGGAGCTCACGGAGCTCACGGCATCATGCGGGACATAGACTTACAAATGCCATTGAGCAAATAGGAAAGTGCATGGGAATCTGGCAAGGGACCGTCTATTTGTTTCTGGTTATGTAATATACATGTTCTTTGTGGGAAATGTAAAAAATTAACTGTGGCATGTACAAGAAAATGAAGATCTCCAAATTCTACCACCAGAGTAACCATTCCCTGGTACATGTACATTTTTCTGCAAATTGTACTTAGGCTCTATTCAGATCCATCCAGTGCTTTTTCACTTAATTTAATCACGCATTTAGATGGTAGATTCCCTAGGACACCCAATGCAAACATAACATCTACTTGAAATCTAGAGCTTTTTCTAGAACATTTATTTGAATTTTGATGAATCTAAAATATATCCAAATTTGTTTTTATATAAAATACTAGAGGCCCATTGCATGAAGAGATTCATGCAATAGGCCTTCCTTCCCCTGGCTGCCTCTGGCACCCGGGACCCAGGCCTTTGGTCCAGCCGCAGTGAGGCTTGGTTTCTCCCTTCCGGCTGCAGCGAGGCTTAGCTTCTCTGCTGCGTCTTCAGTCTTCAGTCTTCACTCAGTGCCTGTGTTTGCAAATTAACCGCCATCTTTGTTGGGTTAATTTGCACAGTCGCTCTGATGGGCTGGTGGGCGTAGCGGAGTGACACCAATTTGCATGTTTTTCTTTTATTAGTGTAGATGTAGTATTTAACTATGAAATGTAAATTTTATTATAGGTAAATAAATATACTATGCCCAAGAAAATGTAAAACATAAAATTATAAAATATATAAAGAATGTAAAAACTAAAGTGGATCAAATATTCTTAGCTGTACGGGAATGGAAGCTGCTATTTCCCTAAACTCTTGGAAATTTTAGTTTTATGTCCTTTAAACACTTCTAATTATCACGTTGTTAAGGATTTCATTGCCCAATTTAGGTAGCATCTTTAAAATACTCTAAGTGACTGGCAAAAACTGAGTGGTGATTTTTTATATTATAACACACCCCTCCCCTCTACACAAAAGAACTAATATTCATTTAGGGGCTCCTTGGACATAATTTTAAAGCTCCGAGGATGTGGCTTTCCTCAAGAAAAAAAGAATCTTCAACCCAACCCTAGAGTTGGTCTGAGGAACGCCTTCAAGTAGATGTAAATTTATTAGTTTATAGGAAAAATAAAATCAATGGGTCACTATTTTTCACTCGATTTTGTGCATAGTTTGGGGTTCTGTTACCACCTGCTGGGCTGTGAGAAAACCCATATGGCAAAAGGTAAGCATGGAATCACTCTGAAACAGTGCCTTGGGCCTGACATGAGGTGTGCTCCCCACACATTCTCCTGGTGGCTACTCTAAGTCACAATTTATTCGGGCACATGCATAGCACTTCTAAGTGGAATTAAATACATTGGAATCTCACGATGCCCTTCTCAGAGTGTCACAGCCTCCCTTGTGCTTCCCGATCTAGACTGACAGTCTCCTTGTAGGGGACCACCCTCTACAGTAGGGCATCAGAAAGTCGCATGGACTGAAATATGGAGACAAAACTTCTCTACCCAGAAACTTAAAATTTCCTGGAGCAATGAGCTCAGTCTCCCTGAAAAGCCATTTGAGGGAGAGTTTCCCCCATCCGACTCACCAGAGCATGGATTCCACAGTTAGAGCTTCATTCCTTTGGCTTTAGTCTACAGCAGTGATGGCAAACCTATGACACCCGTGTCAGAGGTGACACGTGAACTCATTTTTTTGGTTGATTTTTCTTTGTTAAATGACATTTAAATATACAAAATAAATATCAAAAATATAAGTCTTTGTTTTACTATGGTTGCAAATATCAAAAATTTCTATATGTGACACGGCACCAGAGTTAAGTTAGGGTTTTTCAAAATGCTGACATGCCGAGCTCAAAAGGTTCACCATCACTGGTCTACAGAGATGGTCTGGGTTCTGAAAGTGCAGCTCTCTCACAGGGAATGCCGCAGGCGCATCAGTTGCTCACAGCAGTGTTTCTCAAAGAGGTGTGTTCACTGCCTGACCCAGTACCCTAGAATGGGGTGGCCTTGGGGGAGGGGGGATGATGATTGTATGGAGATTTCTAAGTTTCGTTCCACGAGAGTCTGATTCTGTAGATCTGTGAAGGGCTCTGAATTTTATCAAGCCCTCCACGAGATGCCTATGAAAATCAGAGTTTGAGAACCAATAATTTATACCCTCAAGCGAATGCATTTATGAATCCTTTCTTGAGAGCAGAAGACACAATTGCCTCGGGGTGTGGTGGGTGGGGGTGTAATTCAGTGATCATCTCTGAAGGAGGCGAAGGGAAGCCGGGACAGGACATTGAACAGCCCTGCTTTTCCTGTTGGAGTCCTCTATGATTTCTCAGGGTGTTCTTTATCCACCTCTACATTCCTTTGGACTAGAATCTCTTGTGAAACCTATGTCTTCAATCATTTCAAACACACTTATTTTATAGTCTCTTTTGATGGTCTTCTTCCAGCCCGAGGATGGGAGTTTTAATTCTGCTCTTCATTGTGTACTGCTTACTCCTGTGTGGAGTATGTTGTGTCCTTGTTTTTCCCCAATGTTGAGTCTTTCTTAAGGGAGGTTTTGATCTGGGCTTCTACTAAGAATCCAAGGGACACATTGGTCTGGGACAATTTTTATGCTAATTTCCTAACGAGGGAATTCCTGGACACAGTGGCGAGTGCGCACTGGAACTCTGGGCCTGGGAAGAGCTATGCTAATGGCTTCTAACGGAGATTCCCACCTCTGCACATAAACCCAGACAGAGTGAGACAGGCTTCCTCCTGACCCTGCACCAGCGGGTGGGCGTGCCTGGTCCAGCTTCCACAGTCCTGTTCCAATGGGGGAAGCTCAGCTTCCACTCTTGCCTCGTCTGGCTCCAGGCCCTCGACTCCTGCCCCTGTATGGGCACTGGAAATGTAGGCTCCTGAATTTCCAAAACCAAAATCCACTCCACTTCCATCCCCTATAGTACGTGGTCGGCAAACTGCGGCTCGCGAGCCACATGCGGCTCTTTGGCCCCTTGAGTGTGGCTCTTCCTAAGCCTTAGGAGTACCCTAATTAAGTTAATAACAATGTACCTACCTATATAGTTTAAGTTTAAAAAATGTGGCTCTCAAAAGAAATTTCAATCGTTGTACTGTTGATATTTGGCTCTGTTGACTAATGAGTTTGCCTACCACTAGGGCCTCACGTTTCTAGCATTTCTATTGAAAGCTCAGCAATGCGTATTTTTTAATGCTATGATTTCTAAATACCTATAGCATGAGGCTTTTCAGGTCCTCCAAGCCACCACAATACCCTGACATTTTAAGACCAGTGACCTAGGCTGTTATGCAAACTGATCTTAGGATCGAAGGATGTTTCCTTGGGTTCAACATACTGGTGAAGCTGGAGAGTTAAAATAAGGGATTAATCCTCTCTTAACACAACAACAACCTCTAAGAATGAAGTTCACATCCGCAGTGGCCCTATAGATGTTTTCAAGGATCACTAGATATTTGTTTTTCTTAAACCTGTCAATACTGAGGTCTCTATTTTCTTGGAAGCCCCGGGCATAGAACAATGAAACTGTGACTTGCACCAGAAAACACAGTTCCACCACCACCCAGCAGGTGGCAGAAGTATCACCAGCCTCCAGGGTGCACCTCCGGACTCGGAACCAGAGACCAGAAGAATCATTTGTCATTTAAAGGAGCCTTTAGGTGGAGGGCTGAAGTTGTGTGAGGTGTGAGGCGGTTAGGGAAACGGATATACTTTAATACGTCCCAAACAACACAGGAAAATATCTTCTATCAACTCAACTCTAGTTTAGTTCAATTTCCTCAAAAGAAAAAGAAAAAGTGGTTCTCCCAACAGCAGAGCAGGACAGAAGGAAAACAATACCCAAAGGCAGGGGAAGTCTGCATTTGAGGGAACGTTCTCACCAGGTGGTTCTCTCTTTGATGGGAAACGCCATCTCTTCTGCTTACCCAGGCTGATCAAGAATGACTGCCCCAGCCCCAGCCCCCCTAAAACAGCCATGGTCAGCTTTGCCTCACATGGACTTTCCGCTTCCAAAACGGAACTCCACCTGAACTGGCAACCCCCACATTGAGGGGGGAGCCCTGTCCTTAGGCTGCCCAATGTGCTGGGTTGTAGTAAAGCAAAGGCTGGTCCAATTCTTGTCAACTCCAAGGACATGGAAGGAAATCCTTATGAGACCAGGAATCATCTGGAGAAGAACAGTCTTTAAAATCCACAGCCCTGGTGCCTTAATTTAGATGAATCTGAGTTCCCATTCTACCTCGAACTCCACATGTAGCAACAGAGACACACCCAGGCGAGCAAGCAGGCAGAGCAGTGCCCACACACACTCCCCTGGAGGGCTTCCTGACCCTCTCCTTCCCTCAACACTGGAGTTGGGACTTCCCAGAGGAAAAAACACGGATCCATTCAAGTGGTAAGTGATAAAGCAAAGAGGGTCCAGGTGGCTCAGACCTCCTGTTCTCCTTCACACATGGCCAAGGTCACCTGGGTTTGGAACTGGAGGCTCAGGGTGATAGCTAGAGTGGAACTTTAAGATGAAAAATTCCAGGGTAGGAATTTGTCACAAGAAGATGAAAAAAAAAAGTGATGCAAAATATTCTGATCAGGGTGTGAGTGGAAGGGGATGGGCAGGAAGATGACCTGGATGGTCTCTTTGAACCAGATTGATTGGAAAAGAGAAAGAAGCATTGGCTGAGGCAAGAAAACACTAGGAAACACGAAGGAGCTGAAAGATGCTGGTTGTGGTCCAGGCCGATAGGGGGAAGTGTGGAGGCAAACCCTAAGACCAGCTCCCTCCCGCCCACCCCATCTTCCTGTTGTCCTTTACAGATGTTCTAGAAGGCACGGTTGGGTATTGCGGTAGCCTGCAAGCTCAGTCATGGAAAGACTACATTATTTGGTTGAGAGGGAAAGTGAGGCAATGAGAGACACCAGTGTTCATCATAGAAATAAGTATATGACAATGGGTGTTCCGAACTCAGTGATGAGCACTGTATTTGTGAGTGAGTGTGTGTGTGTGTGTAAAGCCCTGATGTGAGAAAGGGGTACATTCCCTTTATCTGTAACTGATTCACACTCACTTGTCACCTTTGTCACATTTTTCTCATTCCACCCCCCCTCCCCCCCTCCCCAGGACACAGAGTTCTGATTCTGGTTTCTCCTGGGGATTCAACATGGTTAATTTTTGTCATTTGTTCCTTTTTAGCTTTCGTGGTAAATAACGGTAGAATAAATTACATGCCTTCTTGATCCACTCGGAAATCAACTTCTGTGTTTTCCAAACACTGGAGTCTTTGTTGAAGTCCTTGAGTACAGATTGAGAGGTTCCATGTCAGAGCTGTAAAAAACAATCGAATTCAAGTGAAATGTTTTCATTCAAATCCCCATGGAGTCCTGCTTGGTATTTTCCTTACTTTGCATAGGTATTAATAATAGTCATTCTATTACCAAACCAACACTGGTACAAGCTAAATGCATTTTTACTTCTCTAATTTTCTAACTTAAGGGGACACTTTGCTAAATGTCTGGCAAGCAATTTCAATATTTTACTGGACACTCACTGGTGTTACTATACTGAGTATGGTAGTTCGTTTAGTGCAGGCCCTAATCCCTGGAAAGTTCTAGTTGCACCTAGACCAGTCTCCCACCTGGGTTCTCCTTCAGCTCAAGGGTATAAGCTGAAAGTAACAAACACAATCTATTCTTAAGTTCTATTATGAGAAATAAGGGACAAGTGTTTAAGCTTCTAGAAATATAAAGTGTTAATAAAAGCTGAAGCCTTCAGGTTGTGTCTAATTACTGCTATTAAACACTCTACACAGTGGTTCTCAACCAGAAACTCCTTGGCCCCCAAAGAATACTTGTCAATGTTCACTGACAGTCTGGGTTGTCGTAACTGAGGAAAGGGGTGCACCTGACATCTAGTGCAGAGGCCAAGGATGCAGTTCAACATCCTACAATGCGTAGGACAGAGGGACCCCTTCCAACAAATAATGATTTAGCCCAAAATATGAATAGTGATCATGTTGATAAATGCTGCTATATCAAATGGTTTTTCTAAAGAGATCAAAACTGATACTATATCACTGGTTTATATGGATTTGATTTTTTAACACCTTTTTTGAAATGTAATTCACAAAACAAACAATTCACACATTTGGAGTGCACAATTCGATGGTTTTTGTTTGTTCAGAATTGTGCAACCACCACAATCAATTTTATGTTTTTATTGCCCTCCAAAGAAACCCCATATGCTTTAGTCATCATTCCTCCATCCTCCCTCAGCCCCTCCCAAGCCCTAGGCAAGCACTCATCTACTTTCTATCTCTATAGATTTGCCTATCCTATATAATAAAACCCTAATATGCAAATCAAAGAACGGCACAATGACAGGTCACTGTGATGTGCACTGACAACCAGGGGTCAGACGCTCAATGCAGGAGCTTCCCCCTGATGGTGAGTGCACGTCCACAGGGGGAGTGCCACTCAGCCAGTAGCTGGGCTCACAGCTGGCAAGTGCAGCGGTGGTGGTGGGAGCCTCTCCTGCATCCGGCTCCTGCCACCAAGGCAGTGCTAAGGACCCCTTGGGGGATGTCTGGCTGCCAGCCTAGACCCCACTCCCCAGGGGCATTGGGCCTAAGCCAGGAGGTGGACATCCCCTGAGGGGTCCTGGACTGTGAGAGAGGGCACAGGCCGAGCTGAGGGACCCCTCTCCCCCAGTGCACGAATGTCGTGCACAGGGCTTCTAGTTTTTTATATTTCACATAAATAGAATTGTACAGTACGTGACCTTTTGTATCTGGCTTTTTTCACTCAGCATGTTTTCAGGGTTCATTCATGTTATGGTATTCATCAGTACTTTATTCCCTTGTATCGACGAGTAATATGGTATATAAATAAACTATGTCTTCTTTCTGCATTCATCAGTTAATGAGCATTTGGGTTGATTCCACTTTTTGGATAGAGCTGCTATGAACATTCGCATAATAGTTTTTGTGTGAAAGTATATTTTCATTCCTCTTGGGTATATATCTAGGAATAAAATTACTATTTCCCATAACTTTTTGTTTTAGTTTTGAGGAATTGTCAAACTGTTTTCCAAAGTAACTAAACCACTTTAAATTGCCACAAATGAAGGTTCCTTTTTTCCCACATCCTCATCATCTGTCTTTTTTTATTGTAATTGTCCACGTGGGTGTGAAATGGGCTCTCACTGTGGTTTTGATTTGCATTTCCCTGGTGGCTAATGATGTTGAGCATTTTTTTTAATGTTCCTGTTGATCAGTCTTGCTTATCCGTCTTTGAAGAAACATCTCTTCAAATCAATCATCCATTTTCAGTTTAGTTATTTATATTTTTATTATTGCATTGTTAAACATTCTTTATACGGACACAAGTCCTTTGTCAGATAAATGATTTGCAAATATTTTCTCATTCTGTGAGTTGTCTCTTCTCTTTCTTGACGGAATCATTTGCAGCATAAACGTTTTTAATTTTGAGAAGTTCTAAGTTATCCATCTTTTTTCTTTTGTCACGTGTGTTTTTCATGTTGTGTCGAAGGCTTTGCCTAACCCTAGGTCACACCGGTTTCCTTTTGTGGTTCCTCTCAAAAGTTTTGCAGTTTTAGCTCTTACCTTTAGATCTATTTTGAGTTATTTTTTTGTAGAGTGTAAGGAAGGCATCCAACGTCACTCTTTTGCACATGGATTTCCAATTGTTCCTGCGCCACTTGGGATAAAGTCTTTCCTGTCCCCCTGGATTGTTTTGGCACCCTTGCTGAAATTAATTGACCATAAAGAGGAGGGTTTATTTTTGGACTCTTCAATTCTGTTCTATTGATTTATGTCTATCCTTATGCCAGTACCTCACTGTCTTGTTTATTGTAATTGTGCAATCAGTTTTGAGTGAAGAAGAATGAGTTCTTCAAATTTGTTCTTTTCCCAGATTGTTTTGGCTATGCTGGGTCCTTTGAATTTCCATATAAATTTTAGAATCACCTTGTTGAGTTTTGAAAAACAGCCAGCTTGGATTTTGATAGGTATTGCATTGAATCTGTAGATCAATTTGAGGAGTGTTGCCATTTGAACAATAATATCACGTCTTTCAATCCAGGAACATGGAATGTCTTCTCATTTATTTGGTTTTTTGAAAATTCTTTTCAAAAACGTTTTATACTTTAGTTTTCAGCTATAAGTCTGAAACTACCTTGTTAAATTTATTCTTAAATATTTTATTCTTCTTGGACACTATTATGCATGGAATTGTGTTTGTTTTTTTTAAATTTCATTTCCAGATTGTTCATTTCTAACATATAGCAATACAATGGATTTTTTTAAAACATTAATCTTGTATCCTATAATCTTCTTAAACTCATTTATTCTAATACTTTTAGTGAATTCCTTAGGATTTCCTACATAAAAGATTATGCCATATGTAAATAGAGATAATTTTCCTTCTTCCTTTACAGTCTAGGTGGCTTCTATTTATTTTGTTTGCCTAATTTCCCAGGCTAGACCCTCCAGTACACTGTTTAATAGAGAGTGGACATGTTTGTATTGTTCCTGATTCTGAGCAGGAAGCATTCAATCTTCCATTATTAAGTACAATGCTATCTGGCGTATTTTTGTAGATGTCCTTTACCAAGTTGAAGAAATTTCCTTCTATTTTAATTGGTTGAGTGTTTTTATCATGAGTAGGTGTTGGATTTTGCCGATTGTCTCAGTTGGTTGGAGTGTCATCCTGTACACCAAATGATTACAGGCTCAATTTCTGCTCAGAGTACATACCTAGGTTTGTGATATTATTGTTATACGTGTTACCTCTATTTATGTTACAAACCCAATAACAGTGTCCTTAGTTTCTTATGTGAGAAGCATTATGGACTGATAGAACCTTGTTTAAATATATAATTTATGATTGAGACTTCATTTGTAGAGCAGTTCTAAGTTCCTTACCAAGGGAACAGTGAGATAAAAATGAGTGTTGTTTTAAGACAAACAAAGAGAGAGAAACCACTTCTTCCTAGCAAGAAATAACAATGGCAGTGAGGGGACCTCAGGACTTCGGGATCCGCTCAAAGCCCTGCCCGGGCTGGGTCTAAAGATCGTCTCCAAGTCACTAAGGAGAGCTTTGCAGATGGGTGCTCCTTCTGGACAGGCCACTGATGCACAGAAACTTTCACATCTGCTTCATTGCCTGATGTCCCAATGGCTACAGAGACCCGGCCCGCATGCTGTCACTAATATTACTATAGGGTTCAATAAATATGTGTTTACGCATAACAACATCTGCTATTTCGGGAAGCTAAATAATGAGCAAATGCTTTCTATAATGTGTTATGTTCCTGCATTTTTAAAACTTGTTCAGCATCCTCAGGCAGACAAGTCTAAGAGTTAAATGAAATGCAAAGCTGGCAGTGGAGGTGCTTTTTTATTATTTAATTTTATTGTTTAAAGTATTACAAATAGTAGTACATACGTCTCCTTTTTTTCCCCATTGACCTTGCTCCGGCCTCCCCTACCCCCCGACACATGACCTTCCGACACACAGTGTCTTGTGTCCATTGGTTATGCTTATATGCATGTATACAGGTCCTTTGGTTGATCTATTACCCCCCCCCCACTCCCACCCCCCCCAAACAATCCTCCCCAGTCTTCCCACTGTAGTTTGACAGTCTGTTCAATGCTTTTCTGCCTCTGTATCTATTTTTGTTCATCAGTTTATAATGGTCTTTATTATCATGTGGTATTTTTCTTTCATTGACTGGCTTATTTCACTTAGCATAATGCTCTTCAGTTCCATCCATGCTATTGCAAATGGTAAGAATTCCTTCTTTTTTATAGCAGCGTAATATTCCATTGTGTAGATGTACCACAGTTTTCTAATCCACTCATCTGCTGATGGGCATTTAGGCTGTTTCCAAATCTTAGCTATTGTAAATTGTGATGCTATGAACATAGGGGTGCACATATCCTTTCTGAATGGTGTTTCAGTGTTTTCTGACTTATGAATAAGCCATCCAGGTAGAGGCGATACCCGTCAGGCAGGTTAGGGACTCGACTAGATGGCTTCCTTCCATGCTCAATCAGTGTGATGTCTAGACACCCCTGGAAGGGGGCTTCCTGAGGGAATCAAGGAATGCTGGGAGTTCAGCTGAGAGTGAGAAAACCAGTGCAGTCCATGAGCACTACCAGTAGATTTAATAGCTTTCTGGACACAGAAGCTCTGTTAGGGGGCCTTTCTGAAAGTAGGATAAGACTTTCCTCCTTTTTCTTTGGCCATTGTTGGTTAGAACCCCCTTCAGCACACAACTTGATGTCTTAGCTAACCTCTCTCTTCTTCTGCTGAAAAAGTTGAGCCAGAATTTGGGGTTGTTACTCCTGGAAAAGTAGGTGTAGACTCCCCCATTCTTTGTTGCTCCATTGATGTGACGAGAGCCTGGTCAGGGGAAGGTGATGGTTTGTTTCCTCGGTCAGCAATGTGGATGGCAACCATTTCGCCTTTGAAGTGTAGACCAGTGGTCGGCAAACTCATAGTCAACAGAGCCAAATATCAACAGTACAATGACTAAAATTTCTTTTGAGAGCCAAATTTTTTAAACTTAAACTATATAGGTAGATACATTGTTATTAACTTAATTAATAATTTTGGATTGAGTACTTAGTATTAACAACATGAATTCAATACACTAATATATTTATGGAGTGCCTATTATGTGTCTAAGGCTGGAGATAACATGACATCCTTCTGGAACTTACATTCTAGTGAAGGAAGATCAACTTCAAATAAATAAATAGTCACATCAAATAATTGCAGTTGTCATGAGCGCTAAGGAAGGAAATAAACAGTAAGCAAGAGAAGTTATTTAACAAGATTAGGCATTTAAACCCCTCTAAGCAGATAAGTTTCATTTTATAATAATAAAGCCACCAACACAAAATAATTACAATTCTTAAATTGATGACAAAAATACCTGTAGGATTTGCAGCTGGTTGGAAAAATACAGGTAACTTTATGCTTCGAGTAGGTACTTTTGTCACCCGCGCACGATTTGAGGATGTGATTAGCACTAACCACTTAACCACTGCACAGTGAGACTGCTGACTGGCTGGCTGGCTCACTTAACAACTTGTGTATGAATTGCGCACACCTCCCCCCGCACTGCGTATCCCGCGGCCCGCCTGCGCTGCATCTCCTGTCGCCTGACCCCCCACTTCTAACGCCACTTCTTCAAGATAGACTCGCCCAGGCTGAAAACCGACTTCTGCGCATGGGCCACGAAGTTTCAATCGCACTGTATGTGCGCACCCGCACGTGGTATTTTGTGGAAGAGCCACATGCAAGGGGCCAAAGAGCCACATGTAGCTCGCGAGCCATGGTTTGCCGACCACTGGTGTAGACTCTCCAAAGTCTTAAGATGTCGAGGACCAAGCACTCAAACTACTTTTGAAAACTGGGCCCCTCGAGTCCTGAAAACTCAGTGACTCAGGCCCGTGAAGCACCCTAGACGCGGTGTGTTAGCTTTACTGGCAACAAAGAGAAATGCAAACATACAAGAGTTGGGTCTCTGATGAACTCCAATCGGAGGTGATTTTCTCTGGAACAGGTGGGCCATTTTTCTAAAGACAGATGATTCAGGCTGTGTTGATCTTTCTATTCTGCAATTGTGTGGGTCCATAAACTTTTAATTCAGTCATTTCCTCAGAAAATAAGGTCTGTGTTTCCCCTCACAAGTGCTGGCATGGAAGGGCCGTCCCATGAGGGGGGGCACCCTGTTAGCTTACTGAGGACAGTGAGGGTGGAGCTGGCTCTGGCCCGTTTCCTGATTTTTCTTTGTCACTTCCATAGGCCGTGTGTGTCCATTTACAGAAATACAGACATACCAAAAGTTCTGCACGGTTTAAATGTTAAGCAAATCCAATTCTAATGCTATTAAAAGCAACCTGTTGTCAGTCTCTTTATGACTTCTTTGTATTCCTGCATTAACAGCCCCCACAGGGGTTGTGGGGAGCGAGCCCATGTTCTCTTCTCTGCATACCCTGTACATGACCCATACAGGAATAGGGGCCCAATAACTAGGCCCTTTTCTTCCCGACACTGTGCTTCTTAGGCCTGTTAACAGCATGAGATAGATATTAGGGTCGCCTCCCGACTAAATGCTTGGTTCTGAACTCTCTCGGAATTCTATTGTAGACTGATTTTCAGGCCATTTTTCAGCAGTGAAAGCGGGCTCTCTGTGAGTTCATGCAGGCTCATTTACCCCCAAGCCCCAGCCCGGAGAATACTCCATGACTGCCCTTAACTCCAGATGGCTTAGTCCTCCCTGCGGTCCAAGCATTAGGGTATTCACCTGCCCACATCGCAGCAAAAGTACTGGCTTCCATTCGTGAGGTCAAGAAGCAATCGAGTCCCAGCTCTACGTTTAGAACCGTCTTCAGCTATAGACTTAGCTTGTTCTTCGTGACTCAGGAGGCCTCGCCGCAGGCCGGCTAGGACGGGAGGGTAACTCACAATGCCAACAGGGGCCCGGGTGCCCTCTGTCTTTCTACTCAGCCCTTCTGAGCACAGGCTTGCTTCTCCATGTCAAAGGGATGTCTGGTCCCCCAGCAGTAGACAGAGGGCACGGGCAGTGGGTGAAGATGACACATCCAGTTAAGTAAACTCTGGTAAAGAGATTTTCAGATGTGGGTTGGACCCCCTCACAGAAAATTTGGTTGGGATGTTGAGACTGGTGCTACTCCGCAGGCGCTCACCAAGAAGGCAGGGAAAAGTGGATTACACACATAATGAGGTTTTATTCAGGGAGCCGGGCCGACTCCCAAGATGATCCAAAAGCAGCTTCAGATGGCAGAGAAAGAAGGCTGCCTGGGCCTCAATCATGGAGAGGGGATGAGGTCGGGGGAGGTTCCTGCCTGTGGACAGAGGCTTGTGGGCTTGCCTTTCCTCTCGAAGCCAAAGGAGGGGGCACCGGGCCTTCTCACCAGGGCTTTCTCACCAGCTTCCTGGATGTGGGTCAGAGGGGGAGAAGGTGAGAGAGGGGGCTGGAAAGCATTCGGACATCAAATATCCAGTCCAGCCCTAGCCAGTCAAGGACACGTACATCAATTGCAGGCTCCTCCCTGGCCTGAGCCTGGTCAGCGTGCGTGCAGGAGGCAACCAGTGGATGTGTGTTTCTCTCTGTCTTTCCCTCTCTCTTCCACTCTCTTTAAAAATCAATGGAAAAATATCCTTGGGTGAGGATTAAAAAAAAAAATAGAGTCTGACTCTATTACCTCAGCAGCCTTCTGCCTACAGGTCCCAGAGCTGAGAAAAGTGGTGTGTGAGCCGTGCCCATGAAGGGCGGGCTGCTGGTGCGGAAGGAGTGGAGAGAGGTGAGCCGGGGCAGCCGCTCCCTGCTCTGGCTGTTCTTCATTTGGGCCTGAAGGCGGATCTTGGCTGCCCACTGGGATCAGCAGTGCTCGGCACTTTGCTCACTGTTGGTGGACAGCCAGGTCCAGCAATGTGGCCTTTTCCACAGCACATGGGAGCCATGGGGAAACTTCGACAAGAGAGCTAAGAGCTACACTATGGGCCGTCCTGGGACCCAGGGTGTGTGTTCACTTACAACACAGGCCTCCTGAAGCTCAATCTCAAGATATGTACACCTGCTTGTGAATTGCCAAGACAAAATGAGCACATGTATTTTTTAAAATCTAGCTTAGTTCTAACTTCCAGGGTGGGGGCTAGGATACCTTAAACCCTCAAGGGGCATCATCTGGAAGATTCTCCATAAGAGGAAGAACCTCGCCCCCTGGAAGGAAAAGCAGGGAGAGAGAATCCTATATAATAAAAGCCTAATATGCAAATTTTCCCCTCAGCCAGGAGTTTGACCAGGGAATGGGGCTGGCCGGCCAACTGCCTGCACAGCCAGGGGAAAGGAGGCCTGGGCCAGCAACGGGCAGCTGCTAGGGACCCTACCCATGCACGAATTTCATGCACTGGGCCTCTAGTGATTACATAAAGGTGTTCCAATACCACAGTCAAGGACTTGGTGGGTGAAACATCACCCCTTTCATTCTCGGCATTTCTTTGACTTGTCCTTCCCTCACAAGGCAGTTTTGTAGTCAGAGGTTGCTCTCTGGTTAAAAATGACTTTGCAGCCTGGAAGGTTTGGCTCAGTGGGTAGAGTGTCGGCCTGTGGACCTAAGGATCCTGGGTTCGATTATGGTCAAGGGCACATAGCTCTGTTGCAGGCTTCTCCCCAGGGCCTGGTCGGGGCGTGTGCAGGAGGCAACCAATCTAAGTATTTCTCTCACATCAATGTTTCTGTCCTTTGCTCGCTTTCCCACTCTCTCTAAAAATAAGATCAATGGAAGAATATCCTCAGGTAAGAAATAACGAATGAATGAATGAATGAATGAATGAATGAATGAGTAAATGAAATGAAAAATGACCCTGCAATTGGGAGGCAAGTCCCTTGGGAAGGTGTGTGCATTCACACCTCACCAGCAGGCTGGCGAGTATGACAGTAAACATCTGGGGAGTTCCCAGATGAAGGTCACCTTGCAGGGACAAGCATTTTTCCCTGGACCGGACGCCGTGCGCCCCGATGGCTGTTGCCGGGGAAAAAAGGCCTGTCTCCACGGAGCGGCTGGAGAAGGAAGGACCCAAGGCTAGTGTTTTGGGTTTGTTTTCAGCTTTGCAGGGAGCCAGATGTTTCTGGAGGCCTGGCCACACTTCCTACTGAGAATTCTCCCAGCAACCTCTTTGACTTGACATTTACTTCACAACGCTGACATGGGTAGCCATTGCCCTGTCAGCCCAGGGTCACAGAGGCACCGAGTCAGAAAGCACTGCCAATGTGCCAGCTCCCGTGGGCCCTTCACAAAGCACCCCGCTTCCCCAGGGAGTCCCGGGGACCCACCGGGCTTCACTGGCAAGAATCTGAACACGCTTTCGGAAAAACCTCTCCTGGGGTCCCGACTTATTTTTACTTTTTTCCCTTCCCCTCTTTTTTTTTTTTTGCTGTTGAAGAGCTTAAAATAATAATTTCCATCCTAGCTGGAAAGGCAGAAAAGGGACAGCACGCCAACCACATTTTTGGTACCCCATAAAAGCTAAATAAAATAATAGTTAGACAATGAATGGGCACAGCGTAGATGCGAGGTCTTTGCAGGCCAAGGAGCAAACCGAAGTGATGGCCCCGGTCAGCTCCTCCAGCCCCCGGCTGCCAGCACCAGGGGGGTGACCAGGGAAACACGCTGCTCCCGCTCCCGCTCCGGCTCCCCTGGGGACGCGGGGACGCTCCTCCCCGCTGTAAGTGAAAGCAGACGGCTTCGCCGGTGTCTGCCTCTCCTCACTGGGGCTGCCCCACAGTGGAAAAAGGACATTTTTGCCGTGACTTTATCATTTGATACAGATGTTTGGCTCCAGTCTCCTGATCTTGTCAGCAAAATTGATGGTAAAAAAAAATGAGAACAAGAATCTTGGTTTATTTATGTTTTCTTATGAGGTGTAAATTTGCATATGTGAGCGTTATTTTTACTGCAGTCCCAACCCGGCCCTGGTTGTGGGATGCACTCCCTACTCCTGCCCTTTGTTAGGAATAGTGAGATTTATTACTCACATTGGCCGGGGGGAGGTTATTTCCACCCTCGCAGCACCCTCCCGTCTCCCAGGACCACGTAATAAAGCACACTGGGGTACTGTCCCCCCTTTACTTAACGGCCATCAAGAAAAGTCCGCTCCCACCGTGGCACTGCAGATGGCTCACCCTCTCCTGACCTCAGGTTTTTCAAGGTCCGCAAACAATACAAACAATGGGGAATTCTCAAAGTTCATCAAGGCTAGACCTTCCTCCGAGAGCCTCATGGCCGCATTGCATGGCCTCTGTCCACTCTTCCCGGCTGAAACTGGTTAAAAAGTAGCTAGGAAGTTCTGAAAAAGCAAAAGCGGTCATGATAACAAGTTAAGCATTAGCAGGGAGTTGCTCCTGAGTGTGCGTCTCCCTGTGCCTGGGTTTCAGGAGTGTCTTACACAGCGCCCGCCGGTTTTCCGCTCAAGGGGAATGGAAAGTCCTCTGAAAACGCATCTTAGCTGTTGAATATCCATTATGTTTCAGGGGAGCCATTCCTTCTTCCAAAACAATTGCAATTTTTATGGCGTCTAAGTTAAAACAGGGACCTTTACTTTCTTATGCATAAAGTTCTTGTTTTGTTGTTTTGTTAATCCTCACCTGAGGATATTTTTCCACTGATTTTAGAGAGAGTGGAAGAGAGAGGAAAAGACAGAGAGAAACATCGATGTGAGAGAAATACGGTGATTAGTTGCCTCCTGATCGAGCCCTCGACCAGGGCCCTGGTCAGGGAGGAGCTTGCAACCCAGGTACATGCTCTTGACAGGAATCGAACCCGGGACCCTTTAGTCCACAGGCCAAGGCTTTATCCACTGAACCAAACCATCTAGGGCTAAGGTTCTTGGAATGTCAAATTACAAGGGTTTCGTATATTTCTTGACCAAACAACACTTGACCAAACACTACTGTCACAAGTGACTTTTCTGCAAAGAGAAAAGAAAGAACAAATGTCGGCATTTGGCCTGCAAAGCTGTCTTCCTGGGACTCAGTTTCTCAAAGTGCCCATCGCCCATGAAAGGTTTCCAGGGCCCACAGGTGGGACCAGCCATCAGTGTGGTAATAAAAACGACACAGGAATGTGTGTCATTGCGCTTGAATTCCACGACCGCCCCCCTTCCCCCATTAGGTTCATCTGTTCACCTGAGTGACAAATTCTCCGGGATTTCCTGGGATGAATGAAGATGCAAATGTAATTTTTAAAAAGTCCAGGCCAGAGAGCATCACGGAACAGCGTGTACCTTGTTGTAAAATAAAAATAGCCTTGGCCAGCCCGTGGAATGTGTCCTAGCAGCGTAATCAATTCTTTACTGCGGTTTTCCTGCCCGTCGGGGAGCCCTGCGTCACGGAGCGTGGGCGCCAAGTGTCTGGTTTGCGCTTTGGTGAGACATGTTTTTCTTGCTGAGCCTTTTCAGGTTTGCAGTTTCCCCAAGTGCACGGCAGCCAGGTCACCTTCCCGTGCAGTGAGGCACGGCTTTGGTTCCCGACGTCCCATCGGAGGTCGGGGTACTGGGGTTCCAAATGCCAGTGGGCAGCATGCGTGGGCCCGCAGCCTGTGCGGTGAGGGCTGAGGGACACCCTTCTCGCCTGGTCAACAAGGGGAACTGGCTGCTCAGGGGAATTCACATCTTGGACAAACAAGCAGGGGCTTCCTGACCCAGGCTCTCTGCTCCGAGCGGCAAATCGGCCGCAGAGCACAGAGTTGAGGCAACTGCCTAAGTCTATTTTGGCAACATGTACTATTGGTACAAGATGGGCTTTCCACCTGTCCTGAATGTCCTCACTTTTCAGTCTAAACTTTTCAAGAGTGACTGACTCTCTTATGTCCTTTGGTCCACACAGACCCGGGGTTGGCCTGTGGTAAGGCCCCTTTCTGCTGTCCAGAGAGGGATTGTGCTTAATAAGAGCACGAGGCCCAGCTTCTGTGGCTCAGTGATTGAGCATTGACCTATGAACCAGGAGGTCAAGGTCGATTCCTGGTCAGGGCATATGCTCGGATTACAGGCTTTATCCCCAGTGTGGGGTGGGCAGCAGGCAGCCGATCAATGATTCTCTCTCATCACTGATGTTTCTATCTCTCTCTCTCTTCTTCTCTCTAAAATCAATAAAAACATATTTAAAAAAAAATAAGAGCATGAGTCCCTTGAGCCAAGTCTGTCCTTCTGGGCTCTTGTCACCTCTAGCCACGGCCACTTGTTTTATGAGGCAGGACTAGGATGGTGTATTCCTCACACTCTCTCTGGGTCTTTTACCCAAGAAGACAATGTAATGAGGGAGTAGCTTCCCAGGTGGACTCAGAGTTGTTCCTACTGCACGTTGCTCCCGCTGCTGCTCTCATACTCGCTGCTGCCACAGTGTTGGTTACCTGTGGTTACCTGAGCACCAGGAGGTCACATGGGGCTGGGTGGGGAAAAGATCCCCTCCCACACTACCCACACTCATACCCTTTAGGTCAAGCCAAACAGAAACCCAGGGCAAGAAGTTTGAAGAGAGAGTGCCTCATCCAACGTTGGAACCATCTTAAATGTCCTAAGTCACCTCCTTTCAAGTTCTTACAAGACTCATTCCCCCAAGCCTTCACCCCCACACCTTTCCTACCACCCAGCACCTTCTCTTTTCCACACCTTCCCCTCCTAAGCTCTTTCTATCTCCTTGGCTAACTCCTCCATCTCTACAGTTCTCTGTCCAAAATTCGCCTCACCAGTGACACCTTTCTGACCTCCCATCCACATCATTAAGTCCCCTCACCCTCACCTGCTCTCTTTCTCCAGCATCATTCTCACCTGATGAATTGCACGTCCATATGCTGACTTTGAAGCTCAAGGCAAAGGGAGAAGAAGCTAGTCTAGCTAGAATTTCGACTGGGCGGGGATTGGCAGGGCGGGGCGGGCGGGGGGGGGGGGCGTCTGTTGTGTTCGTGGCTGCCTTCATAGCCTGTAGTAGAGTGTCTGCACTCTTATTGAGTTATTGGGATTTGGGCTAAAACTTTTAAAAGTTAGGATTTTAGGATGGTTTTACAAGCTAACTTTTTAGAATTATTTATTTTCTTTCTGACTTTTTCCTACTAGACTATAATTTTCTAAAGGGAAGGATTATATAGAATATGCATCTTTTATTCTCTGACAGTCACAGGGCAAGCCTTGCACTCGGTGCTCAATAATTGCTTCTTGAAAAGAACTCTCCCCCCACCCCCCGCCCCAACCCCCACTCCCCGGAGAGCTCCTCTTCTCCCTGAGCTTAGGAAGTATGTTTCAAATGCTCCATTTTACAGAATCTGATCTCTGGGTCAAGGGCTGGGAGGCTTTATCTGACAAAGGCCAGATAGTAAATATTTCCAGCTCTACAGCTCTGTCATCTCAGCACGAAAACAGACATAAACACCTTGTATACAAGTGGGCATGGCTGTGTTGCAAGGAACTTTAATATACGAACACAGGTGCTGGGGGGCTGTGGCCTGTGGGCTGTAGTTTGCTGGCCCCGGGCAGTTTGCTAGACTGTGATTAACATAACGTGACCATTCCTAGAGGCAAACTGTTTGGTTCTATTGCATTTCAGAAGTAGACGTTTGGGCATTAAAGGAGTTTTCATTTCGTTTCTATTGTTGTCCATTGTTGCCTGAATAAAGACTTTGCTCAGCGACTCCCAAGCTTGAGTCCTCACTTCATTTTTAGATCATCGAAAGCTTGACCCACTTTGGCGTGTACTGAGACACTGCCTTTTCTTTTGTCTTCCTTTTTTAAAACATGATATCCCCTCTTCGTGACCATCTTGTTTACGTAAACTGAACCTGAGACAAAGCTTCTAGCGCTGGCTCCCTAAGCTCTTTGTGGTTAAACTAGTTTCTTACCCACTAGATCAGGAGAGGGAAAGAAAGGACCGGACCAGATGAGGTGTGTTTGGAGGAGGGATCAATATGTAATATAAACCAGACTGTACTTCCCTGGTTCTCCCCAGGCCTAATCCTAAGTAATCCTTGGATCCGAGTTGTCTACAAGGGAGGACAAAGGGATGGACTTTGGTCCCTTAGTTGAGGGTCTAAAATTACCCAGCAAACAGAGAGGACCTCACATTTCAGGGTAGGCACAGAAACCCGACCTGCACAGGGCCTTAGGGGAGCCTGAGTGTAGAGCCACTGTCCTTCCTCTCTTGGAGGTCAGCAAACCAACCTCCGCATGGGCGTGCCTTCCGTTTACCCACGCCCTGCCTACCGCCTGTGTCTGACCTGGAGGCGGCCGGAGATTGCGTCTAGGAGAACGGGTGACTCCCTGGCAGGAGCCACCCATCACGCTCTGGTCTTCCGCTGTCTCCACTAAGTCCCAACCAGAAAGATCTCCATCACTGGTCCCGCCCCAGGCCCTGCTCACTCTGAGGTTCACTGTGACGTAGGGAAGTGGGGAACAGGAGAACATTTTCCTTGGACTCCTGGAAAACTGTGTCTCGTCCCAGGCCCTTGGGGCAAAGCACTGCAGCTAATGAGACAGTGGGGATCCGTCTTGTGGGAACGTTTAAGGTATTTTTTCTGCAGAACTAATGGGAAGCAGTAGGTACTTGGGACTAAGAACAGCCTCTTTTCTTCTTAATAAGAGGTCATCAGAGCAGCCAGCATTGTGGACTGTGTGTAAGTCCTGAGATCATTTGTGAGCAGACCAAAGGGCCAGCTAAGAGAATTGGACACATCCTGAGGCGGATGACCACATGGACGTTGTGGGTCTAAGATGCTCCTTTTGGGGTTGGTGACTCATGGGTGATGTGCAGAGAAAGGCACGGCCCTTCTGTGACCACAGGTTCCTATTGGCGCCGTCATTACAGGGTCTGGAAACAGGAGGAGTTAAGAGGGGAGGCTCAGTGGGTAGAGGTGGGGGCTGGATACCTGGTTTGGAATCCAAGTTTCCCTCATCCTGATTTGTTCCTAACATCCTCTCTCCATGTCCACCTCTGTGATTCTCAGCCTTGCCTTCATTCCAACCATCTCGGGACCTTTCTCACTGACCTATTTTGCTTGGCATGATATTCTCAAGACCCATTCATGTTGTCACACTGGCAATATTTCATCCTTTCTTGTGGCTGAGTAGTATTCTATTGTGTATGTTCACCCCATCTTCTTTATCCATTCACCTATTAAAGAACACTTTGGTTGATTCCATGTCTTTGGCTGCCACGAATAACGCTGCAATGAATACAGGGGTACACATATCTTTGTGGAAAATGTTTTCAAGTTTTGGGAGTAAAACAAATAAGACAAATAAGCAAAAACTCATAGACACAGACAACAGTATGGTAGTTAGCAGAGGAAAAGAGAGGCTCGAGTCTGGGGACAGAAGATTTGACTTTGGGTGGTGGGCACACAATGCAATATACAGTTGATGTAGAGTTGTACACTTGAAACCTGTATAACTTAATTAACGAATGTCAGCCCAATACATTTAATAAAAACAAGACCAACAAACCAAAAAACAAATTATCTCAGGACTTAAACACAGTGTTGATGTCCAAGCCTCACCCAGACGAAATACATCAGAATCACTTGATCATTTACAAAGTCTCTCTGGGTGATTCTGTGGCCGGGGTTGGGGTCCTCACAGCTCTACTTTATTATTGTCACGAGGCTAAAACATCCTACCGGGAAGCAGTAAGGCTACCAGTGGCCTCTGACTCCTTCACGGGGACCCTCCTCAGAAGGCTGCACCTTCTAAATAATTCCCTTCATGTTTTTAAAGACGATGAAAGGTATCTATGGTTGGAGATCCAACAGGACTCGGTTCTGATGCATGTGGTCATTTTGGCCATTTCAGCCTTCTTCATGGCGTGGTCCATGAAGGCTTCTCCATGAACCCTGAGATGACCCACACGGGCTGTGAAGTCGTGGGTAGCTGTAACACACAGTGATTCTCTGTGTGGACTTTGAGGTGAGACCAAGAGTTGAAGCTCTGTGCTTCCAATAACTCACTATTTGAACTTGGACTTCATCAAAAAGCCTGGTTTTCTCACCTATGAAGTAGCAAAAACCAGCCTTATCTCATAGACGTTGATGTGTTAGCACCATCGTGAATTTAATGCTTCACAATCACTAAACCAGGCAGTGGGCAGAGAACACCTAAATCAAGTCCCCAGTCCACTGTGAGCCTTCAGCAAAGGGCAGCCGTTACTAATAGAACTGCAGTACTAGTAAGTGGTGTGTCTGGCCCAGAGCTCCGACTTCTTGTTGTAGGCTCAAGACGAAGAACCGGGCCCACTAATGAAGTCCTGATTTTTCTCGGAGCAGTGAGCTCACTAGTTTTCTTGTGTTGCCAAGTTCAATCAGACCCAGGAGTATTGGTTACTGCCGGCGGACGATGAAGACAGACATTTGGAGGCACCTCTCGGCAGAACCCGGGCCAACACAAAACATTCCAGGGCTGCCTTCGATTTGTGTAGGGTTCCCAGCAGCTCCTGTGAGGGATGCGGATATTTCCATGGTCCCCGCTATCTGCTGGGGTCACCAGATGACCTCTGCTGACCCGGAGGGAGTGTTTCTGAAATCTTGGTTGAAATCAAGGTTAACCATTTAGGCAAAGTGTGAATTTCTCTGATGCTCTATTTCAATTTGTTTTTTAAGAGGGAATGTACTACAAACAAGCAGAATTCCAACCTAATCTTAGGAGGTATATTATGTTTGAAGTCGCCCTGCATTATGGCTACAGTACTTGCTCCCTGGCAAGCCTGTGTGTGTGTGTGTGTGTGTGTGTGTGTGTGTCTATGTTAAAGGGACATGTGTTTACCCAGTTATCTACCAGATGGCAGTACCAGGCCCACTCTGCAAATTTAACATCTGGGATTTGCTGTTCATAAGCAGTGTGTTTGAGAGCCAGACATGAACTTAGCCCTCCTGACAGGAGACTTTTAAAGTTGGAAGTCACCCTAGGCCTGAGTTTTAAGAAAAAGGCAAAGTTACAGAATAAAATCAGAAACTGAAGGATGCATGGGTGGGTGAGTGCATGGGTAGATTGATTTAATAAAACACAGGCGAGAAAAGAAAATGGTTATTCCGTAGAGTTGCATTCTTGGTGGCCAACTGCAAAGCTAGCCTTCTGGCTGGAGGCTGGTGTGGCCGTGGTCACTTTTGTCCCAGCTTGTGCTGGGTCCCATGTTTTCCCGTGTCCCTCAGACACATACACGCTTCAGCATGCATAACTGTGGGAAGACGCTTCCCCTCACCTGCCACCCCCTCGCTGGAAGAAACCCAACACCAACAAGCACTAGAAAGACCCTTGCTGATGCAGGCTTCCCTCTTAACTAAGATTTCATCTCTTGGGCTCAGTGAACTGACAAATGTCATCGTTTCCACGCTGGGCCCAGGGTGACACAACCCAAATGGCTGCCACAATTCAGGGCGAGTTTTCACTGGGTACTGTGGCCAGCGAGAGCCCATTCCCTGGCAAAACATGGCAAACAGCGCACACTCCCACCCTGTCTTTGCACGGCACACACCAGCAATTAGTTATGAATGTACCTGATTCAAGGCCGGGCACTGCAAATGAAGAGCAGGAGGGTGTCTGAGCAATGCCGACTGTTTCTTTAGGTTTTGTAACCAAGATGGAGGTAGATTCTCCTGCTCAATTGCTGGGAATACAGAGTCCCGTAAAAGTCAAGAAACAAGCTTCCCTCAGTGGCATTAACCTTGCAGCTTATCGCTGCGACCCCAGTCACTGCTTGGCTTCCCAGGAGCAATCAACTACGTTCTGTTTATTCACGGAACCTAAACTGTTTGACTACTCAAGTGGTTCGTGATAAAAGCAATAGAGGGAGACCCACAGCGGCCTAGACCTACCCTGCTGTCCTTGGGAGGAGCCGTGGGACTGCTGGTGTCTGCAAGCCATATGGGGCATATTAAGGCAGCTCAGGTCTCCCTACAAGAACCAGTGGGAGCCCAGCAGACCTGGAGGGACCCAGGACCCTGCCAGCCCCTCCCACAATTCAAACGCAGAGGGAGAACGGGGAACCTGGGTATTAGGACAGAGATCAGCACATGACCGTGACCATTCCTGGCTGTGGGTTTAGGCAAAACCAGGAAGGATCCCGTCACAGGGGGCAAGCAGGATGGGCAGGAAGAGTGTCCTGACGCTGGGCACCTGTGCTATGGAACTCTACTCCGAATGCCCCCTTAACCTCGTGGGGCTGGCCACCTCCCACCCCCTTCCTCAGCCACACTGCATAGGAGCCCCGGGAGGTAGAGTTCTCCTCGTCCACCCGTGCAAACACCAGTTCAGAGAAGACAGGGATTGGCCAGGTCGTGCAGCCGGTACACGGCCAGTCTGGAAGTGAAGCCACACCTATCTGGGATGAAACATGCACACCCCCCGCCCCTTATACTGTCCCCCTCACCAGAAAGAAATAATGAAATGCTCCATTGTTTTGAGGCAAGGGTTCCCTTTCAGGGTCATGCTTCCTGTGGGTCTGCACACTGTGAAGTGGGAGTTGACTCACTAAGATAAACCATTCAGCAACTCGGAAAGCAAAACAACAACGTTTGCCCAGGAGATCAGCATGGATCTGAACCCATCATCATGGCACTCGGAGGGGGCGCATGCTCGCCTGGTGACCACTGTTCACTACTAACTGACCAAGCGCAATGCTGCCTCTTCGGAATCACAGCTGCCTGAGTCCGCACAGATTTCCGAAGAGAGGAGCATGAAGGCGGTTGTCAATGATTGCCAGAAGTTCCCTGGTACAAGCAGTTTGGAGAAGAGCAAGTCCGAAGTCCACACTCACTCCGGGTCAGGGTGACTGCAATGGCAAGCCAAAGCTAGTGGGACAGAGCAGGGGCCAGAGACAGAAATGTTCTCCAGCATGTGGTGGAGAAAAAATGCACATGCACCGGGTGACATGGCCCAGGGCTGCTCTCAAGGGGGAGGAGGAACATCCGGTGGCTCCACCCCCAGCCTTCCAGGTGGCGTCAAGCATCAGGCAGGGCCGTCAAGGGTGGTATGGCTTTGGTTGCAGGAGCCCAGACTTGCCTCCTAATCAACCCTCTAGCTTTGGTTCTTCAGGCTGGACCATCAAGGAGGAGAACAACAAAAAATGTGCCCTCCCACTGGCATTCTTTACCTTCTTAGTTCTGCTCGAGGCCCAGCAGCCTGGACCGCTGTACTTGGCAAGGTGATAGGCGATGACAGGCCAAGGGTGGCCGTGCACAGCTTTCCCTTTTTTAAAAAAACATATTTTATTGATTTTTTACAGAGAGGAAGGGAGGGGGATAGAAAGAGAGAAACATCGATGAGAGAGAAACATCCATCAGCTGCCTCCTGCACACCCCCTACTGAGGATGTGCCCGCAACCAAGGTACATGCCCTTGACTGGAATCGAACCTGGGACCCTTCAGTCTGCAGGCCGATGCTCTATCCACGGAGCCAAACCAGTTAGGGCAGCTTTCCCTCTTTTGTAATAAATTTGTGTCGCTTTGGGTTCACAGATGACCACTTTTGCAACTTCTCCGGACAGGGCTGCCAATTAGCCCCTCCCCTTCGCTAAGGTATTACTAGTAAAGAGTACAGTAGATGGGTGTATAGCTGAGGTTTTGAGTGCCCAGCACCCTCTTTCTTTTTTTAAAAAAATATATATATTATATATTTCTTTCTTTTTTTAAAATAGATTTTCAAAATATATATATTCTAAATGTATTACTGATTTCAGAGAGGACGGTAGAGGGAGAGAGAGATGGAAACATCAATGATGAGAGAGAATCATTGATCAGCTGCCTCCTGCATACCCCCTACTGGGGATCGAGCCAGCAACCCAGGCATGTGCCCCTGATTGGAATGGAATCTGGGACCCTTGAGTCTGTAGGCTAACACTCTATCCACTGAGACAAACTAGCTAGGGCCCAGCACCCTCTTTCTATGGTCACACTGCATTCAGCGTGAAGGCCTTGAGAATTTATCACGACTCAGCCAAGATCTTTCACTTCACATAATTTAGCCAATTTTGAATTGCTCAGTTTTTCCACACTAACTAGGATATTTGGCAAAAGGTACAACTTTGCAATGGAAACGATCCCAAAGTAAAAAACCTAGTTGTTTACCCAGTTCTGCTAATAACGAGTCCTGAGAAGTCTCCAAGGCTCTCCTTCTGTGTAGAAATGGGGTGCTAATGCAGAATCGGGGTTTTGATGACATTTTTCTTTGTGGTTCTGAGGTAGAAATGACATGGATTCACAAAGAAGTTATTGAGATCATTACAAAGAAGGAAGTCCCAGCGTAATAATACCATTAAACACTAAAACAAATAAAGGGCAGGAAAACATGCAATGTGCGTTCAATGGGTTGTGCCCAAGGCCAGGTTTTGAACTTGGGAAAAGTGGGACAGAGACTGTACCTGTGCTCAGAGACCAAACTCTCACCGCCAAAAAGGTCAGGACAAGTGAGGCTTGTGGGTTGGGGACACTTAGAGGGAACTGGGTGGTGAAGGGGGGAGCTGCACCTGCAGATAGAATCAGACATGTTGCCTGTCCATTGAGATCACTAACCCAAGAAGGAAGATGCCCCATGGACTCTGATTTTTTTAAAGCTGAAATATGTGCTTCACCACTAAGACCCAATCGCTAAAGTACGAAAACAGGGCATATTGTAGAATAATTCACTACGCTTGTCTTCCCCATAGATCATTGGAATTATTCAGGGTGACAACAGCATTTTCCATACTATTCCATTTCAAATATTCTAAATGTGGCTTTTGTATGATATGCAGGGAAATTGTTGAGAAAGTGAATCCTGAGAGTCCTCATCACAAACAGATGTTTTTTCTTTTTTTTTCTTTTCTTTTTCTTGTATCTATACAAGAAGATGGCTGATACTGTGGTAATCATCTCACAGTACATGTAAATCAACCCATCACGCTGTGCACCTTAAACTGATACAGTGGTGTTTGTCAATCATTTCTCAATAAAACTAGAAACATAAAAATGATTACATATATAATACGAAGTACAAAAATAATTACATAAATAAAATAATTGCAGAGGTGCTTAAAAATAAATCAAATAAACGTGGCTTTTGGAGTTTGGACTCCAGCTCAACCTACTGTGTGTGAAATAGTGAGTTTGGCCATCTGGTGGGGACAGGGTCCCTGGCCACAGGTGTTACCCATAAAGCTCATTCAGAGTTGACAGCAGTAAGACTGAACTATTGCCACATCATTGAGATGGTTGGGCTCAGAACAGCGAGTGGGATCCTTCTGTTTGCTGTGGCCTGGCAGTGGCGCCTCTCCCCTTTAGATGTTGCTTTTCTATTCACTGTCCCAGGCTGTCATCTCCCTGTCACTGATGGGAATTTCCACAGAACAGCCCATTTAGTAAAAGTGGGTCTGCGTGTGTTTAACATACGGTGTAAGGTTGTTGTACAAACCATCAACTCCCACCTGAATAAGGCAGAAGACCTGAGCCATTTTGAAATTATCAACAACAATAACAAATTTTGAAGAAGAGCTTAAAAAGCCAACTACTCTAGTCACAGGGGTAGCAGTGAACAAACAAGGCCAAGAAAAGGTCTTCCCAGAAACCTAATGGGAAAGCTGGCCTTGTGGGTGAGCTGGCTTTTCAAAGTTTCCTAGACCTTGTGACAAGTCCAGTTCCTCCTGTTTGGCTAACAGAAAGCCTCTTGTTATGGGCCCTGGCCAGGTAGCTCAGCTGGTGAGAGAATCATCCTGATATGCCCATCAGCCCTTCTACTCTTAGCAAAGCTGACTGGGCCAAGGGCACGGAAGCCCAGCTCCCTTGCCCAAGATGCTGTTTTCACTCCAGAACTCCCTCCAGAGTCAGGCAGGGAATGGCCTTGGCCTACAATCGCACTCTTACTTGACTTCCTCCCTCCCCTGACTTGCTTCCCTTACTTTCCTTCCAATTCCTCCAGGAGCACTTCTTTTATTAATTGCACATGAATGTTTGTCTCAACATCTGCTTCTAGAATATCTACTTCTGGAGGAGATTTCAACTCCATAGCTTCCTAACATGAGGTTCTCTCTGGACAGGCCAGAGGCAGGCAGGTCCCCGCCTCAAATGGACAACCTTCATTCTCATGGTTCACCTACCTTCCAGGGTGACATTTATACACCTCCAGGACAGGGATGGTGGGAGCAAACTGAAGGCAAATGACCAAATCCAGCCTGGCCTGTGGAGGACTCTTTAAGCTGGTGTGGATCATAGGAAGCTTTGATGACATTTTAAAAACTGACATACCCTCCCCCCCCACACACCCACCCAATAGTTCTATCTCTAACCCAACCTAAGTAGATCTATTCAAAGGTAAAAATGTATTTTTATTCCCTCTCATCACACTTCAAAGCTTTTCACGTCTCGACTAAAGCCAAAATGAGATTGGACGCGCTACAGCATTTTCTTTTTTGGAAATGGTTCTTGGGAAATGGCTCCCTTGAAAAAGCTAGTTCTTGTCATCTTCTCTGCCCAGTTTTTAGACATCTTTTTAGAACTTTGGGTAAAAATCCAGACTTTGGATGTATGTTCTATTTAAATTGGACACGTGCAAGAACTTTGCTTGCAATTAATTGGGAGGAAAGAAAAAAGGAAGGGAAGAAAGGAAGAAAGAAAGAAAGAAAGAAAGAAAGAAAGAAAGAAAGAAAGAAAGAAAGAGAAGGAAGAAAGGTGATTTACTGAATAGCCATTCATGTTTGTTTTTTATTTTAGGCCACAAGACCAATAACATTGACCATCTTCAGTTACAAAATGATTAACTGTGTTTTTGAAGTAATATTGTATGGTGGATCCCAGACCCTACTTCTTAGAGACTCAGGTTGTGAAGTAAATGAGTTCAAGATTGAGAAACACAATATTTTTTGTTAAGATTATTGTCTTATTTCCCTTATTAGCCCCGAAATTTCCAGAAATACTTAGATCATTCAATTATTAAAACATGTAAAATAAATTCTGTCTTCAGTGACTGAAATCTCATAGATGTGTAGATGCTTATTCTAGAACTTTCCCACTCACCTCTCCACACTTTAATCACACATTTATATGCTTCTCCTTTTGTGAATTCTGTCAGATCGGCAACCTCAATGTCTAATTTTTTAATATCTCCAAATGAAAAAGAATGAAAACAGGCACACATCACCAAACTGAAGAATATTGGCTTAACATTTAAATTATTTCATGGATTCATATTCCTTTGGACTCATTTTCTTCTTTCATCACTTTTAAGACTGTTATGAATGGATGCGAGCTCTACTATGCACGGTCCTGCAAGAAATAAAACTTTCCAGCATATTAGAGCATGATTATAATTCATGTCGTGTATTACTTGATACTCAAAGGAATCTACACATGCATATGTATGCCCGCAATAGACTAATTTGAGAAAAATGTGGCCTAATGAAAAGTGCATGGCCTGCGAGTGAGAAAAGCTGTGTGGAGCCTCCATCCACCTCTTTCCAGCTCTGTAACTTTGAGCAAATCACTTGCCCTCTCTGGTTTTCACTTTCATTCCCTTAAAATGCAGCTAATCATGCCTTTTGGGCCTGAGCATAAAATTAAAAACATTATTGAAAGAGCTTTATAGATGGAGAGAGAGTACTCAAGTGTTAGTTTACTAATTAAAGGAGGGACTGCAAATACGAATTAAAACTAAGAAGATAAGAATGAAGATTCAACCGCAATAACAAATTATACCCTCCATTGATAACCTTTTATCAATCTACTTGACAAGTGTATTTTTGGGGGGACGGTGCGGTGTCAGATGTCCCTCGAGGGTCACAGAGTGAGGTGTGGTGGCACTCTAAAGTGGAACACAGAGTCAAGTCGGCACAATTTAGACAGCGCTAAGCGGCATCCAGAGTAGAAGGGAGTGTTGAGACACAGAGTTGGATTGGGATGATATGAAGGGAGGACCTTAAGAATGATGTCCTGGGGGGGCGGGTACCATTTGGGCTAAGACCTGAGCAGTGATAACGGACCAGGCGGATGAATGAAGACCTGAGGATATTCCAGGCAGAGGGAACAGCCTGCGCAAATCCTCTGAGGTGGGACATGCTCAGAGTTTGAGTTCTGGGTTTTCCCTTTTCATTTTGCGTGGCTTATTCAGTCTCTCCAGCCCTGACATTACTGGTGAGTCACCGTTTTCTCTCCGGCTGAAGAGGAAACCCTTGCTTCATGGGAAAGAGAAGAACCAAAAGGAAGGACACTGGCTCGAGTTCCCACTGGGGAAGCGGGGAAAAGGAATAACCTCGGTCAGGGCTTTGAGTCAAGGGAGAGGGGAGGAGAAATGAGGAGGCCTCACACCTTGCCCCCCAGGCCCCAGAACTCAGGGGAGGCGATCTCTCCTCTAATTCCAATAAAGCATGTCACCCACTGTTCTCTCCAACTTAAAGCAGCCTTGTCCACCTGGCCCAGGTGCCTGTGTAGGGGACATGTGAGCATCCACTCGGAGTTGACCTTGCACCAGGGCAGGAATCCCGTGGCGAAAGCGCCCGGAGGGAAAGTCATCCTCTTTCAGAATCTACCAGGGTCTCCATGTGCTCTGGCCTTGGGAAGTGGTTGCCCACATGGGCCTGGCCTCCCTCCCTCGGCAGGAAGAAGACACATCTGCGTCCAAGGAGGAAGCTCCCTGCCTCCGCTCCCAGAGACGGGGAGACGCCCCCTCAGCCTCCTGCTTGAGGGTGGACTTCTGCCCATTTCTCATGAAAGTGCCAGACTCTGTGCATAGATGCTGGACATGAGATTCCAACCCGGGTGCCCAAACCCAGTTTCTAAGCTCCAGAAGAACCCACCTTGACCCACATCTATCCAACTTCTTGACACTTTCCCATCAAGGAGAACAGCCTATAGGAAAAATCAACATGGCCATGGAGAATTGCGCTAAGAAACACGGAGTTCCCCCTGTGCCATTGTGTAGATTCCTATTTGGTGTGTGTATTATATGCACGGGTTTGTCTGGACTTTTCCTGGGGGCAGGGTTCATTGTCACTCTTCATTTGGAGTGGGGAGAGCAGGAAGGGAGAGAGAACTTGGGGTAAAGGAGAGTTAGTTAGAAAAAATAATCTGCTTATTTACTTATAGTTTATTTAGGCAAAGGGACCTTAAAAAGCCTTTGAGAAGAGTGGCTGAAACTTCTTCAAAGAGTAACTGGCGTTCTTTAAAAGGGCGTAGTGTTTTTACACAGGTGTCTGCAAAGCTGAAGCAGGGTGTCCATTAGCATTCTCTCCTGGTCTGTAGATTTCCTTAAGACACACTGCTGACATCATGGTCTCTCTCTCTCTCTCTCTCTCTCTCTCTCTCTCTCTCTCTCTCTCTCTCCCCCTCACTTTTTTTCCTTCCCTTCCTCCCTCCCTCCTTGGCCCTCCCTCCCTCCGCCCAGTCTCTTCCAATCTCTTTCTTTCTCTCTTCAGCTCCTCCAGGTAAACCCTACTCAAGCTTGTACCAACTTGTTTTTGACTGACAGGGAGCAAGGAGAGCTGTCTTCATTCCGAGGGAACCCGAACACCTATGCTCCCAAGGCGACCTGCCCAGACAGCAGCTCACCTCCCGCCAGGAGGGTGCCTCGCAGCCCTTGCAGGTAAGGGGCAGGCGGGGGTCAGACCCAGAGCCCGCAGCCTGTGGGAGCGAGCTCGGGAACACGGCCCTTCTCAAGGTAATGGAAGAGTGGGATTCTTTTCAAACTCCCTGGAATCATTCAAGACGGCCAAGCTTATCTGCGGGAATTTACAAGTGCTGTTTGCATGTGGAAAACGGGTTCTTACTTAACGATGGGGCAAAAAAAAGTGCTTCATTCTTGCCTGTGAAACAGTATCCAGATGTTGTCTTGTTTTTTTGCGGGTGTAAGTGAGCTAGATGAGGGGGAAGAACTGCTCCGACTTCTCTGTCCGTGCGGGTCTCTCCTGCTGTCTGTCAGGTCAGGTCGAGTGTGTTACTGATTCTCAGAGATTAGAGAGCTCTTGGGGTCGTTCCCCGGCTCTGATTTCTCCTTGGTCGGTAGAGAAATCAGTTGAGGTTGCCGTAAGGCGAAACCTCGCTGGACTAGTTAAAAGTCTGCTACCTATCCTTACGAGAAAGAGTTATGTAAGTTTTCCGTGGTAGGTATAAGGAATGTAAACAGTTCTGACTTTGCAAACTTTCGGAGCCTTGCCCACGACCGACCCCTACATAATGCGCTTTATCGTCTGGGTATGATTTCGAGTGCCTCCCGACCCTGCTCGGCTAATCAGTGTAACACGGGGTGAAATTTCCACATTCCTCCCGAGAAACTAGTTTGTTTTAATCTCCTCCCTGCACTTCCGCGTTTAGCTGCCTGGAGGAAATAAGAGTTTGTTGTTCAATGGATGTTTCTTGACCTCACAATTGCTTCTCAGTCCCAGGTTCAGGCACTTACAACACACGCAGTATTTCACTTGGGAAAATGAAAGACCCAAGTTGGTCCCACTCCATTCAAACACTCAGATTAATTTCTTCTGATCGGAAAATACCTTAACCTTTTTTTTTTCTCTTGACCTAAAGGAAGGACTTTGAAAAAACATTACAAGTGATGCTTAAAGTTCTTTTTTTGAAAACTGAAAATCACGCACACACAGAACCAGCTGCTACCCCAGGTCCTGTCCCAGGCTGTCTACTCTGGTAAATGTTTAAGCAAATATGTAATGATCAACACTAGCCTTGGGTGGAAACCTCTCTCCATTGAAAATTGTCCTAAGAATCCAAAGAAAAGAGTCACATTCAACGACAATGCCTTTGCAATGTCATCCCTTTATGAACACGAGACACCAGGAGACTTCCATGTGAACAACAAAGCACTCACCTCGCCCTCAGCTCCCGGCTGTGCTTCCCTGGGCTTTATTTTAGCAGACTTCCTCCCTCCTGGCTGCGAATATAATAAATTACCCGAGAGAGGCGACCCAGAGGTCATGTGGCCAGTCTTCACAAAAGGTTAGACGGCGGAGGAGTTTCACCAAATTGCCAGTAGCCACATCTCAGACGTGTTCACGGAATAACGGAGCTGACGTTTCTTCTCCGAGTTAAATAAACGCATACACCGTTGGGGATTTTATAGACATAGACCCCGTTGAATTCTGTGATTCTGGTTGCTTAAGGAAAACACATTTTTAAAAAGTCCTCCCACCCTCTTACCACTCCTGCCTCCCTCCAACACTTGTGGTCATCTTAGAGAAAGTGCTATTTCCCCAATTTCCGCCTTTCACACTTCTAACCAGTGTGGACAGCCCTGCTTGAGGGGGGAGGGGAGTGGGGGCGGAGGGCGAGCGAGACCCCAGCCTTCCCACTTCACCGTCCTGGAGAGCCAACAAAAGCAGGTCGCTGGCTGCATTGCATGGGGCTCAGCACACGCCTGTGAGGAGGAGGCTGGAAAGGCTGCACAGTCTCGTCTCGGTGCATGTGTGCATGTGTGCATTTGTGTGCGTGTGTGTGTGTGTGTGTGTGTGTGTGTGTGTGTGTGTGTGTGATTATATACCTAAATGACAACAACATGCTTGGTGCAAGGAAAACCACTGAGGTGTGGCTCTAGGCGCTGCACAGAGGCCAGCGTTTCGGACTTAATCAGTATATGTCAAGCGGTTGACATCTCCTTTCCTGCCCACCCCCTCCCCTCTGTTCGGCCGAGCAGCTGGCTTCCTCTCACACGTGGCTTCAGAAGCCAGGGCTGTGTGTAGACTTGCCCAGTGAACCCATCAGAGTCTCAGGACCCCGCAGAACAAGCCCCGGGCCCCGCACAGCTGTGATGGCCCCTGGGAACCCTGGGTCGAGGCAGTGCAACCTCCCCAATCGCTTCCCTCAACCACTCGTTTAGAAGTAACTCAGCTACTGTCTTTTCTCCACAACTTGAGTACATCCCAGCAGAGTACATCGGTGTCTCCAAATGTGTTGTTTCAATTCTTCTTTGAAGTGGTAATAGCTCTGCTCTGGAGAGAGTCAGGAAGCTCTGGCAGGTTAACATTGCTGCTGTGTGTGTGTGTGCAGAGGGGAGTGTGCTGCTTACGGAGGGAAGTGCAGGATGAGGGTCAGGCTGGGGTTCTTCGCCCCCCTCCCTCCTGCCTGCCTTTCCCCTCCAGGCAGACTGCTACGTTGGGGTGGGGCTTCTGGTGCCCTTGGAGGGTGGGCTGTGTAGCAGGGCTGGGCACCGGGACAACAAAGGAGCACAGGGAGCCAAGGGGGGTTCACTGGGTGTGTGCCCCTCAAGAATGCTGTGCCGTGGAATGACACAGATCTGACCCAGCACCCCGGCTCTCTGCTGCCACTCAGGCCACTTCCTGGAGCAGGTTACCCAGACCTGGAGGGGCTTGTGGCCTGAAGGGCCAGGCCTCCCCCAAGGACAGGAGCACAGGGAAGACTGCCCCCTACTTGGAAAGGGAGAACAGAGGGTGTAGAGGGAGAGAAGACAGCATATCATCTTTTTATAAATATGCTAGAGGCCCAGTGCACGAATTCATGCACAGGAAGGGTTGGCCGACCCACCCTAATAGGGGCCCATCTGGCATGGCTGATGGTGGGGAGGGGCCACAGGCAGTTGGCCGGCCAGCCCTGCCCCCAATCGGGGTCTTGGGGGCCATTCAGGAGCAGGGACAGCTGGGAGGAGGAGCCGAGGCTGGCCGGGGGTGGGGAGCTGATGGGGGCCCTGATCAGGCTGGTTGGCTGCTGCAGTGCACATCATAGCCATGGGTCGTTCCGGTTGTTCCCCCATTCTGGTTGCTGGGCTTTTATATAGAGAGTTGTGGTTTTTTTTTTATTGATTTCAGAGAGGAAAGGAGAGGGAGAGAGAGAGAGAAACATCAATGATGAGAGAGAATCATTGATCGGCTGCCTCCTGCATGCCTCACACTGGGGATCAAGCCTGCAACCCCGGCATGTGCCTTTGGACTGGTATCGAACCTGGGATCCTTCAGTCCATAGGCTGACACTCTATCCACTGAGCCAAACCAGCCAGGGCTAGTATATAATCTTAAAAATCAGGGTCTGGGGTAGTTTTATTTGCTAAGTGTTATTTGGTTGAGTTGACAGAGAAAAAAAAGAGCAGACAGACACCCTGATAAAGACAAGACAAGAAGTAGTTGTGGAGGAGGTGCTGTCTGCTCTGCAAAGCGCGCTTGGGCTCACCCAGATGGCAGCATGGTCCTCTCACTCACTGTGACGCAGCCAGAGTCCACACAGAACCCCTCACCACATCCAGGGCTTTTTAGCCAAAACAGACTCTGCTCATTTCATGAAGAAAGCTCCGTGCTCCGGAGGACTCTGTGCCTCATCGCTTCCCCGAGCATTGTGCCTCCCCTGGGGGGTCGGGAAACCCAAGGTCGCTGCAGTCCCGCGAGCCTCTCGTTTGCATGCAGCCTAGTTCCCGAATGTGGTCTGTGCTTCTAGACCTAGAAGCCTCCAGTACAAAATTCCAGGGATTTTTGTCATGGGGTGAGATGAACCAGGGTTGCCTGCTCATGTTCACTGCACCAGAAGGTGAGCGGGAAGAAGAGCGAGGTGCGTGATTTTTTGGTGCAAAAACATGCGTGGTAGGAAGCAATGAAGAGTGAGTCTGTGCTGCCTCCAGACGGAGGGCCTAGAGGCAACATGGGAATGAATTAGCCACAGAGTAAGTTCTGTTTAGTTCTCCCTGCAGGTCAAATTCAGAGCAATCCACAGGTGCATGGTCCACATTGAGCAGGGCCAGCAGCTCCTCCACAGAGCTGCCCTGGCCCCTCACACCCCCATCCAGGGTCCCGAGTTCAGGGAAATGACATCCTGGAACCGACCATGTCCCTGAGATGACAGATCACATTAGTCCTCAGAGTCAGAAGGGGTCATCGGAGTACAAAGGAGCTGGCTCGGAGGGCACACACCACAGTCAGGATCTGATTCCCAGGGGCTGCTGAGGACCCAGGAGTGGGGTTTGGGTTGCGACCCACATCCTGTTTCAGAAGAAGTTGCCTGGGTTCTGGCTGAAATTCTCGTGTGCTTCTCCAGTGCCAGCGGCACCAGAGGCTGATCAAGGTTTGATGAAGCTTGCCCGGCTGGTTTTGCTCAGTGGTTAGAGCATCAGCCTGTGGTCCAAAGGGTCCTGGGTTCAATTCTGGTCAAGGGCACCTACCTCAGTTGCAGGCTCCTTCCCAGCCCGGGCCCTGGTTGAGGCATGTGCAGGAGGCAACCAATCAATGTGTTTCTCTCACATCGATGTTCCTCTCAGCCTCTCCCTCTCTCTTCCACTCTTCCTAAAAATCAATAAAAAAATTAGCCTTGGGTGAGGTTTAAAAAACCACAACACACATTTGATGGAGCTTGAAGGTTATCCTGTTACAGAAAAACCGGAGAAGAACCAAGCAATGCTTAGAGCAGTGGTTCTCAACCTGTGGGTCGCGACCCCTTTGGTGGTTGAACGACCCTTTCACAGGGGTCGCCTAAGACCATCCTGCATATCAGATATTTACATGACGATTCATCACAGTAGCAACATGACAGTTATGAAGTAGCAACAAAAATAATTTTATGGTTGGGTCACAACATGAGGAAGTGTATTTAAAGGGCCAGAAGGTTGAGAACCACTGGCTTAGAGAGATGGAGTTACATTTATTATTACACACGGGCCCAGAGGAAAATGTCTCTCAAATTCTGGGTGAAATAACACAGGAAGTTTCCCGTATTTATGCCATTCCACCTTCTTTGTCTCCCAAATATGGAGTTTTTCCGGTTCCCTTTGCAAGTTCTTAAAGGGCCTTATGTGCTGGGGCTTTGCGAACTCAACCAAAGACTTGGCCTAACGCCAGCACTGATAACTTCATCTGTAGAAGGTTTAATGGCCTCTCTGAAACGGGAGTAGTCTTATTTTCCTTATTATTTAAGCCAGCAAGCATCTACAGAAGCCAGAAATAGCAGCATTAAAATTTCAAACAGCAGTTTTTATATAAGATGGATGCTTCTATCCAGCTTGGGGTCCCTCTTCAAGAAAAACTGTGACTATGAAATGAGGTACAAAGCTGTGGAGAGGGTGGGAGCAAGTGCAGCATGAGTTTCATCGACCTCATGACAAGCCCACACTGAGTCATACATCGTAAAGGCCCGTACTTGTCTCTTGAAGCGATGGTTGAACTAATGGATATAAATTTTAGCTGCTCACTGCCCTCTGAGTAACTGAGAAATGATCAGCAAAGATACCAAATGATCATGCTGCTACATACCTAGTGACCAGTGAGGCTATGTGGGAAACCGATCTGGGCAACATCTAGAACGTTTCCCGTGTCATTGGCACGTTGCCGCGAGATGTAGATCTTCCTGCACGTGGCTGACCTTTTGGGTCATACCCAGGCCAAGGGTCAGATGCTACAAAAGCTCTGTGTCTCCTGCAGCTGGGGGCGTGGGCTCTAAAACGAATGCCCCACCGTTTCCACGAGAAAAGGCCCTGTTAGAATGCGAAGAACAGCCGGCGAGCCATGAGCCTAGAACTTACAATGTTTCCAATTGCACGAAGCACAGGCTTCTCTTGTCACTGGAGGCGAGCCCCAGTGACATATCTGGTATCTGGCAAGAGACAGCCCCTTCTTCCTCGGCTCCTGCCGCTGCTGTTTCCGGTCCCGATGGCCGCTGAGGGTGTCCTTTCCCGGGAAGAATGTTCGCTAACCTCGTGCCTACCGTGCACATCGTGCTGTCACGCAGCCATGTTTACGTCTTCAAATATTTGCTGACTGATAGCGTGCTCCCTCCACGTCCTGTTTGCCAAAGAGCACAGCCGGCTCCCCCCTCTGGCTTCTCACTTCCCCGGTTGCCCTCTGTGTCTATTCCTGCCCCTTGAGGACACATTTGAAGTTTACCTTCTGCTTAGAAACATCATGGAATTTGGCATCATCCATTGTCTTCCTAACAACCCCATCCCCACGCACCTGCTGGGAGTTCAGGAAATTTCGAGAACACCTTGCTCCTTTGTCTCGAATTCTCTAAATACCAAGGAATGAGGACCCACCCTGACTGCTTCACATTTTTTAAAGTCCAGGAAAGAATTTGTATATAAACAGACACATATTTACAAGTGCGGCATGGGTGGGTCTTCACCATCATGAAACTGACTGTGTGTGTGTAGCGAGAATATCTCAGTGTCAACAATGGCACAACACAATGGTGCTTTATCTGTTTAATACATTTTAAATCTACAGTTTCCACCTAAGATTCCTATTAAAGATTAAGTGTCCTCCAAAATTCTCCTCTAAACAGTGTTTTTTTAAAAAGTTCTGTCACAGTGACATTGATCTTACCATCGCTCTTTAACCAAGGAGCTGGGTGTCAGGTGACATGACTGGGCTCCTGGCAATAGGAACGCTGTGATAATCTGACCGAGACACACTCAGCGTTCCAGTTCCTGGCACCAACCCCTGCACGTCCCTTAGGGGCAGGAGAAAGACTGGCGTCTCCCAGGCAGGTCAAAGCTGCTTGAGGAAGAGGAGGGCAGGGAGGGCTCCAGCCTTCATGACTCAATTTCCTGGGAAAAGTGGGGAGACCCCTTAGATGCTGGGCCTCTGTTTCCTGTCTCAGGGGCTTGGGGGCAGGAGCGGTTCCCCTGGCCGGAAGGCAGGAGGGGAGTTCGGAAACACCATCAGGTTTGACAGTAAGCACCGTCTATTCTGGGAGGTTCTATTGGCAAGCAGAGTCCTGAGGAGCGTGTGGTGCCATTCTTGCTCCACAAGAAAGAAGAAGGTCTGTGCTCAGATGGGTTGGGGGAGCCTGTCTCGTTGTCATACTGGGTAGTTCCCTCTTGGAACTTCACAGCTGTCGTTACCACATTAATGCTGCACCAAAGGCATCCTGAACCTTGCGTTCCCAGGTGTCCAACCCCGTCGGACTACAGGACTGTCTCCGCCGCCACCTACCTCCTTACAACCATCAGTCAGTCACTCCTCTGATTAGCATTTCGTGTAACCCCGTTGGGGGCACTTCTGCAGACTGTGGTTGGTGTGGGGTGCAAAGTGTCATGTGCTCCAAGAAAGAGCAGGTCACAAAGTCCATGCTCCACTGGACCGTGAGATGTACCTTGGGGACCCTAGCTACCCCGCAGGTGACTGGCCAGCCTTTGGGATTGCAACATGGCCATGGGCAGGCAGCTCCCCAGATTGATTTACCTTTAGTTTCTTTAAATCCATCTTATTCCAGAAAGGATGTAGGTGAGTTTACAAAGACACATCCAATACTGTCACTCAAATGTAATGCGAGTTAAAAGAACTACTAGTATGAAAGAGTAAAGAAAGTTAGGGTATGCCTCAAAGAGGTAATTGGATAGGATAATGGATTTACGTGATTTTTATCTATTTTTAAAGGTACCTAGGAATGAAATGCATACAGAGCGCCTCTCATCTGCGACTTCAGAACTGAATGTAGGGTTTAAAGATGCTTCATGTTTGAACCTGGGGATCTTTTAGGCCCTCATTGAATCTAGTTTTACATGCACCATATTTTAGAATTCTTTTGAAAGACTGTGTCTTATTGTTTTCTTTCCATTACTATGTGTATAATGCATTTGTCTATAAGTGAGATTATAAACTTTCTCCTTTGGCTTAGCCTTGTTCTGGGACCACCGCCAGAACAACATCAATGACCTGCCAGGCCTGAGCTAGGAACCTTCTCTAGCCCTCCCTCCAAATCCCGGACACCGCTGGTTCGTCCCACCTGGCCCTCCTTCCTATGGCCTGTCCACTTCTCTCTCTCCCCTATGGGTTGCAAGCTCAGTGGCAATGGAGGTTCTACCTGATTCTTCTTCCGTGTTCCCAGAGCTTGGGCTGAGTTATTCCTCAGACGGTGCTTGTTGAATCTTCATACATCAACATGGAGGCACAATTTTTCTTATAACTCCCTCTCCCGTTGAGTCATGACCTATGTCCATCCCATCCTGCAAACACACAACACAGACCTTTTCAACTGAAGTGTTTTGAAAGTTACTTAGATCTGAAAACTCCTGGCCAGTGCCTTTCCTCTCTTGGTGAACATTACACAGGGATAGATTGGCTGCTGGAATGGCGTACACAGGATGGTTAAGGAGGGAGACGCGTGCTATGAATGACAAGAAACAGGGCACCACATACCTATAATATAGTGCTTGTGTAAAGCCCATGGAGGGAAGATAGGAAACATGCAGAGTACTCCGGAAAGAGGGAAATTGAAATAAAACAGAAGTAAGCGCCGAGCTGGCAGGGTTTGGTGTTGAGCATGCTCTCAACATTGGATCCTGGGGAAGAAAAGAAAGGAGGAATGTGCTGCAGTCCAGGCTGGGAAAGGTGATTTGATCCATGGTGTGGTCCATCCAGGAGACAAGGGAATTCACATGATTTCAGTCTCCCTTGAATGCTATGTTTAAACACCGTCTATGTTAGCATACCTGTGGCAATAAGGGTATTTGGCTCTCAATGTGTTTTAAATTTTAAGTTGAAGAGAATGTTCTAAGATTTGCTCATTTTAAAGATGAAATATTATAGGACTAACACTTACAAGAGCCACTTTTCCGTGATTACAATCACATGCATTTCATCCCGCCTGGGAGCAGCCTGCACCAGTACGTGGGGTCTCAGAGCCGAGGGCTGCGCGAGGCTATGTATACCTAAGCATAAAACTCATAATGATGGATATTAACGTGTCTAGCCCAATATCCTGGGAGTGTTCTCTAAACTGTGCTTTTGTACAGCGCTTTGCTTAGCTTTCAGTATCTGAAAAAGCAGCTTATGACTTACTTGCCCCATAGTTGGTAGAAATGTATATTTAATGAGGTTTTTCATCAACTCCCATCAGGATTTGGGTAGCTGCATTCTAACCCTCAGGAATTTCCAGGAGACACACATGGAGAAGGCCAGTCCTGGATCTCAGGAGCCTCCATCTGCTGCTGGGAGGAGGGGGTGGGAATGGGGCAGGACACACAGTAAAAACTTCCCTAGCACAGGAATGGCTCTGATGCAGAAAAATGCGATGACATTGACACGAGGGCTTCACAAAGGGCTGGGGACTGTCAAGAAGGAAAGCCCAGTCCTGGCCCAGGAGGTTGGAGTGTAATCCCATGAACCAAAAGGTTTTGGGTTCAATTCCCAGTCAGGGCACATACCCAGGTTTTGGGTTTGATCCCTGCTTGGGGCGCATACAGAGACAACTGATCAATGAAGCGGATCAATGTCTCTCTCTCTCTCTCTCTCTCTCTCTCTCTCTCTCTCTCTCTCTCTCTAAAAATCATTAAAAGCATATCCTCAGGCGAGGATTTAAAAAAAAATAAAATTAAAAAGAAGGAAAGACCAGATCCATTCGGGACAGTCGAGAAGGGCATAGGGCATTTGCGAGTGCCTTGAAGAGTGAGCAGGACTGCACAGTCACCCTGGGAGGAGAAGCTGTCAGAGGCCTGGGGAACGCAGGCACAGGGTGCACAGAGGACAAACACAGGGAGGCCCATGTGTGTCGAGGGTTGTCTGCTGCAAGGATGGAGAGGGAGAGAGATGGCAATGATCATGATGGTACCGATGGCCACACTGTTGAGTGCTCACTAAAGGCTGCATCGTTCTAGGTACGCCTTGATCCACACAGTAACCACCCGTCCTGTAGGCACTCCTATTGGCCTTGGCTTAGAGATGAGGGAAGCAGGGAACAGAGGCAAAGTAACTCGCTTGGGTCATGGGCTTCAGGAGGGGTGAAGCTGGACTTTGAAGCAAGGTCATTGGCCACTAAATGCCACACCCTTACGTGTTATGCCTTGGGATGTGGGACTCAAGGGCAGGCTGCCTGGGAAGGACGTTTGGGGTTCATTGAAGGCTGCAGGTGTCCGGGGTTCTGAGGTGCACAGTAGACTATCAGTCTGGCTGTGGTGGCCAAGGGACTGGGGGAAGGACACTCTGAGGGGCTGGGTCAAAGGACTGGAGCCCTGGAGCAGAGCAGAGGCCGGGGGAAGAGAAGGGAGACACCATGCAAGCAGCATGGAGAAGGCAAACCTCGGGGCTGGCACTGGATCAGGCAGGAGAGCAGGGGTCAAAGGTAGGCAGGTGGGACCTGCAGGAGGCCAGCATTTGGAACCAAAACTTCGGAGAAGTGACTGGACTTAGGGAGAACAGTACGAGGCCCGTTTGGACAAGTCACTTCTGGGCAGTTGTCCAGGAGAGGCGTCCCAGGGGGTGTTGGAGTCACAGATTGGAGCTCAGAGCTGGTGCGCCTGGTGAGCTACCATGAAGTGATGGGCTAGGCATGGGCAAGAGGGTCAGGGGGGGTGTAGGATGCTGCGAGAACGTGAAGAGAACTAGGAGGAAGAGTGAAGACTTTGGGGAACATAATTGCGAGGGGCAGGAAGGAGGAAGAGGAAACATCCACCAAGCAGAGAGAAAACGAACCATCAGAGAAGCAGATAGGAGACTGAAGAGTCTTCTGACCCAGTCGCAGCCGAGAGTGGGCATTTTCTGAGTAAAACCTGGTTACCACGAGTACCACCTTGACTCGTGAATCGGAGAAGGGGAGAAGCACGCTTGGGATGTGAAGGAACGCAGCCGTGGAGAGTCTGAAGGTGCCAACAGAGAAGATGGTAGCCCCCTCCCAACTCCCTATCCCGGGGGAAAGTCAGAGGGATTGAGAGATTATTGTTTGGCTGGTAGACCAGAGTCCCCGGATGTCTAGGGGAAGGCTCGTTCTACGCCTGGTAGTGGTGAATGTCTTTTCCTCTATTTCCTGTTCTAAGTGTGGCTAGTACATTCCTTCCCTCCTTGAAGGCAATCAAGTTATTCAATAGATTAACATTTATCATGATTTTGAAAGTGTGTGCTTAGCATGGAGGGACGGTTACATGTGTTCCTGAAGGAAGATTCCAGCAACTTAGAACTGGACAAACACCTGGATTTGACAAATTACGTGCTTGGGTGTTCTGAGTCGCTCTGGATCAACTACAAGCCCATTCTTGAACGTGTTTCCAATAAAAGGGGGAAGATAATGCAGTGTCCAAATTTGCTAATTACTATGATGATTAAAGCAAGACTTTCAAGTGCAGCCTTTCATAAACTTGGAGACCTTTTGAACACAAACAGGATCTGACAAAGGTAGTCATACCGTGGCGCACAAATGAGGGAACAATGCCAGTTCCCTCGGGACAGTGCATGGCTGCTGGCCTTGTCCCCACGGGGGTGGGGGGTGGGGAGTGTGCTGTGCTGAGACCTTCGTCTGGTTTCCCAGTGCCGTCCTGGAACTAAGTTAAACTTCAGCAAAGCCAAAGTGCTATGGTCTAGTCCAGGGGTGGGCAAACTTTTTGATTCGAGGGCCACAATGGGTTCTTAAACTGGACCGGAGGGCCGGAACAAAAGCATGGATGGAGTGTTTGTGTGAACTAATATAAATTCCAAGTAAACATCATTACATAAAAGGTACGGTCTTTTTTTTCAATAGTTTTATTCATTTCAAACGGGCCGGATCAGGCCCGCGGGCCGTAGTTTGCCCACGGCTGGTCTAGTCGTTTGGAAAACCCTGGAGGAGGGTTAAAAGATTTGCAGCCTTAATTCTCTTAGCAAAACGTCAAATAATTAATATTTTGAAAACTTCTGGAGAGGAGAATATAAATACCTGATAAGAGTTCTTGAAGTCCTACAGAAAAAAGAAAAGAAAAGAAAAAGATGCCGGAGCTGGTTTGGCTCAGTGGATAGAGCGTTGGCCTGTGGACTGAAGGGTCCTGGGTTTGATTCCAATCAATGGCACATGCCTGGGTTGTGGGCTCGGTCCCCAGTGTGGGGTGTGCAGAAGGCAGCAGGTCAATGATTCTGATCATTGATATTTCTATCTATCTCTCCCTTCCTCTCTGAAATCAATAGAAATATATTTTTAAATAAAAAGATGAGAAGGCAGTGAGCAAAAGCCCTGACATTCCTGGGGGTGAAGTCCAGGTGTGTGAACTCCTGGCCATAGCACCCTTGGGTGGGGAGCTGAGCCTCAGGGTCGTAGCGCTCTGCAGGGCAGGTGGGGAAAGATCAGCAGAGGTCGGCTCCTTCTTTCCCACCGCAGGCCTCCACCCTCCTGCACCGAGTCCTCACCGTCTCCCCCACCCCAGCTCAACACAGGCTTTCCTCAATGCAGCTGGTGAAAAAATAAAATAGAAAAGCTACACTTAAAAGTGAAAGCCCTGGCTTGTGATACTCCCCCAGGTCACCTAACTTCTCAGTTTCTCTTCTGTAAACTTGGAGCAACTCCACCCCCGGGGACAACAGAGGAGTCAAATGAGATGATTTCAGGGAAAGTGTTGGGAAGCTACTTCTGTCTTCTATGAATCAACAGGCAACAAGAATTCTCAAAATCACCCCAAATGATCCTACTTTCCCTTTTACATTTTCGTGTGTGTGGTTGTGTTTTTGTTGTTTTGTTGTTGTTGTTGTTTTAATTTTACTATAAAGAAACTCAGAATTCAGAATCTAAGTCACCACCCTTACAAAAACCTTAAAGCATTGTTTTAATTCTTTTTAACTTATAAAAGGGATCATGCCCTGATAGCTACTCAAACTTTCATGAACAAAAGTTGAGATTTGGACGAACTCATTCTCTGGCTTTGCCTCTAGGCATGACTGCCGTTCTCCATGAAAACTGAAGCAGAAACCACCCTCGTAATTATCTTTCTGAGGTCCATTCTCTTCTGTTAAAAACCCGTAGCAGCATTACAATAGTAACTTTCTCCTCTGCTTTATAAAGAGAGGAGAGTGACCGAGAGAAAGACTAGGAACTTGGCATCCAATGAACCATGCTCTGGAATTCGGGTGGGTCTAGGAAAAAGTACAGACTCCAGTGGAAAACGTATATGGGTGTGTGAGAAATCCCTGTAAACTAGAAATTGAGTACATACTGCACAGGCTGGTATGGAAAGAAACCACACGCTCTCTGAAATCAGAGAGTAAGTTTGGCAGCAAGAGAGCACCAGGTGTCCTGGGACTTGGGAACGTTTGCAATTAGTAGCAGGCTTCTCTGGGTCTGAGGACCCTCGGTAGCATGTGCATCCACCAGGTCTCCTGGAGCTCTGTGTTAGATCTGCGGACCGCCAAGGTTCTCCATCACTTGACCTCAATTCCCCACCTCCGTCCTCTCTTCCCTATCAGCCCCGCCCAGTCACTTGGTCTGGATTCGTCCCCACCTTGTTGCCTTTGCCTGTGTGGTCTCATTCCTGGAAGCCATCATTTCTTTCCTTTCCCTCTCAAAGTCTCATTCTCCCCTTAAGACCCTTTCAGGCCCATTAAGCTCGGCTTTCCCTTCCCCACGGAGGCAGACCACATCCTCCCTGAATTTCATCTCTCTAGGCTGAACCAAACCCAGCCCGTGTCTGTGCCGTGAAGCATGTATCTATCATGTCCCGATGTGAGCAGTGCAGGCCCCACCTCTTTCCCCAATCAGTTTACAGGGCCCTGGACAGCCGGGGGCACAGGGCACGGGGCTGAGCAAGAACCAGCCACTCCTCGCTGAGTCCTGCCTTGCACCTTGAATTGGGGGCACGGCTCACTATTTGTAACCTCAGTCTAACACCAGGCAAGCTTCATCATCTCCCTTTTCCCAAAGGAGGAAACTGAAAAATCAGGGCGATGATATCACCTGTCCTAAGTCACCGGCCCCGTTCCCTGAATCGGCCCGGACACAGCACTCTGACGTTAAGTACCTTGCCCCACTGTTGCAGCCAGAAGACCAGAGAATTGAACCCAAGTCTGCGTATCTGGCTCCAACCTTTACTTCCACTATATCGCGTTGCTTCCCTATCAACAATATGCTCACGATGAAGTTGAGCATGGGGCAATATTAGATGAATATGCGAAGATTCGTCCCATTTTGTCAGAACCAAGGGAATAGGGTAACAAGCTGCAAATCTGACCAGAGCCGCACACAGTCTTAATATATATAAAAATCCTAGATATGCATATGCATTACTTCTCAGTACTTTATTTTTAGAGCAATTTTGGGTTTACAACTAAATTCATAGGAAGATACAGGGATTTCCATATCCCCCCGCCCCCCACAGGCACTGCCTCCCCCATTATCACCATCACTCACCAGAGTGGTACCTTTCAGACCAAGGGTGAACCTTCATGGACACATTGTCATCACCCAGAGTCCGTGGTTGACAATCGGGATCACTCTTGCTGGTGTACATTCAATGGGTATAATGACACGCATCCACCAATATGGTATCACATAGGGTGGTTTTCCGGCCCTAAAATCTTCTGGGCTTCCCTTACTCATCCCTCCCTCCCTCAATTCCTGGCAACCACTAGTGTTTTCCTATCGCCCCAGTTGTGTCTTTCCCACCGTGTCACATGGCTGGGGTCATGCAGTAGTCCTCTCAGATCGGCTTGTTTTACTTACTGATCGGCATTGATGCTTCCTCCATGTCTTTCCACGCCTGTGGCTCGCTGTCCCTGGGTAGTTATGATGGGACCAAGGCAACACTTGACCTTTCCTCTTCTTTGATTTATAGTAACAGGCTCTAAAGATTTATAAGAACGTTCATGTTATTGTCATCTGGGTCACATATAATTCCATACATGCCACATGCCTCATAAAAATTTTAAATGTAGTAGGTATGTTTACAGCTCCATTTCTCCAATAGTCAAGGACATTTCTGAGGGGCAGCCCTGCTCTCATCCATGGAGCCGCCTCCATATGGGCACCAGAAAACCCTCAAAGCAGTGGGGTCTGAGCTGAATGAGCTCTTACCTTTCCATCTCCTCTGAGTGGCAAAACTAGCCGGGGCAACGCCCAGGAGAGGTGTTTTTATAAAATTTCCCTACTTGCTTCCATGAGCTCAAGTTTGTAGTCTAGTCTCTCTGAGCTTCTACTTGAAATTTTACTTTATAGAAAGTTAAAGCTTAAGGGCTTTCTGAGGACTGCTAACATGTGAGGCTCGACGCCCTCCTTCCCACCAGAGAGAATGGGGGCGGGGGGAGAATTCCTCGTGTCCCCAGGAACGTCTGAAAAGGGATAGAACACTGCTCCCTTCCAGGCCTGGGTGGTGGCTCTGCTAGCAGGTTTGGTTGTCAAATACATTTACAAAAAACTGGAGTGATATCGGATATAAACACCTTTCGATGCAAGGGAGCTGCCTTTCACCCATTAAGACCAAAGGCCTGTGCTGGGAGCCTGGTGCCCAGGACCTCTGCCCTGGAGGTGGGTGAGGCTGCTCACTGCCCGGCTCCCGCCTCCTGGGGTGGAGGGGTGTTCCACCCACTCCCTCAGCTGTCACCTAAGCAGTAGCCCATAGGTCTGGTTTGCACACAGGTCCTCCCAGCTTCCTCCCTAGAGAGCCGGGCCCTTCCTCACTTCCCCAGGTCTCTGGGATCTTCAGTTGAGCTGGACCCCAACACCTGGACTCAAGGTAAGACCCCTTGAGTGGAGTGCTGCCCACTTATCAACTAGGAAAGGGAAAATAAAGCACTCAAACCTCAGAGGACCGGGCTTTCTGGAAGGTTCGACCAAAGCGAGGCATCTTGACCTCAGGCGTAACATTTTTCCTACTCGCCACTCTTTAATTTCGACCAGTGTCTATCTTACAGATTTGAAGCTGCGACTTGTGAAACTGCTAAAAAAAAAAAAAATGATCAAGTAGTACCACAGGAGATTGCCAATATGGCATTAACTGTGTAAGGAAAACAAGTGATTAACACTGTACCATAAACAACGCCTTTGGGTGTGAAGCTAATAATAAAGCCTCAAACACGCTTCTAAAAGTAGCAATTAGCTATTCGTTCAGATTACATTTACAAGTAAGTAGCTGGCAGAGTGAGCGCAGAGCTTTTGGTCTTAAAGACCCGGATTCCCATGAGAAGATGTCTAACGAGTCCAGCTGTCTGAAGAGGCACAGCTACTTAGGCGTATTTCTCTCAAGATTTTGTGCTATTCACGAGTCTCATTGCATGTGAGAAGTGGCACCATTCTTAAACGGTTAAACAATAGCAGCTGGCCAGTCACCTCTACACTCTGTCCAGTCCACCACATTTTACCTTAGGTTTTCAGGATCCACCCAAGGCCTGGTTAGCTCTTATTCACAATTGTTGAGAGTGATGAGAGATTCCACTTATATTACTCTAAATTAATCCCAGCTCTGGGAGGTGAGTCACATTTGTATAACTTTCTTTAATATCCCTAGCTGTGGCCACCCTAATATTTGAAAAGCTCCTTTTCGCCTTCCCTCCTCCTCCTCCTCCTCCTCCTCCTCCTCCTCCTTCTCCTCCTCCTCCTCCTCCTCCTCCTCCTCCTCCTCCTCCTTCTCCTCCTCCTCCTCCTCCTCCTCCTCCTTCTCCTCCTCCTCCTCCTCCTCCTCCTCCTCCTCCTCCTCCTCCTTCAATATCCTTTAACCAATATCTCTCCCTTTTCTCCCAATATTCACAAAGCAATTTCCCCAGCTTGCAAATATAAGAACCTATTCATCTCTAATCACTTTAGCCAATCTGTTTTAATGTTGTATCAACTATCTTATTCAATTACCCATAGCACTTGAGATTTCTGCCACCAAAATTTAGGTTGTGTATTTCCACAGGGCAATTCATTTGAAATCCAGGATGGTTCATAGAACAAAGGGCTTTGTGTGCACTAACCTCACAGAGCAGCAGTAGCTCTGCCGCTGAAGGCTGGACACTGATAGTTAAGCATTCGATGAGAATGTGAAACAAGTAAATTAACTCTCAGACTCTCACGTGCGCTCAAATATTCGCCATGGGCCATCCTGGAAGAGAAATTTGAGGTCATTCTGCCCAAACCTCTCATTTTACAGATGAGGAAAACAGGACTAATGGATACCTAGTGATACTAAATTATAGCTCTTCTAAAACTAGATAGCAGAGCTAGTAGGCTTCTTAATGTGCTCAATCACTATACGGACTCCATGAGCTGATGAGTGTGCTGCGACCTTGAGCGTTTACATTCTGTGGTTTTTCAAATGTTTATGTTTCTAATGTGGTATTTGTAAGCCCCAGTCCCGGTAACCTATTACCACAGAGGCCTTGCCAATCCTCAGCTCTGGGCAGCCCACCTCTTCCATACCCCAGCAGTGTTCCCAGACTGCCCGGCCATGGCAAGGACACCATAGGTGTAACCGAAGATACCAGTTCCTGCCTGGGAGCCGTTAGGGGCCCTTGCAGATGGCTGAATTCCTTTCTTCATCTCTTATTACCATCCCTACATGCTACTCCAGAGCTAACCCACCTTTGTTTCCCACCCTTTAGCCTGTTCCTCTTACACCAAGGACCATCATTCCCTGGACTAAGAGCTCAGTTCCTCCATTTTCATCCTCTCCTGCTCATTTTTTCTGTACCTTTTCTTCTCCTTCTCCACAACTGGAACCTAAGCTGCATGAGAGCAAGAATCTTGATTGTACTGTTGTATCCCCAGTGTCTAGAACAGTCTGTGTTCAATACATACCTGTGCAATGGTGTTCAATATACACATGTGTTCAATACATACCTAAGCAATGGACATATCACTTCTCTTTCCCTCCTGTCTTAGGGAAATAGGTGTCCCTTTCCTTTCTAAGATTTACCCCACCCCCGGAAAACCAGTGCCTCCTTGTCCACTCTCAAATCTTGGACCTCTAGGTCATGTCCCCTTTTTTGAAATTTGGCCTCCCTAGTTGCCCCTCTGAGGAACTGACATAGCTGTTCAGCCACCTGCTGCTCTTTCTCCAGCTCCTTTGCTGAGAAGTCCTCTCTCCTCTTCAATCCAGGCAGTCTCCAAGAATCTGCTCTCAGCTGCCTTCTGCTCTTCATATTTTTCTTTTTTGCAAATCTCATTGACTCTTATTTGGTCAACTTCTACTTCTTGTGCAATGACTCCCAAATCTTCACTACTAGCCCCAGATTGACTTCCCTAGAGACGGGCACCTCAATGCAAGCAAGCTCAGAATCAACGTCCTCATGATGCCTTCAATGCCATCTCCTTATCATTCAAGGTTTCCTCTTCATCCAGGCACCAAACCCCATAGTTCTCCCAGCTCCAGTTCCCTCATCACCACTTCACCTCTCATAGGGGCACGAATTCCTCCTGGTGGTAACCCAAAGCAGTGATGCTCCCGAGTTCATGCATTGTTTGGATGAATGCAGAAGGCTCCCAAGTCATCTCTCTATAGCTACTGTCTCAACCTACCTGGCTAGCTGGACCTGGCTGCTTCTGACCTGTTGGAAGATCAAACTTTTTCGTTTAACCTCCATGGCCTTTTAAAATCTATCGCCAGTCTAGCTTCCAATCTGGCCTCACTTTCTTGAGGTACCACAATGATTTTCAACCATGGATACATATTAGAAAAAATGGGGAGCTTTAAAAAGTAGCAAAACTCAGGCTCCTATTCATATATCCCTCTCCTTTCCCCCACGAGAGACCGGTGCATGAAATTCGTTCACTTGGGGGGGGGGTGTCCCCTAGTCTGGCCTGTGCCCTCTTACAGTGTAGGAGCCCCGGCGATTGATCACCCTAAAGAGGTAGGCCCTTCCCACCCATCCGGGACTCCTCAATGGGTTGCCCCAAAGAGGTAGGCCGGAGCGGGGGGTCCCACCTCTGCACTGTGCGGAGCCTCGGGACCCCCCAGGCTTCACCGCACAGAGCCACAGGACCCACCTCTGAGCCGCACACCTGCACATGCATGCAGCCCCGCCCACCCATGTGCACCCACTGTGCATGCAGCCTCCTGGTAATCGCTCGTTGAGGGCGTCACAGTGTGAGGGCGTCACGACCACATAGGCTTTTATTAGTATAGATGGTTGAGAATCATTGGTGTACTCTATGACTGCATCAAATGAGTACATTACTACCACCCCATACTTCTTTGGGGCCAATTCCCCATGCAAGCAACCCTCCTCCCCCTATTTCTTCTTCCCAACAGAATGCTTGAAAACTTCTGCGATTCTTCCAGTTGGAAAGAATCCACCCTTCTGGAAATCCTTAGTATGTTCTATATATCTCATTCATGCATGTGAGTTGAGAAGACTGTTATATACAGCAATATAGAGTAGAATAAGACAAGGCCCCTGCCTTAGTACTCCGATAGTATTTAGAATGAGAGAAAAACATGAATCAATGAATAACATAAGTTTTATGGTAAAAGTATAGATGCGTTCATGAGACAGGGCTTAGACATGAAGGATTCTATTCTGCTTGGTGTAATAACAATTTATGTATATGTCATCTCTTCTATTGGATGGTATATTTTTGAGGGCCAGAACAATGCATCATTCACTCACCTTTATGTATTTCAAAGACCACATCTTTCATATAATAGTGTTACATGTTTGCTGAATAATTGAGTCAGTGAATGGTATGTTGGAGATTAGTGGTCATTGGAGAAGAGTGGCACCTCCAAGAAAATAGTGCCATAGTTCAGTGCCTGGCCAGGGCAGAGGGGTATCCCACCAAAGTTCCAAGACCCATGTCATCATTTACAGTTCTAAGCTGTGTGTGAGTTTTAAAATTACCCTCTAACATTGTTCCATGTTTTTTAATGGTGATAAGAATAGCATATTAGAAACTAGGTCCACTTTCTCCTGAAGGAGAAGGTGGTACATAAACTTAGCCCCTTTGATTTTAATAAACAAATCCTAGAGATCAATGGGCTGGTTTGCTGTCTAATGGGAAGAACTAGGGGGCTGGGGGGGGATAAGGAGAAACATCTGTACACCCAACAGATCCATGGCTTCCCTCTTTCCCTCATGACTGTGCATGATCTTCAAATTAAGCCCTTGGGCCTCTAAAAGATGTGGCCAAGAAAGCTGCTAAAATGGCACCCAAATGAATGGATATCAACAGGACCAAGGAGCCAGTGTACCTGTGAAAGTATCTGTGCTTCTCCATTGGAAATCTTCAGTCCTCCCTGCAACTCCAGGTCTGATTCATCACCCCATAAGAAATACACTGTCCTCGGTGGGGGAAAGCCAGATCTGGACATGTACTCTGGGCGGACACTTGTGAACCACAGCAGATGTCATTGACTGAGTGACAGGGTTAGTCCAGCTTCTGGGAGTGCCTGCATCAGGACAGATAAAAGAAGTGTTTCTTAGCCCAGGGGATTTCAACACTATGGAAATTCCTTTCCCACAGAGAAAGAACAATGTGTAAATATTATAAATCACTCCAAAGAAGCAATTTAGAAAACTTCACATGTAATGATAAATGTGTTGAAACCACTCACATATTTTAATTTATGGATTGATTATTAGTCCATTTTTTATTATTCTGTTGACTCATTTTAGAGTGATGAGTATGAGTCATTACAACTTTTTTTGAGTACCTATTGAATGCCAGGAACAGTGTTACTGTGGGTACAGAGATGAACATGGCCCCAACCCTGCCCTCAAAGAACTTGCCACGTGGAGGGAAAAGCAGGTACATTGAAAGAAAATCATGATGCTTCTCTAAGTGTGGTGATGCTACATTTTAGTGATAAAGGAGAGTTGGGGGGGGGGCATCTTAAAAGAACCTGCAGTGGGAAGAGATTGCTGTGGGAAGAAACACAGACTTTTGAAAGGTTATATTTGCATTTAGAGATATTGGCTTTAAAAGGAAGTTAGTTGGGAAGGAGGTCAAGAAAAAGCCAGAGATGAGCAGGGTGAAGCTATGAAAGGGCAGGGGAGCAGGGGATGGAAACGAGAACTCTCTAGGTGATATTATTGAAGATATGTGGCCATGGTCAAGGGTTGCAAGCGGTGTGGCACAATGCTGACTCCCTGTCAGGGAACACTGACTTCGCACCTGGGGGAACAGAATCAATGGGTGTGGACAAGACCTTTAAGGAGGAAAGAAACGCCACTTCCTTCCATTTCCTCACTGGCTGTGTGATGACTCTTCAGCCCACAGGAGTATGTCTTCACACATTCCACCAGAATCACTAGCAGCTCAGCCGGTGGGCACATTGTGTTCCTCATCTTATTCAACACTTCATAGTATTTCATACTATTGCTATGGTCTCCTCGTGATGACTTTTCTGGCTCCTTCTCAGCACCAATTCAGACACTTCTTCTTCTTCTTCTCCTCCTCCTCCTCCTCCTCCTCCTCCTCCTCCTCCTCCTTCTCCTTCTCCTCCTCCTCCTCCTCCTCCTCCTCCTCCTCCTCCTCCTCCTCCTCCTCCTCCTCCTCTTCCTCCTCCTTCTTCTTCTTCTTCTCCTGCTTCTTCTTGTCCTTTACATGGCACTTTTCCAAATCCCTATATTCCAAACTATTCTCCTCACTAGACACACTTCTTCCCCACTCCCACAGCTGGAGATGCCACCTTCAGGAAGCCTAGACTCTGGGTCCCCAACCTCTCCATTGTGTGTGTTAAACAGGAATGTGTGGTCTTGCTTGGATGCCAAGTTGGTTAGAGAGCAAGTCCTGCTTGGCTGCATTATGTGTGTGTGGCTGTGGACCTAGACTCAGGGGAAGCATCTTTATAATTCTGTCACAGGTCACTATTCACTGACAACAGTTACACGGCATAGATGATGTAGATATTTGAAAATGCATTTGCAACCACTACTGTATAGCACATACTGGCTCCGAAATTAGGCTGAGGCATATGGTTCCACCTAGACCAAGGTAGTCTTTGGGAAGTTGTACTAGGACACACAAACTTGACTCAGTGGGTAGACTTTGTGAATTAAGAGAATTTTATTTGTCAATAATGAGTGCATGTGTGTATATGTGTGTTCACTGACATTTATTGAGGACTATGTGTATGTGTGTTTCATTTTTCTCCTCTTCTCTGGTCAAAGAGCATTTGAAAACCATTGACTCCCAACCTCAGTGGCCCATCAGGGTGAGAGTGTGTGGAGGTAGCTCTTACTAGTCAGAAACTCCCGATTTAGCCCCCTTTCCCTTAACATTAGCATCACAGGACCTTTGACAATCGGGAGTGGCCAAGACCTTGGTTTCCAGCTATGCTCATAAAGGAACTTTCCAGATAGAAGCCAAACACTGGAAAAGAACTGCTGACTACAGGACTGTTTGTAATACTGTACGGTGATTTATAAACAGTCCTTTAAAAAACATCATAAAGTCCGCTAGTGACCTTGAACTTTCTCCCATAGTTAAAGCCATATGCCCGGCAAGCTTCTGAGAGGCCCCTTCTCGGCCAAGTTCTATGAGAGAAACCAGCCTTCCTGGCTGCCACCTGAATGAGGTGCCTTCTCCCAGCATCTGCAGCGGTGCTTTCCCATGGCCACTGTGGGAGAGCTGAGGACCGTCAAGGACACTGTCTTCTGTCTATAGTTCAGATGAGCAGGCCTGGTTGCAAAAGGCTGATGCCACTCATAGGGCAGCCTCCTCCAGCCTCAGCCTCCCATCACCTGGGAGCCTGTTGGAAGTGACATTCTCAGAACTCAGCCCAGACCCTCTGAATCCGAATTTTCATTCTAATAGGATCCCCATGGAATCGGCACATTAAAGTTTAATAACCACTAGCCTAAAGCAATGGCTTCGAAATTTCACAAACCCCCTACACACACACACACACACACACACACACACACACACACACACACACACACACACACGGAGACATACACGAACAGTACATACATTTTTTGTGCTGTACTAACATAGGATGTACATTTTTAAATATGCACAAAATATAAACATTTCAAAGGATGCAGTAGAGTCTACATTTGAACGATTCTATTGCTATTACCTCCTTGCTGCCCGCTCTTGGATCCCCATGGCTCAACACATCAGAGATGCCTGCTCTAAGGAAGCAGATAGAACCAAGGGGCACCTGAGGCCACGTGGGATAGGAAACACACATGGAGGGTGATGTGTTGGACCAAATGGGATATATGACACCCCAAGTGCTTACCAACTTGGTCAGCTTGAGAAATGTAAAACCCATTTTCTCTTCAAGGCAGAACGTTGAAGGATAGCCTGTATACTCTGAATCCAAATCGAGTCTAAGTCTGTATTTCTAGCTCGGTCATTCAAGTCAGTGACATATATGTGCCCTTCCCCCACCCCCACCCCCAACCCTACTTAGTTTTGAGCTGGTTCCCCTCTGACCCAGAACATCATATCCCATATCTTCATATGAGCCCCGCCAGTTACTAAACCTGGACAGCTCTGAGTTTGCTGGGACGGCCTCTCTGCCCGTACTTCTCCCTCCAACAACAAGTCCCTATCATTCGGCAGGCCTCGCGCTGGCATTAGGGTTGAAAGACAAATGAAATACCCACCAGAGCTTCGCTTAAAGAGAAAGTGAAGTTTCTAAACAGATCATCACATCAACACCTTGAGTTTGGTCGTGAGGTGTGGACAGTTTGCAAAAGGCAGAAGAGAGGAACAAGAGAAACTCTGTCCCTGGACGTTTGAACAGGGCCTTCCGGGGTGGATAGGAGTGTGCCAGGCCCGGGCACAGGGCAGGAATTCAGGGTGCGGGGACCTGTCTGAGCAAAGGCCCTGGGCAGGAAGCTGCTTGGCCAGCGTTCCTCTTCGGTGACGCGCAAACTCTTCTAACCGAGTCAGTGAGAAGGCGCCTGTGTTCACGTGAACAGTCACCCCCTCACTCACTGGACACCGGTCCTTGGATCTGCACAGCCTCAGTGTGTCTGAGAGTCACTTCTTCCTTACGGTTTGGCCACGACAGCGGGTGGGAAGTTTCTCAGGAGGAGCGCAGTCAGTGCTGCCCATTGACTATACGATCCGGGACGTTTGGCGATGGTCGGTGCTGGGGAAATTGACTTTTCAGATTAACTTCATTAAAATGGAAAATCCGATCGAAAAACGTTCCTAATTTTGTTTTCCTTTGAAGAGATAACCACGGTGAACATTTTAGAGGCATCGCGTTTTAATCCCGTCTAGAGAGACCATGAGAGCGATCGCACCGTGCACTCAGCTTTACCTACGCCTCTCTCTAGCTTCACCTGTCCAGCTTTGCCATGATTTTTAAAGACTACCTAATATCTCAGTGTATCAATATTTATAAATGTAAAACCCATCCTATATTATGGGCGACCCAGGTGGGCTTGAATATTTTAATAGTATAACTAATGCAGAGAACATGCTCACGTATAATCCTGACATTTCTTATTCATTCTTAGACATACATTTACTGGGTCAAAGAGTAGAAATCATTGGGAACTTTGAGTAAACCTTGTCAAATCGCCGCCAGAAAAAGCGACGCCAAATCACTCCTTTGGAAGCCATGTACAGAGCCATTCATCTCCATAGGCTTGTCCGTGAGGAATGCTGACATGGTTTTTAAAACCTGTGATCAGTGACTAGCTGTGTTTCTTGGACCCATGGCCTTGCTCTGCCGGCCCTGGAGCTGCCTGCTCAGTGTGGACTGCTTCTCCCACACTCTCTGTCTAGGAGAATTCATCTGCTTACATGTCTCAAACTCCATTTGTAGACTTAGACATGAAAGGCAGTCCTGCTGGCCGGCCCTTCGTTGAACATCAGACACATAGACCCCGGTCTCATCTCTGCTGAGGTGTCCCAGGCAACCCCGTGCACCCCCTCAAACCTCACCCCAGGCTGATCCTCCTGTAGTGACATTAAGTACTGAGTGAGACCCGGCTGGTGTGGCTGAGTGGTTGAGCATTGACCGATGAACCAGGAGGTCACAATTCGATTCCAGTTAGGGCACATGCCTGGGTTGCGGGCTCCATCCCCAGTGTGGGGTGTGCAGGAGGCAGCTGACGATGGTTCTCTCTCATCATGGATGGTTCTATCTCTCTCCCTCTCCCTTCCTCTCTGAAATCAATAAAAATATTTTTTTAAAAAGAAAGTACTGAGTGAGCTCCAATCCCATAGGATAGCAAACCATTGGGACGACCGGCGACCTGATAACATAGGAATGCTTTTTGAATTACAGAGGAAGGTCCAGCGTCACTCCCACCACCCAGTAAACTCCCACCACCCTGGTCACCTCATTTCCAGGCAGGGATGTGAGGACTCAGCTTTGGGACCTCGTCTGCCTGTCCACCCTCACCCCAACCCCCACCTGATAGAGTTGCCCTGTGAGTCCACCTGGAATGGGGTCCTCACTTTTCTCGATCTGCTGGCACCCCCTTGTCCAGGCAGCAGCATTTTAGGCTTGGGTTCCTGAAAGCACCAGTTCACCAGACTCTCAGCATCCAGGCTTGTGTCTTTCCAACCCACTCCCCATGCTGGGTCAAAGTGATGACTTTAAAAACAAGTCTGGCCTGGCCGGTGTGTCTCAGTGGATAGAGCACTGGCCTGTGGACTGATGGGTCCTGGGTTTGATTCCAATCAAGGGCATATACCTTGGTTGTAGGCTCGATCCCTGACCCTGGTTGGGGTGCATGCAGGAGGCTAAATCAATCGATGTGTCTCTTTCACATCAATGTTTCTCTCTGTCTTTCCCTCTCTCTTTCACTCTCTAAAAATCAATGGAAAATACCCTCAGGTGAGAATGAACAAAACAAACAATAAAAGCAAGTCTGAGCCTCTCTCTTCTGTGACTGAAACCCTGAGATGCTTCATTTCCTAGGATCAGTGGTCCTCAGGGAGCCCACTGAGCCCTTCCCAGCATGGCTCTGGCCTAAGCTCCTTTGTACTGTATCTAGAGAGAACCTATGGATGGATTTCAGACAGACAATGCATAATGTTTAATATACGTTTATATCCCATATTGCACAGGGCTTACTGGTACTAAACAATTAGTTGTTGTCCATCTGAAATTTAGTTTTAACTGGACATCTTGTATTTTACCTGATGGCACTAAAAACACCAAAACTGAACCAACAGTACTCAAGCTGATTAACCACGGATGGTTAGAACATGTTTTCTCACACTGTTGACCGATGGGTATTGCTTTACTTAGAGGGCTCAGGCTCTGACGGAATGTGAAGGGAAGTATGTTGACATGTGAAATTTCCTTATTATCACTCACTGCTCACAGCGTCTATGTTTTCAACTTTGGGACAAGCAGATGATTCGGAAATACTGCCAGTTCCTAAAGTAAATGGACTGCAATCCAAGAATGTTGGTGTTAGCTGTGTTCCCGGGAGACTCTGTGCTATCCAGTTTCCATATCAGAGCAATGTGGTCAACAATTAGACTGACAGTGAGTGAATTTCAGAACCTCCAGAACACTCCTCCCTTTGTTAAGTAACTCAGTTCCAAATCAAGCAAAAGTCACACTTGCCTTTTTCCGGGACAAGATTCTAATCACGATAATAATGAGCATAGAAATCACCAAGGAGAAGAATTCCACCCTCGTACGCAGGTGAGTCACACCCACGTCCATTAATCATTCGCCAGAGACCAGCAGTTCCAAAGTCATGTTAAACAGAAGGAAAAGCGATCAGAATGAAGCCAGTAAACCAAGCCAGCCTGAAGTCAGTGTGTGCATTCATAATGTGATTCTCTTTCTATATCTCCATGCCTTCACGTCATGAAAATATAAATGCGAGAGACAGACCTGAGTGGCTAAAGGTGGTGCATTCACTGCCGTAGTGAGTGAGAGGTTCGCTTAGGGGAAAATCACCTTGAGACACTGCAAGTCCTGCAAGGACGCCTCATAAACACTCCGGAATCTGTCCTGAGCCACTTCCCAGGACAACCATGAGGGTGAGAGGAAGCGGCACCTGTGCCTGCTCCCCGCTCTTTTCTCCCTTTTCTCATGCTCCCACTGAGACCAGTTTGAGGTTTCCTGAAGTGGAATACACTGAATGAAATCCTTCTCTACCAGGCCCGGCCGGTGTGACTCAGTGGTTGAGCGTCGACCTATGAACCAGGAGGTCATGGTTCCATACCCAGTTGGGGCACATGTCTGGGTTGTGGGCTCCATCTCCAGTGTGGGGCGTGCAGCAGGCAGCCGATCCATGATTCTCTCTCATCATTGATGTTTCTCTCTTTCCCTCTCCCTTCCTCTCTGATATCAATAAAAATATATTTAAAAAAATCTTTTTCCACCAGTGCTGTCTGCCAAAGCAGATGCCTTCCACTCTCACTTACTTCAGGTCTCACCAGAAGGACTCCAAAGCTCTGCGGAACGCTCAATGTGCTCCTTATGGGAACGGGGCTGTCTTGTCTGTGCTGCCTTTGAACTAATGCGGACAAGATCCCAGGAGCCTCTTCTCTGCTGAGAAGGTGGGGGCAGCGGCTCCGGAAGGCTAACGCCGTCGGTCCGCCTTGGGCTTCCTTCCCCCCCTCAGACGTACGTTTCCCTGTTTCCCCAGTCATCTCACAACAATGCACGTCCGAGCCCTGCTGTGATTACAGGGAGACTGTGCTGATTACCAAGCTCTTCACATGTCAGAGCATGGCGAGGCCAGGGTGGTAGACCAAAGGAAATTTCCATTCTCCCTTCAGCTGCTGCGCAGGCTTGCTCTATATAGGAAAGTTAGCTGCTATTAAGTAATAACGTGCAGCTGAAGTTGGTCACTCGTAACAGCAGACAGATGGATAATGTTTTATTTGGGTTAGCCAGCTCTCTCGCAAATAAAGGGCCTGAAATTAAACTGTCTTTACAAACACATTCGGCAAATGATACCTCTGACTGATTCCGGTGCTCGGATTCTTTGCCATGGAAAATGGAAAATGCGTCTCCCGTTGAACCCAGTATCTGTTGAAACTTGTCTTTGCCGAGTGGAGAAAGGTTGATGTTCTATGGAATGAAAAAAAAAAAAAAACACACACAACTAAAAAAAGACTCTGCATTGAGGAGGAAAGGGTATAACTATGCAAACCGCATTTAGAGATGGAAAGGGACTTTTTAGGACTTATGGAATTCAAAACAATAATAATGGAATGGAAACACAGGGAAAGGGCTAAATATTTGACCACAGAGGCAAATTGGATCATTAGACGCTCCCATGCAATGCAAAATGTGGGGTTTGTTTTGAAAGGCGCACTTGTTGATTTTCCAGTGGATAATAGGACAAAAGAAAGAGCTGGCCAAGTCACAGGCCATCATCACAGGCAAACCAGCCATGGGAGCCTCTGGGGGGGTGTGTTCCTTGTAAGACATGTTCCTGGGCAGCACTGAGAGACTGTGATTCAGAAGGTCAAGTATGGGCCGAGAACTGGCATTTCTAATGAACCCTAAGTGATGCCATGCTGCCCTTGGGAGTCCCCCTACTCTATGCTGACCTACCTTCAGTGTCCAGTGAGATGGACCACTCATCTTAGGCAGTGGTCGGCAAACTCATTAGTCAACAGAGCCAAATATCAACAGCACAACGATTGAAATTTCTTTTGAGAGCCAAATTTTTTAAACTTAAACTATATAGGTAGGTACATTGTTATTAACTTAATTAGGGTACTCCTAAGGCTTAGGAAGAGCCACACTCAAGGGGCCAAAAAGCTGGATGTGGCTCGCGAGCCGCAGTTTGCTGACCACGGATCTTATGATATTTCATGACAACCAAGAGAAGTGTCTGCCTATAGAATGGATTAGCCTTGCCATTGGCTCAGTGACCTGGAACAAATCACTCTCTTTTTTATTCTCTCCCCCTTCCCCCCAGACATAAAGTACAGTTTAGACCAGATTGGAACTCTTCAAAGTCCTGGAAATGTCAGATAAACGCCAGTTAGGCAGGTGTCTTTGCTGCAGGACTTCTCAGAGCCTCTACTGTACAAACACGTGGTATGACTCTCCAATGGGTGCAGACAGTGGGGTGTTTAGAGGTTTGGTAGGTAAAGCTTCCCGGTCATCTGACCACCTCACTTTCTTTGGGAACACCTGTAATCACCACACACAGGAGGAGGCTGAGCAGGAGGCCGGCTAAGGTCCTTCTGGCTACAGCTCTCATGGCCCCAGAATCCAGGCTCCCTCTTCAGGCCTCCCATGTTCTCTGGGATGGTACCCACCATCCTAGAATAAGCCAGTGGGCCTGAACTTCTGTCCCCTGGGGCACTTCTCCTGGCTCCCCCGAGACTCCGCCCAGCAGCTACCATATTTGTTTTTTTCATCCCATGGACTTTCTGTTTCTGCTCCTTTGTTTCAAGGTAGTGAGTCTGAACTTGCAGACAACCCAGTGTATGTGCTTGTGACTTTCCCATGCCGTCTACATAATTCATTGAGCAGCGGAAAGTGTAGCGCCTACTCTCACAGTGCAGTCTCAGAACTGGGGAGCTCCAGGGACTTATTAGAAATGCAGATCTCAGGCCCCTCTCTAGACATGCTGGGTCACAAACTCATGGTGGTGCCCGGCCAAGTGTGGGTCAAGACCTCAAGGTCATCCGAATGCTTCTGAACTTGGAGAACCAGGGGTGCAGAGGTGAGGAGCATGGACTCAGGCCCAGACCCTGTGCTCTACACCGGTTGCCTCACCTGGAATACAGGAATGATCGCAGTCTGTCTTTCAGAAGTGACGTGAGAACTCAATTACTACATGGTGCCTCTGTAAGAACGGGCACAGGATGAGCAACCAATCAATCACAGCTCTTTATCTAGAACAGATACTAACTCAGGATGAGCAGGAACGAAGGTACACTGTGTTGCAGTGCATGTGGGAAGAGGTGCCCTCTGTGAGTGAATCTGAGGACTCTGTGAGTGGGTAGATGGGAGCACAGCTGCGGAGACAGACAGATCTGGTTTGCCAACATGGCCCTCCATGGATTAACTTTATGAACGAGTTCGAATTATTTAATCTAAGCTTAGGGTCCTCATTTAGAACATTGAGAAAATACTTTGTTTCCAGGTAGAGAGGAGGGTTAGCTAGAACACTGCCTGAAGCTGCTTTGAGAAGTGTCTGGTGCCCCCTTCTCAGCAAAATCCAGCAGCGACCTAATGATGATGGCCCCCTCACCGCCCAGTGTGTCTGTCCTCACAGACCGCCAGGCCACCACGTCCCCAACCAAGGGCTTCCTGCTCCACAGAACATTCGAGTCATGGTCTCTAAGGCCCTATTCCTTGCCCTGAAAAGTTGTCTGGTCAAGATACAGATACATTTAAATATTGATTGAGAAGTATTTAATGAGAAAAGGTATTCAACTTTTCATTCCTTTCCTCTGTTCTCCTTCTTCCAGTTGGAATCTTGTTCATTTGGATTTTTTCTATTTCATGTTTTGTCACAGACCGAGATTTAGAGTTTACATTAAGGATAGCCGAAGGCTTTACATGTTTCTTTAAGCACAGCACCTTGTAGGTCAAGCCCATCACCCTACAGCACAAAATCTGTAGAAAGGGTGTCTGTGGTCAGGCATTCACTGGGTTTTGTCTCAATGACAATTCCAAGAATTCAATGGCTCGTGGCAACAGAAGTTTTTCTCACCATCTTATGAGTCAGCTTTGGTTCAGCTATAGCTTGGCTCCACGTGTCCCCTCCTCCTGGTCCCCATAGAAGGTACAGCCCAACCCGAGCCTCATCCAAGACCGTGCTACGCCCCTCTGTCCAGGTGTGGCCCCAGTCACCCCGCCTCACACTCCATTGACCCAAGTGGTCACATTCCCACATGGGACACATGGGTAAAAACACACTCCTCTGCAGGGACAAGGCCAGGGAGGGATTCTGTGGACAAATGCTGGTGGCCAATAACTGGCAGCAACAAACAAAGAGCAATGACAGCAATGACCACAGCTCTGCAGGTTAGATCCCAGTTCATATCTTCAAGACCAAGGTCATTAGGACAGAGGAAATGGGGTCGTGAATGTGCCACAATCTCAGCTAGTTCTTCCCCCAATGGCATTGTGATTCTCTGAGGAACCATGGCCGATTCATTCCCCAGCCTCCCAGGAGCTGCCACCCTCCCGGCCGGCCATCCTCAGTCCTCCGGGCCCCGAGGGAGGGAATGGGGCTCCAGGAGGAAAGAGTCATTTCCCTGCAGACAAGGACCAGGGGCCGCCCTTGGGAATCCACTGAGAGTCAACTTGGGGCCACCTCATCCTTTCTTACTGAGTATGGTCATTTCCAAGGCCACCTGGGCACAGCCATCCGTGTCCTCGGCGGAGATGGGCGGAATCAACAAGTGGACTCAGAACAGTCAGACCAGCCACTGAAGCGTGTCCTGGACGGCGGGGAGGAGCAGGGGGCCACGGCAGGAGGCCAGTGCCAGAGGTCCCGTGTGCCGTGCGGCCACGGTCCCAGGATCCAAAGGGAGGATAGCTAAGCCTCACTGATTTTATTGTCAATTACTTTTAAACCTTCTGAGTCCAGTGAGCCCCCTGTCAAGCATTTCTTTGCCTACTTAATATTTAAACCTGTGTGCCTTTAGAGCGAAATTTAATCCAGGTATTTTGGATTCATAGCAAAAAAAAAAAAGGAAAAAGAAAGAGATCACCAAAAAGTTGTTTTGTCAATAATATTTAATAACATCCAAGAAAGTTTTTTGAGTTTTTGAGCAACTTTTCTTACAAACAGGAAGCTGTTTTGCTAAAGCTTTAAAGTCAAATTCCCATCAAATTTTGCTTGAAGCCAAAGTTACAGTTCGAGCTGTACCCACCACCTCACTGAAGGGATAGAGAAGGACTCCCTGAGGCAGGAGAAAGTCCAGATTTGGGAACCCGCTGCCTCCCCAACTTTCATTTGGTCATGTTTCTGCAGGATCAAAGACCTGGTTGCCCCCCAACCAGAACACAGAAGTTTTCCCAGCACGGGCAAGTGGAAAACTTCCAAACTTGGACTCAACAGGGCTCGAGGTTTTTAGAAGGTCTCAGTGTTGCACTAACTAGGACAAAAAAACACATTAATCCTCTAAAAAGTTAATACCTAGCACTGGTCCACTGAGTAGCTGGCATTCACCTAGAAAGATGGTATAGATTGGACATTCTGGAAACTAATCAACAGGTGCGTGCCTTGCCTGTGTGCGATAGTCTTACCTGAGAATGCCAAGAGGCGGTGGGGGTGGGGGGAGCGGAGGGTAGCACTTAACCTGTATGTCACGGCCTGGAGGTTCTCCGCCTGTGTTCCCGGAGCCATGTGTCAGACATGCAAATTCTTGGGCTCCACCCAGACTTACTGAATCAGAAACTCCAAGCCTTGCAGGCGGTTCTGAGGCCGCTAAGCTTGAGCACCTGCATCAGGTAGTGGCCAGCATGGGTGCAGGTGCCTCCGAGGGGCGCTGCTGTCACCTGACAGCTGCGGAGAATGTGGGTGATTCACTTAGTCTGCTTCTGCCTCCGTTCCCTCCTCCTGAGAAGGAATAAAATACTGTAAATTAAGAGCATATGATGCTCGCTGGCATGGCTCAGTGGTTGAGCGTTGACCTTTGAACCAGGAGGTCAAGGCTTGATTCCCCATCAGAACACATGCCTGGGTTGCAGGCTCGATTCCCAGCAGGGGGCGTGCAGGAGGCAGCCGTTCCTCTCTCTCCCTCTTCCTTCCTCTCTGAAATCAATAAAAATCTATTTTTCTTTTTAAAAACGCATCTGATAAAGTGTAAGTGACAAAGCAGGCATGTGAGTGAGGTTGCTGCTGGATCCCCACAGAGGGATGACGGAGAAAGCGGTCATTTGCCAAACTCACAAACACCCGGGAGAGCTGCAGGTAGAAGAGGCTACACAGGTTGGTAGCTGGGACCTCTTAATGATAAAAGAGCAACTATTGCAATTATTTACAATCATTGGTGGATTAGAAAGGAAGCATGAAGTGTATGTACCTTTCTTTGTGTAAGACAGATAAGAAGTGTGTGCGAGTGTGTGTGTGTGTGTGTGTGTGTGTGGCTCAGGGAGAGGCATTTCAGAAAAGCAGGAGGTAACAGAACCTGTTGAATTGAAACTGATCGCATTCAACGCTGGCAGCTGAGGCTTAAGAACTCTGGCCTCATTCTTCCTGCCGTGAACCGTCTGTGTGAGGAAGGCGGGTGTGTCCCACCTCCCAGGTCTCAGCCGCCTCGCTTGCAAAATGGGTGTCAGATGCCTAGGTTTTGACAGTCCTTTCAACTCTGATGGCCTGTGACTCAACAATAAGAATGCGTTTCCACAGGCGGTAAAAATATTCTAGACTCTTCCCTTCAGTCCGCAGTGTTTACTTCCTCCGCACTTCCCCTTCCTGCCTCCTGCCCGCGGGCCAGTGGACAGTGGGCCTCAATGGGGGCCAGTTCACCCTCTTTCCAGGGGGCTTTACGGTGGAACTCCCTCCGGAGGGTGAGAATTCCCTCCTGAGGGCTGGGCTTGGGGCTGCACTTTAATCCTTAAACACTCCTGAGCCTGTGCCCTGGCACCATGCCAGACGGCCAGGGGTTGGAGATGAATCCTAGGCCCCAGCCCTTGGGGAGGGAGGAGGGGGGAGGGGGGTTGTTAAGGGTCAGTTTCTTTGTAAACACCTGTGAACCCCATGTGTGCCTCTCTCTTCCAGGCAGGAGCAGCACCCCATGGTAGCCAGGTGGGCGAAGGGGAGCCAGGACGGTGCGCCCGCCTTGAAGAAGACGGCTTCTGACCTGCTGAGTAAGTGACCAGGCAGCAAGCAGCGCTGGGGGCACGGGGTGCAGCGAGGGAGGCAGAAGGCGCCTCCCTTTGAGTGCTGTCCACCAGCTGCTCTTTTCCACGGAGAGGTGATAAAGCCAAGACCCAGAGGCTCCAGGTCTTCCTCCCCAGGCCATGCTCCCCGGCTCTGCTAGGAGGCGCTGCTGGGGTCATGAGCGCGGCCCCAGGCCTGCAGGAACAGGGCAGAGGAAGCGGATGCAGCTCTTCCCAGGCTGGCCCGCTGCCCCTGTGGGAGCGGTTAAGGCAGGAGTTTCGTGGCACAGCCTTCACACACCCAGCCAACTTTTCCAGGAGCTGCTTGTGCCCGCAGGACCCTGTGTATCCCTCACGCTCCAAAACTGCAGCCTCCGTTTTGATTGCAGTGCTGGGATGGCATGCACTTTCCCGGGCAGGTTTTTTTTTTTTGTTTTTTTTTTTTTTTTTTTTTTTTTTAAGTGCATGCAGTTACTTGTCTCTGCGAAGCGGGAGTTCTGAGCTTGACTGTGCACTTGGGCACCCAGCACGGCCTCACTTCCAAATGTTCCCCCTGGTCCCGTTCCCGGTGGCCACGGAGACGTGTGGCTGGCGGGCCCCCTAGACCCAGGCTCATCCATTAGACCTTGTGCGTTTCTTTTCAATGGATCCCCAATAAGTAGAATAGGCTTCGGTGGGTAAAATAACTTCTGAGTAGCTCATGGCCCTTCTTTGCAATGGAAAAAAGAGAAAATGACTTTCCTTTCCAAGAAAAAAGAAAGATCATTCCAGGGGACATTCAGTAAATGACACCCTCTTGCTAAAGGAACAGGAACATTAGGAGCCCACAGTCCCCTGCATCCCCACGTGTCCGCCTGGGATGGATACAGTTTCACTTTCCTTGGAGGGATTTGCGGAGGATTATTTTCAAATCCCCTATTGAGGTCCTGCTGCTCTAAAGCAAGATTATTGCATGAATCACAGACCACTGCATACCAGTTCCTTTTTATCACGGGGATTTTTAGAATTTTTTTAAAAAATGCCATTTGGGGTGGGAAAAATAAACATGCCGACCAGGTAGAGTTCCCCCTAATCACTCCCATTATCTTTTCAAGGAATGTAGGGGTGACTCATCTCAGTCACCAGGCAGGTACTATAAGATGCTGGGTGGCCTCACACCCAGCGTGTCCCTGTCTGTGAACCAGCAAGCAGCGTGGGAGCCCAGCTTTCTTCCTGGTAGGTCTGCGGGCCCCACTGTTCCATCCTGCGCGTGTTTACTTGTTCTTTAACTCTTTAAAGTGCATGCCTGCGCTGGTTCTGCTTAGTTCTAAAGAAGTAAGGCAGAATGTGCGTGCCACCCCGGAATGCCATACCTGATATGGGATATTGATAGCACTGCTAAGATTAACCAGCATATCGATTTAGCTGTTCGTCAAGCTTAATTATTCACTACGTGTTTGTTTGGGGTTGGTGATAACTTAGTCTTTTCTGAAGTAATCAAGACTAGGGAAGGTCATGGATTCTAAAGTATTCATTAGATTGCGGCGGGGGGAAATAAATGGCTATTATAGGGAATATCATGCAAAAGGGTAAGTTTTAAATATATTTATTACAAGTTTTAAAAATGTGTATTCGTATTCTCCATCGCTTATCAAGAACTATCTGTGGATGGTAAATTTTAGTTATATCTATACTGACCCTATGCTTAGTCAACTTATTTTTAAATTCTCTACAATTGGATATTATGGTAGCTGGATATACATAAGCATTCCTAACACTCTGTGGGGTAGATGCATGCACGTATGGTATTGCAAAGGGACGATTAGCATCGTATTTTAAACGGCGGGGGGGGGGGGGGCTTGGAGAGGGGCTCGGTTTGGGTTCTTTATAGCACTATCTCATTTAACCATCACAAAACCCTAAAGACTAGGCTTTATTCTCATTTTACAGATCAGAGAGCTGAGGTCCAGAGAGGTTAGTAGCTTATCCCGGCTCACACAGCGGATAACTGGGAGAGTCCGCATTTAACCCAGGTTTGCTTGTCTCCAGGGCTCCTCACCTCACCCCACTGCCTTCCTCAAGTCCAAGTGTGTTAGTCTTGCCTGCAGAAGTCTCCTTCCTTCTGCCCATCCACATGCTTTCATACTCATGTCACATGTTTACCCTGGTTCCATCTTCTGGGCAGTCTGCCACTGTGACAGTGATAAAGTGTCTCTTTGTCGCTTCCTCAGGTGGTCCCAAGAGGCTGAGCATGGACCCAGTGCACCTCAGCATGTCCAGTGCGCCCCTGGTGAGGCACTCAGACAGGCCCCGCGTCATGTCCAAGAGCGGGCACAGCAACGTGAGAATCGACAAGGTAGATGGCATATACTTACTCTACCTTCAAGACCTGTGGACGACCGTGATCGACATGAAGTGGAGATACAAACTCACCCTGTTCGCGGCCACATTCGTCATGACCTGGTTCCTTTTCGGGGTGATCTACTACGCCATCGCGTTCATTCACGGGGACCTAGAACCCGGCGAGCCCATTTCTAACCACACCCCCTGCATCATGAAGGTGGACTCCCTCACAGGGGCGTTTCTCTTCTCCCTGGAGTCCCAGACCACCATCGGCTATGGCGTCCGCTCCATCACGGAGGAGTGCCCTCACGCCATCTTCCTGCTGGTCGCTCAGCTGGTCATCACCACCTTGATTGAGATCTTCATCACGGGCACCTTCCTGGCCAAAATCGCCAGACCCAAGAAGCGGGCGGAGACCATCAAGTTCAGCCACTGTGCGGTCATCACCAAGCAGAAGGGGAAGCTGTGCCTGGTGATCCAGGTGGCCAACATGCGCAAGAGTCTCCTGATCCAGTGCCAGCTCTCCGGCAAGCTCCTGCAGACCCACGTCACCAAGGAGGGCGAGCGGATCCTCCTCAACCAGGCCTCCGTCAAATTCCACGTGGACTCCTCTTCCGAGAGCCCCTTCCTCATTTTGCCCTTGACCTTCTACCACGTGCTGGATGAGACCAGCCCCCTGAGAGATCTCACCCCCCAGAACCTGAAGGAGAAGGACTTTGAGCTCGTGGTGCTCCTCAATGCCACCGTGGAGTCCACCAGCGCCGTCTGCCAGAGCCGCACGTCTTACATCCCAGAGGAGATCTACTGGGGCTTTGAGTTCGTGCCCGTGGTTTCTCTCTCCAAGAACGGCAAGTACGTGGCTGACTTCAGTCAGTTCGAGCAGATCCGGAAGAGCTCCGACTGCACGTTTTACTGCGCGGATTCCGAGAAGCAGAAGCTGGAGGAGAAGTACAGGCAGGAGGACCAGCGGGAGAGAGAACTGCGGACTCTCCTGTTACAACAGAGCAATGTCTGATGGCGGTGCCCTGGCCTCAGTTGACTCTGCGGCCATTTCCACATCCAAGTTCCTTCGAACAAAAACGTGTGGATGCATTTCTAAAAACACTTCACAGATGTGAGAAATCCATCTTCTCCTTTGATCTGGTGGCTCAACAAGAATCTCCACCTTCGAGAGGGTTCCTTGTTTAAATGCTTCGTCTGAAGCAAACTCCCAAAGTTCAGATTTTCTAAGATGGGGCTACATTTGGCGGGACTTGGTAGGGCAATTGCAAACATGTCCTGCAGGATGGACAGACAGTCAGCATGCTGAGAGTGAAGGGAAGGCATTTCTCTATAAGGCTATCAGCTGTAATATAAGGTATTTATGCAATCCAATATCAAAGGCATTGTGGCCTTGAAATGTGGTTCAGTGTTCACTCACACCATGGTTTAAACTCTTTTCGAGCAGAGAAAATGGTATATGTTCTGGAGGCTATCTGTTAATACAACAAATGGAGCAGGGGGAGTCTGTACTCACAAAATATAATAATTCCATTTCTGCCTTTTCCCAGTGGATTTAATTGTGCAGCGTGAAATTGGTCCATCAGGAATTAACAGTTGTGAAAACATGTATGGATGGAACTGAGGTTGTTGTCAACACTAATTTTTGCTGGAATGTACTAGCCCCTTCCTTTCCTATTCAACATGTGGTTCCCAGGCCGGCAGCATCAGCCCCTTGAGAACTTATTAGCCACATAGAAGCCCAGGCCCTGCCCCACTTAGAGAACCAGAGTCTGTATGTCACCGCACCCCCATGGGACTCACGCACACTTGAGTTTGAAAAGCTCCTCTCTGGGCAGTGCATTCAGAGTAACCTCGGAAGCTGCGGGACAGTGAGGGTCCCCTGTCCACGTGGCCTCCAGATCTGTCTTTCCTTAGGTTCTTCACTGTGCACCAAGCTTCCTTTCGGCCACTTCTTTCCTGACCTAGTGAAACCCCTTGTCCACAGGGGAAGGGTCACTGAGAGTCCAAGAGCAAAATCAAACTCTTGCAAGTAATGGTCGCCTCATTCACACTAAGTGCACACACACACACGATACGCCACACACGTGCGCACGTGTACGCACACGCAAGCGCACACACACACACACACACAGGGACGCACACCCTAGCTCTTGAAGCATGATGGTGGAAATTATCAATGAAAGACATTTTCAGTTAAAATTTTGTTCTCTAAGATGGGGAGCACTGGGACTTGGAGGAAATGGGGAAAGTGGTGGGATTCAGATTGTCGGTGAAATGGTGATGTGGACGTCACCAATGGCAAGTGTGGTCGTCTCTTGATGTTACCAGATTTCAAATGTCCTTTAACAGAAAATGTGGCTGACGCCACTGACCTGGAGCAGCCCATCGAACGCAGGGCCAGAATAATGGGGCTAAAGTCGTAAAGGTTCAAAGAACAATCTCAATGCACAAGAGCTTTTGTCTTATTATTCAGGAAGTTTTCTTCTGTTTCTGTTATAATTTTATGGCAGATTGTCTTCGATCTTAAAAACATTACATGTAGTTAGATATGACCCCTTTTAGTTGTGATGTGTGATTTTTTTTATTGTATATTGTGGTCTAATTGGCAGAAGAATAATCCCAGGGGCATGTTTACAGATTTTCCGTTGCACAAGTAAATTCTTCTCACAGTATTGCCATCAATGTCACTTGGAATGTGATCAAGGTTAGGAATCTTACCTGCTTATATTGTATATGGTACAATGATGTAGCACAAGATTGAAAAATCTCTTTTATGTTCACTTAGCAATCTACTTCAGCCAAATGTGAAAGACTTGATCATGTGATCTTTCGCACTATATGCAAAATAAATATGCAGTGTCTTAAAAGCCAATACTCGTGGAAGTCAATAAGTGATATTACAGTGTAGTTTTTCATATGTAGGTCTAAAGTCGTGGCTGGTTTGAAACTTAGCATTTTCCAGTAATATTTATTATTACTTTCTACAAAACACTCTAATGTTGACATGCTAACAAAAAAGGATTCGGATGGCCAACTGATTCTATGTGAACAGTCTTCTGACTGAAAGAGATGCATACTTGACCCTCCAACTAAGAAGAAGTCAAACTAATGGAGTGTTTTTGACCCAAAAACCTTTTGCATTTTGAAGGATTTCCAATGCACCAGGCCTTCTCAATGAGACCATTCAAAAATGCCGTGTTCAATCAGAGAAACCACAAATCCATGTCTTATTTCAGAAATAAGATGTGTTATACTTACATGGTACCCCAGCAGCCAGTGGTCCCAGAAGCATAGCTAAGTTTCATTCATTGGCACTCACAGTGGGCCGCCGTTGGGATGGGGGTGGAGGCATCCAGGGGTGCCCTACCCCATTCATGGGGATGTTACCGCTCAGAGAGGAGACCAGAAATTGAAATAGCTGGTTCAAAGTGGGGAGATGCCATCAGTGTGTGGACCAGATGTTTAGATGCATTTACACAACCCACTGAGTTAAGTTTTCAATTTTTAATTGACTGTGATTTCGCTATCCCTGAAATGTAAAGTAAGGTGTAGAGACATGTGACGCTTCTATTACAAGATGATCCTTTCTCCCTTGCTTAGATCCTCAGTCCTCTTAAATCACCTGGAGGTAGGAGGAAATAGAAAAGCAAGGCAAAGAAGGCGCAGGGCCTTTGCACTGGTAGCTCAGTAAAGATCATCTCATCCTCGGCCTTCATTCACTACCTTGTCACCATGGTCTAAGACATTTGATCACGTGACATAAGGGAGACTTCCAGTCTCTCAATCTCCGCTCTTCTTTGAAACAACTAGTTTTGAATCCAAGTGATCTCATCATAGCTCCGTGGGACGGGACTCTTTAGTGAGAGGCATCAACATTTGCAGTCTTGGTTTCCAAGCTCTGAGTGAGCACCCAACTTCCCGCACTTGACCCTGGGTAGGTCCTAGGCACAATTGATGTTCTTCCCCTGGGAAGATGGACACTTGAAGGTCCAAAGCTTAACATTTCACTTCTAATGGATTAACTGCGCACATGTTGCCCCTTGTGAGTTTCAGTTTATCTTTAATCAGAATGACCTGCCAATCAACCAAACCTCTGGCCTGGGGCCGCAGTGAGTGGTGGGTGTTGGTTCTCAGCCTGAAGGGTCTAGGAGCAGAGCCGAGAGTCTGCACAGTTAGAATGTGCAATGAAATGACATGTGAGAACCTAATTGAGATTTTAAAGAACAAAAGAGTTAACTTCTTGAGGCATTGGTATTTATCAGTAAACTGTTTTCTTGTTGTTATGTTGTTCTGATTTTTTTAAAGAATCTAAAATAAAATCTTCGCTTTTCCAGCAAGGAAGGCACGGAGAACAGTATAAAAATTGAAAGCTAGGGGTTGACTGAGCACCTCTCACATAAGCCCTTCTCCCAGCGGACAAGAACTTCTTGGCAGGCAAAGCTAGGCCACTCATCTTACATTACAACTGACTGTCATTATATCCTCTGGCTTCCCAGGAGGACCAGTTTTCCCAGTCTTTCAGAAACACTGACGGATTAAGTCCAATTTCCCCCCCAAAGTTTTTCCACTAAATGCTGACTGGCACGAGGCAGAAATAAAGCTTCAGCCCTTTCCCTTTGTTCTCATCCTCTGTCCGTCTCCTGGGGGACTTGGTGTCCCCTCAGCTTCATCTGTGGGGGTTGGCTGTTCCATCCTGGCTGTCCATTCCATCAAGTCAGATAATCCTGTGGGTTCAAAATAATCAATCCAAAATCATAATCCTTGGACGTTTACGGTAGATGCCCAAAAATTGGGGACAGGAATTTTTCTTTTCCAATTGCTATGTTGCTGGTGTATAAACATGGAAGACCAAGAAAATGCTCTTGATTAGAAGTGATGGGTAATTCCTAATAAAATTACAAGAATTGATTGTGTAAGATGAGGACGTCATTTTTTAAAATATATTTTTATTGATTTCAGAGAGGAAGTGGGAGGGACGGAGAGGTAGAAACATCAATGATAAGAGAGAATCATTGATCAGTTGCCTCCTGCATGCCCCACACTAGGGATTGAGCCCATAACCTGGGCCTGTGCCCTGACTGGGAATCGAACTGTGATCTTCTGGTTCATAGGTCGACGTTCAACCACTGAGCCACACTAACCGGGCAGGACATCATTTTTGATACATGCTTATAGAAGCCAAAGATGTCATATATGTTGTAAATGCCATATAACTCTGACTGTAATCCCAGAATTAGGAATTCCAGGCTTGCTGTGTATGCAGGGCACGTCCTGTACTACATTCTGATGGACTTTATTGAGATGTTCTAAATGTCCTATCTTCATTTTTATCAATAAATTACAAAATTGCATAGGCAGTTAGAAAATAAACCTTCACATGTAACTGGATGTCTTGTATACTTATTTGCTAATGCTGCCAACCTTACAGAAAGTATTCACAGAATCCCAAACTATGTCCTTCTCTAGAAGAGCAAAGAAGAAATGCCCCTTCCTTTAGAAGCTACAGTTTTCATACAGCTATTCCTAAAGAAAATTTTCTTGGCTTGCTCAATCCTATCTAATAAAAGAGAAAAATGGTAATTGGCGTACGACGATACCCTTTTCATTGGCTAATCAGGGCTATATGCAAATTAACTGCCAACTATGATTGGCAGTTAACTGCCAACTAAGATTGGCAGTTAACTGCCAATAAGATGGCGGTTAATTTGCATATGTAGGCACAATGCAGGGAGGTGAAAGGGAAAGCAGGAAGAAGCCCCCTGCCACTGACAGTGATCGGAAACCCAGGGGGGAGCTAAGAGTTGGGGGGCAGGGCAAAGGCGGCCCTGGGGCCGCCTTTGCCCTGCCCCCCAGCCATGATTGGAGAATCAGGCGCCTTTGCCGCCCTGGCCAGTGATAGCAGGAAGTAGGGGTGGAGCCAGCGATGGGAGCTGGGCACGGTCGAAGCTGGCAGTCCCGGGAGCTAGGGGTCCCTTGCCTGGGCCTAAAGCGAAGCCCACGATCGCGGGGCCGCTGCAGCTGCGGGTCCCCGATGCCCGAGCCAGACGCCTAGGCCAGAGGTGTTAGGCCTGGGCAGGGGCGGAGCCTGCAACCACGGGGAGCTGGGGGTCCCCTGCCCAGGCCTGACACCTCTGCCAGAGGCCTCAGGCCTGGTCAAGGGGCCGATCCGGTGATTGGTGATCGGAGGGTGATGAGGGTCAACTCCTCTGGCCGAGGCATCAGGCCTGGGCTGGGGCCTGAGCCGGGGATTAGGGGGATATGATGGTCCCCTTGCCCAGGCCTGAAGCCTGGGTCAGAGGCGTCAGGCTTGGGCGGAGGGTGGAGCAAGCGATCAGAGGGAGATAGGGGTCCCCTGCCCAGGCATGATTCCTGGGCCAGAGGCCTCAGGCCTGGGCGGGGGCCAGAGCCAGTGATCAGGGGGAGATGGGGGTCTCCTGTCCAAGTCTGACACTTCTGGCGGAGGCGTCAGGCCTGGGCAAGGGGCCGATCAGGCGATCGGAGGGTGATGCGGGTCAACGCCTGAGGGCTCCCAGTATGTGAGAGGGGGCAGGCTGGGCTGAGGGACACTCCCCTCCCCACACACACCCAGTGCACGAATTTCGTGCACCGGGCCCCTAGTTAGTAAAATAAGTGTCAACAAATCACTGGGGGCCTTTGATACAGTCTGTACAGCATAGAGCAGGCCGCTATTTGAGCCCGTCCATCAAGGAGAAGCCTCTAGTGTTGGGCTCAGAGCTCTCCTCCACGTGGTGTGCCGGAGCCCTCATTCCCAACCCCCTGTTGGAGAATCAGGCCAAGCCAAGGGTTTTGTGGTCCTGACCAGCAGTGGATGGGCAAAGCCAAAGATGAAGGAATCACCCTGAAAGTCCATCACCAAGGTTGTTGCTTAGCAACTCTCATTTCATGATGTAGTGCTTCACTGTGATCTTTATCTGAGGTCAAATCTTATCTAGTATCAAGCCTTCCCACTCCCTTCAGATATCCAAAAATACTCAAGTTAAGGGTAGAAGCCCCTCAAAATTAGACTCCAATGGAGCTATGACAATTGATTATAGAGTACCTATTTCCTAAAAAAAGTCAGAAGTTGTTGACTCTGAGCTAAGAAATGTGATCTCTTTGGCTTATTGTAACTACTATTGCCACTATTGCAAATGTCCTTCATATTGTTTACAAAGTAAAGAGCTTCCAAGAAGGTGTTTGGAGAGGAGTTCAAAGAAATGCTTTTGTTTTTCATTCACTGTAATTTAACTATATTTTTCATCTGCAATCAAATCTTAAGAGTAAGGATGTTGTATTAAAACAAATCACTGCAGGAAGTATGACTGTACCAGGGACTTTTTACAAAAACAAACTTCCAGATCACAAGAGGAAGCTGTGTTTGTGCGCCGCCAGAGTGTAAAATAGCAGCCAGGAGAGGAAGGCAGGGTAACGGCCAACTTGGATCTATTTTTGAAGAATTATTTCTGTAGGGTGTCATGGAATTGTAAGTTACAAAAAAGAACGTTTTGGTAAACAGACTGCTGGATTCCAAAAGGACCCACTCCAAAATACCACTTAATGGAATTCAAGGGACTGTTATGAAGATTAAAATCCCAAGTCACACGCGGATTTTGCAAGCAAACAGTCCCACACCTGGCAAAGTCTGGTGGTGTGCTCTAACCAGAGTCTGGATCCTGCCTCGGTCTCCTGCCATATATCGCTCTATGTCTGATCGCTATACCGTGACACGCAAGTGTCCTTGCTTTCCTCTGATTTTAACATGGTCTTAAACTTGGATTTGCCTTTAGCAGAACAGTGACTCATGTTCCTCACGGTTGAGCTGCTATGGGGTGCGAGTTGGAAATCTCACACTAGCCGATACGTACACCCTGTCACCACTGAGCCGAAGCATCCCGTATCAGCTTTAATGATGTGCTCTCGTGGTCTACAAATCCATACCTCTATTTGTCAAACCATTTCTTGTTTGTATACGATCTCCATCACCTTTCTTTGTTAATATGTGGAATCACTCTAATCTGTGAAACAATAGGAAATACAAATGTAGTAAAGCCAATTCCATAGTCTCGAGTCTGTTTATTTCATCCGGGTGGTGACGGTGCTGTTGTGGTGCCCTGCGGAGACGAAGCTAATATTTCCTGAGAGGGCTCAGAGGTAAACTCACTCAAAATAGCTGTTTCCAATGGTTGCAATGACAGTCATTTGGGGATGGCTCCCTCCTAAGAACTTACAACGTTAGTTTCCATCAGTGCCTAAAGGACTGCATTTTGCTTCCTTTCTCATCAAAGAAAACAACTGAAATCCTTGCCTCACCTCTCTTTTTTTAAAAAAATTTTGGCCTTGACACTCTATTGATCATTTCATTCTAGCAAACGATTAAAGATCAAGTCATTATTTCACAGCAACCTTTCAGCACCTTACTGCCTACCAAAGTCCCTTACATCCCATAGCTCGTTTACTTTGATGGATTAAAAGAAAGAAAACATAATTATATAAGCCTTAAAGACACCAGTGTGGGTGACATTGTAAAGCAACACAGCAATTCAACATCCACATGGCAGAGATAGGCACCCAGGGACAGCTGTCATCCTGGAAGCACTTGCCTGGGGAAGCACACACAGGCACGTGGCTGCCACAGGAGAACAGACAGGCACGTGGCTTCCACAGAAGTACACACAGACACGTGGCTGCCACAGGAGCACACGCAGACATGTGGCTGCCACAGGAGCACACGCAGACACGTGGCTGCCACAGGAGCACAGACAGGCACGTGGCTTCCACAGAAGCACACAGACACATGGCTGCCACAGGAGCACACGCAGACATGTGGCTGCCACAGGAGCACACGCAGGCACATGGCTGCCACAGGAGCACACGCAGGCACGTGGCTGCCACAGGAGCACAGACGGGCATGTGGCTGCCACAGCTCCAACCTTCTAGTGTCTCTTTGGGAGCCTGCTCTTTGAACGTTGGCTCATTGGCTGCACCATTCTCAGTGGTGGCAAGACTGTTTTTTGAGTAAGAATGTGACAGCTGGAAATAAGAAAGGCTGGTCATAGAGCAGGAAGTCAACTTTGTAGATGCTGTTTGGGGGAAAAAATTACTAAAACGCTTTCCAGAAAGTGTGTAGTAACCTGGAATACAGCGACGAAGCGCGTCTGCAGGACACGCTTTATTCATTTTAATCTGCATGGAATTTCCCAGACACGTGCTATTTTCTACTCTTGCCTCAAGCATCTGCTTGCCTTATGGGGTGACTTTGGCTGAGAACTGACCCTCCATGTCCAAGACATAAGACAGCTTTGCCGTCACCACACCACGGCGATGGGGCCGTGACTATGGGAATTGTCGCAGCAGCATTGGGTTCTGGGCTGGGAACATGGCATCCTGGCAGCCATGGCCCTCCTCTCAGAAGTCCTTGACTTTGTTCGCCTGTCATAAAAAACGTCAAACAAACAAGCTTAATGGTTAAATTTTCATGCAGAAGTCCCTCTTCTTCCCCAAAACTGAATATATTTTTCAAGTTTTCTACCCCTTTATTTGAATGTAACACGTCCATGATACTGCTCAGCACGTGGGATAGTTGAATGTCCCAAATGTGTTTTCCAGCCCCAAGGACCGCCCTTTCTGTCATTCTTGGTCTGTCTCTGTTGAGTTTGTGAGATACCCCTGCTCTCAACAGTCCACCCCCCTGTGCACTGTGTACATGTGTGTAAAGATCTGCCACATCTGCTAAAACAAGACTCACTGCCTCACATCCACACAGAACATTATGTGCTTTCCCTTGCCCCGCCCCCATCATGAACCTGCTACCTATGAAGTGTGTTGCCTCTTCTGCTCAAACAGGACACACACACACACACACACACACACACACACACACACACACACACATCTCATGACTTCTGGTCACTCCTTGGATTTGCAGAGAGCAAACAATACTCATTCTGAATGCCTCACACAACTTCTAATATTTAATAGTCCATTTTAGACCCGATGAAGGAGGTAGGACATGTCCAGCTACTGCACTTTACAGGAGACCCGAACGCTCACCGAGGTTCAATGCTTCCCCCAGTGTGACCCGGCGAGCCAGTGCAGGGAGCTAGGTCTTTCCCTTCCGGCCACATGTTCTATCCCCGGAACTTACAACATGGGACTCCCATTGTACAGCTGAATCTGGTGTGAGACGGGTCAAGACCAGGGCCACAGAGAAGCAGAATGAGCTGCCCAGGGAGCATGAGCTGGGGATGGAAGGATTACTAGTATATGAAGGCCTAGCGAGCCCAGGACTCTGTTATTCAGGAGCTGAACCCATGGAATATGAAGCTGAGTGCTTCATATCATGTCTACCTTCTGAAATCAATAAAAATATATATTTTTAAAAAGAGCCACAGGCCTGCTGTAGGCTTGTAAGGTCAAACAGTTGGCCAAAGAATAGACATGGTGTGGACAGGATTAAGAAATCTCAGAAAAAGGTCGTGATGACCAAGTAAATATACTTAGTTTGGTTCAAGTTTCCTTACACTCATTATGACTGTGTCAATGTAAGAAACATCCAAACCTGAGGAGAATTTTTACAAGAGTTTATTTGAGCCAAACTGACAACATTTGCTGAGGAGCAAGATCTCAAATGCTCCATAAAGTCAGTTTTCAGCTGCTTTTATGCATTTGAAATGAAGGAGGGGATGTAAGAAAGATTACAGGAGGGTGGGAAAGCAAGGTGGGAAGGAGATTACAGGATAGCTAACAGGATTATGTGCTCTCTTGAGGGTGGTTATGCTTATTTCAAATGTGTGTTAACTTAGATGCACAGAAACAATGGACAGGGCTTGCTTAAGGCAAAGATAAGCCTTTTACTACAAAGTTCCATGATTGGTGTGTGACTTTTCTCCATGACCTGCTCAGTTAGGAATTTAGGATCAGGTGGCTCTGTGAGGCTACTTTCCATAGAACCATGCCGGGAGCCGGTCCATCCTTGCTGTTTCAAGGGACCTGGCATATATGGCATACGGTTCTTAATATGTTTGCTCACCTTCTTGGCGCTGTGTTTTAACCAAGGTCACCTCTCCGAGAAAGGTTGAATCCCCAAGTAGGGATTTTCCCCTGAAGTTAGGGAGGGAATAAAACCCCTCAACTAAGTGCCAGGCGGGTAATTAATCAATTTAACTACAAACAATCATGCTTAAGCTACATAATCTTTACTCCCTGGAATGGAGATAAGAAACGCCCTAACCTTTGTAATAGAGATTGACAGGATTAAAATGAACTGGTATAAATACAGATGTAACAAGACAGCAAGACACAGAACTCAGAACACAGAATCAGACAGAGAGACAGAACTTCAGACACAGAACTTAGGACACAGGGCTTGGAAGACAGGACCAAGAGAGACAGAGCCTAGGCACAGAACCTACACAGAACGTTCTCTAGGGACAGAAGAACTTCGCTGGCGAGAGCATGCCGGAGGATCCTGGACAGGGACTGGCCTCGGAGCCTGGAGGTGGAGCCTGGCGAGAGAGCATGGCAGGGGATCCTGGACTGAACCTGACTGCGGAGATTGGCAGGAGAGCCTGACTAGAACCTGGTGACTGGACCTGCCTGGAGAACCTAGCGAGGGAACATGGCCACAGAACCTGGCTGGAGATCCGTAGCAGAACCTCTCTGGAGATCCAGACCAGAACTTGGCTGGAGATCCGGGCTAGAGATCCTGGCTAGGCTGCTGATCAACTGAACGCTGTCTCCGTGTCATTCCTTCTTCGCCGACTCCGTCTATGCCTTTGGGAACCCCTGGACCTGCTGGGGTTGGACCCCGGCAGAATCATTTTTTGTCCACAATTGCATCATATCTCCTTAAAACAGGTGGGCATTGTTAGGATTCCCATTTTATACATGATAAAACTGAGGCTCCGAGAAGTTAAGCAATTTGTCCAAAGTGATAAAGCTAGCAAGGGACAGAGCCAGGCGTAGAACCCAGGGCTGACCAGAGTGACAGCCTTTCTTCTTCCCCGAGCTCTCGTCTGCCTCCCGGTGGGCCATCACATAGGGCACCCAAAGGAGCTGGGAGACCGTTGGTACTTGATGTTCTTGGAGCAAATAAGCCTTTGTATGGCCCTCAAGTGTTTTTATCAAGAGAAGTTGAAACTGCAGTTGAGTAGCTGTGTGGCCACCCACCTGACTCACGGAAGCTGAATTGAGGCTAAAGCGCAGCAGTGAAAGTTGTGGGGATTTTGCTGGAGTGGATGGAGTGGGGAGTTGCCAACTAGATGTTTGGCCGAGCTCGGGAACCTGATTTGCAAGGACTTATACTGAGCTCTGCAGTGGACTCTAAGACAGGTCTCATTTTAAGGTCTTGGCCGATCGAGTTGAGAGACAGAGAGAGCTTTGTAGAGATGAGCAAACACTACGGATCAGCAGAGCTCACTGGAATCCTATACTGAGTGTCAGGGGCCTGCTGGGCCTGGGATTGGGCCCCGCACACTCAGTAGTGCTGTGACAATGACCAGGGCTAGAGCAGGAATGGTCAGGACCCAGACACCAAGCAAAGCTCCAAGCACAGGGCAAGGGCACAAGGGAGCCTTGGGAGCTGACTGTGGCAGGAGCTTCTGAGGATGGGTCTGAGGCTCGGAAAGACTTCTCAGCAAACCTGTCCATTTCAGGGGCAGATGGGCAAAGGGAGGGCCTGTGGGCAGAAGTGTATCAGAAAGCACAGCAAAGGGTGAGGCCGAGGGAGTACAGTTCAGAAGCTGGACCCAGACCCATCAGAGGCAGGGCCTGCTCCTTGGAGGGGTCAGCAAAGAGGAGAAGCCAGACAAAACCTAAGGCTGGACCCCGGAGCACAAGGACGCTGGCCAAGACGGGAATGGAACTGGGTAAAACACTAGGGCTTCCTCACTGGAAAGTGGGGTTCCAGGAGAGCAGGACCAGGACAAGGCAGACTCAGTGAGGATCCAGTGTCTTCACTTCCCCTGAGTGGGAAGCCACAGTTTGGGCACCTGTCAGTGCTCCCCAAGGCCAAGGGTGGAGGCCAGGAGGCATATACACCCCCACAGCCATAGGTGTGCATTTCACTGTCGGATAGAGTGGTTCCTTGTTCATTTAATATCTACTCAATCAAACTAGGCTCTTTAACAATGACCTGATCACCAAGCCAGCCCCTTAGAGCGTGTGGTCTCCACATTAATATTGATTTGGCAACATTCATTGTGCTAAGAAGATAAAAGCAGAGTCCTGAAGGAGTCACATGATTTGTATCTTTTCCTAGCACTGCCATGACAAACGACCACACACTGGGTGGTTAGAAGAAAAGACATTCGTTATCTCACAGTTCTGCAGGTGTGAAGTCTGAAACCAGGTGTTGACAGGGCCACAGTCCTTCTGAAACCTGTAGGGGAGGACTCTTCCAGTTTCTTCCAGATTCTGGTGGCCCAGACATTCCTTGACTTGGCAGCATAATTCTACTCTCTGCCTCCGTCTTCCCATGGCTTCTCTCTGCCTCTTCCCATCATCTTCCTCAATGTCTGGTCCATGTCCAAATCCCCCCTTTATATAAGGACACCAGTCATATTGATTAATTTGATTACCTTTGCGGTTTTTTTTGTTTTGTTTATTTTTAATATATTTCTATTGATTTCAGAGAGGAAAGGAGAGGGAGAAACATCAATGATGAGAGGGAATCATTGATAGGTTGCCTCCTGCATGCCCCCTACTGGGGATCGAGCCTTGACCGGAATCAAACCATGCCTCCTGGTTGGTAGGTCGACGCTCAACTACTGAGCCATGCCAGCCGGGCTTGATTACCTTTGTAAATCCTTATTTTCCAATAAGGTCACATCCTAAACTGCTGGGAGTTAGAAATTCCACATATCTTCTTGAGGGGACACAATAGCTGATAACACTGTGCTTCCCTATCCATGTCATCACAGATTGTCTACACTCAATCCTCCTCCTGTTCTTCCCCTTGGAAGAGATAAGGACTCCCCCTCAGTCATGGTCATTGCCATGGACTTCCCAGTCCTGCAGAAGGGCACGCAAAGCTAGCCTCCAGCAGATGCCCTTCCTGGTTTGGTCATAGCTGCTCAGAAGCTGGGACATGCTTAGGCACTCCTGAGAGGGTTCCTGGTTCTCAGGGCAGAGAGCAAGAGTTTGCTCCCTTGGAAATGGTCTCCACTGGTTTGTACACAGGAAGACGTTGTAACTCTGATTTCTAAATGGTCAGAGGCTAGCGGTAACCTCACAAGTTAATCATGTACTGGCTTCACCTTCCAAACACTGAAGAGCTTGCTGATTTCCCAACACTTGAAAGTACTTGACTGTTAGATGCATTTCATAATTCTGTGTCTGTCATTTTTTGGCACTTGTTTCTCCTACTATAAAGGTTGGGAGGAACCCTCCCTTCAACGAAGGCAGGCTTCTTCAAGGTGTCTCTGCAGCCATCACCTGTCCACAAGCTGATGTATGCCTGTTGGGTCCTCTCACTTACACCATTTTTTTGCATCAGGTAGTCCCATGTTGTTCCAGGAACAATGCTCTTATACACTGTCTTCCTCCCCAGACCATCTTCACCTCTAACACTGGGAACCAGAGACCCACCTGGTCATCCTCCACTTCCTCACTACCAGTGTCAACCCATCACTCTGTCCACATCACCCCTTGAATGGCTCTCAAGCCCATTTCTTCTCTTCCATTCGAACTGCTGCTCCCATCATCAACCATCATCATCTCTCATTGGTTTTTGTTGTTGTTGTGTTTTGACCAGGGCTAGCGCAGGAATGCTGGGAGCTGGCTGTGGAGGATGACTGCACTCCCTGCATCATCATCTCTCATCGTTTGTTGTTGTTGTGTTGTGTGGTGGGGTGTTTTTTTTTAGAAGTTTTAAAGTGGCTACACTACCTCTAACCTTTCTCCCTTCCAACCCATCCACCCTACTGTACACAGAGTGGTCATCCTGAAATGGGTCATACTAAAATCTAATCATTCTACTCCCTTATTCCAAAGCTTATTCTTCATACACATGTCCTAACATGGAGTAAATGGCTCCTCTCAACCTGGCTCCTGAATACCTTCTCCTGTGTCATCCCTTGCCTTCATGTTCTATCTTCAAACAGCGTGAACTATTAGCAATTCCCTGAATGCTGCATCCTTTCCAGCCTCGGGCCTTTGTTATGCTTCTCCCTCTGTCTGAGAAGTCCCTGGCCAACTCCCGCTGGCTCTGCTGGCTACCTTGTATGATGGGCTTTCTTGACCATGCCTATGGGTCCCTGATAAACTCCTGGGCACTTTATGGACTCCCTGTGATGCATAGCACCTACCTCTCAGAAGGCTTTCCTGAGAGTGTGACTGAGCTTACCAAGTCTCTGGATAACATCCCACAATGGATCAGCTGTATCTCTAGAGCCAGGCCTTGCCACGGGCTGTTCCCAGGCCCTCGCTCACTCAGGTCAGTGGCTGACCACTGGTTCTTGCGATAAGACTAGAATAAAGTGAGGTGAGATAATGAGACATTTGCCTCAAGTGCAAAATGTAAGGGGTGCTAACAAACTCAGTAGTAAAGACAATATTTTGAAGCAATTTTTTTAATCAAAATTAATGCCAAAAATTCATGGCAGACAAAATTCATTATCAACATTTTAAATAAAGATAGGATCAGTGAGAGTAATCAAAGGAAAAGTTATGGTTTCAGATGTTTATTTTAGAGAAAAAGAAAGGTCTAAAATTAGTGATTTAAGCTCCAGCCTCAAAAAGTTAGAAAAATAAAAGCAAATTGAAACCAAAATAAATGGAAGGAAGGAAATACTAAAACAAGACAGAAATCAATGGAATCAAAACTACACAAACAATAATTCTGCTTGTGGTAACAAACTTACCCTGCCTCAGAGAACAGGTATCTATACGGGAAAAAATACATAAAATCAACTACCCAATGACTCCATAGAGTGAAGGGAAGCAAGTAGCCTTCTGAGGTGAGCTGAAACTCACAGGAAGCCACAGGCATGGGGGCAGTTCCCATCTTTCAGCCTTGCCTTCAGGACAATTGCAGCTGTGGTGTGTCAAATGTTAACTAAAACCCAATGATCCTTACATAAGTTGTTGATTTTTTCATCCATCCAGTTTATGAACTATATGACCCTTATTCTGAATTCTTTTTCTGACATATTGCATGCCTCTGTTTCATGTCCCTGCTTGGGGGAGAGGGCAATGGGAGGATAAGGACACATATGTAATACCATAATCAATAAAGAAATTAAATAAAAAAATAAAATAAAACCCAATGAAAGGCCACCATTTTTCTGGTTTAGAAAAAAAGGGAAGGTGCACAGGGCAATCAGAGCTACTGTAGGGTGGGTTAGATTCAAGAAAGGAGAGAGCATGGGATGGAAAGCCCTAATTCTATGCATACATAAACTCTAGAAAAGTATGTGGGTGACCACTGACCGAGACACACACAGGGTTGACTGCAAAGTCCAACTTAGTCAGTCATCACCAACCACAGATCAAGTCTGAAGTTTAATCTGACCATGTTGATTGCTACTAAAAGAAAAACATCAGCCACTTCATTAATAGAACTCAGAGTCTCTATAACATGGCTCTAACAATGTTCAGGATTCAAGTCAAAATCAAACGGCATATGAAGAACCAGGAATAAGGGATCTATTCTCAAGGGAAAAGACAGTTAACAGAGGTCAGCCCTGAGGTGACAATTGTTAAAACTATGCTCAATAAGGTAGAGAAAATATAATGAAAATGAATGAAAAACAATTTTAAACCACAACAGAGATATCCTATCTAATAATAGACAAACATGGTAATTAACCATACCTCTGACACGTTTCCCATTTGCTAATCAGGGCAATATGCATATCAACTGCTAACCAAGATGGCAGCCGGCAGCCAGGCAGCTGAAGCGAACAGGAGGCTTGCTTGCTCCAGTGAAGGAGGAAGCCAAGGTTCCCCGGCTGCTGCTGCTGGGCTCTGAGCTTGCACTCTAAGAAACAATGTTGCAATTATAGAAGCTAAATAATCCCCATGCTTTCAGCCAGGCGGCCGAGCTGGAGTTGCAACAGTGTTATAATTATAGAACCCAAACAAACCAGATACCTGCTTTCAGCAGCCGAGGATACCTGCTTCCAGCAGCTGAGGTCTCAGAGCTGGAGCCGAGCCTCAGAGCTAAAGCTGGCTCTCAGTTCCAGTGACAGCCATAGAAGGTAAATAAATCCCAGAATTAAAAAAAAGAAGAAAAAAATGAGAGGTTGGGAGCTTCAGTCACCCACCAGCCTGAAAACGGCCCTCAGCCCCTCACCCAGACTGGCCAGGCACCCCAGTGGGGACCCCCACCCTGATGGGGGTGTGACCAGCTGCAAACAGCCATTATCCCCTCATCCAGGCTGGCCAGGTACCCAAGAGGGACCCCCACCCTGATCCAGGACACCCTTCAGGGCAAACCAGCTGGCCCCCACCTATGCACCAGGCCTCTATCCTATATAGTAAAAGGGTAATATGCCTCCCAGCACCAGGATCAGCGGAGCCGCAAGGCCTCATGTCCCGGCATCAGCAGAGCCGCGAGGCCTCCTGGCACCAGGATCAGCGGAGCTGCGAGGCTTCCTGGCACCGGGATCAGTGGAGCAGCGAGGCCTCACTGCCCTGGTGTCAAGCAGAGCCATGAGGCCTCCCAGCACTGGGATCAGCGGAGCCGTGAGGCCTCCTGGCCCCTGGAGCAGCATGACAGGGGGCAGCACCCAAACCCCCTGATCGCCCTGCGGCTCTGTTCATGACAGGGGGAGGCGCCCCAACCCCCTGATCGTCCCTGCTCTGTGCCTGATGGGGGGAGCTCCCCAACCCCCCCCATGGGCCCCGCTCTGTGTGTGACGGGGTGGAGCCGCAACCTCCCCATTGGCCTTGCCCTGAGTGTGACGGGGGCAGCGCCCCAACCCCCTGATTGGCCCTGTTCTGTGCGTGACAGGGGTTGGCGCCACAACCTCCCCATCAACCCTGCCTTGAGTGTGACAGGGGGCAGCACCCCAACCCCCCAATCATCCCTACCCTGAGCGTGACTGGGGGTGGCATCGCAACCTCCCAATCTGCCCTGCTTTGTGCATGACAGGGGGCGGCACCCCAACTCCCAAATCAGCCCTGCTCTGAGCCCAACCAGGGGCTGCACCTAGGGATTGGGCCTGCCCTCTGCCACCCAGGAGCGGGCCTAAGTCAACAGGTCGTTATCTCCTGAGAGGTCCCAGACTGTGAGCGGGCACAAGTGGGGCTGAGGGACACCCCCCCTCATGCCAGTGCACAAATTTTTGTGCACCAGGCCTCTAGTAGAATATATAAATAAGAACAAAGTTGAAATGTTGGAACTGAAAAGAAATATATCTGGAATAAAAAATTTACCAGATGGGTTGAATAGCAGAATAGACGTGAAAGAAGAAAGCATAGTTAAACTTGAATATAAGTCAGTAGAATTATCTAAATTAAAGAAGAGGGAGAAAAAGAAAAAAAATTAACAAACCATAGGGGCCAAGGGGATAATGCCAAATGTCTAATCCAGAGAAAAAGGTTTATTATGGTTCATTACCCCCAGTTTTAATCTGTAGGCTGGTGTACAAAGAGCAAGCAGATTGCATATATCTTTAAGACCATATTGATTCTGGATTTAAAATGAGAAGACACCAGTAAGGTCACCTGGCAGTGACAATGGCAGTTGTCAATATTACTTGGACGCTCCCTCCCTTCCCCCCACATGTCCCAGTCTCATTTGCAGCTAGGTTGGGAACATGTGATTAGTTCTGGCCAACAAAGTGTGAGCATAAATAATGTGTGTCCTGGCTGAGGAATGAACATTCCAGAAACATTCCCTAGAAGAGCCTAGACTAATGCTATGAGCTAAACACACTGACCAAACTCACTGAAGAATGACACTGTCATCTTCCTCCAAACTAGTCATTACAACAGCAAGAGCTCACACTGGTGTCTTGGTGTCTCAGGATGCCACACATGGTCCTGACGGCCTCTTATTCACCCAGATGGCGAGGGAGGGATGCCTGCCCTAGGTTCTGACCAAACACATGCATCCGACTCTGGACAGATGAAAGCAAGCTGGGACCACCAGGGCAGGCTTCATATGAACCAACGGGCAGTGTGAGCCTGGGTCTGTGGGCACCAGAATGAACTTGGCTCGCCTGAGTAACTCTGGCTGGGAAATGATGCCCAGCTCTCAGGGATAAGTGAGCTCGGCACTTGGTCCTTTTCAGAAGGAGCAGAATGGGGAGAGGATCTATGTTAGGTGCTTGAACACACGTCAGGGACACATAATACTGAAGCGTAATTTTAGGCTTCACATCATACACATAGCAAGGTACCTCATCCTCAGAAACTCCTTGGAAATGTCACTGCACCAGTTTAAGACCATTGGCAGTGGTGGGAGAGGTCATTCTAAAAGTGCTTCTCATATAACTGCCCAGGAAACAACCAGGGTCTTAGAGAGGCTCTTTCCATAAGGACACACTTATCCTAAGAAGCAAGTAGATCTGAGCCATGCACGAAGCAGTGACTGTAATGACACTTTCTTCGTCTGCTTGGGCAGCTATAACAGGATGCCCCAGATTGGGTAGTGTATGAACGACAGAGATTAATGTCTCAGAGATCTGGAGACTGGAAGTCCAAGATCAGAGTGCCAGCAAGTCAGGTTCAGGCAACAATCTTCTTCCGGGTTACAGACTGCTACCGACTCTTCATTGTATAGTCACGTGGTAGAAAGCGGGCCCCAGCGCTCTCTGGGGTGCCTTTTATGAGGGTACCAATCCCTTTCACAAAAGCTTCACCCTCATGACCTCCCAAAGGCCCTTCCTCATAATACGTAGGTTTAGATTTCAATGCAGGGATTTCAGCAGGACACAAGCATTCCTTGCATAGCAGATGCTCTCGTCTCCACCCAGATGCTTCTCATTTCAGAGGATGGGAGCAGTGACTGCTTATGGCTCTCAGCTGCACCCCTCAATGAGAAGTGGCATCAGCCACAGCGACCTGCCCTGCCCAATCTTAGACCTCCTCCCAGGGGATGACTGTCACCAATGACTGGCTTCTGCAGGGACACATACACTTATCTTCTTTCCCCCATTTGAGACAACTCTGAAGGATCACTCTGGCTGTGGAGCTCCCATAGATACACTGAGGCACCAATTATAGCTGCATTTTGAGTCAGTTTCTCCCTCTGCTCAGTTCTACCATCCTCCCTCCCATAGATGGATATCTCCCAAGGACACTCCCCAGTAAACTTCCCCAGCCTGCTCTCTGAGTCTGTCTCAAAGGGCCTATACAAAGACAGCACCCTTTCCTGAAATTGACCTGTCTGAGAGTGAGCCTGCTTTCAGGATAGTCCCTTACCCACCTCAACCATCACTGTGTCTCACTGTTCTTGGCTGAAACACATCGATGGCCCAAAGATACTATTTCTCTGACTCAACAAGGCCCAGGATCCACAGGACTTCCTGGCCTCCCCATCAGATAGACGTTTCTGTTCGTGGTGAAGCTTGGTATTGGAAGCAGTGCGGCGGGTGTGTAGTGGGATATTCTGAATACAGAATAGCCAGGGCAGTTTAGGTCACTATTCTTGTCAATGCAAACAAAATGCTTTGCAGGACTATCGGAGTCTTCAAGATGCATTGCATGAAGTCTGGAGATGAAAATTTTATGAGATTCCTTTCAGAGCTGGTGTGTTCCAGTCAATAAAATACTTAACACCTATTTTACAGAGTCATATAACATTCATGCTGTCATAAATCATCATCTTATATCATCTTATACAATAATATATTTTGTCTTATTTACTACCAAGGAATAGACTTTTTCAATCTTATGATGAAAATATTTAGATGTTAACTTACAAATATCCGCAGGGGTAGATAGATTTTTCATCATTCTTTAAGGTGTATATGAACCATATGGCGTATAAATATCAATGGAAAAAATACCACTCATACCTGCCCATGTTTTCAAGAAATTAGTAAATAAGAAAAATGAGTAAGGCAGATAGAAGACTGAAGCATGTACTATCCCTCCACGGGGGGGATGAGGAAGAAGTGGCACCTCCTACAACATGACAGCCACACATTCTGGATTTTCTGAATCCAGACTCTAACCTCCAATATGTTGATCTGTTATCCTCAGAATGGCATGTACAGCTGTCAGATAACTTGTCCTCTTTGGGGGTGGGGGAGGGACATGGAGCACAGAGCCCCCATAACTATGCACGCACCTTCCTGCCCAGACTACAGAGGTTCCCTGAAGCCCAGGGGTGAAGTGTCCCTGGCTTCCTGACCAGGTGCCCTGGCTGGCCCTTCCCCTGCACTTCCCAGCAGACCTGGTTCCTGGCAGCTATGACGCCGTTGCTTTCCTTCCAGGTCTATTTTTACCCCAAGATGCAGATTCCCCACCACAGGTCCCTGTTCTTTCTCCTCAAGGACCCTTCTCTGTTTTCATAAAGGAGGGTTTCCCTTACCCACTCCTGGTGACCCTGAATCACAGCCAGCTTCCTAGCTGTGGGCCAGCAACCCCCTCTGCTAGCTAATCGAACAACCTTGGGTTTGCCTTTGAGGAAAAGAGCCTCATGTGATCATCAGAACTTCAGCCAGAGGACACACGTGGGTAGAGTCTCCAAGTGCCATAGGCAACAAGCCCCATGTAAGTCATTGCTGCTCCAAACACCCGTGGTAGAGCCCAAGGTGCCCCTGGAGTGATGGAGGTTCCTATCCCCTTGTAGCAAAGTTAAGAGTCTCAGCCGTGGAGAGGGCAGGAGGCTTAAATGGACATTTCCAGGGTGGTCTTCACCCTGAGATCTTGACCCTTGAGGTTACACAGGTAATTAAGCTTGCAGAGTCTCATACTCAGATCTCACACGTTTTCCACCAAAAGGTTTGATGCCTGATAGGGTTCCAGAAAAATGCATACAGTTGTCTGTGGTAGCCATGTCTGTAGCCAGCTAGTCACACAGCAACGCTTTAGCTGTGAGGTTATTTCATCCATAATGCCTAGGTCTGACACCTAATAAGTACTAAACAAGTGCTGATAGAATGAATAATCACTCTGATTTGAAAGGATGTTTACTGAGCTCTTTACTCCCACAAACACAGGAAACCACTGTTTATTAGCCCTTTCACTCTAATTTTTCAGAGTTTGCAGAGGTTTCTTTGCAGGGCTTCATCACCATGCCAACCAGATATAAAGATCGCCCTCATAAATTCACTTGTACTACCTTTGATCCCATGCACCCCTGTTCTCCAATGTTTCTAATAGAAGATACACTTCTAATCATAGTCAGGTAGACCAGAAGGAGTGGAAAATTCCACCTCTGCTAGAACCTGTGTCTACTAGGATCATGAAAGGATAGAGTCGTGTCCATCCTAAGTTTCCCTCCCTTCCTGATAGGCCACCCTCAGAAGGTCTCCAGGAGCAGCTGTGGGCCCTTTGCCTTGGAGAAAACCTCAGCGCCTTATTACAAAGATGTTACTTACTGATGGCCCCACTCTCTCTTCCCTGCTTCTATGACAGGGGTTGGACCTCTTCTATCATCTTACTTCACTAGTGGATCTCCAAGTGGGACCAGGAATACATGGAGAGGTCCAGCCAGGAGGAAATATCCCCTCCACAACCATATTCTCAAACTCCGTTCACTTTCCCCACCTCAAACACCTCACTTTCCCCAAACAATCATAAAATAGAAGCACGAATCAGGACATAAAGGTCTCTGTGAAGTACGCAGGCTGTCTACCACAATCATAACCATCACACATTCATAACCATGTTTATTATAACTACAGGTTCTGGCCTTGCTTTTGCTTGAGAGACACGGACTTCATAAATGCCCCCAAGGCAATACAGGCTAGAGGTAGGTCTTCAGAGCATGGAAGGGATTGAGTGAAGATGAAAGATCAGCCCCGTTCACCGGGAAGTCTCACTGACGTGGACTGTGAAGCAATCCTGGTCAGTCTTCCCCAGCTCAGAATAATCAATAAGCCCGTCCTCACTCTCAGTGAAGTCAAATGCAACAGCTTCACACAGTGAAAAAGGCCACAGTTGACTTGGGTGTGAAATAGCCTTTCCCGTCCATGACCATGGCCCAGCAGGGAGGGTAAACTCTGGTGAGCATCTGGTTGACCACCACTGAGGCTGGAACAGTCATTTCTGCTGACACTACCACCTCCCTCTCTCCCCAGAACACTTCCTCTGTTATCTCACAGAGCGAAGCCAGGAAAAAGCCTGGGAGTCGAGTGTTTACTTGGCAGTTGAGTGTTGATAAAATGTTGGCCTTGGTGTGGCTGTGGGCCGGGCGACAGAGAGAATCGAGGAGCAGGTGATAGCGCTTAAACAATACCCGGTTCGAGGTGTTCCGCCCAGCGTCTGATCACTTACCCCCATGCTTGGCTCAGGAGGGCCATGTTTATGCGGAGTCCGGCTCAGGGTCACTTGGTTGAGTGACATCCACTGATGCGGGTCCCACAGTGAGAGTCCCGATGCCAAGAGAGATTAGGAGCTCGCCGACAGGAAAGGAAGGAGCAAAAAGAGCCGCCCAAGTCACAGCCGTTGCCAGGTTGCTGGGCTGATAGGAGCTTGTGTCTACTTGCGGAAAATTAAGAGCAATCTCTTGTCCAGTCAAAATAATCTTCAGACTGTCTGCAAAACAGAGATGGTAGCATGGATTTATAGGCCTGTTTTCATATTGCGAGTGCAGAGAGCAGAGAGTGAGTGGCGTAGCAAAGAGCCAGCTTAAGGCTTCACTCTATTGAGACCAGAGCCCATCTTTGCAGAGGCCAAACAATAAGAAGAATGACAGTAACTATTATCACAGTTACTGCCATCATAATAACAGTGCATTCAATAAGTCTCCGCTGAGCTGTTTGCTTCCTTCTGCTGGTGGTTACACTTTCTGGCTCCCTTGGGGTTTGCCGGAACAATGTGGCCAATACTAGATTCATGTCCCTCTGACACCAAAAAGAAAGCAAATGATCTCAAGTTTTACAGCCTGAATAATCTCCTCAGACAATAAAAGGACTAAAGCTGTTTGCACAAAAGTTAAACCATCACACAAAAGGATACTCCTCTTTGACCGACCTTCTCCCTGAAACCTAAAAGAATGAAAAGATCTGAGTGTTGAGAAACCCATGTTTTCCTTTTAGCTGTGCCAGGAGTTGGCACCGTGAATTGGCACCATGTCCTCTTGGGTCCAGGAAGGGCTGTGCTTGCTGTGCCCACCTGGGCAGGAGAGGTGGAGCCCTCCGAGGTCCACCTGCCCCACAGAAGCAAGGCCCGTGAGTGCTGCTACTGTGTCTTTTGCAAGGATACGCATTACGTAATCAACCAGTTTGTAGGAATTATCCTTAGAGGAATAGGAACTGTGGGGTGGGGGAAAAAACACAAGTGGAAAAAAACAGAAACGTCCCTTTTCTTTTATTCTTCGTCTTTAATGACCAAGGACGCACAATTGCTCTAGTGTCTGGCATCACAGATTGAGCATCCCACGCGCTGGGACACAGCCACCCCTGATCGTCAGGACACGTAGCACTAGAGACGTATTCAGGGAGTTCTTTCCAGACTGACCAGGGATTAAATCAGCAGGGCAGGAGTAAGAGAGAGGGTGGAACCATATTTGAGGCAGAGAGGGCAGGAAACTGGGACTGGCATAATAGACACCGTGATGCCTGGCCCCAACACCCCCTCACACACTCCCAGCTGCAGGCAGAGCCATCAGCCCCTTCTCAGGTGGCCTTCGTGGCAGAGGATGCCTGACCAGGTGGCTCACAGGCAATGACAGATCAGCATAGTGATAAAGCCCAGCACAGTGTCAGCTGAGGCTGCCACCCCCACATCACACTGAGCTTCTCCCTCGTCCCACGCACGCTCTCCTTGTCCTCCTTCCACTGGTTTCTGCCTCTTAATAAGCATTCTATGCTCTAGACTCCGTCTCAGGGTCTGCTCCCAACTTGTGACAAGTAGGAAATAGGGCAGATGGGATCATCCGAGATGAGGAGAGTGAGAAGGGCAGGGGACAGACCTGCCTTCTTTTGAACTGTCATCACCTTTCCTTGTCTGACTGCGGGCAGACTCTGAAGCACAGTGGAAAGCATATAGAAGTGAGGTCCCCGCACCTGGTGTCCATCCCAGCTGTCGCTCACTACTGAATGGTCTTGGACTAACAACCTTTCAGCGCCTCTGCTTACCCATTGGCAAATGGGGAGACCAATGGTCTTATCTGAGAGCTGAGTCCTTGAGAGGGTCTATTAAGATAATGGATGTGGATGTGCACGGGGAACCATAAACTCCATCAGCTAGTGACCATTTCTCTCCCCTCCAACCACAGCTGGGAAAGCCAGGAGGGGCTTGACACCCATAGCCTGAAAGGAAGAGTTTCCACCCTGCCTTTCCATTCCCAGGATGGTAGGTGATTGCAGGGGACCTGAGGGGCCAGAATCGATGGGAGCGGGTAGCATGTTGGCTCATTAAACTCATGCAATAGGTAATACTGAGTACCTGCTACCTGCCAGGAAGCATGCCAGTCCTTCGTGGTGCTCACATGGGGGCATGGACATGAACTAAACAACCCCACAAATAAAAACCTCCCACAGGGAAATGAACCGTGTAAGAGGAGTCACAGAGGGCCTCCCTGAGGAAGTGACTCTTGAACTGGGAGACAAATGATGCGTTGGAGTTACATTGAGAAAGAAGGGAGGAAGGTGATCCCTAAATCTGATAAAATGCAAGTGCAGAAGAATTCCAGCCCCCATGTGGAGAGCAGAAGGCACATGACCTGGAAGAGGGCTGGTGAAGCCTGCAGAAGCTGGGAGTTAGTTGTGGGACAAGTCTGTAGAGATGGGTGAGGACCACATGGGGCAATTACTGGCAGGTGAGCTAAAGACTGTTATTTTTATCCTAAGTGCAATGGGGAGCCATAGATGGTTTCACATAGAGCATTCAGATGATTATCCTGGCTTCACAGAAAAGTACAGGTGGGAGGGAGGTCAGAGTGGTTAATATTAATGACAGGTATCATTGATTAGTTTAGTAATTACTGGTACACTTACCAGTAATTAAATGAAGTAGGCATCTAATGAAACAGGTACCATTAGGATCCCGATTTTAACCATGAAGAAATAAAAACACAGAGAGACTTAGTAAGGATTCCAAGCAGGTTATCTGGTTGCAAAGCTCCACATTTAACTACACAAAACTAGATAATGGGTAGACCAGATGGATGGCTATTTCAGGTCTCTAAGTTCGATGGTAGCAGTGGAACTGAGGCACGAATGTATTTTGAAGAGATGTAGGAAATTAAAAGACAAGACAGAATTCAGTTGTAGGTTGGTTGTAGGAACATGGGGAGCTGGACTCAGGGACAGTGCTGGAGTGGAAGTTGGGGTGCTACTCACAGAGATGCAGGGCATGAAAAGCAAGCCAGGTTTGCGGTGTGTGGGGGCTGGGACAGGTGGCAGGGGACAGCATGAGTCCACTTGGACCTGCTGAGCACTGAGGTACTTAGGTGACATATTTGGTAGTACTGAATTATTATAAAGAGACATGGTTCTAACCTCCCAGAAGATTGCAGCTCTCACTGCTTGGTTCTGACCCATCTGTCATATTCATGCATTTTACATAAGTTCGCAAGTGTGCACACAGGGGAAGGGCCCGACCTCCCTTAAAGTCCCTTTATGAGGAGTCCCCAATCCTCCTCAGCTGGATATCAGCACCAAATCATCCCATCAAAGATGAAAGTATCTTCTATGCAATGAGAGGGCAGGAGAGTACAATGTGTGGTTAAGAGCATAGATTTTGAGTCAGGTTCTGTATTTGTTTGCTGTTATAACAAAAATAGCAATGATTGAGTGACTTAAACAACAAACACTTGTTACACTAGAGGCCTGATGCATGAAATTCGTGCAAGGGTCTTGGCACTCGCAGCCCTGGCTACATCCAGAAGGATGTTCGGAAGGTCGTTCAGCTGTTCAGTCTAATTAGCATATTAGCTCTTTATTATATAGGATGGTCTGGAGGCTGCATGCACAAATCAAGATGCATTATGGTTGCTTTCTGGTAAGGACTGTCATTCGGGCTTGTAGATAGCTGCCTTCTGAAAGTGTCCTCACCTGGACTCTTTTCTGTGGGCCATGGAGAGAGAAAGATTTCTGGGGTCTCTTCCTCTTCCTATAAGGACACCAGACGTATCAGAATTGAATCTCATTTAACCTTGATTACCTCTGTTATGCCCAGATTTCAGGATCCCCAAGAGACCACACCAGGGAGCCAGCCAAGTCCGATGCAAAAGCAGAGAGTCTTTTATTCAAACCCGGGTTTGGCTCCCCTACTCTCCTTACCAACACAGCGGCAAGTGGCCAAAAGAGGACTAGCCCAATGGGAAAAGGAGTTTTATAGGGGGGTGGGGTAAGGGGAGGAGAGGGGACTGTGGGCCCTGCCGATTGGCCAGGCGCAAGTCGGTGTCTCGCTACACAGGATGTGGTCATATCTATGGCATGCACTTCCCTTGATTGTCATTGGTTAGTTTAGAAAAATCCTGGGTGTGGCTAGCAGAGGCTTGGGCTTCCGGAAAGAAGCCTTGCCGAGCACATGGCTCTGCCCAAAAATGGAGGATTCAGGGCAAGATGGAGGGAGTAGTCCTCGCCCTTTCACCTCCTTATAGGCTGTATCTCCACACTGGGGGTTAGGACCCCAGCATATGAATTTGGGAGGGGTGACACATTTCAGTGCATAACAGATTCCAAGCCCTATCTTTTACATCCTTGTATAATTCATTCATCTTTCCAAATGTCAGTCTTTCTATCTGTAAAGTATGGTCACTGAGAGAATACAATGAGATGATATACATGAGATACAGATAAGCTCAGAGCCTGACATGCAGTAGACGAGCAGTGGTCGAAATTATTACATCTAGTGGCCACCATAGTCACTGATCTCTCTTGGATTATTGTGGATTTCAGCCCTAGGATCCCAAGACCATCAGAATCGCCGCCCATTACCTCCTGTCCTCACTCTGTGAATCCTGTGGCCTTTCTTGCAAGCAGAGCGGCCCAGTGCCCCAAGGACTTCTCTGAGGACCTTCCCGGAGAGGAATGCTCCTGAATCGCAGATGTTTGTCCCTGTTCTGCCACAACAATGTGTGCCTTCACTTCCTTTAAGGAAGCCCCACCTCGGAAATTGCTGGTGGGAGGAGGAAGTCAGGCAGAGGAAAGGAGTTTATGTGAAGAGAGTCCCAGACACTGGACAGTCATTTTTCCACATGAATAATGAGTGAAGCCATCCCCTCTACGGTGAATCCTTCTCCTTCCTCACCGCTGGCTCCCGGGAGAGGTCAGCACCTCCTATGACCCCTGAAGAGTTTCCCTTGAGAAGGAGCAGCTGTGGTGTTTAGCCTCCATTGAGAGGTTTTCTTTGCTGAGGCCTCCAGTCCCAGAGGCTCTGGACTGCATGTGCGTGGCCCCATCTGGAGTGCTAGGCCAGGTGGCGGAGTCACACTTTCCTGCTGCCCAGGACACTAGAGACTTCTGACCTTGAGAGTCGGACAGGAGATGGGGCAGCCAAGATCCTGATGGCTGGAAGGGAAGAGGGAGGCTCCAAACCCTGGGAGGGAACCATCTCTGCTTGTGACACCTTGGGGAGCACAATGGTGCCTGACTTAGGGACAGGAGTTCATGGGGGAGGGAGAGTTCTACAGATAGGTCTCCCCCTTCCTTGCAGCCCAGGGCACCAGCCACCCTCAAGGAAGAGCACAGGGCCTTTGCTGAGATGCCTCGAGATGCTGTCACTGTTGGCATTCGGAACAAGGAGCTGTAACTGTGTGCATATCCATGGAAGACGCGTGCGTGAAGAATGCGATGTTGTGTGAGCTAGTTTGGCCCAAGCTTCACCGTCCTGCTGGGGACTGCCCCAGGAAAAAGCCCAGCGGTTCTAGCAGCAACATGCTACCCCTGTCCTTGAACTTTTCCCTTCACATCGCCCTTCCCATGAGCCTCCAACCAGGGGTCCTCAAACTACGGCCCGCGGGCCACATGCGGCCTGCCGAAAACATTTATCCGGCCCGCCGGGTGTTTTTGCCACCGCTGTGTGCATAGGAATTTGTTCATAGTTTTTTTTTTAAACTATAGTCTGGCCCTCCAACAGTCTGAGGGACAGTGAACTGGCCCTCTGTTTAAAAAGTTTGAGGACCCCTGCTCCAAGCTGATTTTTGTAAAATGTAGTCAATGACTGACAGTCAGTAAACCTGGTCTAGACCTTGCAGGAGTCGCCTACCTGAACCTCTTCCTCTCTGCCTGTAGTATTCATAGCGATGCAGATGTGGGAGCTCTTTTTGTTTCTCAAATACGCTCCCTTTGGGATTGAAATGTTGGTGTTGAATAGCGGGTCTAACAAGGGTAACACTATGAAAGGCACATTAACGTTCAGCATTCATTCTCTAAAAAATAAACAATAAGCCCCACCAGTGTGGCTCAGGGGTTGAGCGCTGACCCATGAACCAGGAGGTCATGGCTCAGTTCCTGGTCAGGGCACATGCCTGGGTTGCAGGCTCGATCCCCAGTAGGGAGTGGGCAGGAAGCAACCAATCAATGACTCTCTCTCATCTTTGATGTTTCTATCTCTCTCCCCCTCTCCCTTCCTCTCTCTGAAATCAATAAAAATATATTTTAATAAATAAATAAATAAATAAATAAATAAATAAATAAACAAACAATTAAAAACTGGACTCAAATTGAGAGAGAGAGAGAGAGAGAGAGAGAGAGAGAGAGAGAAACAAGTAGCTAAATTTCCCAAGATTGCCACTCTCTGCACCTAAGTGGGAGGAAAGAAATTCATGAGCACAGTTTTAAAAAAATTAATCATTGTTTAAAAAGAAAAGAAAAAAGCTGAGCTTATACTTTTTGTGTGGCCGGGAGAGAGAGGAGAGGGAAAAGGCCCATGCACCTGACCCCTCGCTACCCTTTCACCCGACGGGAGGAGCTCACGTGTCTGGAACTCGCGGGCTGGGCTCCATCAGCCACCCCGACGGCCCTGTTTCCTGGAATCTGCTAAGAGAAATGGCCGGCCAGCCAAGATATTTGACTGAGGTTTGTTAAGAAAACATAGTCTCCGTTTGGGTTGTTTTCTGAGAGGAGGGTCAGAGAGATGTGGTTTAAGTGAGAAAATTGCTCGTGGACAGTTATGGAAACAATGACTCTTTGCGCTGTCCCGCAGGCCCTGGCTGGAGCTGCCGGGAGCAGAGTGGAGCAGTGTTTGCAAATTACCTGGGGACCGCTGGCAGGGTGGACAGCCCGTCCAGGAGGCTGCAGCCAAGAAAACATCATTCCGCGTCAGCGATCAGGGTAATTCCAGAGCCGGAGCATGCACTGAGGTCCTGAAGTGGAAGGTGGGAAGGTTGTGCTCTCTGGAGCCTGGCTAGACTTCAAAATGAAACAGGAGAATCCACTTTATCTGATTTGTCGCCCACACTCCCCAAAGAAGAACGTAGTTGCCATCTCTGACGTCTGCCCAGAGCGAACCTCAAAGGGCTTTGTTTGCATGATCTTTTTTAAGGTCATGTCAACCAAAGTCTACACTGTTCAACTTGACCTTGAAGATGGCTTTAGGCAGTTCAAGTCCATGGCATAAAAGCATGAACGGTTTCCATAGCTCTGAATCAACCCGGTGAGTAAGAGTAATGATTTTAAAACGCAGATAACTTTACTTATTTGACAATCAGGATTTGTTTTCTTCCCTCTTCTTTGCATGAATCCTTTGTGGATTGTAGCATAGGCAGCGGATATTAACAAAGGAAGGGAGGAGAGGGAATCAGACATTATTCAGCATCATCAACTAGGGGACCACAGCATCGCCCTGCAAGGGGATTAACACCCTCCCTCCCTGGGTAGGAGAAAGGACACTGTCCATCCCCAGGGCACAGCCATCCATATTGTTTAGTGAAGGAGCAAACAATAAAGGGGAAACTCCCTGGGTGAGGACATGCCCGGTGGAAGCCATGATGGCGCGGGAGAAGGTCCTTCCACTCTGAGGTATGCACAGTAGGAACTAAGACGGTGATTATAAGGGGCGGAGCCTAGCCCTAGAAAAGGATCGGATTGGATAAGGGACGCTGGACCCCAGAAGACCTAGAAAATGGATTGGTTAGGGGGAGGATCCAACACAAGCTGGTCAAGTATTGGGAAGTTGATTGGTTAGTTATAGTGGGTACCTGATCATTCCCAAGCCGGAGATAATATAATCCAAGCTTAATAAAGCTCTCTCTCTCTCTCTCTCTCTCTCTCTCTCCCTCTCTCTCTCTCTCTGTCTCTCTCTCCATTCATTCACACATTCTCTCTCCATAGCAGCCGCCTCTGGCCCAGCAGCCACACAGACTCCAAATGCAGGCCCCAAGCACCAGCCTGGGTACAGCAATGCAGTGGCAGCCGGAGCACAGCCGGGAACTCAGACTAAGTTAGCCGGAGGAGGACAGGGACTGAGCGGGACTGAACCATGGCACAGCACGTATGCACACTGGCCTTTCCTCAGGGCTTGATGGAGACAAGGCTGGACTTGTCCCACAGCGGGATGGACGGAGATGACACATCGGGAACCTGGGGCAGCCTTCCAGGTCTATCCCAATAAATCTCACCACAACTTCAACCCCCATACGTGGGTCCCGGACATGCTTTCCTTGAGCCTCCATGAAAAGACCCCATTTCCACCAGCAACAGTATCATGTGTCTGTCACCCTCTGTCTTCTGGGGGGAAGGATAAACTGAGATCCCCCTTCTGGGGGGAAGGATAAACTGATATACATTTGCTTTTATATTTGGGGTTAGAGGTGCAAAAACATTCTGCCTAATCACCTCCACTAATCAGTGGAAATCCTGAGGCTCAAATGGTGAGGAGGGTCATTCATACACAGTCATTTATCAACAGTTCATTCATTCCCTCAGCCAATCAATGTGTCCTCATCCCTGCAGGATACCTGGTGCTGGGCCAGGCTTTGGGCAGGACAAATGGGCAAGACCCCACCCTGAATACAAAGAGCTGTGGCTATGCAGCAACATCCATAACACATGAACGTCCCGAGAGAGGGAGAGCACTGATGTTGGGCCTGGAAGGATGGAGAAGTCCTTGGCGGGGAGAAATACAGGGCCCGGAGCTCTGGGTAGAGGATTTACCAAGTATGAGCAAACTGAGGACACCAGGAATCGGGAAAACGGAGGAGCTAACGTGGTGTTTGTCTGGAAGAGGTAGAATGGCGTGGCGGGCGACTACCGCTAAGTGGCAAGACACTGAGAACCTTCGGAGGATAGGGGGTTGGGATTTTTTATATATAGGAGCTGGGAACAGAAATTGAATGAGTGGGGACAGGAAAAGGATCTGGGAGAAGTTTAGTCTGGTGTTGGTATGAAGACTGGATTAACGCGATGGATGGAGGTGCAGACCCGGGCAGAAGTCCGAGAGCGGGGCAGTGCGGTGCTAACGTGGGGCGTCATTGGGGAAGGAAAGAGGAGGTGGTCTGAGGAAGGTGCTTTAGACCAGGAATCCAAGCTTCTGGGCTTAGTCCTGGTCCTAGTCGGAGCAGCTGTGTGACCAAGATTCAACTCATCTGGTTCCCAGTTCCTGCAGAGCGAGGGGGGTGGGGGTTGGGGCCCGGACGTCCTGGACTGCGGAACCTCCTGTCAGCCTTGCACAATGTCGGGGGAGAGACAGCTCGACTAGTTTGAAAAGAGACACTCAGAGCTAGAGATGACCTAGTCCCACACTTTGGTGTAGGTCAGAATCACCTGGCAGCTTGTCTAGAAGCGGGTTAAGAGCCCAGCACCCCCGCTTCCCGACACTGAGATGCTGACCGGGGCTGCCTTTGGCGCTGCAGACTTTGGGAAACCCCAACCTCATGTCTGGAGTGTTCACCGACCCTCTCAGATTAGAGGAATTGGAAGGCTGCCTGGAAGGGGCACCCCCACCTCCCCCACCATGGAGTGCGGGGGCTCCCGCAAGGTGGCTTCACCTCGGAGTCTCTCTGCAGGGCCCGATGAGAGCCTGCTGAGCTCCAAGCATCCCCGGGAGCCTCACGTGAAGCTGCAGAACTCAGAGCAGCTGTCCCGGGGCCACCATGACGCGTCGGCCAGGACTCACCAGTCAGCAGCCCCTGCTGGGCCTCCTGAGAGTGAGGGGGCTCGGCCAGCCTCATCCCTTTATCCTTTGACGCGTCCTCAGGCCCTGCTGCCCAGAGCGTCACCCAGCACTGACATCTGGGAGCTCGTCGGACATGCGGAACCTTGGGCTCGCCCAGACCCCCGCCTCAGAGGCTGTGCGTTAACAAGATGCTGAAGGGACTCATTTGTGTGCCCGTTAAACCGAGAAGCTGGGGCTCTGCCTCTGAGCTGGCTGTCCACAGGCCTCGCATCCAGGGTGAGACGGAAGGGAGGGGAGGGGAGGAGAGGGGAGAAAAAAGGGGGAGAAGGGCCCTAGACCCGGCCTCTTACGGTCAGGGCGGCCTCAGGACACGCCTGCTCTCCTGGCCTGTCTCCACAGGTGAGCTCAGATGATGTCAAGTAGGACCCGAGGGTGGGGATGGAACAGCCTGGAAGTAAAGCCCTCTGCCGCCTGCCTTTCACCCCCGAAGGGGACTTGCTCCTGTTCCTGGAAGAGGGGTTAAGCTGTGGATTACCGGGACACGTCACCCCGCCGTTCCCAGCAGGAAGTACACTAAACCCCGGGGTTGGCGAGGCAGCGAACCGAGCCCCAGCTAATCGGGTTGGCCGGCACCTGCGAGCGAACAGCAAAGACTAAGAAAACAAACAGCACCTGGGCTTTGTCCTCTTTTCTTCTTGTCCTGTCGCCTGCTGGCGGCGCAGGGCATGGCACAGACGGCGGGCGTGGGGGGCAGGGGTGGCACAGACCCAGGTTGCCATGCCCAGCTCCCCGGCTCAGGCCCCCGCTCTCCCTCCGAGAACTGGTTCCTGGCGGTGCATCGGGATTAAGACGGATAACCCCCCTCAGTGTGGCTGTGGAGGGGTAGGCGTTTGTGGAGCGGCTCACCTGGTCGCCCCTGGACAGAAATGAGCGTCCTTCCTCCGTTCCTGCCCGAGCGGTGCTGGTCCTGCCCAGGCCTGGGGCTGGCCGAAGTCGCAGGGCCTTCCCGCTGAGAAAGCTTTGGGTCTGGACAGCGACAGGGCCATCACCAGGGGGCACAGTGGTCTCCCCACAGGGGGCCCCCAGGGCAGGGCTGCTGTGTTTTGAAGCAACAAGACCAACAAAACAGGAGCCTGAAGGCACCAGGGGAGCCTTGGAGTCAGAGGAGCCACAGGAGCCGGTTCTCTTCTAGGAAACGCCAGCGCCATCTCCTGGACGCGAGCAGCATTGACTCTGGCCCTGGTGGGCTCGGCTGTCCTCTCCTTTCTTCTCTCCACTGGAGTTTCAAGTTCCAACCTCCCCGGCTTCTCCCCAGAAAAACACTCTTAATTATTTCTTTATAAAGTTCGTGGGTATCTTCTCCCCCCATTTCTCCCATCCAAACCTTCCTTTCTCTCTCTAGCTCCACTGGGCCTTTGACGGTATCTCCGGATTTCAGTCCTGGTTTCTAAAAATATAACTCCCTCCAAACTTTCAAAGAACTAGCTCTCTGAGAGGATTATGATTATTGTTTATCACAAGCTCCTGGCAGGGTCCACCTCCACGCAGCCCTCCAGGCATGTGACCTTGGGCAAGTGACTTAACCTCTGGGTGCCCCAGTTTCCTCATCCGTAAAGATTCCACCTAGAATGGTTGTTGTCCCATGAACGTGTTCGTACCTAAAGCACTGAGAACAGGTCGGAAGTATTAAGAATTGCAGGGCCCAGTCGGTGTGGCTCAGTGGTTGAGCATTGACCCATGAACCAGGAGGTCATGGTTCGATTCCCGGTCAGGGCACATGCCCAGGTTGCAGGCTTGATCTCCAGTGTGGGGTGTGCAGGAGGCAGACAATCAATGATTCTCTCTCATCATTGATGTTTCTCTCTCTCTCCCTTCCTCTCTGAAATCAATAAAAATATATATTTTAAAAGAATTGTAAGTTTTCGGTGGTTGTTCTTTCTCACAGCACGTACCAGGATGGCATCTGATTGCCCTTGACGTGTGGGGTCCACCCTCCAGGCCAGTGCCTGCGGTGTGTGCAGAGGAAGCTGATGTGGCCTGGGCCGCGCTGGGAAGTGCGCACCACACACACACACACACACACACACACGGCGATTTGGATGCAGGTCTCCGCGGCCTCACTTGTAGACCCACTGACAACCGTGAACCCCAGGGGCAGTGACCACCCACACCCACGCCTGTGCAGCGGGAGCACCAGCCCCTCGGAAGTGCTCAGCTCATGGTTTTCTTCTCCATCTCTTTTAAGACCTGGTTTTCGAATAAACAAAGGACAGGCCGACTGGGTATCATGTTAAGACAACAGGACAATCTCAAGGCCACCGCCCATCTGCGGCTTCTCTCCTCTTGCACTCCATCCCTTAAGAATACACGTGCGTGCACTTCCCCTGTGTTTATAAACTATTTCTGAAAAGGAGATGAAATAAAACATGGGTCTCTCACAACACAAATATATGGAAACAGGTTATAGGTGAGAGGGACTGGGATTCTGGCTCTGAATTTGATGATGTCTTACTACAAAGGAACAATGCCTCCCCGTTGCATCCACCATCAAACATGCAAACCTGTTCTTTAAACTTAAGGACACCTGACTGTGAGAAGGACAAAGCAGACCCCACCCACACCCCCGTCACACACACATACACACACACACACACACACACACACACACACTCCAAATGCATGTGCCCACAGGTCCAATCCCAGGCTCAGGGAAGCTTGCCCACAGCATCCTGGAGGTGACCTAGGACTAGCCTCCAACTCACTGTAGGGAGAGGAGTGATGCCTTAACAATCAAGTCTCCCAGGTTGAGAAGGCAAGGGATCAGGTAGGAACTGGGTCTGGGTTCCCAGCTGAAGTGCGGTCTGTGCACGCAGCTCTAGCGCCACCTGGTGGAAGGACGGAATTCAACACACCCAGTCCTGCAGGTCCAGAATTCCTCTCAACCAGTCCTTCTTAAGGCTTGGTGACCCCAAGGTGTGTTCTAGAAATAATTCCAGCATTGCGCCTTCTTTGGGGGGCTTTCTCCGCAGCGAGGGGGCGCAACTCGTTCGATAAGAATTGAAAATATACACTGAGTGGCCAGATTATTATGACCACCCCATCAGTACTTCATTGACACTCCCCAAAATACTGAATATTGAAAACTTCCTAAGCAAATACTCTCAAGGTTTTATTATTATTATTTTCATAACTAATTTACTTCATTGTACTGATGGGGTGGTCATAATAATCTGGCTACTCAGTGTATTTCAAAGGACTTAGAGCTAAGATTGCAGGCCATAAAATACACACACACACACACACACACACAGGAACACACACACAGATATACAGATACACACAGACAAGAGACATTCACATGCATATCACACACATGCAGGGACCACACAGAGGGACATACACACACAGACATACACACTCAGAAACACACACACACACACACAGACATTCAAAACCACAAGTGTGTGCCCAGTTTCCATCCCAGGCTCTCTCGGCAGCCCCGCCCGGCTCATGGGGGCAGCCTGCCCACAGCACACTGGCCTCTCCAAACCTTGCCAGGTCCCAGCGTCGGGCAGAAGCAATAACAACGGTGATTCCTGATGGCCGAGCTGCCTTATCGAGGTCCCGCCTCTGGTTTAAAAAAACGCTCTCCTTCTCTGCTGCCTCAGATAAGGGTCCCTGGAGAGGGAACAATGGGGAAGCTGGGGGTCTTCCGGAGGGAGTCTGGAGGACAGCTTACATTTTCATTCTCTGCCTGCGGCCCTTATCAGGGCGATGGCGGAAGTCGTGGGCTGGACCACAGGCACCCACCACCGCCCTCCTGTGGGGCTGGGGGCCCACAGGCTGCCAAGACCTTCCTGGTGAGGGCTAGTGGCTCCCAGCCTCCTTCCCCTGGAGGGAACAAGAAAGCTAGCCAGGACCACCTGCAGTCCCACAAGGCTTCCCCTGCGGGAGCTGAGGCCAAGCTACAAGAGGCAGCGAGAGAGGGTTCTGAGCCCAAGAAGGAAACCTTACAAACAACAGACCTACCATGCCAGAGCCCGCGCGGGGCAGGAAACAGCTCCATCCGCAGGAAGCCTCGGCTGCAGGCCTGGCTGGGAGTCCTGCCCCTGCGCTGCGCGACCTTGGGCAGGCCACTTAACCTCTCTGAGCCCCAGCTTCCTCACCCAAAAGAAGATGCGAATAGCATCTGCCTCGTAATGGAGACCTGATGAGTCAACAGTATGCGTTTACCCGAAGAAGCGTGGCTTCCCTCCCAGGCCCACCCTCCATGGCAATACACCAGATGCCAGGCGTTGAATGCACACCCCTTGACAAGTAAGGTGGCCCTTTAACTGAAGGAAATAGAGCAAATTTCTACACAACAGAGCAAAATTTACTAAAAACCCCAAACTTTACCCACTTGACTTGCTCAAATCCTGACTTCCTCTCTCTCTCTCTCTTTCTCTCTCCCCCCCCCCCCCGTCTCGTCTCTCTCCCCCTAAAATGCTTCCCAAAATATTATTGTCCTTCCCATGCACTCTCAATCCCCCCAGATCTCATGGCTCTCAGCCTGTCTGCCCTGGAGAGACCCAAAAAATTTTAGGAAGACTGACTCTTGGGCCCCAGATAAGACCAGTGGAATCACAATTTCAGTGCTTTTGGACATGCAAGGCGATTTTAGACACATCTAGGGTTAAACTTGCTGTGCTAATATTTTAAAATATGAATCAATTCACCACTCTGGCTTCTGCGAATTCTCCTGTGTGTGCCCGTGCTTACTGCAGTGGTATTTGTGTAATCCACAGGCTGGAAATCATCACAATTCCTTTACCAGGGACAAGTCAAATAAAGCATGGCCCATCCAAGCAATGGCACCCCACGCAGCCATGAAAAATGAACCAAGAGGCATTCTCCAATGGATGGGGAAGGTCTCCAGGGCACATTTTTAAGTGGAAAAGGCAAGATACACAGCAGTGTGTGGGGGACATATTCTGCGATACTTTATCCAAAATGTCAAGGAAGATATGAGTTTATATCCTTGGTTTCTTGCACACACGTTTTAAAAACTATAAAGACACTCGTGAATTGAACAATAGTTGTTATATGGTTGAGAGGGGACCTGGGAGGAGGGGGCACAGTTTGGGAATAAGACTGGTCACTGTATACTGTTTCATATTTTCAAATTTTTGAATCATTACTTATTCAAAAGTTAAAAATAGGTGAATTACTAGTAAACAAGAGAATAAAACTAAAGGAGAGGGTACGGCTCACACGTACATTGCCAGGGTCCTGTCAGGGGTGCAGCCACCTGGCACTGAGCTGTGGTTCAGGCATCGCCGTAGGCTGAGCAGCCCAGGGTCCGGTCAGGTCAGCATCCACCACGCCCCTGGCCCTCCCAGCACTGCTCTGGGGGCTCCATTCTGAGATTCAGTCCCGTCGGGAGCTGTAGAGCCAGCCCATTGCTTCCCATCAGGTGCAGAGGTCGCCCCACTCTGGAAGCTCACCTGTTCTCTGTGTGAAGGGTGTAGGGTGCGGGGTGTGGGCTGAGGCCTCACCCCTTCACACTGTCCTCTACCCTCACTTTCCTACCTGGCGCCTCCAGCCCCAGTTTCCTCTGTCACTGCCAGCAGGTGCAGGCCATGGACCAGGACAGTAGCTCAAGAGAAGCAAGGGACAGCGGAAATAAAGGTGAAGGGGGAAACGAATGCCCTGAAGGAAGCAAAACCTCATGGGGTAGGAGGACGGAGACCCAGGGAGCAATTCCAGGCCCTGTGGCTGGCTCTGAAAACAAGGCATAGTCCCCGCGCTGGGGGAACTTTCCTTCTGGTGGCGGACACAGAAAACATACAAACGGGTAAAGACAACAGCGGTGATAGGTGCCACGGAGGAAACAGTGAAGTAGGATGCAGGGACAGGTGCCAGAGGGGCTGCAGCTTTCTGCAGGGTGGAGCTGAAGGGCCCTGAGGGAACAGCCAGGGCAAAGGCCCTGAGGCAGGGAGTGGAGGGAGGGAGGGGGTGGCTGGGGGTGGAGTCTCAGAAGCGCTCAGAGCTGGCGGGCAGATCTGCAGGGTGTTGGTGGTCTCCCTGAGGACTTTGGCTTTTGTGTGTTACTCTGAGTGAACCACGCGCCACTGGAGGATTGGAACAGAGAGAGTTTTTGATTGGATGAAGGTTTTAAAGGGCTGATTCTAGCTGCTGAGTTGAGAATGGAATTGGGGGGCAGGTGGGGAGAGCTGACAGAGGTAGAGAAGTTAGGAGAGTGAGAGGGCAAGTTGGGTCACTGTCACAGGAGTTTGCACCTGGGCCTTGCCTGGGTCCCCCATGCCGAGTGTATGAACTTGGCCATGGGACTTGCTTTGGCTCAAGAGGTGTGAGTAGATGCCACCTCTGAGCAGTTTGAGGGCCCCTGCCTGGTTGGCTCTTGTTCTTTGTCCCTCGTCTACAAGAATGGACGTCCCAAATAGGGAGACATAGGGGCTCTCCCCATGGGGCACAGGTCCTAGAACAAGAGCACACATGTGAAACGCCACACACACAACCCAAGTCCAACTCTTTTCAACAACTATTTTGGAGTGAGAGCATCTATCTTTGACCAGAATACCACTCACAGTGGAATAAGCTATAAAGATCTTGGGTTTTCTGACATCAGGGGTGCCATACCAGCTCTATACCATACCAGTTCCTCTATCATCTGGGGGTGGGGGGGGTGGGGCTAGAGGGAGGGAGTATTTCTTTAAACAATATTCTTTAGCCTCAGAAACTCTGTGTGTCAGTATATATTTTGTCAATGGAATGAGATCTACATTTGGATTTTGACATGAAAGAGACACAAACATCTACCTTGAATGTGCTATTGTTTTTCTCTTTTATATCTACCAACAATCCTAAGTAACATATATGTATACTAGAGGCCCAGTGCACGAAATTTGTGCACGGGTGGGGTCCCTTTGCCTGGCTGGTGATCGGGGCTGATCAGGGCCGGTGGCTGGGGAGGGACCACAGGAGGGTCTGTAGGAGGGTTCCAGGGTGTGTCCTGCCCCATTTCGCCCAGTCCCGATGGGCCAGACCCCAGCAGCAAGCTAACCTATTGGTCGGAGCATCTGCCCCCTGGGGGTCAGTGCACATCGTAGTGACCATTCAGTCGACTGCTTGGTTGGACACTTAGCATATTAGGCTTTTATATATAGAGAGAGATATTGGGTGACTAATATTTGCTCAAAAAATAAGAGAACTTCTGAGGGGCTAAATGTATACCCAAGGCCAAACAACCAGCAAGTGACAGAACTTAATGCATGACTTTTGGGTTTGAAAACCCACATGAGTTCCATTACACGCTTCAAAACCCAGAATTTCAGAGCCCTGAAATGTCCCTTTATCTTCGGGGTGTGGGGGGGAGGGCGGGGGGAGGGAGTATTTCTTTACACAATATTCTTTAGCCCAGAAAAGCTGTGTCAATATATATTTTGTCAGTGGAATGAGAGAAGAATCAGCCGAAGATATTTCAGAAGCAGAGGGTGCACCTTGCAGATCCGAGGTCACCCCGGCTCTATCAGCTTGGCCATTCTCAATGTCTGCAGCAATTTTCTAGTTTGGGCAGAACTCACAGGCAGCAGTCCTGAGAAAGCAAGGTGCATTCGTCATCTATTGCTGTGTGAGAAACCTGCCTCAACTCAGTGGCTTAAAATAACAAATTTATTTTCTCACAGTTTCTGTGGGTCAAGCATTCAGAAGCAGCGGAGTTGGGTGGTTCTGGCTCAGGGTCTCTCGTGAGATTTCAGTCAAACTGTTGACCAAGAATACGGTCATCTGAAGGCTCAACTGGGGCTGGCGGACTGGCGGGCAGGGGGTCTGCTCCTCAGCCTGTGTCCCTCTCCATAAGGCCGCCGGAGTGTCCTCATGACATTTCCCCAGAACGGGTTACCCAAGAGGGAGGGCAAGGGGAAGGTCGCCACACCTTTGATCACCTCATCTGAGAAGCCACACACTGTCGCATCTGCTCCACTTACTAGCAGCAGGTCATTGATTCTGGCTACACTCGAAGGGTGGGAGTTAAGCTCTAGCTGTTGAAGGAGGGAGAAGTCACAGGGACTCATACAATAACTAACTTGCCCAGCCAGTGTGGTTCAGCAATGACCTATGTACCAGGAGGTCACGGTTCAATTCCAGGTCAGAGCACATGCCCGGGTTGCAGGCTCGATTCCCAGTAGGGGCGTGCAGGAGGCAGCCAATCAACGATTCTCTCTCATCATTGATGTTTCTGTCTCTCTCTTGCTCTCCCTTCCTCTCTGAAATCAATAGAACATATATTTAAAAACAAACAAACAATAAGTAACTGACAGAGGGCTCTTACAGAGGAAGCAAGGCCTTCAGGGGAATACCGAACCCCACGGTAGTGGCAGGGAACGCTCAGCCACCTCCCAGGAGGAAGCATAGTATCCTCTGCCAAGGGCAGTCAGGGCTGACCTTGTCACAGTACCACCAGCCACTGCTTCAGCACAGCAACCCCGATGGGAGGGAAGTGGGGGCTCAGTCTGTGCTTACCCCTTTTATCCCACTATTTAAAACACATTTGCATCGGAAGTTACGTCATCTATACAGAAGAGCGATTAAAATGAACACACAGCAAATAAAGAAATCACCACCAAGATGGGAAATAGGACGTTGTCAGGTCCTTAAAGACCTACTGTCCCTCCTTGACCTCCTCTCTCTTCTTCCGGTGAGAGAGTCCCTATCCTGTTTTGAAATAATCAGTCCCTTGCATTACTTCATATAGTCTTTCACCCACCGCTGCGTGATCTCCAAACAACATATTGCTTGTCTTTGCCTGCTTTTGAAGTCCAAATAAATGAAACCATATTGTATATGCTTTCCTATTTGCTTCTGTGGCTCAATATAAAGTGTGTGAGGGTCATTTGTTGCTTATATATTTCCATTTTGCCGATATACCAAAATTGGCTTATCTAATCTACTGTTGATGGAATCTTGGGTTGTTTCCAGTTTTTACTATTATAAGCATCTTGTAGGGACATTGTGGTCCGTGTATCAGAGTGGACTTGTGGGAGACTCCAAGTTTCCTTTGGAATTTCCCTAACAGAATTTCGGGTATACAGTTTATCTGTCCTCCAATGAACGCCAAAGAATGCCAAACGGCTTCCCGAAGAGTTCGGACCAGTCTCCATTCCACCTGGAGAGCATGAGGGCTCCCTCTGATGTCGGTCCTACATCCTACAAAACAAACATCATTTTGGTTTTAATGTATATGTTCTTTATCACCAGGAGCTTGCGTACTGCCCATATATTTATTGTCCGTCATGTGTCCACTGTTAAGAAGTAAGGCATTCAATTATTTAACAATGTTTCTACTGTTTTTTTTCTTAATTATATATATAAAAGGATAAGCTACTGTCTGACCACCCGACCGTCCGACTGGTAGCTATGATGTGCAATGACCATCAGGGGGCAGACGCTCAACGCAGGAGCTGCCAAGCTGCACTGACTTGGCAGCGGTGGTTCTTGTGAGAACTGCCCTCTCGCAATCAGGAGGATGTCAGAGAGCCAGTTTCAGCCTGATCCCCACAGGCCAGGCCTAGGGACCCCACCTGCTGGAGGGACCCTGCTCACTCTACAGATCCCCTTCTAGCCACACCTCAGGTGTGGCCTGCCAGGGAGGGACCATGGAAGGTTGGCTCCAGGGCATGTCCAGCCAATCTCACCCAGTCCTGCCCTGCTGGCCACCTTCCAATTAATTTCCATTCAATGTGCATGAATCTGTGCACCAGGTCACTAGTTAATTTAGAATAGTTGTACATTGCAATACTAGTGCTTTCATTTGATGGGTTACAAATAGCTTCTCTCAGTGTGCAGCTTGTCCTTGTGCTCTAAAGAAATCTTTTAATGAAAAGAAGTTTTTAATTTTAACAGAAAATTTTGTCAGTATTTCTTAATAGTTTATAGGTTTTGTGTCATGTTTTAAAACATTCTTTTGCACCTCGAGGTCATCAAGGTATTTTTCTGTAGTATCTTTGAAATCTTCTCACTTTTGCATTCTAAAGTTTAGTCCTTGACCATGTGTAACTGATTTTTCTGTGTGGTTTTATGTAGCAGGGCATTGTATCTTTACCAATGTGGATGTCCAGTTGTTCTAGCTCCATTTATTAAAAAGTCCATTCTTCCTACACTGACATGAAGTATCATTTCTGACTATATCAGTTACTCCTCTATTTTGGATTTGTTTATGGACTTCTCTTCTGTTACACTGATATATTTGTCTCTTTCTGAGCCATCTCATACTGTGATTCTTAAATACTATAACTTTATAATAAGACTAGAGGCCTGGTGCACGAAAATTTGTGCACTTGGGAGGGCGGTGGTCCCTCAGTCTAGCCTGAGCCCTCTAGCAGTCTGGGAGCCCTCAGGGGGTGTTCAACTGATGTCCAAGCCGCAGTCTGGCCTCTCTCTGCAGGAGGCGACTAGAGGGCTGATTACCTCTGCGGGAGGTGACTGGCAGGCCAATCAGAGGGATGGCACCAGCCAGTGAGCGGCCGGCCTCACCCCCCATCACCCTGCCACCATCGATTGCCACTGCCCCTCGATCGCCATCCCATCCCTCTTCCTGCTGGCATCTTCCTTAGCTGGCCTGGTGCCACCCATTCACCAGACCGCCCCCCACCCACTGGTTGTTCTGCCATTCGGTCTATTTGCATATTAGGCTTTTATTATATAGGATTGAGTATCTGGGAGGACAGAACACAGAAAGCATAGGCTGTGTTTTCTACAAAAGTGTCTTGGCTAAACTTGCCTTCTGTATAAATGGTAGAATCAACTTGTAAAAAAAAAAAAAAGGAGTTTTTGATAGGAGTTGCAGTAAATTTCCAGGCCATTTTGCAAATAATAGAAATCTTTATAATACTGGATCATCAAATCTATAAGCAGAATGTATTTCTTTTTATTTAGGTCTTTTTTGATGTCTCCCAATGAAATTTTATTATTTTCCCATAGACATCTTACATATTTTTATTAGATTTACTAGAGGCCCAGTGCACAAAATTTGTGCATGGGGGAGGGGGGGCTGTTCCTCAGCCCAGCCTGCACCCTCTCCAATCTGGGACCCCTCAGGGGAGGTCTGACTGCAGGTTTAGACCTGATCCCTAGGGGATAGGCTGTAAACCAGAAGTCAGACAACCCTCTCACAACCCAGGACCACTGGCTCCTATCCACTCACCTGCCTGCCTGCCTAATGCCTCCAATCGCCCTCCCCTGCCAGCCTGGTCACCTCCAACTGCCCTCCCCTGCCAGCCTGATCACCCCAACCCTCTGCCAGCCTGATCTCGCCTCGAACTGCTCACCCCTGCTGGCCTGATCACCCCTAACTGCCTCTGCCTTGGCCCCTACCACCATGGCTTTGTCCAGAAGGAAGTCAGATGTCCAGAAGATGGCTAGTTGACCCAGTCTAATTAGCATATTACCCTTTTATTAGTATAGATTCTTAGGTACTGTTATTTTTATACTATGTTAAATTAAATATTTTTAAATTTAATTTCATAAGTGTATATGTTTGTATGTAGAAAGACAATTGAACTTTTATTCCAAGAGTTTTGGTAAAACTCATGAATTTGAAAAATTTGCCTACAAGTTAATTTGGATTTTCTATCTGCACAGCCATATTTTCCATACACAACAAAATATTTTTTTGCTTTCTTCCCAATACTTGTAATTTTTATTTCTTTTTTCTTGTCTTAGTGTTCTGGTGAGAACCTCCAAAATCATGTTGGATAGAAATGGTAACAGGAGGCATCTTTGTCTTATACTTGACATCAAAGAAAATACTTTCAATTTTAAACCTTTAAATGTGACATTTGCTGTATTTTACTTTATCAAGTTAAAGAAGTCACATTCTGTTCTTAGTTTGATAATAGTTAATATATAAATGCTTGATTATCCTATATAAAAAAGGCTAATATGCAAATTGTCCCTTCAATCCAGAGTTTGACCAGGGCGGAGCTGGACAGCCATCTGTCTGCGGCCCCTCGCCCTGGCTGGACCCCATCTGTGCACAAATTCGTGCACTGGGCCTCTAGTACTAAATAAATTTTCTGTGTCTATCAGATGACCATAATTCTCCCACTCTAATGTGCTCATGTGGGAGTTACATTAATTCATATTCCCATATTAACCCAACTTTGTGTTATTTTGATAAACCCAACTTGGTCATAATGTAATTTCTTTGTCATATGTGGGTGAATTCTGTTAGCTAATATTTGTTTAATATTTTCGCCTTACATTCCTAAGTGTGATTGGCCTTTTTGTACTGTCTTTTTTTTTGTTTTTTGGTATCCAGATTATTTTTTTTAATTTTTTTAATTGTTGAAAGTATTACATATGTCTCCTTTTCCCCCCATTGACCTCTCCCTGGCCACTCCCACCCCATAGCACATGTCCTCGCCCCCCTACTGTCTGTGTCCATTGGTTATGCTTATATGCATGCATACAAGTTATTTGATTGATCTCTTACCCCTCAACCCCACCCTCCCCTGCTTTCCCTCTGAGTTTTGATGGTCTGTTTGATGCTTCTATTTTTGAGTCCAGGTTATTTTAGTGTTACAAATTGTACTGAAGAGTGTTTCTTCTTTTTATATCCCCCACGATATTTTGGATAAATTTGGAACTATCTGTACCTTGAATATTTGGTTGACTTCACTGATGATGTCATTGGACTTGTAGGACTTTGTGGGACAATTTCTGACTACTAATTCAATTTCTTTAAGGTCTGTAAGGCATTAAAGGAATTGAATTAGTAGTCATATGTGGTCAGTTTATTTTTTATAAGAACTTGTCAACTTAATCTAATTTTCAAATGAACTGACATAAATTGCTTTGCAATACTTTTAAAAGTCTCTAGCAAACATACTGTTAGCTCCTTTTCATTCTTAATGTTACTTATTTGTCTTCTCATTTTAAACCAATTTTACCAAAGGTTTGTCCATTTTATTAATTTTTTCAAAGAACAACATTTGTTGTTAATTCTATTTTAAGCTTGTTTTTCAATTCATCAATGTCTGCCCTATGTTTACAATATCTCACTTTCTCCTTTGTATTTGTTTGTTTTGCTGTTCTTGTACTTCACCAATGTTATCCCATTTGTATTCCAATGTAAACATTTCAGACTATAAATTCTATGTATTGCGTTAGCTACATCCTACAAATTTTGATATACATTTTCATTCTATTAAGTCATAAATATTTTCCAGCTTCCATTATAATTTCTTTTTTGAAATGCTGTCATGTTCCTTGAGTATAATTTCTCAACTTTTTTGTTGGCATCTAGCATAATTCCTTTGGGTCAGAGGAGGACCACAGCGTTTTTTTAATCCTTTAAATGTGTTGAGATTTGCCTAATAATCCTACATCCTTGTATGAGATGATTTCTGTAAATGATTCATGTGTGTTTAAAAAGGATTTATATTCTTCAGTTGTTGGGAGGAGTGCTCTAACTCCATTAGGTCAAGTTTGTTTATCTTTTTACATCTCTTCTTCATTTTTCTATTGCATCACCAATAACAGAGATAAGTATATTAATAAAGACACATAAATCTAGTGGAAGAAATCACATTCTTCCTATTTTAAAATCAATTGACTTCACAGAGCGTTGGTGAGACCTTTGAACTGCATCACCACTGTGGGCTCCTCTCCATCCTTGGGCCTGAACTGATTGCTTTCTTGTCTTCAAGGCACACTCACTGCCCAAACCTGAAGATTCATATCCTATATAATAAAAGGGTAATATGCAAATTGACCCTAACAGCGGAACAACTGGAAAAGACCAGCCGCTATGACACACACTGACCACCAGGGGGCAGATGCTCAACACAGGAGCTGCCCTCTGGTGGTCAGTGCGCTCCCATAGGGGGAGCTCCGCTCAGCCACAAGCCGGGCTGATGGCTGCAAGCGCAGCGGCGGTAGGAGCCTCTCCCGCCTCCTCGGTTGTGCTAAGGATGTCCGACTGATGGCTTAGGGCTCCCGGGCTGCCAGAGGGATGTCTGACTGCCAGCTTAGGCACATTCCCCCAGGAGCAGACCTAAGCCGGCAGGTGAACATCCCCCGAGGGGTCCCGGACTGTGAGAGGGCACAGGCCAGGCTGAGGGATCCCCCCCGCACCCCGCAAGTGCATGAATTTTTGTGCACCAGGGTTCGTGTGTGTGTGTGTGTGTGTGTGTGTGTGTGTGTGTGTGTGTGTTTGTATTGATTTCAGAGAGGAAGGGAAAATGAGAGTGAGAGAGAGATAGAAACCATCAATGATGAGAAAGAATCATTGATCGGCTGCCTGTTGCACCCCCCCCCCCACCTCCCCAGAGATCAAGCCTGCAACCCAGGTGTGTGCCCTGACTGGGAATCTAACCATGACCTCAACCACTGAGCAACACTGGCTGGCCCAAACCTGAAGATCCTTGCTTCAGTGTGAGCGGAGTCCTCCATTGAGGCTGCAGTCCCCAGGGCTGGCTTTAGCTCTCCAGGGGCATCAAGGAGCCACACCCCTGAATTCTCGTCACTTTCCCTCCAACTGTCTTCTCCTCCTACCAGTTTCTTCCTGCCTTGCCCAGCTTCCTGCCATTACATAAATAATAATTTGTTTGCCGTCCTGTGATGGTGGCCCATCCTGTGAGTCCTACTCTTAGATCAGCTTCCCCTAAGAACTAGAACAACACAGGGGGTAGGCATAGAAACTTTGGAGTCAGAGAGCCTCTGACTCAAACCCTGTCCCTGCTGCTTAACAGCCACGTGAACTTGGATAAAACGATTTTAACAAGCGCTCATTCTCTTTTAAGTGAATGATCTAGAAACTCCATTGTTTTCTTCTTCAATGAAATAAGGCAGCTTTACTGTGAGCATGAACCAGAGCGTGCTGGTTTAAAACCCAGTGACCATTGCATCATTCCACCTTGAAGCGCTCTGTGGCACAGAGAGCCACAGAATCTCAGGTTCGGGAAACACCGTGAGAGCAGTGATTTCTTCTAAGGAGCAGTGTCGACCCGACCGATGTGAGGCAGGTGTTATTGTGAAGATGGAGCATGTTTCCAGGGGTAGGGCCTTTCTAGCAGTGACCTCACTCTCTCCCCACCCCTTCCACCCCTCTCCACAGGAAGAGGCGGGACTTACCCTGCAGGAAACTGGTTCTTCTGGCTCTCGGCCTGGTGGCCATCCTCTCTGAAGCAGGTGGTCACTCCCTGTCCTGCACCCCTTCTTCCGGCTTCTTGGAGTAGCCTGGCCTTCTAATCAAAGACTTTATCCAACTGCTGCATACCTTCTAGCCCAAATTCTTTCTTCTATATTTAACCTCCAACCCCATCTCTTCCTTAGCTTCATAAGTGGAAAGCCAGCCTTGGCTGCCCGCCTGATGCCCGCTGGGAGGTGGAAGTGGTTAGTCTGGAGCTGGGTTGAGGCTCCCTGGGGCAGCTGAGCCATGACTAATGCTGAGCAGACTGTGACCAACAACCGCAAGGCTTGTGCTATTATGGAAGAGTGCGACAGTGTGCTGGGGGGGGTCTTCCTCCTAGAAGAAAGTGCGGGTGGAAGTTCAGCGGCCCCATCAGCCGGTGCCTCTCACCCTTCACCTGGGCCCGTGGAGTGGAACAGCTAGGATGCATTTTAACCTCTGAGCAGAGTGGGCTCAAGTCAGTTTGGAGACAGAGTCACGGGACAAGAAAATTTGAGGGGTTCTAGTGCTTATATAATGTTGAACTCCCAAATGTGCTCCCGCCATGAGGACTGATTTCAATCAAGAGTGACCTTCCAAGCCAGCATTTCAGACCCCTCTCCCCACCTTTCCACGTATGTATACATGACATTTCATCATTTTGCATAGAACCGAAAAAAGACCTAGTCAAGCAGTCCACCTATCATGTGCTGCGTGGTCACACGGTCCATATGAGCACACCCTCATGCAGGAACTCCTGGGCAAAGGTTGGCTGTTCCATACGGTGTTTCTCTAACTTAAAGTTCTTTCTCGAGTTTGGCCACTGGGCATCCCTACTGTCACCTCTCTGGATGTTCATTCACGCACACAAGTGAAGACATTTCCTGGTAGCTTCATATTGCCGTGCACCATGCGGGGCCCTGGGGTGATGGACCATACATGTAATCTTGCTTCCAGTGGGAACACCAGACAGTCTTTCAGCTATTCCTCCGGGGCCTAGGTTGGGTCCCCTCACTCCCTTCATCTCTCCACCGGGCTTGCGCTGGACTTCCCTTCCAGACGGGTGTTGATCGTTAGTCTGTACTCTGGCCATGTCCAATCAGCCAGTCATGACCTTGTAAAATCTCACAACTGTTTTATGAAGCCCTCTCAAAACAAAATTCTGACTACTATTTTTGTCTCATGTTCTTTAGGGAGCATATTATGTGTCCATGAAACATAAAAAAACTCTTACTTTTTAAAATAAAGTTCTTACATTTGACATGCTTCCTGTATAGTTAAACATGTTCTGGCACAAATCACAATCAAGTGATATTATGTCTTGCTTCGCCAGAATATTTTGTGAAAAATGTTTATGAGAAAAATAATTGAAGCTATTTTGCTTTATACAGTTATTTGAAATAAAAATTATAGGTAGGGAGAGTCTGCATAGCTCTGTCTCTTATAGAACTAACTTGGACTCCCTTTTTAACAAAATCAAAAGAAAATTAAATACTGTTGAGAAGCTGGCATTACCCCTTACCTTTTGGAGACAGACCATTTGATTTGCTCAGAGGTCCACGTTGCCAGTGAGAGGAAGCCATGAGCACAGGGCCTCAGGTACACGGAGCTTAGAAAATGCTAGAAGATATACTTACCACTGTGTGTCAGCAGACTCAGACATGGCCCCCAAGATTTCCGTTCCCTGGTGCACATGCCCTGCCCGGTCCTCTGGAATGTGAGCAGCACCTGTGACTGTGAGGGAGTCTGATTCCCATGATTAGGGTATATTCTATGGTAAAAGTAATGTTTTATATGTAATTAAGGCCCTATGAGTTAATTTAAAAAAAAAAAGATTATGCTGGGTGGACCTGGCTTAATCAGGAGAACCCTTAAAAGAAGTCAGGTGCAAAGTGAGAGTCTCCTGCTGGCCTTGAAGGAGCAACTGCCTTGCTATGGAGAAGGCCATGTGGCAAGGACCCTAGGTGGCCTCTAAGAGTTGAGAGTGGCCCCTGGCTGGCAGCCAGTAAGGAAATGGGATGTCAGTCCTACAACCGCAAGGAACTGACTTCTGCCAGCAACCAGTGAGCTTAGAAAAGGATCTCAGCTTCAGATGAGATCACAGTCCTGGCTGACTCCTGCATTTCAGCCTGTGAAACCCTGGGCAGAGGACCCAGTTGTGCTGTGTCTGGACTCCCGGCCCACAGAAACCGTGAGGCAACAGATGTATGTTGTTTCATGCTGAGGAGAGTGGGTTCATTTGTTACTCGGCAGTAGGTAACTAATACACACAGGACCAGTTAACAGTCGGGAGAAGAGTTGCTCAGAGGAAACAAAACCCAGGATGACACTTCAGAGTAACTCGCTTAACCTCATGGTCAATTGCCATGTGGGCACAGAGACAACTTCAAGGGATTGAGATTTCATACTGAACGTTCCATACCTGGACACAGATCATCTTTTCTTCCATTGCAGCGGCTCTCCAACTTCATCAGGCATCAGGATCACCCATCAGGCTTGTGAGAGCCAGTGGCTGGGTTGGAACTGAGGGCTGAGTTTCAGGAGGTCTGGGGCAGGGTCTGAGAACACGCACGCCCCAGGGGAGGCTGGTGCCACTGGCCCCGGGGGCCACGCTTTGAGAGCCACTGTCCTGATAAGTCAAGAGGTCCTCATGATCTCCAGGACTGGATTTCTGTATCCAACCTTTTCCTCATTTGACATGAAAACACGTTAAGAAGATTTTTTAAAACAAGGCTAAGCCCTAGCGGGTTTGGCTCAATAGATAAAGCATCGACCTGCGGACTGAAGGGTCCCAGGTTCAATTCCGGTCAAGGGCACATGCCCCGGTTGCAGGCTCGACCCTCAGTGGGGGGCGTGAGGAGGCAGCCGATCAATGATTGTCTCTCATCATCGATGTTTCTCTCTCTCCCTCTCCCTTCCTCTCTGAAATCAATAAAAATGTATTTTTATTAATTAAAACAAGGTTAAAATAAAGAGAAGGAACAGAACCTGGTACACCTTGAGTAATCCAAAGTGCTTTTTATTCTCTAATTAGTCATCTGAGAACCAAGCAAGTGATGAGAGACTAGCTAAGTCAGGTTTCTAAAGAACGACATTGTTCTGTTTCCACAGCTAAAGATCTTCTTGGGTCCCACGGACATCTGTGTTTCCCCTCTTTGCAGCTCCGAGGGTCAGATGTCTGTTCTTGCACCTGTCACCCCACGCACCCCTCCGGGCCCCCGTAACCAGATGTCAGTGCGGAGAGGTGCTTTGGGGCAACAGTAAGTTCTCTAAGTGCAACAGTCCCCACCGGTGACCTCACCTTGAACCCCTCGGAGATGCAGCCAGAGCATCAGCCTGGAGACAGAATGAGGTTCTGGCTGAGCCTGGGGGGTAAGCAGGTTCCCAGAAGTGCCCCGGAGACTGGGACGAGGAGAGAGGACCTATCTCCTGCCAGCAGAAGCGAGACCGCGCGGGGGTCCAGGGGGCTGGGAGCACGCGTTGGAGAGAGCTTTGAAACCAGATGATGATGAGGGCAGAGGGTCAACGTTCTTTTATGACATCATTTAAGAATGATTTATTTGGGAGGACTCAGCATTATCATCTTCTCCAAAATCACCATGCGTGTCAGAAAGCTTGCTAATAATCTGGGGGAGCGGGGGCGTGGAGGGGGACCTAACTGAAAACAGCTGAGAGGTTGAGTGTGATCAGCGTGTCTTGTTTCTATTATTTGGCTCATTATACAACATGGAAGGAGTGGACCCAAGTGGTTATCCAAGCACGTCTGCATTTCTGAGTAGAATGTAGGTGTGCCTGCCTTTGCACCCCAGAAAAAATGACTGATCTTGTCCATCAGAGCAGCGTGGGCCCCCCGGCTGCCAGCTTTCCTGCTTTTAGTTACTTCCCCCCCGAGAGATAGAAGCACTTGGGGGGCTTTCCCCAGGCTGCTGGGAAATGATTGATGGTGGGACTTCTTTTAATCCGAGTAAGGCGGTGGAATCGGACCCCACGGGCTTTGAAGATCACTGCCAAACACCCACAGCACCGAGGCCTGGCAACTTCACCTAATCTCCTACGAGGCGCAAAGCAAGCCCCAAACCAGCTGTGCAATGGCCCCCTCAGGCCGAGGAGTCGGTCAGGCCGGCTTCCTCTCACGTTGCTTCGTGTCCCGCCTCTCAAACCGCCCTCCCCTTGGCCCAGGGCGGCAGCATTGGTGACACAGAAGAGAGAAAAGGTGTCAAAGGAAACGGACTTGAGGTCGGAGAAACACACCGTGTCTGGTAATATGCCAGGCCCGGGGCCGGTGACGCCCACCCCGTGGCACCCAGACAATGCCGTGGCGGGGAGATCCAGGCCACAGGCTACCTGGTGACATCCTCAGAGAGAGAAGGCGAGTGGACCATTGAGAAGCTGTCCTGTTTCCTTAAAGTGAGGGATCGCAGCTGTCTGACGCTCTATTTACCAACAGCAATACAGCTGGCACTGAGAGTAATAGCTAGCTCGCCATTCGACAGGTGTTCTGTGGCCACAGAATGGAGTCAGGGTGATGTGTGTCCCGTGCTCATCTGGAATGCCTCGGCAACCACCTCAGCGCCTCGGCCTCTTTCCACTCGGGCCACGAATGTGGAGTCCCTGGGGGGAACCTCTGGTCCTTCTAGAAGGGACTAGGAATACGAGAGAGAGAGAGAGAGAGAGAGAGAGAGAGAGAGAGAGAGAGAGAGAAAGAGAGAGAGAGGGCAAGAAGGGCAGAGAGCCCACGCTGTTTGGGTGCCAAACACCCTAGTTGCTTGGCTCTCAGTTCCCGGAGGTGATGAGATTATAACACAAGACCCACAACAATCCGCACAGGTTGCTCTCAGGCAAGGCCCGTCACCGAAAAAGTGCGAATGCAGACGCCGAGGTGACTCCAACTCGCCGTGCTAGGCCAAGCTTGTTTTATTACATACATTCTGCACTCTAAGAACTAGTAACTTCGTATTGTAAACATTAAGCATACAGAGTGAGATTTCAAGGCCACATTCTACCACTGATTGTCTCTTTTGTCATGTATCTTTGGCTGGCCGAGATCAACTCGTAGTGTATAAATGCATAAGTTATATAATTATTATATAAAAGGGGGGGGGGACCGCATGGACTTGTATACTTCTTTCTGACAAACGCACAGCGTTCGCGACTCGAAGGGACACCGGAGCCTGCCTGGCCCAGAGCCAGGTGATGTCGGAGCGCAGCGGCCCAGAGCGTCTCTCGCCGGACCCCCCCTGGGGAACAGAGCCCCCACGAAGCCATGCCGTCCCGAATGACTCTTTTAAATATCAGACAATTCCAGTTACAATTTTCTTTGGACAAACAAACAAACAAAAAGGAGATGCATGTTTTCGTGTCTGAATCCCACCACTGCCCCTCGCTCCGTTCCACCACGTCCTCCCTCTCACACTGGCTTTGGTGCAGCCCTGACCGCATTCAACCGCGAGTCCCCATGATGCCTTCTCCGCAGTCCCAACACCGTCCCCCGTCCAGCTGCACGGCCTGAGCTCCCGCCCAGCCCTGCCTCCTCCGGCTCGGCCCCTCCACACCCGCCCGCACATCCCCCAGCCCTCCTCTGCATCCACACTCTCTCCACGCACGTGCTCAGTCCCGCGTCCGGCTCCTGGCCCCTGGAATACTGTAAAGGAGTTGGAGACTCTGGGTCGTCTTCACAGCTTGGGAGAGCTGACAGCTCTCCGTCAAATGGAATGAATCTGATTTCACCCGGAGCAGCAGGCGCCGATGAGTTTCGTATCCACGTCCGCTGCACGGTCTCTTTTTTCTTTTTCTGCTTTGTTTTTGATATGTTTCTGTTTTTAAATACAGGTAGTTTTCCTTCAAATGGCATTAGGAATGGTACGTTAGGTCCAGACTGTGTTTTCTGGATTGCTTTGGTTCTATCCTGGTTTGCATGAGCAGGATCCTGGACTCTGAAGTGTATACACATCTTCAGGCCACTTTTTCTTTGGCACTTTGTCCTATGACCTCATGCTTCTACCTACAATGTCTTTTACAAGGTTGGCCCACAGATCCCAGGTCCGTGTACGTCCCATGGTCAGCATCCACTGTCTCTCTGTAGTCATACTTTCGTCATTCCCTCCCGCTAAGAGTCTTTGGGTCTCGTCCCTGGCTTCCTTCCCCATCCCCCGCCCAGCTTTCTCATTCCTCTTGAGGCACTTTATTTTATTTTATTTTTTTGATTCCTGGTCTCCAATAGAGTGTGTGGCAATGTCCTGGCGACGACTGCGTGCTGTTGGGAAAGGCCCCTCTCGGCTCTAGTAGTAGGTGCCCAGGTGAGAGGGCATGTGGCTGGCTGGCAGCCTCGTGTTCGGGTAGATGCCTCCGGTCGGGGAATTCCAGTACGGGTTCGGGGCCGCAAAGAAACTGGACGAGGTCACGGGGAGGGCGGGGGGGTGGGGCGCCACAAAGTTCATCTTCTGCGGGTGGGCATGGTAGGAGCCCATGTACGGGAGGTCCGAGGGGTACTTGTAGAGCGAGGACTCCGGGGGGTGGGGCTGGAGGGCCTGGGCGATGCCGTGGAAGTCGAACTTGTAGGCGTAGCGCTTCCCGTGCACCTTGGTCATGATGTTCTTGTCGTAGTAGTAGCGGAGGGCGCGGCTGAGCTTATCGTAGTTCATGTTGGGCTTGCTCTTCCGCTCGCCCCAGCGCCGGGCCACCTCGTCGGGGTCCGTCATCTTGAACTCCCCGTTGGTGCCCTCCCAGGTGATGCAGTTGGAATTGGAGCTGTCGGAGAGGAGCTCCAGGAGGAACTGCCAGAGCTGGATCTGCCCGCTCCCTACGGGGGACAGGAAACAGCAGTGAGGATGGGGTGCACAGAGAGGCGGCCGTTCTTCAGTGACAGGGGGGGTGCTACCGGGCACCCAGGGCCCTTTCCCAGGCCAGCACCTGTCCCTCAGATGCTGGGGCCTCCCCTGTTCTGCTGACAACTGCCCGTGGCTGGACAGGAGCCGCCTGGCCCATTCCCAGCAGCCTGCGGCCAGAGGGACAGACCAAGGCTACGGGAGACGGGCCCCCCTGCCTCAGGGAGGGGCCCAGCCTGAGAAGCTGTTCATGCTCCCGAGGTTCCCTGAGATCAGACTGAAGCAGGGGTCCACTAGGGCCCCAGGGTCCTCTTTCCCCTGCCCCTGTCCTGCTTCCCCCCCCCCTCCCCCGAGAACATGCCCTTAGCTAATCACACGCACGAGGATCCTCATCCCAAACTCTGCACCCAGGGAACCTGCCCTCGGACAATGGCCCTTGGTGACTATCAGTCTGGTTACAAACCCAAGTCCTTCCTAAGAAGCAGAGAATTTCTATGGGGCGAGTGGATGGCAGGCTGGTCCCATCCACTCCTGACTTCTCAGAAGAATATCCAGGTCAACACAATGTTTGCAGGGGTAGGGGGTGGAGGTCCTATTTTTCCTATGTTGTGAGGCAGAATGGGCCGTTATGTGGATGGCAATAATGACTTAATGCCATTTATATTGGCGAGGTCAAGTGAAATAATAAAAGTCAGATTTAGGAAATGAACTCCTAAAAAGTTTATGGAAAAAAAACAAAAGAGAATGGAAGTAAACACCGTTATTTCTAACATAACATTTCGCTGGCACTCGGAAAGCCATTCTGTCTAAACTTTTCCTAGAACAGAACTCGCCCACTCAAAATGAGGAAGTTTAGAGAAGCGTTGGCCCTCTTTCAAACCAGATCGCCCCTTTCCAGTGTTTAGGCAAACGCATCGTAACGGAAAGCCACGTGTGCGCCCTGCGCCGCCGTGCCAACTGCGCTCACAAGTTTCCAAGGAAGGAGAAGTGCTACAGTGAGTGGCTGCAGGTCCCCGGGGGGGCGGGGGGGAGGCAGGCGCCAACGAGGTTGAGGGGTCCTTGCTAGACTGGGGTGCACCGTCAGGATTCTCCTGACCCCATGGGAATCAGCTTTCAGAGATGCAGCTTTCATGTTTTCTTAAATTCAGAGACAAATCAGGCACCTCACCATGATGTTACAATACCTTCCAGCGGTTCTCAACATGTGGGTCGCGACCCCTGAAAATACATCCTGCATATCAGATATTTACATGACGATTCATAACAGTAGCAAAATTAGAGTTATAAAGTAGCAACGAAAATAATTTTATGATTGGGGGTCACCACAACATGAGGAACTGTATTAAAGGGTCGCGGCATTAGGAAGGTTGAGAACCACCAGCGTGTTTACGCTGACTCACGGCTCGCTAAAGGGGAGAAGCATTCAATACTGACAGTCATACTGAATCCCAGGAGAGACCCAGGGCTGTCCAGCAGATTAAAGATGCTTTGCAGATGCGTCAGAAGCAGGTCCTTTCTCCCGGACTCCCAGCTGCAGCGGCCTCGGGCTTATGGCCACAAAGATTACCTTTCATTATACTCTCAGCGAGAACCCAGGGATGTGATCGGGTGGTCAAAGTCGCTTTAACTGGCAACCATTCAGGGAACCGATGTCACGTAGACCTCAATTACGAATTTGTTTTCCACTCAGTCCTCTCACCAGCTCCCTGTGTAAGCTGTCCAGCTCACACCTCCTCGTTCCCACGCTGGCCACGTGGAGGGGGCTGTGTCTGTGAATCCATCCACCCGCCTGCTCCGTGAGAAAGATCAGCCTTTCCCGACTACGTCCCGAAGCCGATCGCGCTCGGTCCAGCCGCACATTTGAAAGGTATTAGCAGCTTGTAGGGCGTCACACTGGGAGCCTTTGCCTTCTCGGGACCACAAACTGTTCTCAATCAAGTCTTCTTGCCCCCAACGTTTCATTAATATGCATTTTAAACACACACACCAAGGACGGAGTGGGAGAACCATATGGTTTTAGTGTATATATTGTAACCAAAGGATTAATACTTGGAAAGAAAAAACCATATGGGACCTGGGGATAGAGATGAACACGGATTTTTGATTTAGCAATCTGACATATGCTTCAGCATAAACAGGGAATCATCCGAAAATAAATATTCAGGCAGCCTCCTCAGCGAAGAGAGCAATTCCACAGATTTGTAGAAACATGCAGACCTTCCTACGCAGCTGAAAGAATCCTCGGGATCTGTCCAAACGTGGACACTGCCCCCCAGGAACCTATCCCTCGGCCGCTTCCTGTACAAACGTGGACCACGGGACCAGAGGACAGCTGGGCCCCGTCTCTCCTGCTTCAGAAGCACTAGCTGGCCCGGACTGAAACCCTGGCTGGAAACTCAAGCTTAAGAAACGGATGAGCATTCCTCACTATTTGCCCTAAACGAGCCCTTAGGACCCGGGCTCCGGCCTCTGAGCATCCCCAGGGTCTGTGGAATGAGATCTGTAAACAAAACCAATCGGCTCCCAAACCTGAGAACCCCACGTCAATGCAAGCTCAGAGAACACGTAGGAAACAGACACTACGTCCAGCTCACTCACGGTTGCACCTGACGCCCATCACCTCATGGCATGATCTCACAGCCTCACCGGGCAAGGTCAGGGGTGCACGCGGGAGCCAAGAAATCTCAGTCGCTAGGAAAGTAAAGGGATTACTCACGGCCACAGAATTTCAGCAGCAACCTAGTCAGTTATTTTACTGTCAAAGTGATAACGCTGACGGTGCCACATGGGTGCAATTTAGACTAGTGGGTACGGGTCCCAAGGCAAGATACCTAAGGCTTGGGAAGCTTAGAGTGACTTGGGGCGCCCACTGGCCACACACACAAGTAAAAGGAGAAGCTCTTATAAGACCCAAGCCTCCTACAGGCATCACCACCTGCAACTCATGAGTAACAACGGTCTCGAGAACACCCTCAGCACTAGGAAGGAGCACTCAGCTTGCCCAGGGTAGACCCGCGTGGTGGGGCACCATGGGGGCTGCCCGCCTCCAGGAGAGCCCGGCGGGGTGAGCAGCACAGGGCTCGGAAGAGGCCCAAAGGCAATGCTTTCATTTTCCAGAGGAAAGAAGAGAAACAGGGCAGCAAGGCGGTCCAGACTGAGCCTAAAAGGGCAGAACATCTGAGCGGTTTATAAACCACAGAGCAGAGCAGGCTGGGGAGGAGTGGGGGTCAGCAGTTGTGGGACCAGCAGGGCTGTCCCTGAGCAGGACACTGTGGGGACAGCCAACGGAGAGCCCAGGAGGCTCCACGGTGGCAGTCATCTGGGCCACTTTCTCCCACGGCTGGGGTGCCACGGAACACCGTGTGCACAGCCCCCACCGTGTGGAAATCAAGGCAGCAGGCGTGGCCCCAGGACACATGTCCTGGGCTGAGTGTGGCTCAGAAGGGACTTGCTGGAGGGCCAGGGTGTCCAGCGGCTGTCAGGGCCACTGTGGTGACAGCACTGCTGGCTGGCTCCTGGCTCCACCACGGATGGGACCGGGGCAGCTCCCCCAGCTCTGTGCCTCGGTATTCTCACCTGTAAAACGGGCTGATGGCAAGAGCACAACCTTCAAGGTCACTTTGAAGATGAACGCAGTAGGGGACGCTCTGATTCTGACTGGTTTGGGCTGGAAATCCAAGTTGAAAGGAAGGTACGCCCCTGGCCTGGAGCTGGAGGAAGCCACTGGATGCTTCCCGGGTGCCAGAGACGTAGGTGACTAACTTGCAAAAGGTCAGCGAGGGTCGGAACCCTGCCGCAGGCTGCAGCCCCGAATCACCGCACAAACCTGCTCTCAGGCCCACGCCTGCACGTCCTCTCTAGCCCCTCCCTGGGGTCCCTTCCCTGGGCCAGGAGCTTGCGAAGTTCCCAGTGGGAGACTGGCCACGCCAGAACCCCTTAACAATGAACAGCACATCCTAAAACGGTGCCGGGTTTTGCCTGAGCCACGTGCACTGTCCCGGCCGCCAGGGAAGGCTCCCTAGGTGTCCCCAGGCAGCCACCCGACGTACCTCCACAGGCCTCTTTCTTGGAAAGGTGGCCTCGGTCCATTCAAGGAGCCACGTGAAATGCGCAGCCCGCCTGACGGACACAGAGGAGCTGCCTGGTCCACAGGGCAACCCAGGGACACCCTTTCCCAGCAGGAGAAATACGGGCCAAGTGCACAGCAGTGAATGCTGGGGGCGGAGATGGCCCGATGCTGACAGCGCCCGTGCATTCACGCTCCATGATGTCATCTTCCCACTGAAAAGAATGCGCACGGTGGAAAGAGCCAGCACTGGGAGGGATGAGGGATTTATTTTTCAGAGCGTGGAATAATAGACCCCGACAGGAAGGAGCATTCATAGAAAGATGAAAGACATGCTGGTCCCGAGGAAAGGCCACGTGAATACAGATGATAGGGCCCAAGGCAGGGTGGAGAGAAGGCCTAAGTCCGTGGTCAGCAAACTGTGGCTCGCGAGCCACATGCAGCTCTTTGGCCCCTTGAGTGTGGCTCTTCCTAAGCCTTAGGAGTACCCTAATGAAGTTAATAACAATGTACCTACCTATATAGTTTAAAGTTAAAAAATTTGGCTCTCAAAAGAAATTTCAATCGTTGTCCTGTTGATATTTGGCTCTGTTGACTAATGAGTTTGCTGACCACTGGCCTAAGTCATGACAAGCTAAGGAACACAATCTTCATGTGCAGGTCAGAAGTAGGATGCCGCCGCCTCCCCAAGCCCGCCGAGAAAGGGGTAGAGGGCGGTCCTTCATGAGACGCGAGTGTCCCTGGCTACTTAGGTACCAAGACATCTTCTCAGGCCTCCCACCTCCGCCAGGCCCTCTACCTACAGTGGGCATTCCAGCTGCTGGGCACCGCGTGCCTCTGTGAGAGCTGAGGCTCTGCTCACGGGCCGGCCACTCTCTGAGCCCCCCTTCCCCCCTAGGCCACACCTTTGCGCTGGGACATGGGCGTGGGCCTGTATTTCACTGGCCCGCGTGTGTGTGTGTGGGAAGGCCAGTTTGGTCTTGTGTGGCATCCCTGGCACTTTGCTCCCTCCATCCCTGACCTCAGACCCACCCGTGCACCTGAGCAGCTGCTAACTGCATGGCGAGCCTTCCTTTCTCTCCTCTCGCTCCCCGTTCTCCCAGACCTCGCCGCCCCGCCCCTCCCCGGGCTTGCTCAGGGAGTTTAGGGGAAGGCAATGAAAGACGTTGCAGACAGAGTCCGGGTTCAAATCTAGCCTCCCCTCTGATTGGCTGGGTGACCTGGGAAAAGCTACCCACTTTCTCTGGTCCTCCGAGTCCCCTTCCGTCGGATGGAGATAATGACCTCCGGCTGCCAGGACCCCAGGCATGCGCGCCGTGCAGGCATCATGTGGGGGAGCGGTCAGAATGTGAATTAACGCTGCCAGCATCTGGCTTCCGTCTTTTCCTCTCTCGAGTCTCCCCTGAGCACCGCTCCAGGCCCGCCTCCCTAAGCACCTCACTCACAGTCATCGCTTCAGTTCGAAGGCTGTGGAGGCCACTGCAGACGGAAAGCTGACCACGGGCACGGGGAGGGACCGAGGCCCCGGAGACGCGGCCACCAGGCGGGGCTCGCGTATGAGGGAAGCGCCGGCGGCCGCCCTCGTGGCACAGTGTGGCCATTCCCTACACCCCCTCTCCACCGCATGTGCGCTCCCTGAGGGTCAGGATGAGATCTTATGGCTCCGGCACTGACTTCTTCAACAAATAATCACTGAGCACCTGGTCCAGACCCGGGGGAGGGCAGGAAACAAAGCAGGCCCTTCCACCCCGTCAGACGCTTCAAGAACATTTGCTGAATTCGTTGACATGAGCTAAAATAGCACGTCAGGATGGCGGACTCTCCATCATCATATCTCATGTCCCCAAAGCGTAGCCTCCCTCGAGGGGACGTGTGCTGAATCTGAATTTTTCCATTTCCAGCCCGATCTTGGCCTCGACATTTAGGAAATACACTTTCCAGCGTGTGCCGGCAAGACGCCCGTGCCATCCTCGCGTCTGACTTGCTGCTGAGAATACGCAGCCTGCGTGGTGGGTTTCTGCAGCCCTGCTGGCTCGGATCGGAGCGTCACCAAATAAAACAGCGGGGTTGGCACTGGCAGGTGGCCACAGGTGACCACCACCCTCGCAAGGCCCGAGCTACAAACGGGCCAGGGAAGAACCCGCCCTTTCTCCTGGCATCAAAGTGGAGAAACAGACCATTCTGAAGATAACTCTGGATTTGAAATCGTAGGGTTGTAAGAAGCATTCTCCTTTTTGAAATATGATTTAACTGCTTGTGTAATAGGTTGAATTGTGCCACCCCCACCCAAATTCACATGCTGAAGTCCTAGCCCCCCAGAACCTCAGAAAGTGACCTTACTGGACACAGGGTCTTTACGGAGGTGATCTACGTTAAAGTGAGGTTATCAGGGTGACCCTAATCCGATATGACCAGTGCTGGTATGAAAGGGTGACAACACTGGGAACAGAGACCCATGTAGAGGGAAGACAGGGGAAGGGATCTAGGCAGGAGGTGGCCACCTACAAGCCAAGGAGAGAGTCTGCACCAGGTCCCTCCTTCATGACCCTCAGAAGATAACTAGCCCTGCAGACACCTTGACCTTGGACGTCGTCCTTCAAAACTGACACAGAAAACATTTGTTTTCTAAGCCTCTGCCCCCCTCCGTGTCCTTCTTCTAGTGGACCTAGGAAATTCGGGCAGCGTGGATGAGGGCATGATGCTCTTTGCGGAAGCTAAAACCTTCATTTATATCCCAGCCCATATTTTTCCGCTTGGGCGACTAATCCAGCGAGACCTAACCCTGAAACTGGTTCCGTGGAAGGAACTGGTCACCCTTGCCAGTGTATCTTTTCACAACCACCACTGCCGTAAAGGTTAGCAACCACACCAGACGTATCTCACCTGGGTTTGCAAGGCGGCTACTCGTCGGTCCAAGGATCTGATAAGGATCTACAGAGAAAAGAAAAGGTGTCAAACTTCAAAGACACAGCTGTGACTCGGTGATGTCACTGTGGGTGTTCTCCTGACTGTCTTGTGCTCCCCGATTTCAGAGCTGAACGTGTCCCCCACACCAAGGTCACCTGGCGCCACCCGTGTTAGATAAAACCTCCCAGGAGAGCTGAGTAAAGTGCCTTGCTCAGGGCCTCCTCGTTCGGCTGAGCTCAGAGTTGGCCCGGGGTTCACCCAGCCCCGTACTCTCTCCACTCCAGGAAACAAATAGGGCACACGACTTAAGTCCCCAACCGGCTGGCTCCATGTGGGCCGTGCTGACAGCATCACTGATAACATCCACTCCCCACTGTGCTGTGTGGGCACCGGTGTGGGCACTGCTGCACCTGAGGGCACCGGTGTGATATGCCTGGACAGTAAGGTCAAACTAAAAGAACTCATGAGCCACACAGAGACACATAGTGTGCAAGCAGAATGTTTCCTTCCACATTCACTGTGCAGACTGTGGAGATGTTTTAACCAACTCCCCAGTCATCCTGGCTGAGTAGATGGATCGTTCCGTCCCCAACTGATATATGAAGCAGTTGTGAAGAAGACAAAGCAACATGAGTCTCGTTAGCAAAGGACACATTTTAGAACTATGCCACCCAACCTGTTGCTTCGCTCATGGCCACGGAGGCTCCCGGACACGTACCTAGCTGAGGCCGCTGGTCTTCGGTTTTGGGCACTGCGGAAGGAGATGGCTGAGCAGCTGAACGTGAGAAGACAAGAGAGACAATGAGCTGTAAGTTATATGTGGCCACTCGTCTTTGATGCTGTGGTATCATCGTTCCATCAGCTACCTTAGTGATGTAACAGTCTCCCTTTTATAATAAACATCTTACAGGAAGGAAAAATTTCTTTTCTCATGAAACCAAATGTGTACATTGCAGCAAAAAAAAAAAAGAGAGAGAGAGCACTTTATATTATTTCAAAAAATGTATTTATACCCCCTTTTCCCAAAAGAAAAGAATTTGCAATGGCTTACAAAACAGATTTAAATGAATCGCAATCTAAAATAGGTAAAAGGGAAACGATCAGGAAAATGAAATAAAGCAAGGGAGATTTTAAACATGGCCGAGATCAGGAAATCACTCCGTGTTTGATCTGCACTCAGCCACCCCAGGAGACAAGCATGAGTGCGCACTTAAGTCTGTGACAGCAGTCACTTCTCTTTGTGGGGAAGTGGGTATAACCTGAAGGCTAGCTGTGCCTGTCTTGCCAAGGGGAGGAACACTTTCCATGTGGGAAAACCATAGATTAGCTGCAGAAATGATGTTTACTCCATCAAGAGGGACCCTGTGCCACGTGGATTCAAGGCAGTCGGAGCCAACACCTCACCTTTCGACTGGGGGGCGGGGTGGCCGTGACCGGTCCAGGCTGATCTCCTGGGTGGCTCATAAGGTAAATCTGTAAAGAAGAAGAAACTGACTAATAATTTACTTTTATAACAGATATCTTATATGTGTTTTGTGTTTATTTGAATAAATATTGTGCAAGAAAAGCCAGTCATCCCAAGAAATTTTCAACCTGGATTCCATCAGATTCAGGTTTTATTTACAAATGATAATTTTGTGTATTTTACTGATCTGACATTTCTACCCATTAATCTGCCACCCCCACTGACAGATTCCCCCAGAGCCTGCGGACTCTCCTAGGGTGACCTCCAACCACAGGGCAGGCCACACTGAACGTCTCTTCCCGTCGAAGGCGTCCTGCACCCAATGGGACCGACCTGTATCCAGCCCCCCCCTTTTTTTTTTTTATCTCCAGGACTATCCAGAACAGAGCCCACAACTCTGACCAATCAACCAGTTCTTGCCTGAGGTCTGCACCTCAACCCCCAAATGATGCTCGCGTTCCTTCTCCGTTTTATTCCGTGGAAATGAGCTCTCCCTCCTTATCCTTATTCTCCGCTGCCTCTCTCGGCCACCCCTCGCTTTCTCTTTACAATCTCAGCCTTTTATGTTGAATCACTCTTCACCGTCTCCTCCTTTTCCTATGCAGATGTCGCCTCTTTCTCCTCAAAATGAATTTAGAATTTCTCTAAAGTAAGTTGCATGAATAAACTGCAAGGTTGAGGGGGCAGTGTCCCCACTGCGTGCCAGCAGTGACCGTCAGGGCCTCAGAGGGGCCCAGCATTCCTTTGCATGGACCACGTGTGATCACTCGCCCCATCAGTCTCTATGCACGTTGCATATGCAAGTTTAGTACCCACTTCGGCATCCTCGGTGCAAGTTCTAGCAATGGTTAAGAAGACTCTACGTCATTTTCTTTCGAAAACATATTCCAGGGACACGGTGCACATATCACGCTGCTTCTACCTCCATCTTAGTACAGAACCATTTCAAAAAAACTAACTACATCTTGGTGGACTGAAGGGTCTCAGGTCAGTGCCACGGGTCATTCCGGGCCAACCGAGAAGCCACAGCCAGATGTTTCGGGGCGACTTCGCTGCCAGGCAGCTGGAGATGGCTGCAGCGTCGCCCTCGGAAGGCAGCGCAGTGCCGCTTGCTCTGAGCCTCGCTTTAAACAGCTCATTTTACTTAATGCTGGCAATCTGGTGGGTCCGTCTCCCAGACGCTGGGCTGCGTTGCAGAAGACGTGTCTCTCCCTCTTTTCAATCCGAGAGAAGGGCCGTGACATGTAACCTGAACATCAGCACAGAGTGGCTGTAATTTACTCGGTCTGCTTGGCTGCTGGCATTCCCGGCGGGGTGGTCGCTGAAACCCTACCCGCGGGGCTTCGGTTGGGCTGGACGACTTTTCTGTTTAAACGCGGCCATGGCTGGCCACTCCCTGCCGGCTGGCATCGTCACATCGTTGGACCGACCACCAGCCTTTCCCACCCGGCTCCTCGGTCTCACTTTTCTGGTGTCGGGGTTGGTTACCCGCGGGGATTATACCGGCAGCCGCTATCCATTTACAATGAACGAAATTCCAACTTAAGTTTCTGGGAGCATTGTGCATAGGAATTCTCATCCAGTTGCATTTTGTCTGAAAAGTGGTTAGTTAGCCAGAGTTTCCACGTGAGAACTGTTTCGGAACAAAAGACAAATCTACCGGCCAGGCCATCCTAGCAGCATCCAGCCCAATTCAGGAGCAGGGATCACATATTGGTCCTACTTGTGTCCTGGGATGGAGAGCACGGGGCTGGGGGCTGGGGACCCCAGGGCCTTCTGTGTACCAAATGCTGAAGCAAGATAATATATAGTGTGTCCCCAAAAGTATATACACCCACTTTGAATACTTATAAAGGCAGTGTTTTTAAAATACACTTCACTTTCAACATGGAGCTATCGGTTGTTATAGTGCGGACACATTTTGGGGGGACTCCCTGTAGAAATACAGAACCTCGTTTCTCCAAGAGCAGTCCGCATGCCAGCAATACAGGCAACATCTGGGAGCTGGTGAGAAGTTCAGAATCTCTCTCCAGATTGACTGTTTCGGAGCCTGCATTTACCAGGACCCCGGGAACAGTGCACACTGACATGGAGGAAGCCTGTTCCAGGCATTTCCACGGCTCTGGTTCAGAACGCTGTGCCCCACAGACACTCATTTCAGAGGCACTGCCCGAGAGCGGCCACACAGAGAAGGAAGTGTGTGCAAAGAGTTCTAGGTGGAACGGTTGTATCTGAGATAGATGAACACTAACAGAGTTAATAGCAAGTGTCAGTAGGTTAGTTTGCTGCTATTTTAAACGTAAAGAAAAAAATATGGCGGCTGGAAAAAACTGAACACCAAACTACTAATAGAGAAGTATTTTTGAGACTCTATTTCCCCCGATAAAATCCTCCTTAGGGTGTGTCACCGTGTCCATTCTCCCTTGAAAGTAAGTCAGGACCTAAACGACACCAAGTCTGGTCTTTAGCCAAGAACCTGCGATGTCCACGTGAACAGTGACTGGCATGTTCGCAAACATGTCACCACGGAAGATAAGCCGGCTTTGTTTGCCTTCATGACATTCTGGCCCAATGCAGCCTTATCAGCTGCCGATCACAGCTGAGGGTGCCCAGCTCCTCCCCCCCGCCAGGGGGTGTGACAGGGGAAACGCTGGGTCGGCCTCCCTGAGATGAGGCACGGCCAGCGGTGACCCCGGCAGCACCTTCGCCCTCGGGGCAGAGGCGGTGGCGTTTACTGAAGAATGACGGCTCCCTGCACATGGGGACTTGCCCTCAGTGACAAAGGAGGGCTTCTCACACGGGTCTATGCACACTCCATTCTCAGGGGCCACGTCAGTGCTCTCCACGCCTCTCCAACCTTGGTCTTCGAGGCGGCTAACTCTTGGCAGAAGGGCTTGCTCAGGGAAGGTGGGTTTCTAGCAGGGAGCTGGCTATTCTTTTCTGTAACAGACTCTGTGTAAAAACTGAGCTTTCTAAACCCCATTACACAGGCAGCTCGGGTTACAGAGAAGCATGTGCCAGGATCTGGACCAAAAACACGAAGCTACAAACAGGGTGTCGCTCCTCCACACCCCCACCCCTGGGTACTTGCTGGGAGCTGGGATCAGTTCCTGATCCTAAAAGAGCCTCCCCCCGCCCCCCGCTCCCCACCCCCCCACTGGGACATCAAGTAACCAAGACAGCATCCCCCCGGCCCTTCCTGCAGTTACCTTCCTGCGGCGTCAACCTCACCTAGTTCACATGCTCCTCCTCCAGCCATGGAAGAACTGCCCTCTGGCCCTCTTGCTGTCCACCCTCCCACTTACTTTCCCAAGGGCCAGAACCGGGACTGTGGGCGAGTCCCCCTCATTCTGCAGGACCCACCCCACATTTACAGAGCAGCTGCGGGGGTCCCAGCTGGGCTGGATGGGGAAGGACGGGCCTCACTGGCTCCCGGTGAACTCAGAGGCCAAAGGCAAAGACAGAGAGACGAGAGCTGTTGCCAGAACCAACCTATAACCCAGGTTTAATGGGAGGAAGATTCAGACAATGAAGTCGCTCTCCTGTTTTCCTCCAGACATTTCCACAGCCTTCTACCCCCCCCCCCCCCCAAGGACATGGGGAGCCGGGGCATTTCACATGCCCTCCCCAGCTAGGTTTCCAGACCTCTGGGTAGAGTACAGCCATGGAAAAGTGAAGAATGCGTGCTTAGCCATTCCCTAAGATCCGGGCTTTCCAAAGCGCCCCACAGGGGAGAAAGGGTTACCCCACTGTCCGGCTGTGCCTGGTGGTGCCGACCGGCACTAGGCTGCCAGCTCCAAGGCAGGGATAACTCGTAATTCCAAGAAACCCTTGACGAGCAGCTGCTGGAAAGTGAAAGTCCAGGCTGCACTCCCAGGCTCAACTCGCCAACTCGCCACTCTCTCTTGATTACATCCTAGATGGGTATCAATGCCGGAGTTGCCATGGCGATGGAGGAGGGGAGGAGGGGCTTACAGAATGTCCTCCTTGGCGCACACGAGAGCTTTCACATGAACTGCCCCCAAGATGCCAGGTGGGCGGCACCTGTCAAGGTCAGAAACCAGCTTGCAAGCTCCTAGGAGTCAGACCTGTCTGTCCTGCCAGCTGAGACCGCCAGGGCCATAGCTCCAAAGGCATGCGCTCAGCAGGGGAGGAGGGGGGGGAGGGTGTCTGATGCTAATGACTGACAACCCGAGGAACAGATGAAACATCGTGTAACAAGATGGCAGAAATGGAATGTAAGTGACGCGCCTCTGTGCTACCACCTCCTAGGAGTGGGGGAGGGGCTGCCCTGAATGCTGATGTGTAGGAAAAGGGCGGGGGAGGGGGAGGGGGAGGGGGCGGGGGCGTTAGGGAGGAGGTGCATTCTGAATGGGGAACACTGGGGGAAAGTTCATAGGAAGCAGCCTGGGAAGAGGGGTTGATAAGCGTGAACAGAGGAGTGCATGTCCGTGTGTGGTTACCTGTCAGGTCCCTAAGTCTTGGCCGATCACGGGGCCCAACTGAAATGCCACAGCGACGTGACAGGGCAAGCAGGAGGGGGCTCTGGAATAAGGGGTCCATTTGGGAAGATCAGCCACAAGAGGGTAGACTGGGGGCAGCAGCCCAGGGATGGGTGACTCGAGGCAGGAAGGGAAGGAGGGTGGTGGGCGGGCGGCAGGACACAGGGAGGTGGGAGGACGTGGGAGTGGGGGACTGGAGTGGACACGCCGATCACAGCACAGCCACCCGAGGGTGCCGGGCACAGAAACGGGTGCCTATCTGGGGCTCCAGGCCCTCTCCACCGTCACCTCTTCTCAGCACAGAGAGATGCCCACTGACCACAGGGACACGGTCACACTCCCAGTGAACCCCTCACCCATGACTCCTGCAGCTTAGGGGTCAGCTTGGCAGCCCCCGAGCTGTCACAAGGACCCCACTTCCACCGTCACCAGCTGTCACACACTCGCGACCCTTCCTTCAAGGCTGAGCACTGCCCCATCCAACGCCTACAACCTGCTCCCTGATCCAAGGTCAAGTCCCCGCCTCTGGCTTGCAGCAAGCAGTTAGTTCTCCACCTGTTCTGCTGGCGTAATTTCTTTCTAGCTCAGGCCCCACTGTTTGTATCTCCTTCCACAACCATAGCAGTCCTCAAAACGGGCATTTCTGACACAAACTTAGTCTCAGAAACGTATTCTACGGCTAACGGAGACACAGCAGTGGGGTCTCTCCCGGGTCACCCTCAAATGACGGACGGAAGGGAGGACATGACCCGAGCCATGGGACATGCATTTGAGTTTGACGCCCTTGCCGTTCCCTCCGCTGAAGCACAGAGATGGAGACCTGGCCATCACCCTCCCAGCCACACGTACACCTGAGGGGTCGTGTATCTTCCAAACCCACTGTAGCCTCAGATAGGAAACCTAGCAGAACCAGGATCCACTGTTCTACCCACACAGCAACAAGCTGCCAGCTGGCTGCTCTGACCACTGGGCTGCACCAACCCCTTTGGCCAACGCTGTGGGCCTGTGACAGCTCAACGCCAGCTCCGACCCCCGCTTTTGTAAGACAGTCAGAGACATCGTGAGGTAGCTTCTCACAAACAAGCAAGCCCTGGCCATTGCCCTGCAGACCGCTTTTACTTTCTTTAAGAAGGATGGGAACGTTTTTAGCACGCTCCCAGAACCATCCTGATGTTCCTGCTCTCCCTGCTTGCCCAAGGCCGCGTTGCCAATGTGGAGCTGGAGGGAAACGTGCCTGTGTGAGCCTCTCTCGGTCCACAGGTGGGTCCCGCAGGGCGGGCTAGTGTACGCTGGGCCCTGGGTCTCATCATACTGAGCGGCCTGGCCCATCTGTCGCGTGCCGGAGCTCACAGCGCCCTTGGCCGAGCCTCCCACCAGGCCGCCCAGGACCGGGGAGCAAGTGTGTTCTCTGCAGTCGGGGAGCCAGGCACCAGGACGCTACCAGGCAGGGTCAGGTGCGAACAACGCCCAGAACCTTCTTACTTCAGGCTCCTTGGCCCACTGCCCCCCTCCTTTCTCTCTGGAAAGAAACCGCAGCTCCAAACTCAGTGCTTTCCCCAGCTCCAATGAGGTTCGTGGAGCGGACATGTGGTGGGGGGCCAAGGGCCACAGCCTGGGTCTCAGGAGGCGTACGATCCAGATCCGTGTCTGAACACGGAACAGCAACGCGCGGCCGAGTCACGGCTTGCTCAGCTGTGAGGCGGCACGACATCTAGCTCATGGGGCTGTTGTCCATGTGGGGAGGGGACTGGCTATGGCACGCTGTCCCCTGCCTCAAATGCCCACCCCTCTGCCTCCTCCTGGGGCCCCCCGTCCCTCTCTGGAGAGCCTCCCTCTGCCTCTGGTGGAGGGAACTCGTCCTCCTGCTCCGAATGCGCTTCGGGGAGAGGTGGCTTGTCTGTGTCCCTATGTGTCGGGGAATTCCTCTTGTCTGTGCTGTTCCCGAGGAGCAATCTTAACCCTCAGGCCTTCAGTGAACTCAGAAGCAGGCGCACCCTGCCTGCCGGTGGGCACCCACCCGGGTGCACCTCTGCCCGCCCGGCTTCCAGGCAGCCAGTGACGGGGCTGATCTGCTTTTCATTCCACGGGGATTCGAGGCGCTCTGAGGAGTGTGATCTGTGAGTGACATTCGGCTCCAAACCCTCAGAGGCCCCAGAGGACTGTGCAGGGCCCCGGCCGGGCCCAGGATCGGCCCTCTCGGGGTGGCGTGACCTGGTCCCGGATCTCCCGGGCCGTCCCGGTATCTCGGGGAGCACAGCGCACAGGGGTGTTTCCGTACCTGGCCTAGTTGTAATTCTTTGCGTAGCTTCGGGATAAACGGAAGTATTGGGGAAAATAAAAGCTGCACCCCCTGCAGACAAAAGGAGAGACAAACAAGTGAAGGTCTTCGGCCGCGTCCGAGGTCCATCTCCGCGGCAGCGCCCGCCTACTCTGCCCAGCGACAGGGAGGGGGTCTGGGGCCTGGGCAGCACGTCCCAGCCGGAAAGGACGAAGCCCTGGCCAGAGGCGGGAGCGGACAGGGGACTCTCTGGGCCCCCCTGGTGGGCGGATGTCCTGCAGTTTGATTTTACAGCTTCTTGCTAAAGGTCGTCCTGGTGCCCCGCCACGTGCCCATTAATCTCAGTTTATTTTAAAAATCCTATGGGGGTGTTTTAATTTTGAAATTGTGCATACACACACAAAAGGTAAAATATTTGAGAGCCCTGGAAAGCAGTCCCAAAGAACTGCCTTTTGCCAAAGGCTATATGGATCGCGTTAAAAATGAACCCACATCTCCACTCGAATGCCTGTTTCCCTTTCTGTCTCTCATCAACACGTGTGTTAAGTGAGCAGAAAATATTCCCTTTTCTCGGCTCAGTCCCTGCGGAGCTGGGTGTCCCAGTCTTCGATCGCTTCTGTGTTTAACAATAACAAAAGGATGACATCGGAGCTGTCCTGACACTTTCACTCACTGTCCCAATTTCTAAATAACCACAAAATTATCACAAAACACCTGTCACTCAAAGGTGTTTCCTAAGAGGGAGAAATGGCTTTGTCTAAGTTATTTGTTATTTCTGGCCACAAGGCCATTACTAAGCTAATGAGAGTAACCTACATGGGGAAAAGTATCCTAAACAAAACATTTCTTTTTAACTTTACTTTACTTTAGCTTAAAAAGCACAATGTTCTGAATACCAAGGACCAAGATCAAGTGGCAATTTCACTGTAATACTCAAACCTGGACTCCCATGATGCATTTTAAAATAAAATGGCAAGTCTTCGGAACACAGCTGCGTTTCCACGTGAGGGCTCACCCTGAGTTGGCTGGCTTGCTCACAGGGGTGACCTAAACTCGCCCTCACTGGCTTTACCCCCAGCCTGGGCCTGGGGGGTGGCAGAGGGTGCCTGCAGGCTGAGAAGTGGGGGTTGGGGGGTGGGGGTGGTTATGCTCCTGCTGCTATCTCCTCAGGAGGGGGGAAAGGGACCCCAACTTCGGGCACATACAGGGCAGGAAGCCCAGCCTCTACTTGGAGCCTCTGTGATGAGGGAGGGAGGGAGGGGGGGAGGAGGTTAACCTGGAAGAAGCACTATGTTACAGGCTACTGGGCTCCGGCAAAGAGAAACAAACAAATAAAATGTGGAATCCATGGTTAGCGACAGAGAGCAGGTACTCGGTTAGTCACTCATCTCATAGCCTCCGAAATCCTAACACCAGCTCCCTCTCAATAGGCCCTCGCGAAAAACACCACCATTCCCTGGGACCGCCCTTCGCGGACGCGCCAAGTCTGCGCTAGAAGGACTAAAGGCAAGACGGTGGCCTAAGATGGACCCCAGAGGAGAAAGTAAAACTGCCGCTTGTCCTAGTCAACATTCCTTGATGAATAAAAACGAAAAAGAAAAGAAAAAAAAAGAATGCTCAGGGCCCCTTTGGACCGGACATGCTCTTGGTGACTACAGCCAGCACAGCGCCTCCTACCTGTCAAAACCCCTCAAGCATCCACCTCTGCCTCCTGCCGCACAGACGGGCCCACACTCCACCTGCACGCATGCACCTGCGGGAGCCCCGGCCCTCCGGGCGGGCAGCATTACCTGTGTTTCTAGCATGCATTAACCGCGGAGAGTTTTGTAAGGCTTTATCAACATCATCTGAAGTCAAATGCGGAAGAGGAGCTACAAAACAAAACAGCAACGTCAAAATGAAAAAGAGAGAGAATCACCTTCCTTAAAAAGAAAAAAAAAAGAAGAAAAACACCCCCTCCCGCCCCCATGGCTGCTTGGCGTCTCTCCCCGCCTGACTGGTTAGCGTGTTAAAACCTAGACGGGGCCCACAGGTGACCAGGGAGTGAGAGGTGGGGATGCCAGGCAAAGCGTTTACCCCAGCGGTTCCGCCACCCCACGCTCGCACTGCGCCTGTCCCCCGACCATGCTCGCCGACTGGGGAGCGAAAGCATGCAGCAGGCTCTGTGGTTCATGCCTCTCACCCCACCGCGCCTCCCCTTCCGCACGGTCCCGCCGTATCTCATGAGGCCAGGTGGGGACGCCCCTCACACGTGGACGTGGGGTGTGAAGGGGGCCTGGTTTAGGTAAGCCCATCCACCCCATCCTCTGGGAGGCCTGCCACATGTCTCCAGCTCACTGGGGCACCGTGGAGACTAGATATTGTGAGCAGATAAAGCTTCCTCTCCCTGAGGTCTTCGCGGCCCAGGGGGCCCTGCAGGAGGCAGCTGAGTGCTCAGGTGACTGTCTGGCTTCCTCTAAAAGTGCCGAGGGCTTCTCAGCCTGCGTTCGCCCACGGCGTCGCCTTCTAAGCGACCGGCTCGCTCAGATGCTCTCTGGGCACTGTGTTAGGTGCTGTCGGCAAAGTGGACGGAACCCTGTGCAGCTCACGCTAACAAGAGCCACACCCCAGGGGCCTCGGTCCGGAGCGGGGCCTCTTACTCTCTCTGAGGTAGTGGAGATGGGAGAGAAGGATGTCGGCGTTGTAGCTGGGCGTGAGCCTCTGGAAGTCGTCCTTGGTCATCTTGCACAGCTCCTTGCCGTCGATGTTCTGGAACAGCAGGACGTCGACGTCCGGAAGGCCGTACTCCTTCACGGCCCACTCCAGCCACTGCCGCACGTGGTCCGTGCTCCACAGCGTGGGGTCTGAGAGGGGATGGAAACATACTAGGTCAACGCCTGGAGATGAATTTCTGGGGCGGAGTCAGGGCTGGAGCCAGGCTCCTGGATGGGGCACGACCTTGAACCATGCTCTCGGACAGGTCATGACCTTGAGTCAGGCTCTAGGAGAGGTCATGACCTTGAGCCATGCTCTTGGAGAGGTCAGGACCTTGAGTCAGGCTCCAGGAGAGGTCAGGGCCTGGAGCCAGGCTCTGGGACAGGTCAAAGAGAATGTCTGGGGGAAAGACAAAAACACCCACTGACTCACACACACAGATCACTGTCCTTAGCATGAACTGTTCTGGAAGTTTAGGCTTCCTCCCCCGCCTGCCCCGCTGCTGCCCGGATACTCTAAAGGTTCCTGCAGGGACGGGGGCAGATACTGTTTGCCCCCATTTACATTCATTTTAACCTTTTCACTCAAAATACATACGAATAAATGGAAAACTTCCTTAGACCATGACCAGTATCTTTATAGGAAATTATGAGTTAGCCACACATGTCAGGAAGATGCTAATTATAGATTACAAAACAATCCCAAATAGTATTTACACAAAATCCTGAAAGTACAGAATGGGATAGGAAGTGCAGGTAAACCCCGGCCCTGCTAGGAGCTGGCCCTGATGAGAGCGAGCCGCCAGCTACGCACTTTTCCTGCCGAGAACATGGCTGTGCAGCCAGCTCGCACCTGCAGGCCCCGGGCTGGCCTGGCCCTGACTCACATTCGGCAGCTGTGGCGCCCACACGCCCACAGGATGCAGGCAGGCGACGTCTTCACGCTCCCCTGAGGTGAGGGAGGGGGCCTGGGAGGGCAGGGCACTGGGGAGAAGGAGCTGGCGATCCCCAACAGAAACACAGCCAGGGCGCCCCACCCTCACGCCTGGGGGCCGGGGACTCAGGGCGCCCACTGGCAGAGGGGCTCCTCCCTTGTGGCCCTCGGTTCCCAGACACCTGGGCCGGGAGCAGGAGCCCAGAGCTGTGACCCCTGCGCCTCTCAACTTGCTGCGGCCTCTGCAGGCGGCTGCTCTTCTCTCTGTTTTACATGTAAAATTCGAGCCCTGACCTCGGCCTCCGCACAGGCCCGCAGGGGTCAGGCTGCGGGATGCTCTGGTCACGACGAGGGAATCCTTCTGGCGTGGGAGTCAGTCATCCTACTGAATCACTTCAGGCCCCTTGGTCTTACTAACGCCCAGGCTACCCACGAATGGGGCATGGCGTGTGCCGGTGAAACCCATTTTAAGTTTACAGGAGAAACAGTGATAGCGACAAATCTCCAGACAGTCGTAGTATCTGAGTTCTCTTCTCTTCCCTCCCTCCCTTCTTTCGTTCATTCCCTTCTCTTTCACATCCTTTTGAAAAATTAAATGTACTGGGTGACATTGGTTAATAACATGTAAGTTTCAGGTGTGCAATTCTGTACTACATCACCTGTGTGTTCCATTGTGTGCTCACCACCCTGAGTCTAGAGCAGCGGTTCTCAACCTGTGGGTCGCGACCCCTTTGGGGGTCGAACGACCCTTTCACAGGGGTCGCCTAAGACCATCCTGCATATCAGATATTTACATGACAATTCATCACAGTAGCAACATTACAGCTATGAAGGAGCAACGAAAATAATTTTATGGTTGGGTCACCACATGAGGAACTGTACTGAAAGGGCCAGAACGTTGAGAACCACTGGTCTAGAGTCTCCTTCTGTCACCAGATGTTTGACCCCCTTGAGCCTCGTCATCCTCATCCCACCCCCTTCCTCTCCGATAACCGCCCCTCTGCTGTCTGTGTCTATGAGACTATTTGTTGCTTTCTGGTTTGTATCCCACGTGAGTGAAATTACAGGGTTCTTGTTTCATGGGTATTTTTAATAGAAAGAAGTTACTTCAAATCCAGTGCGCGCTACCCTCACCCCAGCCCCTCCTGCACCCTCCAGGAGTAACCACTGACGTCTGTACTTGCGTCACGGCTATAGATGCCAATACTTCCACCTATCGAGGACATGAATTGTTTTCTGTTCTTAGAGTTAATAGCAGTGGCAGCTGATTGGCTTTGGGCTCTCAGCCCTGTATTTTCAAGATGTGCCCAAGTTAATGCACGCAGGTACACTCAGCCAGCTAAGCAGCTCTCGGCACCCCTCCCATACAAACATGTCCAATTTACTGATCGATGCACCTCACCCCGTGTCTGCATCCATGCACATGTGAAGGATTCTGCGTGGTCCACGGCCTGGGGTCCGTATCAGAATCACAGGGAGATGGAAAACCTTCAGCTGCCTGGTCTCGCCCACGGAGGTCCTGACTTAATTGCTGGAGGGCAGCCCCGACATGAGGGTTGTGCAAAGCTCCCTGGGTAATTCCAATGTGCAGCCCAGGTTCAGGCCATCTACCCCGGGCCTCTCTACTCAGAGTGTGACCCTGGGACCAGCAGCATCGCCATGACCTGGGAGCTCATTAGAAAAGCAGAGTCTCTTGCCCTGGCTGGTTTGGCTCGGTGGATAGAGCGTCAGCCTGCGGAGTGAAGGGTCCCAGGTTCGATTCCCAGCCAAGGGCACATGCCTGGGTTGCGGGCTCAGTCCCCAATAGGGAGGCAGCCGATCAATGATTCTCTCTCATCATTAATGTTTCTATCTCCCTCTCCCTCTCCCTTCCTCTCTGAAATCAATAAAAATACATTTTTAAAAGGAAAGAAATGCAGAGTCTCGGGCGCCCCCCGGACCTGCTGAATCAGGGTGTGCATTTCCTCAAGCTCCTCGGTGAGCCCCGTGCACACTAAGCTTGGGGGAGTCCTGGACCAGGGTGCGTACCCAGATGTGCAGTTGCCGGGTCACAGGGCACGTGCCTGGTCACCTGCACCAGCTATGCTGGATTTCAACCCATATTCTACCCTCTCTCTCCATCAGCAAGCAGTGCGCAGACTTGGCAAAGGCGGAGCCCGGCTCTCCTGCAGAGAGGACATCTACAAAGACCCCCACCGCCCGCCGACAGGAAGGCGTGCCCACTGCTCCGCCGTCCAAACACATGGGAACAGCCTGTGAGTCTGCGAGCCAATCGTGAGGTGCAAGGTTCAATTTCTCCAGCACACCGGGGTTCAGGTGGCTCTTTTTTTTAAAAAAAAAAAATGTTTTTATTGATTTCAGAGAGGAAGGGAGAGAGAGGGAGGGATAGAATCATTGATCAGCTGCCTCCTGCACACCCCCTACTGGGGATCAAGCCCACAATCTGGGCCTGTGTCCTGATTGGGAATCAAACCGTGACCTCCTGGTTCATAGGTCGATGCTTAACCACTGAGCCATGCTGGCCAGGCCAGACGGCTCTTGGTCACTGGGTCAGGACCCTGCTCTCAGGGTTACAACGTTCACGACTCCAGACTGCGGTCACACGTCTCTTCTGTCTCTTCTCTACTCTTCCTCACAGCGCGTCATGATGCTCACACAGACACGCGTGGAACGGTGGCCTGGACCCCTCACTCAAGTCCTCCTCGTCCTCAGTGCCGTGCAGAGGACAGGGACAGGGCTCAGAGGGAGCCGCCCTGCCCCCCTTCTCCCCAAGGCATCTCCCCGTGACTCCTCCAGGAGACTTCTTTTTGCTTTGCTTTGCCTTGAACCACACAGGGCAGGGCCAGTGTAACCACTGCCTAGAAACCAGTTCACCCGGGGACTTCCTCCTGTTAGCGGCAGGACCAGAGTCTAGGGATGACACATAAACCCCTGAAAGCCACTGGGTCCTGCCGCCATGTGACAGGTCATCTCAGGAGGACAGCCCAGTCCCTCCCTGCACCGTTAACTGGCTTCCCTCCCGAGCCAGGCTGCTGCGGCTCAATTTCCTTCAAGCGACTCCTGGGCAGGATGCCAGGCACCAGCTCCTGGACCTGCACCGTCTCATCTCTGAGATGTGGGTGGAGCTGCCATGCTACCGGGCTCCGGGCAGAAGTATAAGCCGTGTCCACCCCTCCCGGGAGCCCTGCGGCCACACCTCTCCAGTGCCTGCTTAAAGGATAGGTGCGCGTTCTCTGAACTACAACCCCCCTCCCAGGAACTTATCCTGAGAAAATCGCAGAGGATGTGGGAAGTGATTTATGCCCACGGATGTCCTTTGTGGGGTGTTTATGGCCGTGCAGCGCTGGAAACACCCTAACTGTCCCCCAGGGCAGCGCGCCCGGGGCTTGGGAAACCGAAACCCACACGGCCGAGTGCCTTTACCGGCAGGAAAAACCGTCCGGGGTGGATTCAGTGGAAAAGTCTGAAAACGCTATGGCAGCAGCGCTGTATTTTGTGAAGGAAGAGAAGTACGTCCCGGGAAAGAATTTTGGAGGAATACGCAGCCAATGGCAACTGCCTTTTCTGGGGAAAAGGCGATGGAGATTTTTAGATTTTTTTTCTTTTTCACTAAACGGTATCTTCTATTTTTTTTCTTTAAAAAAAAAGCAGATAATGCATGGGTTAAAAATTATTTAAAAATTTTATCCTCCCCTATGTTCCAAATCAAAACAAGGTCTTATAAATGATTAAATATAGATTTATATGTGTACTTATTTGTCACAGTGTTCTTATAAAATTTCTTTCAAGGGTATACAATTTTCACCTCGGCCTGGTCGGTGTGGCTCAGAGATTGTGTCGACTTATGAACCAGGAGGTCACGGTTCCATTCCCGGTCAGGGCACGTGCCTGGGTTGTAGGCTCGATCCCCAGTGTGGGGTGCGCAGGTGGCAGCCGATCCATGATTCTCTCTCGTCATTGATGTTTCTCTCTCTCTCCCTCTCCCTTCCTCTCTGAAACCAATAAAAACGTATTTTTAAAAGAGTTTTCATCTCACTTTCTTAGCTTGTTCATGGGAATTGCTTCATTTGAAAAGAATATAATTAAACGAAGTCAGGCTACATCTGTGTCCTTTCGGGATCTGATCTCCACGCCTCTGCCCTATAGTTTATAAGTAACAATTATTAAAAAGGAAGTATGGCCCCTTGCTGGGGTGAATGAGGACGTCCCTCTCCGATCTGGGCACCCTGCTCTGGGACTACTCTCCAGGTGGTGTGATAGAGACCAGTTTGCAAGGGACAAGCCCAAACTCTGCCGCCTGGAGCACGTGGCTCTTAGCTCATCGGGCCCTGAGGTCTTCCCAGACAGTCCCCACCCCTTTGTCCCACACCCACACGATCAGCTGCCATCTCCTGAGCCAACACCCAGGCTTGTGCCCACACAGCACCCACTGCTTCTACTTCTGCCTTCACCTGCACTCATCACCCCCTGGGGGCTGCCCTCCATTGCTCTGGAGCTGTCAGTATTTAGAGCGAGTCTCTGGGCAGGGAAGTGATAACAGGACCGAAGGCTAGGCCCTGCCCCAGTGACAGCCCACACTGAGCCCCATCCCAGCTTCCAGGGCCAGCAGGGGTGCTGCAGCTGCAGACGGAATTTTCTAGGGCTCAGGCCAAGGTGCTGGGACCCAGCTCACCCTTCAACTCCCCAGAGAGCCCAGTCGAGTCTCTAGGTCTCCTCTGAGACCCATGACATGTCAGAAAAGCTTTCTTGCTTCTGTCCCACCTGCCATCACCAAGGGAGCTCACAAGGTCCCACAAGATTCAGTGGGCCTTCCCCAGCTGGCGCGGGTCAGTGGATGAGCGTCGACCTATGAACCAGAAGGTCACAGTTCCATTCCCGGTTGGGGCATGTCCTCGATTGTGGGCTTGATCCCAGTGTGAGGCGTGCAGGAGGCAGCGGATCAATGATTCTCTCTCATTGTTGATGTTTCTCTCTCTCCCTCTCCCTTCCCCTCTGAAATCAATAAAAATATATTTTAAAAAAATGATTCTATAGATCTTCCCTCCTTCCTTGACCCGCAGGTCTGGGCGTGAAGGGGAAAGGGGAGGAGGCAACAAGGGAGCCCCCACGAAGCATCAGCTTTGCCTGCGTTCAGACGTGGCAACCACACCGTCCGCCTCCAGGTAGTGGTGCGACTCGGGACACGTCACCTAACCTCCGACTGAGCCAGGTTTTCCTCAGGGGAGAGAACCAGGGCCCAAGAAATGACTCCAACAGGACAAGGGCTGAGATGACTTTAACGCAAGGAAGAGTCGCTGACAAGGACCACCAGGGTCAGAGGCGGCCAACAAAGAAATGGTGAGGATCTCCCGAGGGAGGCAGCTACAAACACGACCCACAGCCCAGAATGGAATGTGTTGTCCAAGCAGGACGTGCAAGTCCAGAGAAGCAGCAACAGATCCCAACCGGGGAAAAAGGCCAACGTTTCACCTGTGTGGCTTGAGTCTGCAATAATGGGAAGGATTTTGAGAGAAGTAGGAGAGAAGCCCTGCAGTTTAGGGGAACAGCTTGAGGCCAGCGTCAGACCCACTGAGGCACGAAATAGCTCATGTGTTGAGGGAGACCTGGGCATGGCTGGATGGGAGGGGTTTCGAGGGATCCCAGCCACAGACAGATGGGGATGGAGAAGACCGTTGGGGTCCGGTCAAGGGGAGCCCTGAATAGCTTGCTAAGGAAGCTGGACTTTATCAGAGTCCTCGAAAATGTCTGAGGAATCCAAGTATGTTTTAAATTACATCAAGCACCACAAACTTGGTGACAAAATAAAAGGCTTTATTGGGGGGTCAGAATACCCATATTTGGGTCTGATTTTACCGGATGTCAGCCTTAAGCTCTCTGGGAGTCGTTTTTCGTTGTCGGCGGGGGATTAAGCAGTGAGCTGTTGGGCGACTAGAGAGGTAAGTGAGATAATGTATGTGAAAGCACTCTGCCAGCATGACGTATTGCAGCCACGGAACGCACCCACGCCCTGGGCTCGGCCTTGCAAACTCGGCTAAAATGGAATAAGCCATCCATTATCGCCGGGCAGCCTCTTCCTTTAAACACAGAAGTCTGATTTATCACTTTATTTTAAGAAGCTCTTGGAGGTGCTTCTGTCAGATGAATCATGAGCCACCGAAGATAAGTGGTGTTTTCAGCCTCCAGTCCAATTGTTTTGAAAACATCTGTGTCATCATTCCACATTTCACGGACACCCACGGGGCAAATCCCAGCACAGGGGAGGGGACAAGGAGCCATCTCTCTCTCTCTCTCTCTCTCTCTCTCTCTCTCTCTCTCTCAAGCCTCTTATTCGCATCTTAGCCGACATGGTTAATATCCCAAAGTTGTACGGATGCTATTTCAGTACATTGGAATTTAAAGAATAAATAAAAGCAAAGCACAGAGTTCTGAAGTGGCAATGTTTCCTGTACTGGGTGGCTGGGTGGAGAGGCAGTGGATGGGAGGAGGGTTGAATTTTCTTTTTTTTACATTTCCCTGCAACTGGATTCTGACCTAGAGTTCTGAGGTTGCTAGGAAAGTATTAAGTGGATATTTAAATTAGCTGGAGGATATTGCATTGCTGCAGACATACTGTACACCGTCAGGAAACCGAATCCCTCACGCAGGCAGGCATCCTATCTCGAAGACCCCTCCTGGGGAACGAATAGCAAGCGTAAGCAACAGCCAACAGAGATCACTGGCTTGCATTTGAGCTTTAATCCACCAGAAATTGAAAGTTGATCCCTTTACAGCCTATCCTCAAGGCTGTGTCTGAAACTCTTGATTTCCAAACTTATGGGTGGAGGTGTTATCATTCTGATCATTATTAATTTCTAACTTTACTGCACTTCAGCTGGTGAATGAGGTCATAGGATATGGATTTTCTTTCATACTGGCTGTTTCCTTTTTTTTTTTTTTTTTTGTATTTCTGTAGATGTGTCTTGAGTGCTTAAAAATTACAAGATCTCTAACTGTTAGGTGCAGTTTTGGTAACCTGTATGTAATTTTTATGCCACTGATTTATTAATTACTGAGAAGGGCACATTAAAATCTCTCACTAACGTGGATTCATCTGTTTTTTATGTATTTTGAAACTATCTGACTAGGCATAGACAAGTTTGTCATTGTCATATATTTCTGTAAATGCAATCTTTTTTCATTGTGTAATAATCCTCAATTATCCTCAGTAATGCTTTCTGCTTTCTATTTCCACTGTTGTCAGCTTTATTTTGATTAGAATTTGATAGTATGTCTTATTCCATCTGTTTGCCGTCACTCTTTCTTTGTGTTAGATATTTTTGTAGAACGTACACAAGTCATTTTGGAGTGTTTTTAAGAAATCTTTCACTCTCTGTCATTAACGGCCAATTTGGTGTATTAACATTTATTGTTACTGATTTAGCTATTTCTACCATCTTATTTTGTGTTACTGACCTTGCTTTTGGTCTTTATTTCTCTTTTCCAAATGTCTGATTAGATTGATCTATTTTTCTTCATTTTTTCCCTTTCTATACTGGTTTGGCTGTTTAACATTCTAGCTCTATTCTATTTCTTTACTTGTTAACCTTTAAACAAAACACATTTAATCATCAAATACATCCCTTTCCCAAAGAATGCAAGGAATGTAGAAATCTCCAGCTCTCATCGTCCATCCCTAATCTTACATGATAATGCTGTCCAATGTTTTTGTTCTGCCTTATTATTGTACTCCCTAGTTAGGAAGCTGTGGTTGTCACTTCAGAGCCATTTCTCTTTAATCTGCCCTCATGTTAACCAATTTCATTGCTCTCACTTCCTTCTTAGATTTCACTCCTTTCCCCTTAGCATCCATTTTCTCTCTTTATTAAATCCTCTGTTATTTCCTGAATGGGGGGTGGGGGGTCAGTTAGCAGCAAATTCACTCTTAAAGAGTCTTTATTTCACCCTCAATGGACCTCATAGCTTAGACTGTGCTTTTAATAAACTTGTTTCATTTGTATCCTCTCAAGTTTACTTTCTTCATCTAAACACGTTATTCTAAAGAACCCATTGCTTCACCTGGCTATGGAACTGGGGCTGTGGCAGAAAAAAAAAAGAAAAAAAAACAAAATAAACGGGTTAAGAGCCCAGAAGGCAGCTAGAATATGCCTGTTTCTCCTAGTCCCGGGAGATCTTTCGTCTACGGCCCCCTGTCCTCTGCTCTGTCGCTGAGGAGTCTGTGCCCTGGTGACTGCCATTATTTGCAGATGGTCTGGGCTTTTTCCTGAGTTAGCGTTTAGGTGCTTTGTCTCTGCTCTTGCAGGCTCACCAGAATGTGATGGCTGTGGCTTACTCTTATTTTTTCCTTCCCTGGCCGGCGCTTCCTATATTTGGGAACTGGTCTTGTTCATCAGTTTTGGGAAGGTCAGCGTTTATCTCTTCAAATACTTCATCTCTTCCGCCCTCTGTTTCCTCCTTTCTAGAACTTCATTAGATCTGCATAGGACGCTACCCCGAGTCCTTCCCACTCCGACAGTCTCGTGTTTTCCCTCTCTGTCACGGCGCTGCACTCCGACAGCAACCTCAAGTCTACTTCCTTTCAGTCACTCGTCAAATCCACTGTTTACCACATCTATTGAGTTTCTAACACTTTCTTTGAATCTTTCTTTTTGTGTTTTTAGCAGTTCTATTTCTTCTTCAAAATAATATGTTCTTTTCCAAATTATCTTATTCCTCTCCATTTTGGTTCCTTCTTGTATGTATTTCATCATTTTTAAATCTATTTACTTTACATTCCCCATCCTATACTTCAATTATCTGCCATTCTTGAGAGTTGAATCATGCTAACTGCTGTTTCTGCTGAATCTTGGTCTAGGGCAGCTGTGGGCAAACTACGGCCCGCGGGATCCGGCCTGTTTGAAATCAATAAAACTAAAAAAAAAAAAAAAAAAAAAGACCGTACCCTTTTATGTAATGATGTTTACTTTGAATTTATATGAGTTCACACAAACACTCCATCCATGCTTTTGTTCCGGCCCTCCAGTCCAGTTTAAGAACCCATTGTGGCCCTCGAGTCAAAAAGTTTGCCCACCCCTGGTCTAGGGAGACTGTCTCTTCTTATTTTTGTAATTTGGGGTTGCAGAGCCATCTTTGGTGGGTCCTTTCTTTAAAAAAAAAAATGTTTTATTGATTTCTGAGAGAGGAAGGGAGAGGGAGAGAGAAAAAGAAACACCAATGATGAGAGAATCAATGATGAGAGCTGCCTCGTGGACGCCCCCTACTGGGGATTGAGCCCACAATCAGGGCATGTGCCCTGACAGGGAATTGAACTGTGACCCCCTGATTCATGGGTTGGCCACACCAACTACTGAGCCACAGCAGCCCTGCTTCGGTGGATCTTTATCTGTAAGAAACGTGTAAGGCTCAGACGGAAGACATGCCCCTCCAGGAAGATTTTGTATTTACTTCTGTCTGGATTCCATGAGCACCTTTCAGTGGTTAATTTCTCAGCCTGGGGGTTGCTGGGATACGCCTTGGTGTGTAGGTGTGTATAGATAGGGATTGGGGAGGGAGTCAGGTCCAAATTCCTGCTCTGTGTAAGCTCAATATCTCATCCCTTGCCCTAACTGATCTTTAATTAAACCCCAAATCTCTGTATTATAAGCACTGGTACCCCACCCCCACCCATGCCACCTAAGCTGGCCGGGTGCCAACGTGAGAATGGGCTGCTCTGTTCCCAGTTCCCTCCTTGTTTAGTCTCTAAGGAACTCACTTCCTCCCAGTCCGGCTTTGCATTAAAAGGATGTTAGTTCTGGGCAGCATTTCCAGGTTTTAAGTTCTGCATCTCACAGAACCAAGAGCGTTTTCTGCATAGTTTTTACCTATTACTCTACACCTTTTCCATGTTTAAAGGAAGATGTTCGTGATAGGTAATACCTGTCACCCTGACCGGGTCACAGGCCGCCCAGATACGTGGTTAAACATTATTCTTGGGTGTGTATGTGTGTGTCTCCAGAGGAGATGCGCATGTGAATTGGTGCCTGAGAACGCAGGTGGCCCTCCCCTGGATGGAGGGAGTCCTGACCTGGGGCCTGAGTAGAACAAAGGGGTGGAGGCAGGGAGGACTGGAGCTGCCGGACTTGGGGCTGAACGTCTCCTGCCTTCAGTCCCTGGATGTCAGGCCTTAAGACTCGAGCTGAAGGCACCACCGTCAGCTCTCCTCAGTCCCAGTTTGCAGATGGCGGATTGTGGATTCTACAATTTACTCAGCCTCGTAATCACGTGAGCCAATTCCTCATAACAGATGGATGAGAGAAAACGAGAGACAGATATGAGAGAGAGGGAGAGAGAGGGGGGGGGTGCTCTGCTTCTGTGAAGAACCCTAATACCAAGTTCAACAAAGACCATCAAGACTCTTGCACCTCCCCCTCGGTGATCCTGACTCCCACTAACTAAACTGGGCCACCATTGGAGCCATAACTGCCATTCACTGACCCCTACTTGCTGCTCTGTCTGCTGAGTAAGATGCAAAATCATAATCACCATCCCACCAACCTTAAAATCTAAGAGAATAGACCGGCTCATAAATAACCAACTCTAATAAGATTAAGACATAACGTGTTGGCCATCTGGGCTTGGTCAGAGAGTAGATTCTTCTATCACTTGTCCTTCACCTGCTTTCGAAGCCCAGCCCAGAGATGCCATATGCAGGGAAGGTCCTGTGAGAGCAGGGGGAGCCTTTGCCAGTGTGAGACTCAGAACCCCAACTTTACACCAACCACTGGGCACATGCCAACTCTCGCTGGGCTCTCCGATGTAACCCCTGCTCCCCGAGGGCGGGTGTCTCAAGAACCAGGCTGGTGGGATGGGCTTTGCATCCGGCAGGAAGGGGGTCACGTCTCCAGCCTGGACCGGCTAGAGGGCCAAGCCCAGGGGTTCCTCCCTGGGACACACGCTGCCTTCCCTGCGACACTTCTTTTTGAACACGGAATTGTTTCCCCAAACAGCTCTTTTTATATTTTTGTTTTGGCTGCTAGGAAACTCCAAGCCACACTGGAAGCTCAGCTACAGCATTGTGGCCGAGCCGGGTCAAAGGGCTGCCTTCCCCCTCCACGGGGGCCTGGCTTTTCACCAACGTCTTTTAATTTTTATTTATTGAGTTTGGAGAGAGGGGAAGGAGGAAAGGGGCTGTATCAGGACCACACTTTAACCAACTGAGCTGCCCGGCCAGGGCTCCACTAACATTTTTAATTGCCTTAGTGCTGCCCCCTAATTTCCATTTGAACAGTAGTCTGGTTCACATGTTTATCTGTAGTTTCTTTCACAAGGCATCTCAACTCCTTCATGCAATCAAATAGTGTATCTGTATGGAAGTAAGGATATAGACTATAATCTAAAACAAAATGAAGCGCTGTTATAAAAGACTTGCTAAGATGTAAGAGAAGCAGTTAGTTTGCCAAAAGATCAAGGAAGGTTTCCTGGACACGGTGGGTGTGAAAGAAGCCTTGAGGAGAAGGGTTGTGGGCACAGACAGGAGGGAGGGCACTCCATCCGAGGGGACAGCACAGAGGAAGAGGCTGGGTTGTGAAAATGCAGGGAGGTGACTGGCGGGCCGGACGTGGTGCAGGAAAATGGCGGGGGCGGCAAAGGGATTCGGGAATCAGGTCACGAGGGGTACAGAGGAAGCTGTTCTTGACCAGTCATGTTTACATCCACCTCGTTCCCCAGATGCCTTGAAGCATCTGTCTGAATCACTCATGGAAGTCTTAATCACAGGCCTCCTCGTCTTATCTACTTGTTCTTATCTCCTTCTGTCAGGGCGGGTCGTTTCCTCTGTGACTCCTGTGAGTGACAAGTGCTCAGTGAATGCTGCTTGAATTAAGCCAAAGTCCCCAGCATGCAGGGTCTGAGTAACACGATGAGTAGTTTCAACCGTGTGTGTTTGAGGGCCAAGAAGAGGGGGTTTTAAGTTGCATAAAAGCTTTCATTCATGGTGACTGGAGCACAGTAAGTGCTCTGTGAATGAACGAATGAGTGAATGAACGAATGAAGAGAGAAACTAGTGAAGAGCTGAATGTGGCTACTCCTTCTCTCCGAGACTCATCATTACCACGCGTTCTTAAGCTCAAGGTGGATAGTTAGGGGAAAAAAAGTAGCATCTTTGAAAAACCCAACACTTCGGCATCCATTTTAGGGAATAAGAAGAGAGAAAAAGAAAAATCTTTCAAAATAATGTAAGCGGCTAGCACCAGAGGGCCTGTTGCGTTCTGGTCAGCATTTTGCAACTTTTGAGAAAAGTGGATGAAGACTGCGCCTTCCTCTTTGTCAGCCTCCTGGTTAGCACATCGCCCAGCACAAGTCAATCCCCACAAAGCAACAGGGGCCGCCAGGGGCACCCGGGCCGGAGGGATGGCATCCCCGGCGGAGCTTCGCGAGCCACGCACTCACGCCCCTGAGAACACGCTCATTCCCCGGTGCCCTGGGGACCTGCCGACTCTACACACACGGGCCTGTGCTCACAGCCCTGGGAGGCAGCCCTGCGGACACCGTGAGCCAGGGGCCAGCCTGGGACTCGCGCGGCCTTGACTGCTGATAAGAACACAGCACCATGCACCGGACCTGGTATGGCGCTGACCCAATTGGTCCAAATGGAGCTCTGCACCGACACCAGTGACCGTTGGCGAGGTGCCCTCGGCGCTCAAGCTGTGTTCTGGTCCCGGGTCCCTGGGCATGCCTTGACCCATGGCCTTTACCAAACTGACTGTGCCTACATCGTAAGGGAGAAACTTTAGGAAGACCAAGGTCCCTCCTACCAGATGGGGGATAATGATGATTACTTTGGAATGTCAATGTGAGACTACTGCGTTCCATGCTTCCTTTGTGCCGCCCTCTCTTCTAAAAGTGACAGAGCATGCCTTTATTAAGAATTATTAACACGTGTTAAAGTGAACTTTGCTTAGTGTCTTCTGTCCAGATTAGAGGTTCTCACACTGTATGATGTGTGAAACCCGCCCAGGAGCGTGTTAACAGGGTCCTCACCTCCCACCTGGAGGCAGAAAGTCTAGGAGCTCGATTCTTAAATCAAAGCCCCCCGGCGTTCCTCGTGGCAATGGCTGGAGCAGGCCTGGGGAACAGCCTCTAGCCCGGCTCCAATCAAGCTGAGCCACCAAGAGCCATTTACCGGGCCAGGTACCAGGCCCTCGGATTAAGATCGATGTCACTGAAAGCCACTTGGAGGTACATCTATGTCAGAAAGAGCCGACCCGTGAGATACAGACCTAGACATACAGACATGCACACCAGATAGAAAGACAGACCGATGACAGACAGATGGTATAGATCCATAGAGGCAGATGAGAGAGAGCTGATAGATGATCGACAGACAGATGATAGACATATGGTACAGACAAATCGATGACGCAGAGACAGACAGATTAAAAGTACAGCTGTGATTCACTGTCTAACTAGTACGCTTTGAGAGGGAGAGGCACAATCCAGCAAGTTTGCCAGGGCAACAGGCATAAGCCAGGGCCTCCCACAATGTCTGGTGGCCCCCGCCAATAAGGGCTTTCCTCATGACTTTCCTGTAATCTTCCTATAACAAACCAAGGAACACATTTTTCTCTTGACTCAGAATGAATAGCTGGGCTTCCTCTTTCCCACATCAGTTTCCTTTTACCTTATGGATACTGAGGCATGAGTCCCCTTTGCACTGCCTGCTGACACCTTGGAGCCAAAGAGCACCCACTTTATAGCTCTGGAGTTAAGGACAGCATCACAAGCGGGGACACTGAGAAGTGAGGGAGCCAAGTAGAATGCCCTCTGAGCACAGACAAGGCCCGGGCCTGCTTTTGTGCCACTGTGTCTCCCGCCGCTCTTCTGGCCAGCGCATCTCAGGACTGTTTGTAGCTCTGGGACATGAATGTCGGTATGTAGGTGCTTGACGGTACAAATACTTAGAAATAATATTTTTTTCGAGCTTACTTTATGATGTGCACGCGTAGGTGTTAATCAAGGCATCTAACTAGCACAAACTACATAAACCACTCAGAGCCAGGTCTGGAGAATTCTCTGTCTGCAGAGCACTCTATGCCCAAGATGTGCCTGAGGGAGGCCTGGATCCTGGAGCAAGGGTGGAGGTGGGGGTGCAGGTGAGGGTTCAGGTGCAGATGCAGGTGGGGGTGCAGGTGAGGGTGTAGGTGGGGGTGCAGGTGCAGATGCAGGTGGGGGTGCAGGTGAGGGTGTAGGTGGGGGTGCAGGTGAGGGTGTAGGTGGGGGTGCAGGTGAGGGTTCAGGTGCAGATGCAGGTGGGGGTGCAGGTGAGGGTGTAGGTGGGGGTGCAGGTGCAGATGCAGGTGGGCGTGCAGGTGGAGATGCAGGTGGGGGTGCAGGTAGGGGTGTAGGTGCAAGTACAGCAGCTGACAGAGTGGCCTCAGGTCCTGCAACCTCAGGGCCACGTTGGGGAATGATCTGGATTGTGCAATGCAGCTGTGTGTGTGCGTGCACGCATGTTCATCTGTATGTCTGTGTATGAGCACAGATACATGAAGCTTGACCAATAACTGAAAGACACAACTTGCAAAATCAGCCACAATTAACTCTCTTACAAACACTATTAACTGAATAACTGCCCGCGCTGCCGTGAAGCAACCCCAGGCGGGAGCAGCTGAAAGAGGACTTGCCTCAGGAGCTGAAACCGGCCTTTACACAAACACTCTGAACCAATCTGCGCGCCAGCCCTCCGCCCACCCCACCAGCACCGGCGATGGGTCAGAAATGGTGGGCGCTCAGACTTGATTAAACTGGCTCTCTGCCACTTGCCCGTGTGAACATCTCTCCTGGTTTCTAACACTGTACTCAACAAAGAAAGCCTCAAGTCGGCCCATCAGAAAGGGTTTGGGTGACATCAAAGCACACCGATGGCAGGACAGAGCCAGGGCCTCACTGGGCAAAGGATGTAAGTGGCACCAGTTCATCTCCTGGGCCTGTGACTCCATGAGGAACCAAGACAAGAATTTCCTTTCTTTCTTTTTTAATATTTTCATTGATTTTTAGAGAAGGAGAGGGATACGTGATAGAAACATCCATGAGAGAGAAACATGATTGACTGGCTGCCCCCTGCCTGCCCCTTACTGGGGGTCAAGCCTACAACCCAGTCATGTGCCCTGACCAGGAATAGAACCAGTGATCTCTTGGTTCATAGGTCAATGCTCAACCACTGAGCCACACTGGCCTGCAAGACAAGAATTTTCCATGCAGACCTTTCTTCAGACCGATTCTCTCATCTTAGAAATCGAACGACTTTGCTTTGCCTAAACTGAAGCAATTCCATTCTTGAGGAGGAGGAGGAGGTGGGGTGGGCTTGGGAGGGAGTCCCCTGGGTTTCTGCCTCATTCTGTCCATACCCAGCCTGTGCCTGTGGCGCAGCAGCCCCGCTCCCTCCCCCCCCCCGCACCTGTCCCCCAGCACAAGCCTTTCTGAGACGCCACACATGCAGGATGGGTCCCAGGGCCTGCTCGTTTCTGTATTTCCCCCGTTCAAAAGGAGGTGCCTCCTGGCCCAAGGCACGGGGTCAGGTGACATTTCTTGGGTGTGCACCTCAGCAGCCATGATCAAACCAAATACATGGCATCTGTCTAACTGTCCACTGTGCATCCATCACCATCAAACCTGTCTGACCCTCGCCGAAGGCACATGTGTCCTACGAAAGTCTTACAAGGCGCTTCAAGGTCAGGGTTGGCCACCAAGGATGATCCTTTCCACACCAACTGCATCAAATCGGCTTCCTAGTTTGCCGAGAGCCACCCAGTGACAAGCCTGCAGAGAAACCGAGCCCACGAATCCAAGGCCAAGTGCTCTGCTCTCTCAACTCTCCTGTTTGGAAGGAGAGAGAACTCCACTGGACGCGAGCTTCTGCAGAGTAAGGGGTGGGAGTCATTCCACGGAGAGGACTTGGACCTGCCTGCCCGTCCCACTGCCCTGGATGGAGGGACAGCTCAGTCTGCACAAACATCACCCCTGCATCCCTTTCAGGACCTACCACGGCCACAAAGAATAGCCGGCGCATGCACCCAGAGGCCAGGCTTCCTCCATCACTCTTCCCTCAGCAACATTCACTGAGCACCTCCCACCTGCGGGCACTGCACTGACCCAGGAGACGGGCCTTCATGGGGCTGATGCTCCCTGGAGGGAGGAAGGAAATAAGCAAACGCCCGCCTCAGTGCGCTGTACTGACAGATAGGAATGGATGCGCTAAAGGAAAATGGGGGAGGGGGACAGGGAGCCCCTGGGTGCAGTGGGAGTGACTGGATGGGCGTGACAGGAAGGGCCTTTCTGAGGAGGTGTTTGCACAGCCCCAGGAAGGACCGACTACCTGGAATCAAGGGTTTCTGGCTGAGCTGACAGCAAGTGCAAGCCGCCAGGCAGAACGGCAGGGTGACCAGATGGCTGGAATGAGTAATGGGAGGCACCCACAAGAGCTACTGTCAGGAACTGAGATTTAATCCCACACCTAACGGGATAGAATGAAGGATTTGGGCAGATCTGTTCAAATGCCAACGTGGCCCCTACTGGGCTGTTTGCCCCTGGAAAGGTCAGTTGACCTCTCAGACCTTCCTTTCCTTTCCCTCCTGGGAAATGGGGATAAGATACCTGTTTCCCGGGACGACGTGACATGCCGTCTCCCCATCGCTAAGGAAACGCCCTGCGCAGAGCAAGGCCCACGGGCAGGGAAGGGTCGGACGCCGACGCTGCCACCGTCCTCATGATAGTTCTAGGTTTACTTCACCCGGTTCCTCCCAGGAGCTCTGAGTCCTCCGTCCTATCAGCTTTAGTTTCGCTAAATAAGTTCCTGGCATTTTCCTCAAACCCAGAGTCATGCTCTGGGCTGGGTTTGGAATGAACTCCGGGGGGAAGACCTCCTCTGGTTCTGGAATCTGTACGGCGGGCCCAGTGAGAGCGGCCATTTAGATTCTACGGGCCAGCAGCATACTGCTCCCCACTGTTTATTTTCCCAGGGAAAGGAACAATTTTTTAAAAACCAGCAAGGCTACCACCTGTTAAAAATAGCACTTCATAAAAGAAAAGATCTTTAACACCACATAATCGCAGGGAAAGGGCAACTCCTACCTGTTGGTCACTTTCCATGGACATTCTCTCCCCCTCTCACATACACACACACACACACACACACACACACACACACCAGTGAACATTTCACTGTCTGCGCACAGACGCCTGCTGGCTCCCATGTACAACCCCTGTTGCAGACCAGGGAGGGGGCGGACGCCACAGGCAGGAAGGACAGTTCGGGGACACCTGGGAAGGGCACCTGACCTGCTGGGACGATGACTCTGCGCTCGCTCGTGGTCATGTTCGGGGGCGGCAGGTGCTTCTCCTCCAGGTAGCTGCCGTAGCTCATGCCCACCTCCGGGCTGCCCACCATCTTCCCGCCTTTCACCACACTGCACTCATCGGGCGAGTTTCTGGTGGAGAAAGAGAAATTGCTCCATTACTGTGGCAACTGGCAACCACGCTGCCCTGGCCCTGCCCTGAGACAGAGGGAAGCGGGAAGGTGAGGTGGAGGTGACAGAGGAGAAAGGAGGGGACATGACCATGCAAATACAGGGCCCGCTAGGGACTGAAGGTGGGTCCCCCAAACTCCATATGTTGACGTCCTAATCCTCTAAATGATGACATTTAAACATGGGACCCTTCTTTCTTCTTTTCTTTTCTTTTTAAAAAAATATATTGTTATTGATTTCAGAGAGGAAGAGAGAGGGAAGAGAGAGAGAAACATCAATGATGAGAGATGTCCCCCAACCCAGGCATGTGCCCTGACCGGGAATTGAACCACCACCTCCCGGTTCATAGCTGATGCTCAACCACTGAGCCACGCCGGTCAGGTGGGCCTCCTAATTAAGTTTAGATGAAGATGCAAGGCTGAGGCCAACAGACTCGTGTGTCTTTATGAGAAAGAGAGGAGACCAGAGAGCTCGCTCCGCCCCGTAAGAAGCACTGTGGCCTCGGGCTTCCAGTCTCCAGCACCAGGAGGAATCTTGTCTATTGTTTCAGCCCCTCTGAAGCACCCAGGCTCGGGCACAGCCAGGAGTGGGCACATGGGAGCGGGCACGTGGGAGCACGGCTGCCACCTGGCTTCTATTTCTTCAGCAGCTCCTCCTGAGACCGTCATGTCAAAACTCCATCTGCATCAACGGATTGGAAACACGTGCAGAAAACGGCGAACTGCCGTTAGTTCTCACTGCGTGACAGTAAACAGGCCGCGCGGACAGATGCTGGAGTGACGCCGGCGCCCTCCGCCAGGCTCAGCCTAGAACCAAGTTCCTCTTTTTCAAAACCTCAGAACACCATCCCATCCGCGTGTGGAATGTCAAATTCCAATTTCACGCCCATCTTTAGTTATGGGACTTTGAACCTCACGATGTCCCCAGCTCGGGTGCCAGCAGGCAGGCTGGGAGGGCCGGGCGGGCACCCTGGGAGGCAGCCCTTGGGACCCTGGGTGGGGGGCACGCAGCGAGCTGTGAGGATGCGGAGGGACTCAGCCGCTGGCCCCCGGGGACAGTTCCCAGGGCTGTGTGAATAAGGCAGCCACAGCCATCAGGATAAGGACCGCCTGCCTTGCTGGAAAAAGAAAAACGGGAATTTTTGTGAGATTCAAAAGTTATAGGATTTGGTACAATCATATTAATAAGGAAAGTCCAAACAGAAAATCCAGCTTAACCAGGAACCAGAAAAATATGTCAGATCCTTCTGAGAGGTTCACCCACGGACGGCGAGCCCAGGATCACTGCAGAGGCGTCTTCATACTCAGGTTATGTCTTCCCAGGTGGGTTTCTGGACATGGCTTCTCAACCTCAACCCTACACATGACTTTTCATTTTCTCAGGACACCTCCAGGCTCCACTGGAGTTTAGACTTCCTCCCCGTGTCCAAGGCCTGAGGGTGTGGGTGTCCTCCACACTTTGTTACTGGGGGAGGTGCAGCCACCCCGCGTGGACTTGACCTTCATGTCTGAGAAGGTCACAGCCAGCCAAGGCAGGAGGGCCCTCTCTGGGTGGCACGGGGCTGCGATGGGATGCAGAAGGTGGTTCCAGACACAAAGGCCATGGCGGGGGCGTGGCCAGGAGGGGCAGAGAGAATTCCCTCGGCATCTGGGGACTTTGAAAATTCAAGTTTGTTCCCAGCCCCACTTGCTCGTGTGCCTGGTGCTGATGGAGGGAGCTTTGGCCGGCCCTGAGTGAGGAGCAGTTATGTCTGTGGATGGCAGCTGCAGTCGGGGCCACCCAGGCCTGAGGCTGGACCATGGGCTTGGAAACTCCCCACCCTGCTCCACGGCATCCTCGCAGCTGTACTAACATGAAGGAACTTTACAAATAATAACGGTCTGCGTTCCCATGGCGAGGGCCCATGGAGTTTCCAGCGCTGCCTACACATGCATTATTTCCTCTTGATGCAGTTTTTCCTGGCTTCCCACATTTATCTCCGCAAGACCCATCCTAATATCAAAACACGGAGTGTCTTCGCTTGAGCCTTGGCTTCCTATCCCTTTGGAAAATTCCATCCGTTGAGCGGAGGGTATGTTTGGGTCTACTTGTCTCAAGGAGAGAGAGCTACTAGGCGAGAGAGCTACAGGGAACTGGTTTCTCAGGGAAAAGACTAGATGCGACTCAGGTGAGACGCATACCTCAGTGACAACCCTAGTGTCCAGGGTGAGACTGTTCCGGGTCCTTCATGCACTCGGCCATCCAGGCCATCGTTTAAACAATATTTTTATTGATTTCAGAGAGGAAGGAAGAGGGAGAGAGAGGGATAGAAACAGCGATCAGGCTATCAATCCCCAGAAGGAAAGTAGGGGAGGGCGGGGGTAAGGGGAAGAGATCAACCGAAGGACTTGTATACATGTATATAAGCCAAACCAATGGACATGGACAACGGGGGGATGGGAGCATGAGTTTGTGTGTGGGGGGGGGGAGGTTGGGGGTTAATGGGGGGGATGAGGACACATTTGTAATACCTTAACTAATAATAAAAAAAAATAAAATAAAATAAAAAAATAAAATAAAAAAAAAAACATCAATGATGAGAGAGAATCATTGATCGGCTGCCTTCTGCACGCCCCCTACTGGGGATCGAGCCTGCAACCTGGGCATGTGCCCTGACTGGGAATCAAACCGTGACATCCTGGTTCATAGGTCAATGCTCAACCCCTGAGCCACACCAGCTGGACTGTGCCATTTTTATTGAGTGCCTGCTGTATACCAGGCACCCTAGGTTCTTTCTTCTCCAACAGAACAGTTACCTACCTAATAAGTGAAAGGTCAAAGAGATGTGTAGAGTCACAGAAATAGGAGACTTGGGGGTTATGGACCCTTCAGACCAATGCTTTCATTTTCTTCTAATTCTTAACAGTTTCACCTCCAGTATCTGAGGACACGTGCTCTGGGCATGGGTCACAGTAGTTTTCCCACGGCTTTAAAACAGAACCCCCGTCAAATCCAGAGGCGATAAGCCCTTAACTCGCACTGTCCAGCGCTTTTCAAAACCGTGTGCAAGTATTTAAAGTCGGGGCAGTTTTAGTGAAGTTCGTTTGTTTTCGTGCTCTAACCACAAGACATAATTCATCGCCCGAAGCTTCCCCATGCCCGCTGTCGTGGTGAAACAGGCCACCAGAGCCTCATGTCAACAGCCGCACCTTCAGGACAGTGAAAGCACAGTCCTTTCCCCACTGTGTCTTGTTTTAGCTTCTGAGGAAGAGAGACTGGAGCTATGCTTTTGACCATTTCAAATAGCTGTTGTGATAAATCTACGGGAACTCCAACCACAGGGCAGGGAGAGGGTCGCCCGTGGGGCCGCCTGCTGGACTCAAGGTCGACATCGGCGACAGGGGCCCAAGGCGTCCTAGTCTCAGTTTTTAGTCATTCCCCCTTTTTTTTGACTCTTGGAAGTTTCAACAGCAAAAGAGTGGCGTCTATCGTGCGGGCCCTGTTCTGAGAGGGTAGTAGTGGGCCTGGTGTGGCGGGGGCAGCTCAGCCCCTGTCCGGAGGTGTGGACAGGAGAGAGGGGCTCGCGCCACATCTCAGAGCCAGGGAGACGCAGAGCCAGGCTAGAGGCTGGGCAGCCTGAACTCACTGTCACTGCCTGGCCCCTGCCTGCACCAAGGAAAGGTGGGATGCTGCCCTTAAAAGGTAAAGGAGCCGGCCAGTGTGGCTCAGCAGTTGAGCTTTGACCTATGAACCAGGAGGTCACGGTTCGATTCCCAGTCAGGGCACATGCCCAGGTTGCAGGCTCGGTCCCCAGTAGGGGGCGTGCAGAAGGCAGCCGATCAATGATTCTCTCTCATCATCGATGTTCTCTCTCTCCCTGCTTCTTCTCTGAAATCAATAAAAATATATTTTTTAAAAAGGTAAAGACGATTGTAATCTCAGAAAGGCATCGAGAACTCCCTGACCCACGTGTCACTGGGCTTCAGCACTGCAGTGCACTTGCCATTCCTATTCCAGGATGCCATCCCCGGGACTGCTCCTCCCCCCGCACGGCAGGTGGCAGACACACCCAGGAGGTGTGTACACAGACATAAGAAACAGAGGCCATTCCTAGAGAAGCACATTTTCCAGGGATGTCCATCAGGCACGGCTTTAACAAAATGAAACCTGAACATGACTCCGAGAACCGGAATTACACACTTAAAAGCCTCCATCACTGCATTTTCATCTCCTTGCCCAGGTGTGGGGAGAAGGGATCCACACTGCGGGAGGCTGGCCTCTTTGCCGACTGCCCTGTACAGGGCCATCGCGCTTTCTGATGCGAGTCACGGGGGGACTTCCCACCACACCCCGGGGTTCTGCTGCACCGAGCCCTGCCTGGAGGGAGGGCCACGCGTTCTCCACTCCGACATCACAAGGGTTTGCACATTCCACGCATTGCTCTGGAAATGCACCCGGCAAAGAGCATTCCTTTACGTCCTGGATTCTTAGTATTCACGTAGGTGCTTTCCAGCAGCAGCTGTGAACATGCCAACGCAAGTCATTAGCTGCTCGCTGAATGGATACTCGCTGGGGAATGTGACGTTCCTCTGTCTTACTGTTTGGGGCATAAATGTCTTTACTGCAAATAAGCGCGGTTAAGGTATTTCTCCCAGACTCTTCAGAGCACATGAAAGTTACTATGCAAATCAGAACCACAGTGAGCCATCACCTCACACCTGTTGGGAGGGCTGCCATGCTAGGGATGGCTCCAAACTCCTTTCATGTAATATTTACATGAGAATAAATAGGTGGGTAAAGCACTTAAAATGCTGCCTTGCACCCACGATAAACGCTATGGGTTAGCTGTTCTTATCCTTTCCATCAACACGCCGCCATGAGGTCAGTACCTGCAGCAGGGGTGTTACAGGTGAAGCCCAGGTCACATGACCAGCAATGGAGGCTCTGGATTGGAGCCTAGACCACGGGGACCCTCAGTCCGAGTACTTGAACCCACACTATAGGATCCACCTGGGAAGGCCATGCGAGTGGCCTCTTTCCCAGACATAAAACATGACTGAATGGCCCCTCAGAAGACCCGGTGCAGGCTTCACTCCGGAGGGTTTTCCACGGGGCATCCTGGGAGGGGCCCTGCAGGCAGCCGTGGGGAAGGCAGATGTGAACTCGACAGGGGCGGCGCACTGTTGACTTGGACACACACGTGAATTGTGGTAAGTCCAGCTCCAAAGACGCTGGCCACCTCAATGTGCAGCTGAACGTCATTGCTCCTCCCCAGCCCTTCCTCGAGGGGCTCAGCGTGGGGCGCGCTCTGCAGAGGATGGGCCAACATTCCTGAGTGGGAGGGGGGCTCAGAGAAGCTCCCTGGCTGAGAGGCAGAGTGGGACGGAGTCCACTCAGATCCTGGGCCTGGGCACAGAGCGAACTGAGGACCAGGGCAGAGGCTGGGCCACCGGGAACGCAGTCCATGTACGTCTGTAGGATCACCTGGGACACAGCCCAAGACAAAGGCTCCCTTTAGCTGTTTCCATACGTAATGCTTTTTCTGAGGGAGGGGCGGCCTGGGGGGTGGGGGGGAGTCATGTGCCTGTAAAAATGTACCGAGAATTAAAATAAGGGCTTTGGTTGTTGAAAAGCAAAATGAACTTGGCATCTGACGATGTTGGTTTTCAGAGTCTACGGAGAGCAGGCGGTCCATCATGGGAAGAGCCCACAGCGAAGGGCGCAGGCATGGCCGTGAGCCTGGCAGGGATGGGGCCTGGCCCTGCGCTGTCGTCTGTGCCCCGTGAATGGACCTCATTTATCCAAGAACATCCCCTAAAGCAGCCCCGAGCCACGACCCCGGGCTCGCCGGCCACAGGAAGTCTGCGATTCCCCCTCAGTCCAGAACAGTTAGTGGAGACTCGGGCCTTACAGAGTCTCCAACGTGGAACTGAGGAAATCAGTGGCCCTCCTTCCGGTGGGCAAAGGTGCCGCTTATCCTCGAAAACCTACCCATCCTCCGAGACCCATCCTCTAAGACCTGCCTCCTTCCTTTTCCGCATTCCACTGCCCTGGGAGACAGCCCCACTGCCTTGCTCTCCGCCACATGCTGGTGGGGGGTCCTGGCCTTCACTGCAGAGCGATCTTCCCAAATACAAACCCGCCAGCCCCGTGCAGCCCAGCCCTTCCGTGACCCCAGGCGCCTACGGATAAACGCACACTCCCCAGATCCTCCTCGGCCGGCATCTGGCCCTGGGCCTTCTCTAGTCATTATTCATTTAACAAATGTTACAGAGTGGCCCAGCCGGTTTGGCTCAGTGGATAGAGCGTCAGCCCGAGGGCCGAAGGATCCCGGGTTTGATTCCAGTCAAGGGCATGTACTCTGGTTGCAGGACCAAATCCCTGGCCTTGGTTGAGGCACGTGCGGGAGACAATCAATGTGTCTCTCTCACATCCATGTTTCTCTCTGTCTCTCCCCCTCCCTTCCACTCTCTCTAAAAATCAATGGAAAAATATCCTCAGGTGAGAATTAACAAGAGAGAGAGAGAGAGTCAGTCTGCCAGGCACTGTCCCAGATGCTGGGGATACCTGAGTGTCCCTATTGTCACGGTGGCTGTGATTGTGTGGCTAAAGCCCCTCTCCTGACTCCCTACTCTGCCCCAAACACCCCAATCCACGTCACCCCGACTCCTATGTGGGTACGCAAGCCCCTGCTGCGTCCCATGCAGTCTCCAGCTCCTTACTGCTGATTACAATGCCACTGTCCTCATGAATGAATGTCCTTTAGCTTATTGGGTGGTTTCATGTGATGAGCTCCAGGGGGGCAACAGGAGGTTTCCCTGGCAGCTCCACCCTGCGAGCCCAGGACGTCAGTTCCAGGGGAGGGCTCACCAGGACACGGGCGGCAGGCACCCCAGGCCCGGCTCACGCCTCAACACCAAGTTCCCTTTGCTGCCCAGCCGGTGTGCATCAGTGGTCGACCCAGGAACCAGGAGGTCGCTGGTTTGATTCTGGTCAGGGCACATGCCCGGTTGCAGACTCGATCCCCAGTGGTGGCCGTGCAGGAGGCAGCCGATCCATGATTCTCTCTCATCACTGATGTTTCTATCTCTCTCCCTCACCCTTCCTCTCTGAAATCAATAGAAATATATTTTTAAAAGTTCCCTTCACACGTGGTTTTCTTCCTAAGAACCCCGAGCGCCCACACTCAGCCCTAAGCGACTGAACAAACGCCTGATCGAGGTTTGGAGCAGGAATTGAGGTAAGTCACCACAAAAGGTATGTTCAGGCCCGAGACAAGGAGGGGGCTGTCTGGAGGGCCCGGGGTACTTGGCGGGTCTGTTTTATTTCTGAATCAGAGGCGATGGAAAAGCTGCTTCAGCCGCGCGGCCTGACGGCGGGTGGAGCGCAGTGATTCATGGACAGCCCGGCTCGGGCTGACACTGGGGCTCTGTCTTCACCGCCCAGCGCTGCTCTCACCCTCATAAACACCCCCTGCACCTGGCATCGCAGCCTCTTCCCACCAGCCCGCTGCCCCTCCCCCCCTCGCCCAGAAAGCTGAAGACGAAATTAATTAAAAAGCCACCACAAACCACAGGGAGCTCTTTGTCCCCCGAGGCATTGAGTGTCCCTGGGAGAGTCGCATTATTTAAGGACACATGTACCCATTTCTCTTCACAGCTGAAGATGGGGATGAGCAGGACCCTCCGGCAGTTAGGCCGTGAAACCTGGGGGTCAGTGCATCCTTTTGGGGGGCCATCACTTGGAAATGAAATGCTCACAGGACAAGGTATCAACAGATGGTTACACGACAGAGATGGGACGTGACATCTTTTCTGTTCTGTGAGGTTTTTTGTTTGTTTGTTTGTTTTGCTGGAAACACTTTCATTTCTCAAGAGGAAAGACTTAAGCCCATCCATTACGGTGCTCTGGGTTTTTTACCTCCAGAACAGGCTATGGAAATTCTGGTTAACCCACACCATTTCCCTCTGAGGCTAAAAAGTGCCAAAGCAGTGGCCCAGTGCCCGCTGCCTATGCCACAGGGACCCTGTGGGGTTCCCCGGCGCCTGGGCCCTCTCCTCCTACAGGCGGTGCCCGTCATCTGACTTCCGAGCGATGACAAAGACCGAGGGCCGGGGAGCCCGCCTCCCTTCCTCGCGTTTCCCAGCCGGACATGCTGCACCTCGACCTCATATAAAACCACCCGTTTGCGGGTCCCCAGCACGGGGCCACCCACAGCTGGGAAGGTGGCCAGGCCTGAGTGGGAAACTGTCCCAGCCAACCCGACCGACCCCGGGGCGGGAAGGAGCAAATGCGGTCACATTGTGACTCTCACTGCCCTACAGTGATGCACAGCGTCTCAGAGGACGGTGGTGTGTGTGTGGGGGGGGGGGGGGGGGCAGGGCGGGGAGAAGAAGTCAAATCTCAATGAGTCTAAGGGGAAAGGCCTGGGGAGGGACGGGTCCCAGCGGACCCATTTCAAATAGCAAACAGAGAGCTGCACGCGAAGCGAGAGAGCGGATGTGAGAGACCGCCCGCCAAGACGCCATCCTGCAGCCGGGATGGGGCACAGCCCCGCTTCCGTCACAGTGACAGGCGGCCCTGCGCAGCCACCACCCTGAAACGGAGACGTTTTATTTTTACCTTCAGCCCGACAAGGATCTGAGGAGCCACTGATGTGCTCTGCTCACGGGGCTTCCTCACAGGGCCTCTCTGGGAGGTGGTCTGGGTGGGGGCCACCTCCTGAAGGAGAGGGAACGGGAGAGCAGGGGAACTGGCTGCTGGGGTAGAATAAAATCCACCTTCGTAAGGGAATGTTCTACCTGTGCGACATCTACAGGAGATCACAGTAGCGTCTGGATTCACGCCTCTCGGGGGAGAGGAGATAGGACACATTGCTGGTCCGTCAGCTGAGAACCCTCGGCTGTCCCAGCCGATAGCAAAGATGCTCACTTTAGACCCGCGGTTCTCAACCTTCCTAACGCCGCGACCCTTTAATACAGTTCCTCATGTTGTGGTGACCCCCAAACCATAAAATTATTCTTGTTGCTACTTCATCACTGTAATGTTGCTACTGTTATGAATCGTCATGTAAAAATCTGATATGCAGGATGTACTTTCATTGTTACAAATTGAACATAATGAAAGCATAGTGATTAATCACCAAAACAATACGTAATTATATATGTGTTTTCCCATGGTTTTAGGCGACCCCTGTGAAAGGGTCGTTCGACCGCCAAAGGGGTCGCGAGCCACAGGTTGAGAACCGCTGCTTTAGAAAAAGCCTGGAGGGCGTGAGGAGGAGAGCAGGCCTATGGCCACACAGCCTACGACAGAGACGCGTGGTCTCCATCTGTGAAATGGGTCTAGTCCAATGGTCCCCAGGGTGGGGCACACGCCACACAGGGCGGCAGCCTGATTTTTAAGGGGGGCAATTGGAGAATGAGTTATTAACAGTGAACCTTTTGCATTTCTTATGGTTCCAGGGGCCAGATATACAGTATATAAATACATATTGTGACACATTTACGCATTTCAGTTCTCTATTATGTTTTGAAACTTTATTTGCTATTTTTTCATATCTTATTATTTTTTAAATAATTTCTTCCTCAGGACTTCAACTGTCCTTCCGTTCTTTTATTTTTCTCTTTCATGGCTGCCCTGTTCTTTGGAAGCTTGTTTAGACCAAATCAATGGCCTTTTAGGTTTCCTCCATGTGAATAGGAGCTCACTTTTTGAATAATAAGAATTATATGTCTCAGCGGGAGGGGGAGGCATCAGGATGTTAGAGATGCTTATGTGGGGCACGGCCAACAAAAGGTTGGGAGCCACTGGTCGAGTCACAATGCCGTCCCACAGATTTAATGAGGAAACTGGATGACATAGTGCGTATTATAAATCATGATGTGTTATAGAACTACTGTTTAATATTACTCCTCACAGACTCTCTTTCCTGCCCAGGTGGTGGGAGTCACACCCTCCCCCCCATCCCCCCTCGCTGAGGCGGGGCCCTGAACTCCCCTCAGTCCTTGCACTTGCCCTGTGACCTCACAGGGCGTCTCCACCGCTGCTGGACCCTGAGCTTCCCTAAACCCATCCTCACAGCGACCAGCCCTGTGCATGATTCAGAGGAACCCCAAACCCGCAGCTCTGGCCCAGGGCTTGTCACCTCACCGTGCAGACCGCGGGCACCGGGGCCAGCTCATTTCTCTGGCGGGGAGAAGCCCTGTGTTTAGGACGTTGAGCCTCATCCCTGGCCTCTACCCACCAGATGCCAGGAACACCACCCCACCCCACCCCCCCCGCAAGTTATGACAATAAAAATGTCTGCAGACATTGTCACACGTCCCCTGGAGGCACCGTCATCTGAGGCTGAGAACACTGAGCCCGAGAAGGGATGTCCCGTGTCCTCACAGCGCGCAGTCAGCTCGGTGTGGGCACGCGCCATGCCCTCTGAGTCGGCGCTGGCTCACAAGCAGTGGTCCCTTCCTTCCCGTCTTCCCTCCAGTGTTTTACGGAGATCTACGTTCTGGCAAGAGGCCCCATGTCACCACTGCCTTTCCTTTCAGGAGCCTGTGAGTGCGGCAGGGCTGAGGCTTGGTCGAATTCCTCCAAGTGGTCTGAAACGGGACCCTCCCGCCTCCCAGAGCCAGGCCTTCTCCTCCGAGGGCGGCTAATGGGTAAGGACGTAAGGACGCTCAGCGAGGACCAAGCTCAAGGACAGTGCTCTGCTCAGGGAGGACCGAGCTCAAGGACAGTGCTCTGCTCAGGGAGGACCGTGCCCAAGGACAGTGCTCTGCTCAGGGAGGACCGAGCTCAAGGACAGTGCTCTGCTCAGGGAGGACCGAGCTCAAGGACAGTGCTCTGCTCGGGGAGGACCGTGCCCAAGGACAGTGCTCTGCTCGGGGAGGACCGAGCTCAAGGACAGTGCTCTGCTCAGGGAGGACCGAGCTCAAGAACAGTGCTCTGCTCAGGGAGGACCGAGCTCAAGGACAGTGCTCTGCTCGGGGAGGACCGTGCCCAAGGACAGTGCTCTGCTCAGAGAGGACCGTGCCCAAGGACAGTGCTCTGCTCAGGGAGGACCGAGCTCAAGGACAGTGCTCTGCTCGGGGAGGACCGTGCCCAAGGACAGTGCTCTGCTCAGGGAGGACCGTGCCCAAGGACAGTGCTCTTCTCGGGGAGGACCGAGCTCAAGGACAGTGCTCTTCTCGGGGAGGACCGTGCCCAAGGACAGTGCTCTGCTCGGGGAGGACCGAGCCCAAGGAAAGTGCTCTTCTCGGGGAGGACCGAGCCCAAGGACAGTGCTCTGCTCGGGGAGGACCGAGCCCAAGGACAGTGCTCTGCTCGGGGAGGACCGAGCCCAAGGACAGTGCTCTGCTCGGGGAGGACCGAGCCCAAGGACAGTGCTCTGCTCGGGGAGGACCGTGCCCAAGGTCAGTGCTCTGCTCGGGGAGGACCGTGCCCAAGGTCAGTGCTCTGCTCGGGGAGGACCGTGCCCAAGGACAGTGCTCTGCTCGGGGAGGACCGTGCCCAAGGACAGTGCTCTGCTCGGGGAGGACCGAGCCCAAGGACAGTGCTCTGCTCGGGGAGGACCGTGCCCAAGGACAGTGCTCTGCTCGGGGAGGACCGTGCCCAAGGACAGTGCTCTGCTCGGGGAGGACCGTGCCCAAGGACAGTGCTCTGCTCGGGGAGGACCGAGCTCAAGGACAGTGCTCAGATAGGGGAGGACCGAGCTCAAGGACAGTGCTCTGCTCGGGGAGGACCGAGCTCAAGGACAGTTCTCTACTTGGGGAGGACCGAGCTCAAGGACAGTGCTCTGCTCGGGGAGGACCGTGCCCAAGGACAGTGCTCTGCTCGGGGAGGAACGTGCCCAAGTACAGTGCTCTGCTCGGGGAGGACCGAGCTCAAGGACAGTGCTCTGCTCGGGGAGGACCGTGCCCAAGGACAGTGCTCTGCTCGGGGAGGACCGTGCCCAAGGTCAGTGCTCTGCTCGGGGAGGACCGTGCCCAAGGTCAGTGCTCTGCTCGGGGAGGACCGTGCCCAAGGACAGTGCTCTGCTCGGGGAGGACCGTGCCCAAGGACAGTGCTCTGCTCGGGGAGGACCGAGCCCAAGGACAGTGCTCTTCTCGGGGAGGACCGTGCCCAAGGACAGTGCTCTGCTCGGGGAGGACCGAGCTCAAGGACAGTGCTCTGCTCGGGGAGGACCGAGCTCAAGGACAGTGCTCTGCTCGGGGAGGACCGAGCTCAAGGATAGTTCTCTACTCGGGGAGGACCGAGCCCAAGGACAGTGCTCTGCTCGGGGAGGACCGTGCCCAAGGACAGTGCTCTGCTCGGGGAGGACCGTGCCCAAGGACAGTGCTCTGCTCGGGGAGGACCGTGCCAAAGGACAGTGCTCTGCTCGGGGAGGACCGTGCCCAAGGACAGTGCTCTGCTCGGGGAGGACCGTGCCCAAGGACAGTGCTCTGCTCGGGGAGGACCGAGCCAAAGGACAGTGCTCTGCTCAGGGAGGACCGTGCTCTGCTCAGGGAGGACCGAGCTCAAGGACAGTGCTCTGCTCGGGGAGGACCGAGCTCAAGGACAGTGCTCTGCTCGGGGAGGACCGTGCCCAAGGACAGTGCTCTGCTCGGGGAGGACCGTGCCCAAGGACAGTGCTCTGCTCGGGGAAGACCGTGCCCAAGGTCAGTGCTCTGCTCGGGGAGGACCGTGCCCAAGGACAGTGCTCTGCTCGGGGAGGACCGAGCCCAAGGACAGTGCTCTGCTCGGGGAGGACCGTGCCCAAGGACAGTGCTCTGATCGGGGAGGACCGAGCCCAAGGACAGTGCTCTGCTCGGGGAGGACCGAGCCCAAGGACAGTGCTCTGCTCGGGGAGGACCGAGCCCAAGGACAGTGCTCTGCTCGGGGAGGACCGTGCCCAAGGTCAGTGCTCTGCTCGGGGAGGACCGTGCCCAAGGTCAGTGCTCTGCTCGGGGAGGACCGTACCCAAGGACAGTGCTCTGCTCGGGGAGGACCGTGCCCAAGGACAGTGCTCTGCTCGGGGAGGACCGAGCCCAAGGTCAGTGCTCTGCTCGGGGAGGACCGTGCCCAAGGACAGTGCTCTGCTCGGGGAGGACCGTGCCCAAGGACAGTGCTCTGCTCGGGGAGGACCGTGCCCAAGGACAGTGCTCTGCTCGGGGAGGACCGAGCCCAAGGTCAGTGCTCTGCTCGGGGAGGACTGAGCTCAAGGACAGTGCTCTGCTCGTGGAGGACCGAGCTCAAGGACAGTTCTCTGCTCGGGGAGGACTGAGCTAAAGGACAGTGCTCTGCTCGGGGAGGACCGTGCCCAAGGACAGTGCTCTGCTCGGGTAGGACCGTGCCCAAGGACAGTGCTCTGCTCGGGGAGGACCGAGCCCAAGGACAGTGCTCTGCTCGGGGAGGACCGTGCCCAAGGACAGTGCTCTGCTCGGGGAGGACCGTGCCCAAGGACAGTGCTCTGCTCGGGGAGGACCGTGCCCAAGGACAGTGCTCTGCTCGGGGAGGACCGTGCCCAAGGTCAGTGCTCTGCTCGGGGAGGACCGAGCCCAAGGACAGTGCTCTGCTCGGGGAGGACCGAGCCCAAGGACAGTGCTCAGATAGGGAAGGACCGAGCCCAAAGACAGTGCTCTGCTCGGGGAGGACCGTGCCCACGGTCAGTGCTCTGCTCGGGGAGGACCGTGCCCAAGGACAGTGCTCTGCTCGGGGAGGACCGTGCCCAAGGTCAGTGCTCTGCTCAGCCAGGACCATGCCCAAGGACAGTGCTCTGCTCAGGGAGGACCGTGCCCAAGGTCAGTGCTCTGCTCGGGGAGGACCGTGCCCAAGGTCAGTGCTCTGCTCGGGGAGGACCGAGCCCCAGGACAGTGCTCTGCTCGGGGAGGACCGTGCCCAAGGACAGGGCTCTGCTCGGGGAGGACCGTGCCCAAGGTCAGTGCTCCGCTCGGGGAGGACCGTGCCCAAGGTCAGTGCTCCGCTCGGGGAGGACCGTGCCCAAGGTCAGTGCTCCGCTCGGGGAGGACCGTGCCCAAGGACAGTGCTCTGCTCGGGGAGGACTGTGCCCAAGGACTGTGCTCTGCTCGGGGAGGACCGAGCTCAAGGTCAGTGCTCTGCTCGGGGAGGACCGTGCCCAAGGTCAGTGCTCTGCTCGGGGAGGACCGTGCCCAAGGTCAGTGCTCTGCTCAGCCAGGACCGTGCCCAAGGACAGTGCTCTGCTCGGGGAGGACCGTGCCCAAGGTCAGTGCTCTGCTCAGCCAGGACCGAACTCAAGGTCAGTGCTCTGCTCGGGGAGGACCGTGCCCAAGGTCAGTGCTCTGCTCGGGGAGGACCGTGCCCAAGGTCAGTGCTCCGCTCGGGGAGGACCATGCCCAAGGACAGTGCTCTGCTCGGGGAGGACCGAGCTCAAGGACAGTGCTCTGCTCAGCCAGGACCGTGCCCAAGGACAGTGCTCTGCTCGTGGAGGACTGAGCCCAAGGACAGTGCTCTGCTCGGGGAGGACCGTGCCCAAGGACAGGGCTCTGCTCGGGGAGGACCGTGTCCAAAGACAGTGCTCTGCGTGGGCGGAGCTATATCCTGTCCTGCAACTCTTCTCCCTACTCCCTGTGGGGACCACTCAGGCGGGGAAGGCTGCCCCGCAGGGCATGTGGGTAGGGGCACTGGCTACTGAAGCTAGCCCGGGCCCACATCAGAGGATGGTGGGTGCCTGCCCTCCTCCTCCTGCTAATTCAGGAGCGGCACAGAGTATGACCCCGCTCTCACCTCCTCACGGCGTGTCTCTGAGGCTCACTAAACCCAGACCCGCCTCGGGGGGCTGGCCCTTGGCTCAGCCTGGGAACAGGGGCCAGGGCAGGATCTCGGTGCTCTCTGCCCAAAGTGGTGTGTTCTCTCTCTCTCTCTCTCTCTCTCTCTCTCTCTCTCTCTCACACTCACACACACACACACACACACACACACACACACACACACACCGATGCGTTTCCTGCACCCAGAAACTGGTGTTTGAGGAACAAAGCTCTGGAAATGCCTCTTGCTCTTAGTGTCCCCCCACGACTCTACTGGGTGCGTGGGGTCACACGACGCCACCGAGAGAGAACCCACTGAGTGGCCCCGTGGTCATCCCACCCTCCCCTCATCCACTCCGCTGCGTTCCTCCCCACACGGCTACACTCCGTCCTCCAAAGTCTCAGAAAAATGGGTGGGGGGGGGAGGGGTTGGGGGGGGGGGACGTAGGCGCATATGGAACATAACACAACAATTAATAAATATCAGCACAAGAGTACACTCTGTGCTTCGTGTGTCACCACGGTAAGCCTGCCTCGGCCCCACCCTGCCCCTGGTGGGTGGAGACACTACCGGGTGGGATAGGACTGACCCACAGGACAATCACACGCATCAAATAAGTACCCAGGACTCGGATCCTGGGCCCTGGGGCGGCGTTTTCTCCCCGGAGGGACCTCTCAGGAGTCTGGGAATGACTCCCTGGCCGAGGTCCGACGTGGCCTGCCTGGGCCTGAAGTCCACGCGAAGCCCCCACGCCACAGCCACACGCAACTTCAGGGCGACTGTTCCCGGTTTCAGGGAGAAACCGGCCCCGCAGAGCCTGCGAGAGGTAGGCGTGAACCAGTTCCCTGCACGGCACGTTCCACACACTTAGGATCCCCTCTCGGTGCTGTGACTTGGCACCTTCATGGAGGCCGCACCGGAAGCGGACACAACCATTTCCAGCTCTTATAAACACGTATTGAGCATTATAGTATAGGGTGTGCCCCAAAATGTATACACACACTTCGAGTAATTGTACAGGCAGTGTTCACTAAAATACACTGCATTTTCAAAACTGAGCACTCGGCTGTGACTCAGCTGTCAATCAGCTGTGAGGTGTGGATACATTTTCTGGGGCACCCTGTCTACATACGTAGCAAAAAGGGCCTTTTATAGCTGCAACAGAGTGGACAACGCCCTCAGGGTAGAGTCAGACACCTTGGGTCTGAATCCACATGGAGCCCCTTTAAGTGGTGATCCCGAGTCAGCCAGGAAAAGCCTACGCCTCGATTTCCTCATCCATCAAATGGGGGCGAGCACCCCTCACCGGGCTGCTGGGGGACGCACGGGGCGCTGGCGGAGAAGGGCTCTGTGCACAGGGACGCCCTGGAGCGTGCGGGCTGTCTGACGCCTCTACGTCGGAGCCTGCAACGTGTTAAAAAATTACCGTTTCTTTGTCCTGAGGTTTTATGTGCTTCTTCCTGAATATAGATGGGCTATGATATCATAATTGAAACCAACTTCACTTTTCAAAACTACATCCGACGAAATGCTCTCGAGCGAGGGCCAAGGCTCACTCTGCATCTGAGAACACATTCTATCTGACACACCAGAGACCTTAGCGATCACGGCGCGAGGAGAGCTCTGCTTTCCGTGCAAGTCAAGATGAGAAGCAGCGGCGAGCACTGAGAGGAAGGGGCAGAGGAGGGAGTGGGGTGGGTGGGTGGGTAGGTGAGGGGCAGATGGCTAAACAGCTCCCTTAGTGAGGGCAGATGGCTCGGACATATGCTACCGCCTGGCCACTAGCTGACACTCTCCCTCCATGCAAACATAACACGGCCTTCTTTTCCAGACAATAGAACCCCAGAGATGAACTCTGCCACATGTGTGCGAGCCCCCCTCCCGCAGCGCCCTCACGCCTGGAAAACTGTATTGAACACCACATCTTCAAAGCGAGTGCTCCGTGAATATACTACCAGTTTTACGACCTCCGTCCTCAACACAGAACCATCGGGGAACACATTTTCTCAGCCTTGGCCAACGGGACCCCTCCGCAGCCTTCCTTTCCGAAAGGATCTTTGTGGAAAGGAGTGTCCGAGCTCCCCGTGGCCTCCACAAGAGACAGGGAAACCGGGGGTGGGGTGGGGAGGGGGACAGGAGCCAGCTTACCTGGAGCCGTTCACCTGGTTAGGGTTGCATTCCATCTTGATGGTGACCCTGGCTGGGGGTTGCGACAGCCAGTCCTGCTGCGGGACGCGCGGGCTCATCTTGGAAGTCTGTCCATAGTCGCCGGAGGAGGAGGCGGTCATGTCCGTCTTCGCCAGGTGCGGCGTCCCGTAGGCACACTCGAACAACGACTGGTCCTCGCTCACCACCGATAGCGCTTCCTGCACACCCGGAGACACACACAGTCAGCGGCCTGGAGCACAGGCCTGCTTCAAGCAGCGGCCGGCTCTACAGCCCTTTCTAACCAGGACCACAGTTAAAGGAGTTTGAGAGTCTACCTTCCAGAATTTTTTTTAAAAAAGGAGCTGGTTTTCCCCCCTCCAGACCACAGGAGCGGGAGCAGGCCGGCCCAGGGAAACTTTTCAGCAGGTCTCCGAGCGGCCCGGGCTCGACTGCAGCCGCGGAGGGAAAACCCACTTTAATCTCCACTCAAGGAAGTTGGATTTCAAAGGTCTTCGAAGACATCCAATTGCATGTGTCATTATTTGACAAATGCAATCTATAATTCAAGCAGACAGGGTACAGGATGGCCACGAAGATTAAAAAAGGCAAAGTGACGGCTCACACCTAAGCATCTGGCGAAAGGGCCACGTTCCCCGGCGATGCTAAGGAGGGGGCTTCGGGAGGAGAGCGGGGAGAATGAGCACGGAGGACAAACACAGAGATATGAGTTTTTCCACTTCGGAGTTATTAGCTGCAATAGGCTTGCAAGTGGTGGTTCCATGATGGCGAACATCTGGATGATAAATGAACCAGAAAAAAAAAAAAAAGCTGTGAATTATCCAGATGCCTCCAAATACCAGGGTGTTTAAAATATCTGGATCACCGACTCACTCTTTTCCCCCCTTCCTTTCTAGTGACATCTCTGCTCTTTTGCATAATTTGGTGAGAAGAAATAGACCTTCGTGATGGGTGGATCATTCTTCCGTGGCTTTAAGTCAAACAAGTGGCTAGCCCACGGCTGTGCTGTATTCTCCCGCCAGCACAGCAAAGGCAGAGATTTCACCCGCGTGAGTGGCACACGGCGCAACAACTACATGGAACAACTAAGATGAACCATCACACGCACAAAACCCACGGGGCGGCTCGTTCCTACTTCAGCCTGTTGGCACACTCAGGGCTGCTCTCAGCTAGAGAGATGTGGACGCAGGCTGCGTCCCACGGTTTTTAAAAATGGAAACTTTGGAGCCTGGGGGACTGTGGAGGCCGTCTCATCCCCAAATGAGAGGATCTGAGACCGGAAAGATCCGGACCTTGATGTGAGCGGCCCCAGGTCATGGGCATCAGTGATGGAGCTGACTGGTGCCTGGCCATCCGCTCCTCCTGCCCCACAGCCCACGACACCCTGCTTAGACGCTTCCATTTCCTGATTTCGAACGTGTGCTCACATGGGCACTGCCTTCCTCTTCTTTGAGTTTATACGGAAATCAGTAAGGATGCTCCCCGACAGTAACAGAGCCTCACGGAGCCTAGGACCGAGACCTCCCCCCACACCCCGACCCACAAGTGTCAGAATCTTTATGGAACACGTGGGATTTCACAAACCCAGCCCGGAGTGCTCCCGGCCACTCTGTCCCACAGGCCCCAGGACCGACTCCTCTCATAGCTCCCCAAGCACGTGAACTTCACGCTGTGGATCGGTGGGCGGGGAGAATGACAAGGACCAAGCTCAGTGCTTTGGCTCTCAGAGTGTGGACACACCACCCTGACTTCTTCTTTTTTTAAAATATATTTTTATTGATTTCAGAGAGGGAGAGGGAGAGAGATAGAACATCAATGATGAGAGAGAGTCCTCGATCAGCTGCCTCCTGCACGCCCCACAATGGGGATCGAGCCCGCAACGCAGGCGTGTGCCCTGACTGAGAATCAAACCCTGACCTCCTGATTCTTAGGTGGATGCTTAACCACTGCGCCACACTGGCCAGGCATTACCCCGACTTCTTTAAAATCCCTAGAATCCGAGCCCTGCGACGCTTTGGGAAGCAGTAAGCTAGGGCGTAAGCAGTGCCACAAAACACACCAAAGGACAGGCTGTGCCAGCCAGAGAGCCAGAATGAGACATAAGAAAGAAAAAACAAGAAAGGCACGGCAGACACACAGCAGCTCAAAGACAGCCACAGACAGACAGCAACAGCCTCGGGCTCCAGCACATTCGGGGTGCAGAGCCTGGCCAGCCGAGGTCGGGGAACCCGACCTGCAGGGCTCTGTCTTCTGGTCATGAACGAAGTGAGTGAACTTGAGGCATCTAATTGTCACAGATGTGGGTTTCCAAGTAACACTGGCCCCGTGGATTTAGGTAGCCGTACTAATTCATCAAGACAAGAATGGCAGCTTCTGAAGTCAGTGTAGCCAAACAGATTCCCTCCCCTCCTGTGGCGGCACCAAAGGGAAGGGTTTTACACACTCAGACCAGGAACGAGGCCGGGCCGTCCCTTCTCCCGCCGGCCCAGCGACTCCGGCGGGGCTCTGCGCGAGTCACACACTCGGTGATGCTTGCGTTGACTCACCGGCCAAGAGGAACGTGAGCAGCTGTGTTACTTATATCAGAAATTAGCAGAAACAGATCAGACAGAAGAACCGGGCTCATTTCAAAATTACAAATAAACAAAGAAAAGGGCTTTCAGGACTAAAAGAGAAGCAATGCTGCCACGTCAGCCTGCCCCCGAGAGAAGTCCGGGTGTCCTTGCAAACACATCGAAGGGCCACGTCCACAGAGCGCGGGGTTTTGGAAACAGACGGAATGTCGGAGCTAACACGAGGGCGGCGTGTGCTGGGAGGGGGAGGAGCCCGCGCCCACATCTGGCCGAGCGTCACTTCAGCACATGGTGCTCTAAAGGAAGGAATCAAAGTTAATTGAGATCGATTTAGGGGAAAATGTGCATGAATGCTAGAGATAAGGGAGACACACATCTTTCCTTCGTATCTCCAAGTCCTCCTCAGAGTCCGTGGGGCACAAACAGGAGGGTGGCGGTGTGACCAGAGCAGGCGAAGGTGCGTTTGTTCACCAGAGGGAGAAAGAGTCTAAAGACGAGGCTTCAGGATGAACGTTTCCGAAGGAGCGAGACGCAGTCCACATCTCAGAAAGACAGAGCCACCACAGTGCTCATTTAAAAAAAAAATATATATATATATATATTATTATTATTATTATTATTATTGATTTCAGAGAGGAAGGGAGAAGGAGAGAGAGAGAGAGAGGGAGAGAGAGAGAGGGAAACATCAATGATGAGAGAGAATCACTGATTGGCTTCCTCCTGCTTGGATCAAGCCCGCCACCCAGGCATGTGCCCTGACGGGGAATCAAACCATGACCTCCTGGTTCATAGGTGGACGCTCAAGCACTGAGCTGTGTCGGCCAGGTCAAAGTGTTCTAACCCACCCGAGACTGCCCCACACGTGGAATTAAGTGCAGGTCAGGAAGCGAAAGCAAACAAACGAAATCACGCGCACGCATACACACACACACACACACACACACACACACACGTGTGCACATGCCAACGGAGCATGTTTTAACAGTGGGGGGTGAAGGGAAGCCACAGGATGGTCCAGAGACCTGCTTCGACCGGGATGAGCTCTACAGACACCACACGCGACAGACCAGGTGTGTCTCTCTGTTCATCACCGTCTCCCGACATCCTGCCCAGCAGCCCTGGGACTTCAAAGCTGGGAGCGGCTTAGCCCGTGGGATTAAAACCAGAACGAACAGCGCTGCACACAGGCTGGTACCCAGGAGCACACCGGCCCCCTGCTCGGGCTCCGCCAGCAACTTCCTGCCTTGACGGAGGCTGTCCCGCCTCCCCGCCTGCGGCCGCTCCCTCCTCTCGGGGCCACCTCACTGCCCACCTGCCTACCTGCCTGCGGTGTCGCCTCCGGTAGCGGGACAGGCTCCGCTCCCAGGACCTTCGCCAGCCGCAGGACTTGGGGACTGCACTGGTTGCTTTATAACAGAGAATTCCAAAAAGTCCAACCCTGGCAGGAATGGGGCATAATAATTTAATATGCCTGCCTCTATGTTGCTATAAAAAGACCTGAACTTTAGATTGGTGTGCGCGTGTGTGGGGGTGTTTTTTCCTGTAGCTCCAGGAAAACTGGGATATTCTGCTGTGGCGAGTGGCAGACGACCAAGGCCGTTTTTTATGAACGTGGGAGAAGCACATAAATGCTAAGCCAATGGCCCCCAAACAAACGGCCCCGCTGTGTGGTGCACAGTGTTTACGGTTCCGTGTGAATGCTAAGCACACCGATCGCACGTGAAAACGACGCCTGTGGATTTCGGTCAGAGGGTAACAGTGGGCCCATAGTTCCAGCAAGTGGAGAGGACTCGGCGAGGTTGGATTTCGTATCGTAAGACTAAACCATGCCTTTATTTTTTCCGTAACCAGACAGATTTGGGTACAACAAAGGATCCAAAATGTCTCCATGAAACACTAAAAAAAGAAAAAGTAGAATGTCGCACGTACTTTGTACGCAAGCTACCATTTCCAGCCAGCGTTCCGGTGCCTCTCCTAACAGGTGGGTATTCCAAGAGGCCCCTTCATTTCCAGTGAAAGAATCAGAAAACAGGATCTGGGCTCAGATGTGCTAAGTGGTGACCGACAATGATTCATAAAAATGCTAGGATGTTAATACAGAGGATCCAACACGCTTACATGTTCATGACGAGCCGGGTGCGGTCCCGTGTTGACAGCGCGAACGTCTTAAAGGATGACGAGCTCTCTCTCACAGCTGGAGCCCGTGGAGCCCACACAGGGTCGTGGGCCGTGGGAGGTTTTCAAAACTTCAGGAGAGGCCCGGCCGGCGTGGCTCAGCGGTTGAGCTTTGACCTATGAACCAGGAGGTCGCGGTTCGATTCCCCGTCAGGGCACATGCCCGGGTTGCGGGCTCGATCCCCAGTGGGGGGCATGCAGGAGGCAGCCAATCAATGATTCTCTCTCATCATTGATGTTTCTATCCCTCTCTCTCCCTCTCCCTTCCTCTCTGAAATCAATAAAAAATAAATTCAGGAGAGGCCAGAACTGGCTGTGCAAGGACCAGGTTTCCAGATCGCTCTCCGGTTTCCTCAGGCCCGTGCACCGCCAATGGTTACAAAAAACAAGTGGGATGATCGTCAAACCTCAGAGAAAAGGCAGGGGAGGGTCGGGGGAGAGTAAACCAAAGGACTCGTATGCATGCACATAAGCCTAACCAATGGACAGATATGGGGGGTGAGGGCATGAGTGGGGGTGGGGAGGCAATGGGGGGATAAGGGCACATATGTGATACCTTAATCAATAAAGAAAGAAAATGGGAAAGCTGAGTGGGGCAGGCCTGCTCAGACCGAGGTCCTGCTTCAGAAAGTCATTCTAACCAGAGTCTTCGCGGTCACAACACAGTGTCCACGTGGGGAAGCCAATGTCAGCGTAACCACCAGCCCCCTCTCCTCGGCAGGTTCTCATCGCATTCCCGCCCAATGCGAACCCTTCCTGCCTGGGCTTCCCCCCGCGCACAACCAGCCCACAACGGTCCACCCAGAGCTCCCTGCACTGCACACGAGAGAACTCTTAGCTCTCTCTCTCTCTCTCTCTTTCTCTCTCGGCTCAGAAACAGCTGCTCCATCTCATAATACACCAGGTGACCTTGGAAAGCACTTTGCATGCATATCTTCTCAATGTCCATGTCACTGCTTTTCAGAGAATCCCATTTTCCACGTGTTACCAGCTCTGGGCGCATCTTACACTCGGGGGCATGTCACAGCTCATTGCAGCGTTCCTTCTTCCTTCGTGGCAGATGCAATGATGGGTCCTTTTACAGGCAAGGGCCTCTCACATTTTATGAACTACAGTCACTCCATCCGGACCACAGTCCTGTGAGCTCGGCTGTCATTCCTGCCCTCAGAGGGCGGAGGAGGACGTCAGCGGAGAGGACGAGGCAGAAGCAGGGGGTGTGTCTCTAAGCGGAGTCACTCCCCGAGGCTGGACAGTTGCTACCTGGGCGTGACCAGAAGGAGGAGGAGGCTGGGCTCATGGAGGCCTCGCACAGAGGGTCTCAGGCAGGGCTGAGACGGCTGGTCACGGCCTTGGAGAGAGCAGAGACGCTATCACAGAGAAGATGGAACCACCCAGAAAGGCACAGAGGCCTTAGCAAGGAAAGGTGGGAGAAGGGAGGGGATAACTACCAACTCCGGGATTAGGATGGGAGGCAAGGACCGGGAGAGGGAAAGTCCTTGCAAACAGTAAGGGCTCTCAGTGCAGCCCTGGGTCCCAGACACACCTCATCCTCTCTCACCTCATGGCTGGAATCAACAAACTGTCCTTCCCTTTGGTCAATCAGATTATTCAGATGCAAACGGACAGCCATATATTGGGGTGCGTTCATTCTGGGTGGATGCCTGACTTTCCTTAGCGAATGATACACAGGAAAAACTGGGCAGGGATGAACCCCGTTTATAAACAGGCTCCAGCCAGCGCCACCTGAAGGCTGTAACTGGGGGTCCGCAGGCCGAATGCCATTGGAAACTCTCTTATTCTGCCTCAAGCCCCAATGTCCATGGCTTCTCCTGAAGGCAGAGCGAGCGCAGGGGATGCTCTGGAACAGCGGTCGCCAGCCGGTGGTCCGCGAGGTTGAAAGGTTGGCGACCGCTGCTCTGGAAAGTCTCCTCCGCATCCCACGTGGAGGAGATAAAAGCCACGCGAACCCCACAGACAACACCCCTGGGAAGAGCCCCCTGGAACCGTCCGCCCGACAGCGTGCCCATCGGTCCCTCGGTTTTACTCTAAATGCTGACAGGGCTGGCATCAGGGGGACGAGAGACGCCCTCTGGCCGGCGTGTCCATTCATTGTGACCCCGCTGAGACCAGCGCTACACGTTACAGATGCCTCATCACGCGGCGCGTGAACCACTTGCCCCCCGACATGCTTTTCCTTTCCGCAGTGGCGGAGACATTAAAACCACATATTAAACGCAGCATCCAGCTTTGTGCTCACGTTTTTCTCATTTAACACGTTGCTATTTTAGTCCTTCAAAAATATAAAAAATCCTGGATTAGCCTCAAAGGAAAAATGTACACAGGCAAACGAAGTCCATCTCAAGAGCGTATTTCTCCAATGTGGTATCACTTCAGCGTCAATCAAGTTTACAGCTCGCAATGGCCGCCGGCGGGAGGAGAACGAGACCCAGGACCGATGTGAAGGAGCATCCACACACATTCGCCACGCCATGCACATAAAAAAACACATTCACATACATGTACACATACAGCTCATACACATAGGTACACATAGCACACATATACTCATATGCACGCACATGCAGCACATATACACTCATACACAAACGCACATATACACATGCAACACCTATACACTCATATACTAGCACACACATGCATACATCCATATTGTGTCTATACACATACATGTACATACATATGCATGCACATGCATACATGCGTGCACACTGACATACCTTTCTACTCATCCTTATTATCATGCGTCACCCAGCACTTTTAGCAGGTCCCCAGGGCAGATGTTGCCTGAGCGATGGAGACGACCTGGATTCTCCCCTTTCGCCTCTACTTGCGCCTCCTTCTCGTCCTGGAAGGTGCCTGCCTTCCGCTCAGCACATCCCTTTGGCAGAGAACGCCCTGGAGCCGGATCCCCGGGGACCTGGAGTGGCGTTTCCTGCTCCGAACTCCCTGCCTTCCCCTTGGCTCGGGCGTGGCCCCGGAATTCTCTTTGCTCACATACTTCTCGCCCCTCTCCCGCCTGGATTCAAATATAAGCATTTTCAGGGCGGGATCCTCTGTGTGTGTCCCAGCATCCAAACAGCTTCCCCACCTCACATGCGTGTTGTATCCGTATTAACCACAGAACGAAGTCAGGGAGGCTGGGCGAGGACTGGGCCGTGCTCACTGCCCTGGGCCTTTCCCTGCAGTCCTGGTCCCACGAGCACATGGCTGCAGGCTGCACCTGAAATCCACGTGGCTGGAACCAGGGACCCCACACCGCCAGGGAGCACACGGGGAAACATAAGAGGACGTTCCACATAAGGCAAGAAGCCCAACAAGCCCGCCCTTCCAGCCTCTCCCTCCTTCCCTCGGCGCTCTGCACGGTGCGCTTTGAAAAGCCTGGAAGGAGGACGCGATGGGACTATTTAGCCTGGCCGTCGAGGGCCCACGGTTTCACACACGCAAGAGGAATAAGTCCTAGAGAGCCACAGCTCGGCTCAGCGCCACCGCTAACCGCACCCTACTGCAAACCCAAACATTTGCCTCGAGGTTAAATGTTATGCTCAGTCTTCTTATCAAGAAAAGAAAATCTAGAGAGAGGAAGGAAACCTTCAGAGGGGACGGGTGTGTGCGTGGCACTGATTGTGGCGATGGGCTCATGGAGTCTGAAGTACTTATCTCCAAACTCCTCCAGTCGTATACATTAAATACATACAGCTTTGTGCACGCCGGTCAAGCCTTAAGAAAGCCGTTCAAAAACAACGCCCGGAACATTGTGTAAGGGATGTTGATAGCTTCTTTGTTCTCCGCCAAAGGAACACCCTTTTCCCACAGGCTTCTGTCCTTGCTGGTGATGAACAGAAAGTGTGAAAACATCCTGTTTGTGCATCGGAAGTCTGAGTGCAAAGGGTGCCGTCCCCGCACGGCAGGTCCCTCTGCGCCCTCCGGGGTCCGTGAGGGGCTGACAGTCAGCACTGATTTCTGCTTTTTTGAATCATAGCCATCACATGACACTTGACTCTATTCATCAAAAGCCTTCATCTTATTCATGCCTAGTTTTAAGTAATTCAGGTGTTATACAAAGGTCACTCCCATTTCACTTTTTATAAGCAAATTTAGGATAAACACGGAGGCGCACCCAAATGCAGGAGACAGCAGGGCAGAGCACCGTGGCCCCGCATTCGGGATCAGAAAACCCGAGTGGGAGGCCCGATTCTGTCCCGGCTGTCGGTATCCCCTGGGGACCTTCTGGTGCCCCTAAATCCACCTCCTAACAGCATCCCCCCGTGACGGGGGCCAGACAGGGCCCACCTGCATATTCACGTTCATTCTTGTTTGAGTCTCAACTTCTTCAACGATAAAAGGGTTGCTCAATGGGCCAACTGAGCTAGAGATGGAAAAGGCTTTTATAAACTTTAAACTTACGTATTTTAATTAGGATCACATTATAGAAAGTTGATGTGATCGCCCCAAATCCCCCCCGCGGTTCAAGGCAGAGGTTTGCACCATCCACTTCCAGTCACATTATCCTAACAAGCCACATCCAGGAAAAAGTACATAGTCTCTCATATGCAATGCCACTTACTCTTTACTAGAGGCCCGGTGCATGAAAATTCATGCCCTAACTGGTTTGGCTCAGTGGATAGAGCGTCGGCCTGCGGACTGAAGGGTCCCAGGTTCGATTCCAGTCAAGGGCATGTTCCTTGGTTGCAGGCACATCCTCAGTAGGGAGTGTGCAGGAGGCAGCTGATCGATGTTTCTCTCTCATTGATGTTTCTAATTCTCTATCCCTCTCCCTTCCTCTCTGTAAAAAATCAATAAAATATATATTTAAAAAAAGAAAAAAGAAAATTCATGCACTGGTGGGGGGAGGGGGTTTGGGGCTCAACCCAGCCTGCACCCTCTCCCAGTCCAGGAGCCCTTGGGGCACAGAAACCCACCGTAATGACTAAAAGACACTGGGGCTCAGGCCAAGGAGGAACACAGGCCTGGAGCCCCCATTTTCTCCAGGGGCACCAGAGACCCCCTTCTTCCCCTCCATCCCCTCCCCGAGTATCTGTTGGCACAGGCCTTGCTGCATAAAGCAGACAGCAACACGGACACTCTTTTTCTTGGACGCGGACTCCCCTATGGAGGGAGCCAAGCGCTCACCCACAGCGAGGGCCCGCCCCTGCCGAGTTCTGGCCCTGGCTCCCTGAGCCATGATGCCTCCCTCCTCCCCGGGCTGGGGGCTAAGCCCTGCGCTGCAGACTTCCCAGCACATCAGTCTGCCTGGTGCAGCCCCGGAAGGGGACCGGGGTGTCAGGCCTTTGTTCCTGCTCTGCCTTGAGCTCACTTCTCTCCCATGATGCAGTTCGGGGCTGCAGGGACACCCGGTCTCGTTGGGGACATTCTATGCGCCAGCGAGCTGGCTGCTGCAAGACCTGATTATGTGTATGACCCTGGGAGCGTTGAGCTCCACCTAAGACCTTGTAAACGCGGCCAACAGTTGCAGACGACACGTACATGGCTCACATAAATGGGTCCCGTGGGGAAGTCGACATCGCCCTGAGAGTCTGGAGATCCATTCATACCAAACCAATCCAACCTGCAGAGCAGCGCGCTGGCCTGCGAATCCTAATGGGGCCTCCAGAGAGCCCACACCTCGGGTTTGGGGTTGCCTCCTTATTAGGGAGCTCTGTTCCCCTTACAGCGAATCCCCCAGGAAGCAGAGCCAGGGAAGTCCATGTCTGCCCATCTTTTCCATGAGGAAGAGGAAGTTGCCAGGGGTACGGACTGTGTGCACCACTGTACAGCCCCATGCTGCCCTGAGACACTTACCGGACAGGCGAGGGATGGACGCCTGCAGCCAGCCCTGTGGCCTGGACAGGGCTACCACCCCACAGAGGGCAGGTCGTCTCAGTCGCCCACCCATCCAATTGGCACATGAGCTTTGAGGATGTCGAGTGTGGCGATGCCTGCTTAAAGGGCAACTGACTTAGAACAGAAGATGATCTGCCTTCCCTGTGGTCCAGCCCAGGGGACTGGCACCAACCACTACTGCAAGCACAGGTGCACTTTAACCTAACCTGAACAGTTAACACAGGTGTGCAGACTGTGCAGCCGGAGGTCCAATCTTGACCTGTCAGCTCCTGATCTAAAAACAAGCAGACGGGAGCCCCTCTAAAGTCCTGGCCAACAGGGGTCAGACAGGTTCCCAGGGGCCCCCACCTCTGAGGCCAGGTTTTTATTAATGCATTTAACGCTGGGGCAGTCTTTCTGCAACCGCGAGGCCCTTCCACACATTTACCCACCCAAGCGGATCACTACCAATCACTTTATTTTCACTTGGGTGCCATGCCTCTAACCTTCATACTTTGCTTTCAAGCAAAAGAGCATGTGTGCGTGCGTGTGTGTGTGTATGTGTGCATGTGTGTGTGCGCGAGCGTGTGTCCGTGTGTGTGTGCATGTGTGTGCAAGCATGTGTGTGCATGTGTGCGCGCGAGTGTGTATGTGTGCGCGCACGCGTGTGTGTGTGTGTTCATGTTGGTGCCGGTGGGTGGGGGGCAGCGGGTGATGGATGGACTGCACAGGGCCACACCCCAAGCCTCGCAGTGTGGTCCGGTGGTGCCCTGCCAAGATCAGCACTGAGCTCTTTGTAACGCCCTCAGATCGGCACTCCCAGCCTTTCCCTTCATTATCCACTCCAGGGCAGGCAACAGAAAATGTTTTAAATGCAAAATAAACATGCAATTTCTGGAGCGAATTACAACCTTGCTTTTCGAAATCTGATGCTGAACCAGTTGCACCCGCAGCACCTGGGACCCTGTGGGATGTGCAGAATCTCAGGTCCCACCCCAGAGTTAGAACCTGGTTCAACAGAGTAACACGGTGGAGTGCACACACATGGAGTTTTGAGAACTGGGTTAGAAGGTGGTTAAGTGCTCTGAGAAGAAAAAAACAAAAACGCAAAAACTGAATGAGGAGGGTCAGGAGCAGGGGGCAGATGGGTGCTTTCACTATGGAGTGGTCAGGGAGGCCCTCCCGGAGGAGGTGTGCCCTGAACAAACTTGAAGAGAAGGACCCAGTGGGTTCCTGGGGAGTGAGCCTTCCAGGCCACAACAGCAGCTAGAACAAGGCCGGAAGTGGATGCTGAGGCTTGAGGGTGGGACATGGGGTTCAGGGACCGCCAGGGAGGAAGAGTGGCCACTAGGAAGGAAGGGGAGAAGGTGCGTGGCGTGGACAGGGAGGTGAGCCAGGTGAGGCTGGGCAGGCAGAGCCGGGCAGGGCCCTGGCAGGGCCTGGGCTGTACTGAGAGTGAAATGGGAACCTCGCCAGATCCTGTGACTAATAACCCAGGAATTGTCTTCGTTCCTGAGATGTATTCATATTTTCCGCCTTGCAGGGTCTCTACAAAAGAACATTCTTTGGAATCTTATTATTTGCAAAATGCAAGGATCCGGATGCAGGTGCGCTGCGTGCCCTGTGCACACCGGAGCCCCACCCCAGAGGCCATCAGCGCCGCCCTGTGCCCTGTGCCCTGTGCCCTGTGCCCTGTGCCCTGTGCCCTGTGCCGCGGGAGCTGCCAGCCACTCGCCACATTCGGAGAGAGGCCTCGGGGAGTCGGAATGGGGGCTTTGCATTCAGAGAGGCCGCACCGCTGTGACGCTTTTAAAGGGTTTGCACACGTCGGAAACGCCTCCTGAGGCTGCCCTGCACCCTTACCGAGGGCGGCCTCGGGGGACCCACCACAGGTGCCCCCGCTCATGTCCCTGCCGACCGTGCAAAGCCTTGGATGTGAGGCCTGTGCGTGCAGGGGGCTTGGGGACGCAGGGGGCTTGGGGACGCACGGCAGCTGGTGGCCTCACTGCCTCTGGCCCTCCCAGTGCCAGAGCCGGAGCCGGGGTGGAAGTTCGAAGCTGCAGCAGGGAGGCGAAGAGCCAGCGCTTCCTCGCCAGACCAGATGATAAACGGGCCTTCGGAAGGAGCACTTGTTTCATGTCTTTAATGTAAGTACAGGCGGCACCCACTGTTACAGGTCTCAGGTACACAGCACAGGGACGGGATATCATGTGCCTTCCCGTGCAGTCCCCTCACTCAGTCTGGCAGCCGTCTGTCCGCGCAGAGTTCTCACTGTTACTGACTCCCTTCCCCATCCCTTTCCCCCACCCCCCACAGGTGAGTGTGGGGACACACAGTTCAGCCTGCAACCGTCTCTAAGCTCCAGGGAGCAGAGGATGTGTCACTGCTGGACGCCTGGGCCTAGCACTGCGCCGGGGATCAGGCTAAGCACTCTAGGTCAGTAGTTCTCAAAGTGCGTTCCGGGAACCCCCAGGGGTCTCCAGACCCTTCGAGGGAGTCTGCTGCTCAGCACTGCGTCCGTAATAAATGATTATTTGCCTTTCCCGCGCTCACCCTCTCTCAGGTGTGCAATGATTTTCTGGAGGCCATGCGACCCCTGACAGCCCAGCAGATGGGCGGCAGCAGGCCTGTGAGCCTGCTACTCAGCCAGAGGAGCAAGAATGTGAGTCTGGGCCTCTTCTCACCCAGTATCTTTATGGAAAATGTACTTGTTTTTCATAACCTACGTTATTTAAATTAACACATGATGGGTTTGTATTGCTATGCTTAAATGAATTCATAAATATATGTTTAATAACATCTCAGCTTCTATTTCTAATTCGGTGAGGACCAATCTCTCTGACCCACCTAAGCAAAGGCTGGTCAGCATCCTCACTCACTGCTCAGCGTGTGAAGGGTCCTGGGACCAAAAGTTCAAGGACCGCAGCTATGACAAAGTGGCCAAGACAGTCTACCTTCTCTGATGCCACCATAGCCTTACAGCGACACGAGGTTTTATAACAAACAAAATTTTAGTAACCAAGTGTCACACAGAAAGGAAGCCTGTCGGCCAACCCCTTAAGTTGACAAGAGTTCTCATTAAAAAAGAAAAGAAAAGCCAACCTCAGCTCTCCCACTTACTGATAGCACTTGCTGATGTGTTCACGTCAGCACTTACACGCGTCGGGGGCTGGCATTTTCATGCACCCCAGCTGCTGAGGGCCGGCCCGGCCTCTAACCCTGGACGGATCTCCTATAGAGGCAGCTGCCCACCCCGTCCTGGCGACCAGCTGCCTACAGGCCTCCGTTTCCAGCTGAGCCTCCGTGAAAGCGCAGTGTCCAAGGCAAAGTGGGAGGAGATGTGTGAGGGGCCCCGACTAGCAGGAAATGAGCAGAGGCTGCAGACCACTGACCCACTCCCAACCCCCCGAAAGCTGTCCCGGGGCCGAGACTGGAGAGCCCGGGCACGGACTCCCTGCCCAGCTCCCGCGTGCCCACCGGGCACATTCGGTGCGTCTCTGGGTGGGCAGGTGGCGCTCTCCCATTAATGGTAGGGACCAGCCAACTATGAGGTCAGGCAAAGACCAAAAAGCAGGGCTTCTCTTTCAGAATGTAACTCCGCCATGTCACCCCGCTGTCCCCCAATAAAATCCAACTTCCCACTGTGTTCTGGCCCCTCAAGTCCTGCAAAGAGGGGTCCTGCGCTTGTCATTCTCACTAAGGGCTCCTGCAGTCACGGTGCGTGACCTGCACAATGAAGGCAGCTTCCAGGCAACCAGAGGGGCCGGTGCTCTGGGCAAGGCCTGGCCTGCGCATGCGGTCACTGCTGGAAACCCGCCTCCCGCTCCCTCAAGAACGCCTGATGCACCGGTGAGCATCAGGGTCCAAACTTGGGGTTCAGGTCATGGAGTTAAGGAGCGTGTCCTTTATCTGGATGAGGCCCCACCTTGTAGTTCAGAGAGAGAGCCACCAAGTGAAAGCAGAAATGACATGCCACAACCACCCCAAGCAAGAGGCGCATCCGTGTACAAGTCGTGTGCTGCGCACGCTTCCAAGCACGCGCTGGAGGGCAGGAGCTGGGGTTCTGTGCTGTGGCCCCAGACAACCCTCTCTCCTGCTGGCCCCGCATCTCCGTACACCACACAGCCCCCTAAAGCCGTCAGAACCAACATGTGAAATCAGAAAGACACATTTTCAAAGAACCAAGAAAATGCATTATGTTAACAAGTCAGGTGAGGCGGGGGCAGTGGGGTGGAGGGAAGGAGAGAGAGGAGGTCGGGAGGGTGTGCGTGAGGACTGGAAACACGCCACTAAGAAAGAACCTCAACAGACACGCGGGGAAGGTGCTGGGACTGGCCACGTGCTCTCCAGAGCGCCAGGTCCAAAGGACGTGGATCTGAGGCCAGACAGCAACCAGGGACTCGTACGGTCCCAAGAATTCCTCAGTGGTTACACCTCAGGGCCAAACAGCAGAGAAACAATACAAATGCAAGTCACACAGTCACTTGGTTAATTCTAAGGAAAGCCCGCCTACCAACAGCACAAAGCATACTTTTCTGGCATATGATGTAGACGTCGGCCTAATTAACGCAATGTACAAGCCCCCGTGCAGTGTGTGTGCGCATGTCATCCACGTACGGGGGCTGCGCGCACACCCAAGTCGTGGCCTTTCATGCCGTGGCCTGCTTCCCACGCTGGGAGTTCCTCAAGCCTTTGTCTTGCTCCTTCCAGCTCTGGCCTTCTTACAATGTGTCAGTGGCCATCAGCCAGTGCCCGGAGGCTGGGGCAGAGGGAGGAAAGGTGAGCCCCTCCGAGTGCACAGGGGGCTCCTCGGTACTCCAGGTAAAGGGTTCCCGGGAGAAGCCCGGCAAGCCAGGCCTGTGGTTATGGGGACCTGCGCCTCCCTCAGCCCCCAGCAGGCCAGTCAATCACCAGAGCTCACCCCTGAACCTCCCTAAAGCTCACCCAAACCTCCCTGGAGCTCACCCCTGGGCTCACCCCCAAACTTCCCTGGAGCTCACCCTGAACCTCCTTGGGCTCACCCCCGAACCTCCCTGGAGCTCACCCCTAAACCTCCCTGGCTCACCCCAAACCTGCCTGGCGTGCCTGCCTGCTGCTTCTCCCCGTTGGCCTGAAGCTGTGCTGAGGAAAAAAATGTGCTTAGATATTGGGGGGGGGGGGCAGAGGGGGTATCATGGCCCGAAACTGTGAACTCAATGGCTTTCTAAAGGCACAAATTAAACTCGGGGGAAGCAAGGATTTCCTAAATGCCCACAGCACGGCCTCAGTCCCTGAGGACGGTCTCTTTGACAAGGATGACAGAATGGCTTTGAGGGTCTGGCTGTCCCGGTGAGCACAGTTAGTGAAACTGCAGCACATGTCACAGCAGAGGCGAGACTGGGACATTCTAAATTCCCTTTCTTTTCTTTTTTAGATCTTCACTCTTGAGAGCATTCCAGATGGCCCCCCGCCCTTTTCCCCTCATTGTTCCCCTCCACCTGGCTCCCAAGCCGCCCCAGGCCTTCATCACCCTATTGTCTGTGGCCCTGGGCAGTGCATATGTGCATCGAAGTTCTCTGGTTCCTCTCTTCCGGCCCCCACCCCTTCCCTCTGAGATTCGTCAGTCTGCTCCCTGACAACTGCAGCCCAAAGGGAGCCGCGGGGGGTCTTCCGTGCACCTCGCGGATCCACGGGAATCAACCCGCTGCCTCACAAAGGCAGGTGCTCCCACCACGGGGATGAAGCTGGAAGACCAGCTTCTGGCCCCTGGTCCCACCCCATCCCCTGACAGAACTGGAGGTGCCACTGCGGTCACTCGCTCCATCTCCAGTGTAGATGCGTTTCCAAGAAAACTGTTTTCAGTCAGCTGTGGTCGGCAAACTGCGGCTCCCGAGCCACTTGCCGCTCTGTGGCCCCTTGAGTGTGGCTCTTCCTGAGCCTTAGGAGGGCCCTAATTAAGTTAATAACAATGTACCTACCTATATAGCTTAAGTTTAAAAAATTTGGCTCTCAAAAGAAATTTCAATCGTTGTCCTGTTGATAGTTGGCTCTGCTGACTAATGAGTTTGCCGACCATTGGGTCAGAGAATCCGAGCCACTTGGGCCCGTGTGCAACCTCTTATCAGACTCTGGAACACTCGTGTTTTTAACATTCCAGCTACGAATTCTGAACACGTTCATTCACAGGTCAAACATGTACTGACTCCTGACTCAGTGCTGTGCCCTGCGGTACAACTTCACCACTTCCGACGAGCCCACCCGGGTGCTGGCCACCTGGCGCTGCAGGCCGTAGGCTGAAGGAGATGCCCATCTCCCTGGATGGGGGCAGTTCACGGAAACTCAGCCGCACATGCTCATCAGATCATCGGCATGAGCTGGACGCTGGTGCGTGGGAAGGCCCTGCTCTCTGAGAAAAATGACCGAGGGCCTAGGGGTACAATTAGCTGCATTATCGTTTCCCCTGGAGTCGCTGTATTTATTGCGCTGGGCTATTCTCTTTCTTTTCTTTTAGGAAATATTACAAATATTTCCCCTTGGGCATTGTTAATTATGTAAGAAACTCATGCTGATGACATGATGTTGGAGTAGGAATGATAACCCCTCCTATTCCCTCCTCTGAGCTCACAGAGTGTGTCTCCTTAACCATCTCATCTGGATCCCACAGACACGCGTCTGCTACCCGCACTGCATGAAGCGTGCTGCGCAGGCTCCTCAGAGAGCCAGAGCCCTAAGATGAGGAATTGGAGGTCTGAGAGGCAGGGGGGACAGGAAAGACAGTGGACATTCTGAAAAGGGCATCCATTCCTGAATCACAGTGTGAGGGGAGACAGAAGTCCCTTCTCTTTCTCAGGACCTTAGAAGGACATGGCTGCACACGGACCAACTATGAGCGCCGGCCTGTGGGACTTCGAGGTTTGCCTGCCTGTCTCTTGGTGTTCGCTCTGCTCCCTCTCAGGGGCCTCCTGGGGCCACACCTGACCTCGGCACCTTGGGCTGACCTCGGCTCCTTGCCTGCAGCCCCGGCGTGAGGCAGGCAGCAGCAGGGCGGGGCTGCTGATGCCCGAAGACCTGCCTGCCTCCTTCTGAGCTGGGATGTTGACATAGAGCATGTTTCCAGAATACAGAACGGCCTGCAGAAATGCGCTTCAAAATGAAAGGGAAGAAGCGCTCAAGAAAGAGGTGGAGACACGTCAAAAGGGCTCAGGGACCAACCTGAGAGACAGAGAGAGAGCGTGAGAGAGAGTGCTTCCCCCCCATCACCCCCCCCCCCCCCCCAGTGACTGAAACAGGGACCAGGTGAGCAACAAGGTAAGTAATGAGAGTACTCAATTCCAATCCAGATAATAAGTATCCAAATGCCTACACGGCTATAAATAAATGATGGAATTCAATCGATAAGTGGGGGAGAATAGACGCCTCTTCTTCACAGAGGAGCCCACGTAACAGACACAGAAGGGATGCGGCCGGTATGAACCAGCACCAGCACTCCGGGCTAACTGCTGTGGCAGGATGCTCAGATTAGCGCCTGCCACCTTGAGGAGAAACAGGCTGTAGGACATCTCCCTTCAATATTGATCAGTTACCGTCACGCTAACACATGCCCACAGCATCTCTGAAGAGCCTCCCTCCAGGGGATGGCGCTGGGTGCCCCTCCCCGAGTGGGGGCTGCACTTAGTGACGAGCTTTCAGGGATAGAGTATGGAAAGGGAGAAGCAGCCACTCTGTGGTGGAGACAACGGGCAGGCGGCCCCTGAACCACGTGACCCCGGTCAACGCCACCAGCAAGAAGACAGGCTGGTACCACGTGGCCCTGCCCTGACGCAGTGAGATGCCCACACCAGGTCCCAGGGACCCTCTTCTAAGCACCAGGAACCTCAGCCTACACATGGCCGGCCCATAAGGAGGGACGTCCCACCAGATCCCGGAGCAGTGCTCATCCAAGAGGCCAGGGTCACGAAAGACAAGGAGAGAACATGGAACAGTCCCAGTTGGAGGAGACCAGTGCAATGTGGTATCCGGGACCGGAAAAGGGACATCACTGGAAAATTGGGGGAATTTTAAAAAAGTGTATCTTTTCCTTAAAGGGGGAGGTGGCAATTGTCTTCTTCTATCAAGAGCCAATATGTCCTAGTAAATATTTTTGGCTTTGTAAGCCATGCAGTCCCCTAGAAAACTACTTAACCCTGTCACTGTAGCTCAAAAGCAAGGACAAGATAGAAACGAATGGGCATGGCATGTTCCAATCAAACCTTACATACAAAAGCAGGCCGTGGGCCGGCTTTAGCCTGTGAGCCAAGTTTCCCGACTCCTGGGCAATGACATTAAACCCATGTCAATTTCTTCGTTTTGATCGCTGTGCCTGGTTCTGTAAGATGGAAACACCCGGGGGAGTGAGGGAGAGGGGTCTTGGGAACTCCCTGTGCTACCTTTATGACTCTTCCATACACTGAAAGTTATTTCCAACAAGTTGTAGAAATAACTCGGTGATTGTGGGCCACTTGGTCTTGGTTGCCCGTACCCTGCACCTCTTCCCCTGGTGCCCGACATACGTACAGGTCCTGTGAACATGGCCAAGTCCATGCACTGTTCTCTGTGTTTGTTCTGCACAGAATGAGAGGAAGCAGGTTCATGACATCACATGAGTGATGAAAGCGATGACATGCTTCCTGAAAACGAGGGGTCTGAGCCTCAGAATGGATCTCTGAAAGGCGGGAAGAGGGGTGACTCTGAACAGCAGTCGTCCTCCCACTCCATGCCTCTGTTCATGAAATGCTGGGCAGCGTGGCTCAGTGATTGAGCGTCGACCTATGAACAAGGAGGTCTGTGTTCCATTCCCAGTCAGGGCACATGCCTGGGTTGTGGACTTCATCCCTGGTGTGGGGTGTGCAGGAGGCAGTCGATTAATGAGTCTCTCTCATCATTGACGTTTCTCTCTCTCTCTTTTTCTGTCTCTCTCTCTCTGCCCCCCCCCCCTTTCCTCTCTGAAATAAACAAGAAAACATCCTATCATCTTGGAACCCATCTCCAAGCGCAGTCTGAGGCAGGATGCAGTGTATACAGTGAGAAGGGACATGGGCCTTGGAGGGTGGTGAGGGCTTTGGCAGCACGGGGACAGAGCCTTAGAGCCCCCCACGCTGGAGAACCCCGACTGTGGCCCCAGGTCGGGTGGTAGGACACACCTGCGTGCTTCCCTGTGCAGTGTGGCCTGTCAGGGGCTGGGGGCTGGAAAGAGGGCACCATGGTGGAGGTGGGTCCCCGAAAGGAGGCTGACATGCCCAGAACCAAGAGGACAAGCTGGCGAGACCCTATGGGGTCCACAGCCCCAAGCCCGAGACCCCGGAGCAGGCCTGGCCGGGAACGCAGCTCAGTCTCCTCAGGCCTGGGGAGGGTGCAGGCCTCGACCTCCTTAGTGGAAGGACAAAGGTCTTGAGCCCGGGCTTCCCCTACGCCCCCCCATTTGGGTGGGGTCTGAGCCCCCGGGTGTGGGCCCCTCCGGGAAGCTGCGCTTACCCCTCGCTCTGCACCCGCTCAGGTTGGGTTAAGGAGGTGCTAATTGCCTCTGAAATGTAAATTTACGGCTCAGATTTCATAAGTCAGACGCACAGCCAAGAACACGCCGTGCTGACGGAGCCCATCGAGCCATTTCCTGCACTGGGCTCCCAATCGCCTCGGCCCGTCTCGACGCCACGCAGTCCGTCTGGGCAGGGGTGCAGTGAAATCATCTGGCCTGAGGGCTCCCCTTCTTCTGTCTCGCTCAGCTTTGCACTTTTCTGTGGGACACTGAGCCCATTTTTTTATATTAACACTAGAGGCCCAATGCACGAAATCCGTACAAGGGGCTTGGCCCTTGCAGGCCCGGCTTCATCCAAAAGGTCGTCCTGACCGTCCTTCTGCTGTTCAGTCTAATTAGCAGATTAGCTCTTTATTGTATAGGACGACCCTACATTTAATTCCGTACGTGAAACCGTGCTCTCTTTTTTTCTTTTTTAAGAATCCTTAAATAAGACAACAATTATTTTAGCTACCAAACGGTGATGAAATAGTAATGGTTCAAACAGAATCGTATGTTGACGAGTGGAAAACTGACTCCACGTTGGGAGTGTGGAAAATCAAGAAGCATCTACAAACGCCTAGAAGGGACTACCCCACTTCGGGGACCAGAAGTCACAGTGGAGATGCGGGAAAGGGCGGAAGGCAGTCTGACGACACTCCCATTCTGTGAAGTGAGGCTGCATTGAAATGTGTGGTACAGCTAGGACTTTAGAGTTCACTTAAGGTCTACTGATGCAAGGCAAGGGAGCTTGGAACCAAAAGTATGTTTTTTAAATATTTATATATGTAAATAATACATAAAAATATAGAATATGTAAATAATGATATAATAAACAATAAGCACATACCTATAACATCAGAAGAGGAAGTAAGTTGAAAAAAATAAGCTAAAGATTTCTTTCCCCCTCAGAAAGGCATGAGGTTGGGGCTAACAGAGAATGGTCAACAGTCTACTCGCGAGTAAATCTATCTTTTAGGGAGTATTTCCTTCCCACAAACAGCAGTGACGCCAGGAGGGAGGGCGGCTCTTGGCGATGCCTGAGTCATTCACGGACTAACTGTAAGAGGTGAGGCCCACTGTCGGTCCTGGAATCCACTGACATAAAGGGTCATGCCCGAGGATTTCCAGTCACTTCCCTGGGCCCCAGCCCCTCCCAGCCCTCACGGCCGTGCATTCCTGACAGGGCCTTGGGACACACAGGAAGTGAGAAAGCGCATGTGGACGGGACCCACTGGGTGCAACCTTCACAGGTGTTGGGAGACCACGCAGAGCTGCATGTGGGCCGAGCATCTTCAGCTCAGGTGACCTCGGGCACAGAGCCCTGGTGGGTCCCGGGGGCCTGTGCCCTGCCCTCAGAGGCCCCGGAAGAGCCCCTGCATAGCAACTCCAACTCCATCCTGCCTCCCTCCTCTTCCGCAGCGTTCCGCCGTGAAAACCATGCACTTCTTGTCGGTTTAAAAATCTCACTGAGCCACGTGATGGCTTGTGGGGCAGATAAAACACTTGGTCTTACAGGCCACGAAAAAACACTGCGATTCCTGCCTGGGGGGGGCGGTGGCTAGTTAGCCCTTGTTTTGAGAATACGGAAACAGGTCAAAATGACAGCCTTGGCTCTGGCGCTCTCTCTCTCTCTCTCTCTCTCTCTCTCTCTCTCTCTCTCTCTCTCTGGAAAAAACATTGTGGTAAGTCTCTAGCCAACAAAAATGTCTCTGGCCTTAATGATAATTTATCCTTCCCTTTCTCAGGGAGATAGATGCCTCTAAGCAAGGGAAACACAGACAATGTGGGATCTTCGTAGCAGCAACAGCCAACATCCCTGACACAATCACAGCGTGGCAGGCTCCGTGACAGCTGCCCCTGTGAATTCATACATCTAACCTGCCCACTAGCCTTTGAACCAGAGCTGCCATTATGCCCATTTTAAAGGTGAGGAAACTGAGGCTCAGCAAGTTGCCTGGAGCGTAATGCTGGTGTCAGAATCCTAACCCAGACGCCTCATTCCACTGGGTGTGTGTTTACCCACAGAGCGCACTGCTCCAAACAGCCAAGGACTGAAGTGGCTGCAAAGGCCCTCAGACATACAGGAAACTGGAGAACACGGAAAACCAGGCCAGCCGTGGAAAGAGGCCACGGAAGGAGGCGGGAGGACAGGGGAAGGGAAGGTGGCCTAGGTAACGTAAGTTTCTCTCCAGGTCTTTCACTCTGGGCTCCTGAAAAGGGACCCCATGTCCCTGGTCCCCCAGGGCCGCGTCATTCCCCAGTCTTTTCACACCTGGTCCCCGCCGGCCCCTGACGACACATAAGCAGCTGGACCTCTTTATCAGAGTGGGATTGTTCTTCCTACGGCTTCCGCTGGGAAATGAGGCTCCAAGAGGCCGTGGTGCCCACATCCGGGACACAGCTCCCCTTAGCACCCGCTGACCCTGCCTCAGGGCCACTGCCATTCCCTCGGCCCACACACTGCTCCCGGGACCTCCAGCCCTGCTCTCACATTTCCTCCGAGGTCTGCTTCCCCGATCACCCGACTACACCTGTTCTCCCGCCCCCACGCTCTGTCACGCTTGCTCCCCACCTCCTGCCGCAGTCTATCGTCACTGTTGCCCCCTGTTCTATTTGGCACACCTTCCCCGTCCCCCGTGAGCCTGTCCCCCAGGCCCATGGCCACCGCCAGTGCCCGAGACATGGTTAGTGACTAAATAAATGAATTGACTCACACACCCCGGAGGGATCAATGCTCCTTGGCCCTGCCCCGGGGAAACAGGTCCTGCGACAAACCAAGGAAATGAAGCGACTAGTTCTCAAATGAAGAAAAATCTGCCCTGTTTGGGGGAAAACATGGGATACGGCATCTCAGAGACCCTGACACAAAGCAGAAGCCAGGCAAGTGCACGGGTGTCCCAGGGAGGGGTTCCCGGAGCGGCGCCCCGGCCACAGGACTCAGTGTGGACGCTGAACAGAGCCAGTCCCCCGCACGGAGGGGCCTGAGGAGGGAAGATGGGATCAGAGCGAGGCTGTTCTAAAACCCTCAGAAGCAAGCACGGCCCTGGTGTCTCCTCTGAGAGTGGGTCCTGCATAAAGGCGGCAGCTGCATCGGCCCTGCGCGATTTCAGGGAGCGCTGGCTGGCGTGGCCCCGTTGCCCCCCTCCATGGCTGAGCCCCCATCTTCGCACCGCCCCTGGAATGTGTGCCCCTGAAGATGTCCCCTGAGATAGGACACGCTGGGCATTGTTTCGCCCAGGCCAGCGCTCAGATCCCGGAGCAATCCACCCTGCTTTCAACGGCTGCTGACAGCTCCAAGAGCTGGGCAGAAATCAGTTGAAGGAAAGGGAAGTCTTGTCGGAAACGAGATTAATCTTGTAACGAGTGTTCAGCCCTGATAACCCATCTGGGCACACAACTGCTTAAACTGGAGAGCAATTAACCTTCACCCGACAAGCCCTGTCCAACCGTTATAAACATTAAAGAGACAGCGGCCGTCCCCCCTCCGCGTAGACTAAACAACCAGATTTGAATTCCACGGCCACGGCCTCTTTCTGCAGATGCGCGGGGGCGACCAGGTGCCGGGGCAAAGGTGGGCTCGGCTCTGGGTGGCTCCGGTAGCCGGGCCACCGTGGGAGCAGGCTGAGGTCACTCACATGAGACAGCTCAGGGCGTCCTTAAGTAAAGCCACTGGCTTCGGGGCACCGACGGGGTTGGTTTCATGCTAATGAACGTGTCTGCGGGGGGGGGGGGGGGGGGGGGGTGGATCCCTCCTCTTTTCCTTCTTGCCCCACAGCAGGAATATCTGCACTGAGCTCCCCCCTCTCCTAATTCGATGCCTCTTCCAAGCCCGGCAGCACTTGCATGAGCGATGCAGGTTGTGGTCACAGAAGGGAGATTTTCTTTTTTAATCTCTAAGAAGTCACTCGCTTTCATGGGGAGCCAACCTGTGATCTCGCCTTATCTGTGTGCGCTGCAGCCGACGGGGCTGAACAGGCCGGCCCGTGTGAAATTCTGCGTGGTGGGGAGGAGGCTGGGAACCCTACGCTTAAAAAGAGCTTTCTCCACGCGGAGGAGAAATCTGAAACCCCTTTACCTCCCCGCTCGGGCAAGAGCTGGCTCTGGCACTGGTGTGCACTGAGCCCCCTGACTGCGTTTTGGATGAGACCCATGCACCTTACAGGGGGGCACAAACCAATGTGGGTGAAGACATACCCCCGCCCCCAGAGGCGTGTCTAAGCACAGACACAGAGTAACATGAGGTTAGGTGCTCTGGGCACCTAACCAGCCTGTCTGCTAGTGTGACCACACCCAGAGTTTAAAAAACACTAAGAAAATAATTAAAGGGGGCAAATGGAAACATGCATCTAGCATCTTCTCAACAAATGCCTCTCTCCCAAGGTCTGAATCTGGTCTTCGTGACGGCCAAAGACAGCTCTCAGAATAGTCCGCCGTAACATGAGATCGTCCATCTCCTCGAACCCGTTTCTCTTTTCCGGCGGCTGAGCCATGACATCCCCGCCTCAGGGATGTCTGCACACAGAAGCCTAAGTTTCCATGACCCGTCTCCCCCGTGCTGCTCTCAGCTCGGCCTCCGACTGCAGCACTGGAGAGTGACGACGAGACTGAGGTGTGCGAGCATCCAGGGCGAAGGTCCCAGCCCCGGGGTCTGGCTTTCCCGGCTTGCGTGGCTGCGCCTTCTCCCGCCATCAGCGGCAGAGAACGCCCTTCCGCTCCAGAGCAGGCGCTGGGAAAAGGGAGCCCGTGGGGCTGACGCCTGCACCACAGGGGCTGCACCATCAGCATTAGCAGCCGAGTCCCCCCAAGCACAGGGTGCCATGGCCCAGCTCTCCCGCTCCCCCGGTGCCTGCGCCTGAGGCGAGGGGGCGATGAACACAGGCACCTGAGCTGGCCAGCTTCCATCCCCAAGGGACCATCCTGTGACCCTGGTGCAGACGGGGGTCACACAAACAGCATGGCAACCCCCCCACCCCCACCCCCCATCCAGTTCTCAATTTAAATGTGCGTCTCTTTCCCAAGGAAACCGTGCAGAGCCTTCCCGTCAGTGAACAGATGAAGTTCAGTGCTTGGCTCAGTCAGATGTGTGGGGGCAGTCCACGTTTCTGGGCTCAAGCCCCTGCATATATACCTCCATGGCTATCAGAGACAGAAGACACAAATGAAAGCGCAGCGCCCGGACAGTGACACCGTCGACAACACCGTTTTATGAGTTCCATCTCAGAAGCATGTGCTCGCCTGGAAGACTCCAGGGCAGGAAGACCCCCGCATACATTTTATACGATGCGAGCAGCGCCTTCACCTGTCCGCCTTGTGGCGTGGGGGTGACAGGCTGCCTGAGCAGCAAGCGCCCCACGGGGTCGGAGGCGCTGGCGGGGCCGCCCCCACCTCGCCGCACTTCTTGACACTGACTACGTACAACGAGGAGATGAGAGAGACCACAGCACCCAGCCCGGGGTCTGGTGACACTGACACGGCTGCAGGGCGAACATGGCCTGACAGTGATTTCTACGTTGATGGCCAGACGGGATCTGCCGATGACACGGCCGACATGGGTGCTAGGAAGTTGTATACGTTTTTTTTTTTTTCAACGAAACTCAGCGCATTTTCAGATTCCAAAATGGTATCTCCACGCCAGCGATGTACAGGTCCGTGGGAACGTGAACTCCCAGCTCCCTCGCCTCCCTCCCTGGCTAGGCGTCCTCGGCGGGCGGTGTCCGGCTCGGCCAATAGGAAAGCTCCATCCAGAAGGGAAGCCGCCACCCTGGCACCCGCCTTGTCTCCCACCGAACCCTACCCAAGGGCGTCCCCTCCACCACCGCCCTCTGAGCCTCCATGTCTTCACAGATGTGCGTGAAGTAAGGATGGAGAGGAGACCACACAGACGGGGGTGGTCCCTCCATGCTCCCGAGAGCATCCTTAAACAAGGCCCCAGAGGGCAAAGACTCAGAGGAGAAGACAGACTGGAGTGATGCATCTACAATCCAAGGAACACAGGGTGTGGGGGGCCCGGGGCTGGGAGAGGGCGTGGCCCAGGTGCTCCTCGGGGGGCCCCCAAGGAGCCAGCCCTGCTGACACCTTCACTTGGCCTGCTGACCTCAGACAGCAGGAGAAGAAACTCCCATTGTTCTAAGCCACCGGCTGCGGTCGTTTCTATGGCAGCCCCAGGAAACTAACCCGCGACCAGGGACTGTGCTTTTAACCAAAGTGTTGCCATTTTAGGGCATTCTAAGGCCCACGCTTTGATTTATAGCGTCAGAATAGCTTTCAAAAGTGCGCCAGGCTATGCCAAGAATTAGGGAACTTCCTGGTTCCGGCGGCCAGATCGCCTTCATTTTTTTTCAGAAAAACACTCGTTTTGTGAAACCTTTTCATGTGAACGCCTCTGGTGGCCGAGACCCTGCCTTCTTTGCTGAGGAAAGCATGCCCTCGGACCGCTGGGGGAGGGAACGTCGACTTCACATCCTAATGGAACTCGGGCGGGGACCTGTTTTGACAACTATCTTCAAATCTCTCCGAGTTTCAGTTGAGAATAATGTTAGAAGTTTTTTAAAAATGGAAATTAAAATATAATTTCTTTAGTATGTTTTTCCGACCAACATTTGTGAGCCAATTAGTCCCATTTGGATTGCTTCATGTTTACTCCCCAAAAAAGCCTCCTTCTCTGAGGAGCTCCTAATTATCCCCATAACATGAGTCTACGGATCC